>NC_133752.1:8074062-8680625 GCF_036562045.2 Rhinolophus sinicus | reverse complement strand
GATGGTTCCTTCTTGTCTTTTAGGTCTTAGCTTAAATTGTACCTTGCAGCATCTCTTTCTCATCTCTCCTCTGGATTACTGTAATCACCTACCCGCTGGCCTCTGTGTTTCCCTGTCTCCCACTCCCATCCCCTCTTCCACGCTTAGCAGGTTTCAGCCGGATTGACTCAGCCTTTCATGTCTAGCCCCTCCCCAGCCCTCCAGCCTCATGGTCACTGGATTCTTTGCCTCACACATAATGTCCCCCTCCTGTGCTGCATCGTGGAATGTCTCTGAGCCTTTCCTGTGCCAGTCCTCCGGTCTGGTACTCTCTTCCATCCTTTCTTCTGGATAACCTCCACTCCTTCTCTAAGACACAACTTAAGGAGGTGTCACTTTGTCTGGAAATGCTTTGTGGACTCTTTCCTTACCTGAAGTTCATCCATGGCTTTCTGTACTGGGCTTCTGAAAGCACTTGGGAACTGTGTTGTCATGTTGTTACTAGGGTTTCCAGGCAGGAATTCCCACCCATTCTCGGGAAATTATTTCGCTTTCCTGTTTCCGAATCCCGAGAAATTTGGTAGGGAAATCGGGAAAATCAGCTCCTTGAACCCAGGTGGTTGGTAGTATCGGCCGTCACATTGTGGAAACGATTCATTGTGGAGAACAGAAAACAGTTTATATCTCAGGATTCGGGAACGGGAAAGCGAAAAAGATTCCTGAGAACAGGCAGGAATTCCCGCCTGGAAACCCTAGTTGTTACCTATTTTTTGTAATTCTTTCCCGATGGCCCCCTTGGAAGTAGGGATTGTGTGTGTGTATGGGATTATCTTTATCCCCTGCACCCAGCACAGACCTTTGCATTATAATAAGTGTTGCATAAGATTTTGCCTGCAGAATTTCTGGAAGCTGGCAGTGGGATGGCATTCTGCTGGCGTGGATCAGAGCCAGTGTTCTCTCTAACTCCGGAATTCATGAGCTCTGAGTGAGGGCTGACCTCTGGGGACAGAGTGAATGACCTATTCTGGGGAAGAAGCTGTGCTAGGTGTGCTTTGTGGAGAACTAAGTTTGGTGCTCTTGGTGTACTTCAGTGAGCACAGCAGAGCTACGGATCCTGCACCCTACAGCAGCTTAGCTCCCGGGTTCAACCATATGGGCCATGGGTAGGACATAGCCTCAGCTGAAGTTGAGAATGAATTAAAAGGACAGGGAAGGTTCAGATCGCCAGGAATTATCACTGTCCCCAGGCTTGGGAACCGCCCCGCACATGCAGTGGAGTCTGACCTGCCATATTCTGATTTAGTGACTCTCACCATCTAGCCGCATCTGATTGAGTGACGAGTAGGCATCCAACACATCCTGGGCTAGTGCGATTCTCTCTCTCCTAGAATTGAATAATTAAAGTAGAAAACATAGAGCTTGGAAGGTGGTGATACTGATGCAAGCTAATGGCAGTGCCCCAGAAAGAAAAGCTACAAACTCTTGCTGTTGGAAAATATCCATTTCTTTTCCATTCTTGAGTCAAATCTTCTTAATTTTATGACATAGCCCAGTAACCCACAAAGAGGAGGTGGAGGGGGGCGGGGAAAGCAGTGATTGGCAGGGATAAGAAAGACTCAGGCTCAGATGCTTTCTAGGGACAGGAGTGGGCCAGTCTTCCAGGAGTGAAGGATGGAATGAGAAAAGAGTGGATTTCAAGCTTCCTATTTTGAGCTGAGCAAGTACTTTTTCTCCATAGCAAAATTAAGGACTTGCAGAAAATCAGAAGTGGAAGCATTTACTCATGAGAACACTGTGACCCAGAACGGTGCTGTCACTCTTGCAATCATTAGTCGTTAGGTCTGGAACCCAGGCTCCTCAGCTCTCAACCCAGTGCTCTTCCTACCATCTCAGTTGTCCCCCGTCAATTGAGCTGGGCTCAGCTTATCTGTACGTGGGTTTGTCATGCTCCCCTTCTGTGTCCAACTTGTGGCTGCAGGAGATTAACTCTAGGGTCCAGGAGCCCAGGGTTAACCTCAGCTGTGATGTAACCAGGAGAGTGTTTATCTAGGGCATCTGCCTACCTAAGGATCGAGTGACCCATCCCTTAAGATTGTGGGGCTGAGAACCATAACACGATAATCACATGGCAGGACACAAGCACAGAAGAAAACCAGTCATAATAACATGATATGCTGTGAGAGGCATGGAGGTGGTACTTGTGAGCTGCCCTACCCACACACACCCCGCCAGCCCTGAAGCATTCTAGCACGGCTGCATTCCTGGCCTCAGACGTAGCACTTGTTATATTGCTTCCAAATTTGGTTGGATGTACTAATTGCACTCTTCGTTCCATCCAACTCAGTCTCCCTGAGGTGGAGGATGTCTGCTCTCTTTGTACCAAGCAGCTTCCCAGGGAGGCCGTAGGTGGGCGGTGCTCCGCTCTAACTCCTGCAGTTGTTCTGAAGTCATTGTCCTCAAAGTAGGACCTGACATTTGTTTGAATCAGAATCCCTTGGCATGATTGTGAAAGTGCAGATGATTGGGCCTCTCGCAGACCTACTAAGACATGATCTCTACGATATTAACTGGTTCCCCAGACCATGAGGGCTGCTGGCCTCAAGGCTTCACTCGGGTGAGGAAAGGTGATGAGCTTAGGCTGGGGAGATGGTGGTTTCCTGCCCTCCTGCAGCATTTCCCAGATGGGTAATTTTGGCATGTCACTCGCCTCTCTGAGTATCCCTCGAGAGGAGGAAATGTGTCTTACTTATAGTTATCTCTAGTCAGTATCTAGAACATAGGTGGCCTCTATTTTTGAATGAATAAATGCATGCATGAGTGAAGATCTCAACCCACACTGCATGCATTGAATAAGATAACCCAGGGAAAACACCTGTGCAGTATCCTACACACAGTAGGTTCTCATCAGGTGCAGTCTCTTCCATTCCCCTGAGGAGTGTGGCTTGTCCCCTGTGGGTAGCAGAAGTGTGAAGGAGAGGACAGGTGCTCAGAGACCTTGCTAAGACCCAGAGGTGATGGATGCTTCCGGGAAAATCCATACTTCCCTTTTATTCTGCTCCCTGTGGTCCTCTGTTCATTGTCTTGGGAGGTTCTGACGGTCAGCGGAGGTCAGTCACAAAGGAGAGGGCTATGGCTGCCAGTGTGCCATTCTGGGACTTAGGAGGCCACGTAGCAATGCCAGGTCTGTGTCTAAAGGTGGAAGAGCATGGCGGCTGTGATCAGCAGCTAAGGGTAGGGAATGTAGAGGGTTAAATTGGGGATTTGGGGTCCTGGGTATGAATAAATGAATCCTGCTCTTAACACGATACCAGTGAGAAAAACAGCTGATTTCTCCTAGACTCGGTGTTTTAATCTATGAAAGGGTCATAAAGCACCTCCCCTATGTACTCTGATCATTCTCGTGAGAATCGAATGAGGTAATGATGATGTAATTATTGTCTCTCTGTACAGACCTTACTGTGATGCTTTCTGCTCAAAGTGTGGTCCCCACACCGGCAGTGTTGGCATCACCCAGAAGTTTGTTAGGAATGCAGAATCTCAGGCTCCATACGGAGCTGCTGAATTTTAACATGATCCCTAGGTGATTTCAGATACACATTAAAGTTGGAGAGGCAAAGGCTAAACAATGATAAGAAATTTTCAGTTCTTCAAATGCTTTCTTTTTTTTCTAGAGAGCTTCTCCAGAGAAAGGGAATGTGTCGTATTTAATCTCTGGTTAGTACCTAGAAAATAACTGACCCTTAACTAGTGTTGAATGAATGAATGAATGAATGAATGAATGAATGAATGAATGAAGATCTCACTCTTCCCCGCTACTTGGAGCTCTTTACCCAATATTTCTCCTGCTGTAATAGCAGGGTGTGTATGTGGTGACTGCAGCTGCCTCACAGCCAGCTGATGCCAACCACAGATGCAGGCATAGAGTATGTGATCCAGGACAGAGTAATCCACTTAATACGGGTTGTGGGAGATACTTGGCAAGAACCAAGGGATAGGGATTGGAGTTTAGTTTCCAAAGATAATGTCTTTCCCAATTATTTAAAGCCCTCCGTAACTTGGATCACACCCAGCCAGAAATAACCCTTCTTAAGACAGATTTCTGTAAATAGAAGTCTTGCTCACTTTTGCAGCAGAATCTGTTCAGGTGTTTATGTAACATGATATGGAGGGCTTGTCCTGCTGGGTCTTTGTTGAGCTGAAACCAACTGAAGTTGACATCTATAAAGGAGAAATGGTTTTTGTTTACTAGATTTTACCACCAGCTAAGTTAATTAAAGAATTAATCTATCCCATCATTCAACAAATACTGCAGCGTTTGCCTTGGGGTTACCATAGTGAGTGCGCTAGCAGTTCCTGCTTCTATCAAGTAATTGCTGGGTGGCGAGGAAGGAATATGAATCAAGCAATTACAGAGGTTTAAGGAAGTACAGAGAGATATGGGAGAGCGTGGCAGGCAAACTTAGGAAGGGTGGAGGGGATGGAGAGACACATCCTGCAGGGAGTGACCTGTAGGCTCACCCAAAGGATGCTAAGGAATTGAGCGATTGGGGTAGGAAGGAGGAAATGAAGCTGGAACAAAGAATACCATGGCTCAAGTCCTAGAAGCAAGAGAGAGTGTGCTCTAGCAATGAAAGAAAAGCAGTAAATGTGTTGGAGAGCTGGAGTGACCGTATGTGGGCTGCGTGTGGGTCTGTGTGTAAGCTGTGGAGTATAATGAGAGATAAGGCTAAAGAATTAAGCAAGGGTGGGACTTCACAGGGTATTGTGAATCCTTCTAAGAAATTCCATTTTGTCCCCAGATCAACTGAGGAAATCTTTGAAAGTAGGTCTGATATATTTTCAACTTCTCCACTAAGGGCCCAGTGAGCCCCTTCCTCAATGTGACAGTGGGAAGAGATTTGTCTCTGGCCTGTGTGTCTCACCCTGTCTTCCTGTGTCTCATAGTCTCAGCTACTGTGTTTTCCTGAAAATAAGACCGTGTCTTATATTAAAGTTTGCTCCAAAAGACTCATTAGGGCTTATGTTCAGGGGATGTCATCCTGAAAAATCATGCTAGGGCTTGTTTTCCGGTTAGGTCTTATTTTCGGGTAAACATGGTAGGTCCTGCTCTTGCTTTGCATCCTTACATGCTCACCACAGGAAGATCCTAAGTGTTGCCTTATGCACTTTGTCAAAGGATAGAATTTCTCTACCAAGACTTCATTATTTGAACTCTCCACGTCACTCTCCTTCCTATCTGTCTAATGTGGGGGCCTTCTCTCTGTGGTCACTTTTAATGAGTGCCCCCTGCCTGGAGGGTCAAAGCCATGGCAGCTTTGGGCCTGAGCTGAAAACAGGTGCCCTGTTGGGCCTCAGTGGCAGCATCACCCTGCCCACTCCCCTGGCAGCAGTAAGCCAGGTCATTTCTGTGCAATCATTTTATACCTATAAGTGCACCAACTACATTTACACATGTGTTCTGACCACCCTGCCTTCATGTCCAAGGCTCTTAACTATGAGCTGTCAGTATCAGAAGGTTTTTGAGGGGCAGGGCGGCCAGAACACAGGATTGAGGGTTGGAAGAGATGGCCTGTCTTTGTGGCCCCTTCCTGTCCTCATTCTGGGACCTTAGACAAGTCCCCTGAATCTTGGTTTCTCAGCTATAAAAGGGGACAAACAAGAGGACTTGCCCTGTCTATTCTCAGTGGTAGTGAGATCAAACAAGATCCTGGGAAGTGCTTTGCAAAATTCTAAGAAAGAGTGGGGCTTTCATTGGCACTTTTTGCATTGCTGGCTTGGGCCCTGGCCACTGCACCCCTTTCTGGCATAGCTGAAGGGAGCTAGGACCCAGAAGTCGTGCATTTCTCACCTTCCACAGCTAATCACTGCTTTCCAGTCTGAGGCTTTCAAATTAGGTTTCCTTTGATCACAACTCTTGCACTCAGTCACTTACTGGACAGCCCAGGTAGAAATCATTTGTCCAAATGTAAACATTATTTTAGTTCATAATTGTTGACACCAAGTAATTTTTAATGATATAACCTACTTTGAAATATTTTCTTTCTGGTAAACCTGTGGCATACACACCCAGTTTGCTCCCCTGGTATGTAATTATCTCCTCAAGCTTCTTGCTGGCATTTTTTGAAATGTTAATGGAAAAACATTAAATTCCAGTTCATTTCAGAGTTCTTGTTTTCCTCTAAAATTTTTCTCAGGAATCTTCATACACAGATAGATAGATAGATAGATAGATAGATAGATAGATAGATAGATAAAACAAAAGAGCAATTAATTGTTCCTCTTCTAATAATTATCCTCCAAAATCTAAAATACGGACACTATAGCACAAAGGGAAGATAAAGGTTCAAAGCACAGTGATGAAAATGGAAATTAGAGGTTTTTAAGAACTCATGGTATCTTATCCTTGAGACAGTGTTTTACCATCTCTTTTCTTGTCCATTCTACATGGTAGGAATTCCTCTCCTGTAGACAACAGACCATATTCAAATACTGAGACATTTACATCCAAGTCAATCTAAAGACAGCATAAATGATCCATCAGAAAAGATGGCACCCTCCCAGCTCAGGCCCTCTCTAAAACCTTCCTTGAGCATCCCTGCCCATCAGGTATAGATGGTGCTTCTTTCTCTTTGTTTCCAAACGGTACTCATTTCTTTTCCCATCATTTCCCATTTATTGTACTGTTTTAGTTTTCTTATCTGTCTCTCCTAAGTTGACCATGAGCTCTCCAAAGTCAGGGGCTGGGTCTCATTCACCTTGGCACACTTAACGATTAACTTCTAAGTAGAAGGCATTGTTTCACAAGTCACATAGGGCCACCACCTCAGACATTCGTCAGCCCTCACCAACAGCCTCCTAACTCATTTTTTGCTGACTTCAGTTGACCAAGTCTCTACACCATCCTCACCATCAGAGCAGGGAAGTGTTTAAGATGTAAATCACATTAGTCCTTCCCTTGCTTAAAACCCTTAGATGACTACTCTCGTCCTCTGGATAAGTCCAAACTCTTTCACATGGCCCAGGGGCCTGGACCAGGCTTAGTTGTCCAATCTGGTCTCCATCCGTTGTCCCTGCCCAGCCAAAGCGAACTACCGTAATTCCCTGAATACACCACACCCTCTCACATGATAACAGGAACTGATACATAGGTCCTGAGCACTTGCTATGCCAGGTACTTTCTGATCATTCTGTCTGCGTTCTTAATAATCCCCGTAACAGCCCCATGTGATAGTGTTTATTTACCCCCCTCCACCCCCTTTTATAGTTGAGAAAACTGAGAGTTGAAAAGGAAAGGAAACTTGCTTCAGGCCAGATAGTTAATTAAAGGCAGTTCAAGGTTATAACCAGGCCTGTGGCTTCAGAGCCTAGGAGTCTGTCTACCGTGTTGTGTTAAAGACGATGCTATAGATATAGAATGATATACATAAACCTATGGTAACCACAAGCCAAAAACCTTCAAAAGATACACACACACACACACACACACAAAATAATATACAGAAAGGTACCCAGCATTTTCAGTTGCAAAGGTCCAAGAAAGCTTCACCAGACAGGTGAAGTTGAAACTAAATTTTGGAGGATAAAAAGGAGAGAGGGGGAAAAAAAGGGCTGTTCTATGCAGGTGAAACACCAGGGGAGCGCTGGCAGAGGTGGAGGCCCCAGGTATGTCAGTGGAGCAGGGAATTGATCCTTTTGGCCACAGTAGAGAATCTTGAGAGAAGGGTGTTGGGGAAATGAAGAAAGGGCCAGGAATGTGGGGGCGGGGAGGCCAGTGTCTCTCCAATGCTGGGCTGAGAAGCTGGGGCTGTACCTCATGGACTGTCTGAGAGATGCGATCGCCTTCAAACAAAGAGGTGGTCTGATTCCTATGTTGACTGGGGCAAAAAAGCTGCCTTACCAAATTCAGGGTGGGTTGAACAGGAGGGAGTGAGTCTGGAACTCCCAGTAAGAATGCTTTTGCAGCAGTCCTGGCAGGAGACAAGCGCGGTAGCTGTGCAATTGCAAAGCAAAGGGCTGATCCCACAGGCATTTCAAGCTACCTTGGGCTATAATTTGCTTTTTAATGACACTGCTGATCCTGCTGTTATTCATGTCTGGGGACCCAGAGGCGCTTTAGAGTCACCCCCTGGGTGGCCAGAGGCCTGTGTGTGGCACTTAGAGAGCCCTCCTTAGGGTTGGTCGGTCCCTGCCTCATTGGTGGGAGTTCCTCAGGCAATTCTTGCAGCTTCCTGGGCTGGTTTCCCTGTGAGTTGTCCCACCCGAGGATTGGCTCATTTCATCTGCCCATTCATCAGGAGTTTTATCATAGAAATAACTCTTGCAGGACATTGGAAGTGCCACCATATGCAAAGTGCTATGGGTAATACTGGTGTCAGATCCTGCTCACCCTCCCGATGAAACACACAAGCAAGGTCACCACGCACCAATCATGGCTTCTGCGTGTGTGAAGCAGTGCACATGTGTAGTGAAGACCTCACTTGAAAGGAAGGAGTGAGACGGGGCATCTGACTAGCATCCTAGCCAAAGTGGAGGTGAGTCAGGTTACACAAAAGCACCTGAAAGAGCCTTCTCGGTGCTGATCTGGGCTTCACCTGCTCCACAGGTCCTGTGCCCTGGGACACTTAACCTGTTTAAAACAAGCCAGAGGCCTCCAGAGCCTTTAGCCAGGAAGAAAAGGAGTTAGAACCTCCTGTGTGAGATTCAATCAAAGCAGACCTAGTAAGAGCACAAAACAAACACATAGTAGGACTTAACTGAATCCAGTCAAAAGCAGTCTGTGTAAATTCATCTAGTTTTTGAACATTTATTCGTTCATTCTTTCATTCATTCATTCATTCACTCACTTACTCATTTACTCAGTATCTGATAAGTGCCCACTCACTATGTGGTTTACTTGATTGTTGAATTGAACAAATTTTTAGCTACTTGTGGGGAGGGAATGTATCTCATTCATCCATGTATTACCAGGGAGCCTGTAAAATCTTTCTTGAATTTTAGTATATAGACACTTTTGTCTAATCATATGAGTATGTATGTACATGTAGATATGTGTGGCTGTTATACATACCCTGGAAGAATTCATATCAAACTTACCAGTGACTTCTTCTGAGGAGTGGGATAAGAAGTGGGTGGGGGTGCTCTTTCAGGACCATTGAGTCAGGCTGTCCATGTTGTGCACTGCACAATTCTAGGGGACTATTCATTTAGATGTGCATCTATCCTTCATAAATTTAAACAAAGAGTAACAGAAAACAGAGAAATTATGACACTATAAGTGATTTTTACCTTCTTTTCAGGTTTTTTCTGTATTTTCCCAAAATATCCAAAATGTATGGGCATGGCTTTCATCTTCAAAATTTGTTAAAATTAATGAGATGTGGGCAATTTAAGAAATACTGAAAGTATAAAGGAGAAAATTTAAAAATGACCTACATTTTACCAACCAGAGAAAACTACAATTAATATTTTACTTCATAAAGTTTGTTTTATAATTTTTTTATTTTAAAATGACATTTGTTTTTTGAATAATTTTGAGCAATACAGAAACATACAAAGAAGAAAATCAAAATCATTTCTAATGTACCACCCAGAGATGACCCAGCGTTAACATTTTGTGCATTTACTTCTAGCCTTTTTCTATATTCATTACAATCGTAACTCCTATTTGGTGAGTGCTTATTTTGAGCCAGGCAATGTGCTAAGTGCTTGCCAGACATTATCTCATTTAATTTCCACATAAGCCTGAGGTGGGAATTGTCAGCCCCATCTCACAGAAGATACAAACCAAAGGTTAGGGAACTTGGATCAATTGCTGTTTGAACCTAATGTTGCCTGACTTCAAAGCATTCTGCATGATTGTCTATACTCCTTCAAAGTCATGTGTGCAGGTCTGTGCACACACATGTGTGTATGCACGTACACACACACCCCTACACATGTGCTGCACACACAAGACATATGCACACAGACACATACAAGCTATGATTACACTGTCTTCCATTTTGCCTTCTGTTTTCTTTTTTACTTAATATTGTGTGGTGAGCATTTTATGATGCCATGTAAACATACTTCTAGAAAGCAGTTTGATAAACTTTGATTTTTTTTTAAGTTAAATTTTAAGCAAATCAGTCTTGAAACTCTGTTCTCCATAGTTGAGTGGCCTTTGTCATCAGGCCTCCAGACCTATGACATATCCAGTCCTCACAATCCCATCTCCTGGGCTCTTCTCCCTGGGTTTTCCTTACCCATTTCTGCCTCATCCTCAAGCTGGGAGTAGGGAACTGTGGTCACTGCTCTCAGCAGCTGTCACAGGAAACTTACTGCCCAAATGCCTGGATGTTATGGCATACCCCATAGGAGCATTGCTTTGCAGTCTCAAAACCTTTCTCACCTGTGTGCCTGCGTTTCACGTCTTTTATGTGAATAACCCCACAAGGCTGAGAAGGCATTTTTCAAATCAATAAATTTGTGGACAGGTTCAACAATCAGGATAATATAAAACCTTCAGCAAAGGTTTGCAACAGAAATTAGGACATAGAGCGCCAAACTTTTGCTGGAATGCAAACTGTTCACATCTAAAGTGCAACAGATCACTGCAGGTTTCCTTGGTTCCAATATGCAAATGACGTGTCCTGGGATTTCCCAGGGGTACACAGAGCATACAGTGATTCTCGAACTTATTTGACTGAGAACCTGTTGGGATGGAGGCAGGTTTCTTTGCACTTGTGTTCTGTAATACACAGCTTGAGAAATACTATTTTATAGGGTTCTGTATAGTGTTAATTCTGTAATTTAATTTCTTTCAGTAACTAGTTCCTTGCTACTCAAAGTATGGTCTGTAGACCAGTGGCATCAGCAAGTTTGTAGGAGCGCCTTAGAAATATAGAATCTGCACTCCACCTGCCCCTCCCCTCCCACCAGACCACAGATTCAGAATCTGCATTGCAATAAGCTGCCCAGGTCCTTCACAGATGCATTAAAGTTTGAGATAGATGCAGGGATGTTAAGGATATGGAGGTTCTTAATGAAAGGGAAGTCACCCTGCAGAGTTTATTTGATGTCATAAAGTGTGTTTCATACACGTTTAATTTAATGTAGATGGGCACAGGAGGTGGAAAATGTATTTGAATAACGCTGGCCTTGGGACATGGCCTCTGAGGGCATGTCCTGCTATCTACTCAACAAGGACCCCAAATCACTGTGAGCCCCCAGCTTTCTCCTCAGTCTCTTTTCTTTTCCTTTTTAGGAGAGCACACAATCCCCTAGCATGTCCACATTTGGGACCTGAGCGATATGCAGCCACATCCCATTAGCTAATAGCGAGGCCCCTGGAGAGGGGTTTCAGCTGGGAACACCCAGCTAAAGCCCCTCTAATGGTCTAGTCAGCTGTCAGGGCTGTAAACACATTTCTTCCTATTCAGAGCCATTTGCCCCTCTCTGTGACCTCTCTTGGCTCTCGGACCCTGGCCACGTGGCCCAGATGGCATAATCTGTCAGGCCAAAGCAGGTGACAGTGGGGCTTGCTGTTAGGTAATCAGTGACTATAATTAGCTGGGGTGGAAGCGATAATGGAACCAACTGCAGGGCTGGGGCCCTGAGAGCCTTTGATGGGTGGAGTTAACAGCAAGATAGAAAGGCTTGCTTCCTCCCCTCCCCCCTTTCCTTCCAATATGATGTTTCTAGCACATGAAGTGTGCGTCGGGGAGGCAGGAGCTCCCTCCTCGATGAGGAAGGTCAGGGCTGAGTGCTGGCAATGTAGTAAGTGAGTTGTTTGGCAGCTCATCAATTTTATCTCTGAGAAGCAGTTCCAGAAATCTCCAGTTCGGTTTGGTAATTAGTTGGCTACAAGGACCTTGTGTGACCAAGGGTGGGGAGGGCTACAGAGGATTAGAACATCATTCTTGGGAGTCAGACACATGGAGATTCAGACCCTGGCTCTGCCACTCACCAGTCAGGTGGCCTCAGGCTGGTCAACCAGCTTCCCTCTGTCTCTCTGTAGATATCACACCACTCCCCTCATGGCCATTGCTGGGGATAAGTAAATATCCTGTTTCCCCGAAAATAAGACCTAGCCGGACAATCAGCTCTAATGCATCTTTTGGAGCAAAAATCAATATAAGACCCAGTAGTATAGTATAGTATAGTATAGTATAGTATAGTATATTAAAGACTGGGTCTTATATTAATTTTTGCTTCAAAAGACGCATTAGAGCTGATTGTCCAGCTAGGCCTTATTTTTGGGGAAACTTGGTACCACCATCAATACCGCCTGAAAGCACCTGACGTGTAGTAGGTGCTCTCAAACTATCGTATGCTCTGCTCCTTCTCGATAGTTACGACTTTGTAGATGATGTCGAGAGAACAGAACTAACCAACGTAAAACTTGCTCGTAACAGCCTGAATGAGGTCTCTTTGATAGCAGCTGCAACACAGGTATCTTTACCAAAAAGCGGTTGGAAAGTGAAATTGGCTTCCCTTGTAGCTTACGTCAGCAGGAGAGTCCCTGCATTTTCTACGTCAGAATGAAAGTGATGGGCTGGGCAGTCAGCTACTAAACACTGCAGCGCTGTCTGGTGTTTGTTGTTGTGTTGTTGGCAGTTGATGGGTGTTTCTAACACAGCACAGATTGGGGAGTCCGTCCATCCACAACTTTGGTGAAGCTTGTTCAATTTGGGTTAGTTGAAGATCTGAAGTAAAACTTTTCCATCTTTCATCTACCTCCCCCTCCCCCAGAACTATTTTCTTCTTCTTCCCTTTATTTAAACAACAACGACAACAACAATATATCCCTAGAGAGGTAAAAGAAAATACAAACCACCTACAATCCCAGAAATAACCAGTAAACAATTTGATATATATATTCTAGATCTATCCAGAGACACCTACTATTTTTTCATCAAAATGGGTCATATTTGGTCACTTGGAACATGATTCCTCCCCACACACACACTTAATATGTTGAATCTTATTCCATGCCAATAGCCACATTTCTATAACATCATTTCATTCCAGATTTTCTATCATAGTTTATGGGCTCAATTTATCAAGCATTCTACCAATCTTTTCCCACTATCTTTTTTGTTGTTGTTGTTGAGATAATTCATATACCATAAAATTCACCCTTTTAAAGTATACAATTCAGTGGCTTTTAGTATAGTCACAAGGTCGGGCAACCACAACTGTTCTCTAATTCAAGGATATTTCCGTCACCCCCCACAAGTCATATCGTAGAGTTTGCCGTCACTCCCACTTCCTCTCTTCCTCTAGCCTCTGGCTGATAGTGACTGCAGTGCTGCTGACATTCCAGGAGTTACTGACCCAATTCCTCACCACTGGATGCAAACTGCTTACAACTACTTGTGATTTCAAACAATACTGTAATGATCAGTCTGTGAAATTTCGTCCAGTTATATTTTTGAGCAACGTTAGAGTTAATAACACACACACAGTGTTTTAATTTAAAATGGAGTGTTACATTTTTGGGTGATGTGGTTTTGGGAAAATTTAGAATTAAAACAAATCTCTAAATCTGCAGAGTTATAAACATTCTTTGGGGATTTCCTGAGCATGGTCGTTGCAAAACTGCTTTTGCAAATATTGCCTGTGGAGTTTGCCAGACGTTGGGAGTTGTGAAATTATGTTACTGTGCAGTTTCACAGTAGAGGTAAATTCCTGACTCCGCCTCTTTGAGTGACAGTCAAAATTGTGTTTTGTGTCTCTCTGAGCAGCATTAGAACCTGGTAGAAAGAGATGCTGGTGGAAGAGTGCAGGGTGGAACCAATTTGGTTCATAGTTTCTAGGCGTGATTTTTTTTTAATTTAACTTAAAAAAATAAACCTTAGTCTGATATAAAAAGAATGTGGTTACTATATTTTAAAACACTTGCCTGCATTTGCATACATGGGCTGTGTTTAAACATTCATTCCAATAACAATAATTATTATTATAACTCCCAATAATTAGGAAGTCATGAGACTGTGAGGACCAGGTGTTATGCTGAGTGTTTCATATTCATTCAACAACCTTGTGAAATCATCTGTAGGATTGTTTAAGAAATGAAGGTCGCAAGGATTACACAACCGAAATGGTGGCCAAGTAGCAAGCTATTCTGGAGTCAAGTCACACGTCCATTGTCCCTCAGTAATTTGCCCTTCCCAGTGCTGATTTCCCCCTGCACCCTGCCCCGGACTGTTTCAATTACAAAGCCAAGTTCTTCTGACCTTCCCTGAGTTCGTACACTCAGAAACAACTAGGGGCGCCTTGTTCCTAGGTGGAGAGAGCGTGGTTTGAGTGTTGGTTCTGCCACTTACCATGGGCACGTTACTTAACCACTCTGTGGCTCAGTTTCCCCACCTGTGCAATGGTGAAAGTATCTACTGTGTGTATTTATGATGATAGTTAAATAATTGTATGAAGTGAAACTGATATGTGCTCAAATGGTTCACGATGGCCATGGCAGAGTTGGCCCGGCCTTGAATTGACCTGATGGCAATGAGCCTGTCCCCTGAGGTGATTCCAGAAGAAGTCCAGGTAGTAAGTTCCACTCCATCATTTTACATTTGGGAAAATGTAAATGGAGAGCAGAAGGCTTGTCTGAAGTCACACTGCTTGCAAGCTGCAGAATCTCTGTAGTGATTGTATATAGTGATCCACTTAGTTTCTGTGTGTCTGTCCAAAGCAAAGAGGGCTGTGGCTGAGTGAGATGTGTCAGAGGACAGCCCTCTATTTCTGTTCTCCATGCGAGCGGGGTTTTTGTTAGTCCTTGGTCTCGTCCACAGCACCAGAGTCACTGGACTCCCTTGTCATGTCCAGCGCTGGGATCTGACATGTATCTAACCCCCCTTGTGATTCAGGCATTGTGCTCTTAGCATATTCCAATGATTGTCATGGGAGGCACAACTAATTTGACTCATTTTGCAGCTGTGGAGCCTGAGGCAGAGAAAATAAGCCATGCCCACAGTTACACAGATATGAAGGGGTAGGTGTGGGGACCAGGCCCACAGGCAGAGGAGCAGGCTGGCAGTCTAGGGCTCGGGGCTTCCTAGGAGCTGAATGAATGAGAACAGGCCTGCAGGGCCTGCCCGGTGTTTCCTCCTGTGGAATGCTGTGTTTACTGGGCCTATACAACGGTGCTGCTTCTCTGCCTGTGTGCTGAGCGTTACCCCTGCGGCCAGCCGCCACTGCAGACTCTCCCCCGTCTGTAAGTCTCAACAAACCTATGTCTGTCACTCAGCCACCTGGTGAATTCTTTGGGTTTGTGGCTTCTCAGACACAAATCTTGGACAAATTCAGACTCAGTCCCAACAGCAGGATTTAGGAAATTTGAGCTGTGATCAAGAGCTCTGCCACTCCCTCACTGGGCCTTGGTCAAGTTACTGAACTTCTTTCTGTCTCTATTTGGTCATCTATGAAATGGAGTAATAATAATACCTGCCTTAAAAGGATGTGGTGAGAGTTATTAATGCTTGTAAAGTGCGTGGAAGAACACCTGGCATATAGTATGAGCTCAGTAAATGTCAGCCTGACACGGAACCAACAAAGCAACATACGGTATGGTTTTGTCCACTCATAAGGCTTACATTCTCTCTGCTACTCCCTGCTGCCTCAAAAGGAATCAGGCAACTGAATTCATACTAAGAAACCCAAGCAAGATTCGGCATTGCAAGGCACTGGAAAGCATGGCCTAGTTAGAAAGCACGCTAGTTCACACACACACACACACACACACACACACACACACACACACACACACACACAGATACTTTTAATAGCTGGTAAGAGCCAGAGAAAATCCAATTACGGATGAATCAGTCGATTAAAAAAAAAGGGACAGAAGAAAGGAAAGAATGTTGGAGAGACACAGAGCCAAATTACAGCTGGATAATAGAATTAAGGGTCTGCAGAAGGAACTGAGAGAAACAGCAGAGGGATACCATCCGGGACTGTTCACAGCTCTGTAATGATTTGATTCTTCCTCAGCCCCTTGATTCCAAGGAACAGTTACTGGGCCAGTGCCGCAAACAACTGACCGCCCTGGAAAGAGCTGGAACTGTGTTTGGCAAATCAGAATTTTGCAGAGAAATGCACCACGTGTGGCCTCTGGAACAAGAGGATTATGTTTGGGTTAAACAGATGCTCCGGTTCAGGATGAAAGCAGAGGGCGGAGATAACACTACGATGGGAGGGGGAAGGTGAAAGCTGTTTTTGGTTCGCAAAGATACAGCCTTAGTTCATAATTTTCTGTTTCCTAAGAAATCTTGTCTTTGCTCCCAAATAAATAACTCATTATTAAGTAGAATTTCTGTCTTCAATACAAGCACGTTAAAAAAAAGGCGTTTTTAACTTTATTTTCTATTTTGAGGGGAGGGGGTTGTGCGAGGGAGGGGGAGCTGTTAATCTCTACAGCTGTGTCTATTATTGGTGGGTTCTAGAATAACATCCGTTTCTATGTATTTATGGAAAGGCGTCCTTAACTAGGCCACATAAAGAGCCAGCGCATCTATAAATAAATTCAGGAGGCTGCGAGGCGCAGGCGCTTGCCCTTCTGGCCGTGGCCTTGCTGGCCTTGCCGCGCAGCTGTCTGTCCTCTTTGTGCCTGGCCGGCCTGTTCCATTGTGGATGCGGTTACCCTGGAGGGCGGGTGGGGGCGGAGCCTGCGCACACACCTTCATCGACCGCCTGCGGGATTGACACAGGTGCCTAGGGTGGTCTTCGCGGCTGGGCTGGCCTCGCTGGCTGCTCCGGGAGTCTTTGGCTCATGACTCCACCAGCGGAGGTGACCAGGAGGCGGTCACTTCGTGGGAGCCAGCTGCACCTTGGCCGGATTCAGGCTGGGCTGGGTTAACAGATGGTGGTGTTGGGATGGGGGAGAGAGGGCGCAGGGACAGTCTAAAAACCCAGGGAGAACAACAAAATAACCCTGAATATGTAAGAGGACAGGGCGAAGGCAAAGGCGGGGAGGGGATGCATGAGAATAAGGGAAGCTTTCTCCAGAGTTTGGGAGCCCGTGTTTTCCATCCCACCCCAGGCTGTTCCCTCTGGAACAGGCACAGAGGATCCAGAGTTCTGCTGGCAGCTACTTTTTTCCCTGTGCACTTAAATATTTAAAAAACATAAAAAGCAGCCTTCCCACTTGAGAAAGGGGTAAAAAGCTTCTATCTGTTTGGTAATCCTTTCTGGATTTTGTGGAAATCTGGAGAAGGATCTCACCACGCCAAGCACCTTTCCCTGGACCAGCAACATTAGCGTCCCCCATCTCTCGTTGGAAAAGCAGAGTCTCAGGCCCTCCAGACCCATGGCCTCAGAATCTGCAGTCAGGCAGGACTCCCAGGGGCTGTGCGCACATTCCGTTTGAAAAGCTGTAGTGTGCAATGCTGCTTGTTCATTCTGGCTGCACATTAGAGTCACCTGGAGTTACAGGTTGACTTGTATCCTCCAAGAAGACATTGCAATCCCAATCCCCAGTACCCGTGAGTGAGACCTTGTTTGGAAATAGGGTCTTTGCAGCTGATCAGCGTCATTAGTGTGGGCCCGACGCCAGTGTAACTTACAAAGAAGGGAGACTAGGACACAGAGGCAAACAGGCACACAAGGAGAATGCCACGTGAAGATGAAGGTGGAAATTTAGGTGATGAGTCTCCAAGCAAAGGAACGCCAAAGATTGCCTGGAAACCACCGAAGCTCGGAGAGAGGCCGGGGCAGAGTCTCTCTCACAGCCTCAGCAGAAACCAACCCGCCAAAGCCCTGAGCTCAGACTTCTCCAGAACTGTGAGACAATAAATTTCTGTTGTTTAAGCCACTCAGTGTGTGGTGCTTTCTTTCAGCAGGTCAAGTACTTCTAAGAGAGACCCAGGTTTCTGAGCTCCATCTGACATGTTTGCAATCATAATACCCAGGTGTGGGTGGGGCCAGCAGATTTGCCTTTTCTGAAGGTCCTTTAGGTGATTCTGTTGTAGTTGGTGGTTTGAGGACCAGTGGCCCTGTGCACCAACCATCCAGCCCTCACTTCCCCCTTACAACATCCCCCTAAGAACAGACGCTTGTAGGTACCAGCCTGCTTGTAAACTTCCAGTGATGGGGAACTCATGACCTGATAGGGTGGCCTGATCCGTCATGGAAAGTTCTAATTATTCAGGGAAATCTTTAAATAGAGCTAAAATCTCCTCTATGATTTTATCTATTATACATCTGAAGAAACTGAGACCCTGAGAGGTTGAGTGACTTGCCCAAGGCGATACAGCCGATACGGAGCCAACCATGGGCCACTCAAACTACCAGGTGACCCAATAGTTTACGAAGGGATGTCATAGCTGTGGTCAAGTCAAGACTGTCTCCAACCCTGGGAGACGGACCCAGTGTCCCTCTGTGATCCTCACACCTGGATGGTGGGGTGGGAAAGGTAGGGCATGAGGTTGGGAGAGGGAATCCTGAGGTCCCCCTAGGCTCCTGGATTAGGGGATTTGCCGTATGCTCATCCAGAATGTAGATGGATTTGGTGGGGAGGCCAGGGTGTGGATCTAGTTCAAGTGTCAGGGCCGGCTTCTGACCCTACCTCCCTGAGTAACCCTGGACTGGTCTCTCCTGCTCTCTGGCTCTCGGTGTTAACACCTGTGAAATGGGGATAACAGACTCTGCTTTTCCTAGCATGTAGGGACTCCAATGAGGTCACAGACAGGAGCTCAAATGTGATGATTATTATAATTTGGCATGAGAAGAGCACGTAGGTGTTTCCATGAAAAAACTTCTCACTTGGGCAACTTCGGCAGTTGTTCTTCCTGACTAACAATTTGATTTCTGCTCCGTTTCTACCAAGCCATTTGCAGGCTTGAGTGAAAGGAGGTGGGAGTAGGGTAGTCAGGGGTGAGGCTTTGCAGAGAGCTCTAAGTTCAGCCACATAATCTCCAGTCCCTGGACGTATGCATATACCATAATGGACCCAATCTGCAAAATCAATGACGGTGTCCCCCTCCCCCTTTCCAATGGGTTGCACCTGAGCTGCATTTTCTTGGGGCAGGGCTCCCTATCCCCCGTTCCCTAGAAATCTAGATCTGGCTTATTCATTGGGGTTCAAAGCTCTTGATGCTGTTATGATTCCTAGCCCCAATTTGTCTCATCGATTTCTTTATCAGGCCCCTCTGCCAATGTTCTCTTAGTGCTTACTCTGGTTCAGTAACTGTGCTGAACACTGGGAATGTGAAATGGATTAACAGGTCCTCCTATGCTCCAGGAACTTAAAAGCAATGCGATCTAAGAGCTGCCCATAGTCCCACGTTGGTTCCCAGGGCCACCTCTGCTTACAGGCCTCACAGGGATCCGTCTTCTCTTTCTCCCACCCCTTCGCAGTGCGTTGGATTAGGAAGAGGTCACAACTGAGGCAAAACATGTCAGCTCTGCTCTCTTGGCTGTGTGAGCTCAGACAAATCACAGCCTCTGGGAGCCTATTTACTCATCTGTAAAACGAGGTCAGCAATAGGAACATAAGATTCAGTGAGTGTTTACTACGAGCCAGACACTATTCTGAGGGCGTTACTTTTGTCAACTGTTCACAACTTTAGAAAGTAAATGTTATTAGTGTTTTCATTTTACAGATTAGGCAACTGAGGCACAGAGAAATGTATTAACTTACCAGATCACAAAACTAATGGTTTGTAGAACTGAGAGTCAAGCCCAGGCTCTCTGAATTCAGAGCCCAGGTCTTTAACCATTGTTATCCTGCCTCCCTAAGCTGTCCATCACCACAGCTTACCTTGGGCTGGGGGTGTGGACAGACATAGCCCTCTGTGAAGAGCTGCTCAAATGAATGCAGGATAGAGATGATGGTGATGATGGTGATGATGATGAAGATGAAGAAGAAAACAAATTCCTTCTTTGATAAAGGAGTGAACCTTCTCATAGAGTCTTAAGTTATTGATTGATGGGTAGATGGATGAAGGAGAGAGAGCGAGAGCGAGAGCGAGAGCGAGAGCGAGAGAGAGAGAGAGAGAGAGAGAGAGAGAGAATTATATATAGTTGACATTATGTCAAGCGCAGAGGTATGACTATCCCAATTTTAAAGGCGAGGGAATGGAGGCTCAGAGAGGTGACGTGCCTCGTTCAGGGTAGTGGCATAGCTTGGATTTTATCCAAGAATCATGTGATTCTGAAGACAGAGCCTGTCTCCCATCTCTCTTAGCTCCTGGGCAGATGGGAACCAGCAATTCTCGTGTACAGTTGAAATTCAGTCTTCTTTCTTGGCCCCTCTTCATTTCTCAACAATTTGCGGAACAGTTTCTAGACATTATTTATGGAGAATTGAACAAAAACCATTCCACAATTCCTGCTTTTAGGGAGCTGTGGTTTTAAATTAGTATGTCATTTTGTTTTCTGTAAGAAGCAAGACTTGCCTAAGGAATCCCCACTTCAAATGAGAAGGAGGAATCTGGTGGCCAAAGGAGAGGTCTCCCCCCTCTCCTGCCCTCTTACCCTCCCATTCGTTAGAATCTGGATTTAAGTGCTGCTTCCAATGCCCAATGAACTTTATTTGTACCCCCAGAAGGTCAGTTTAGCAAAGCCAGACAAGCTGTCTCTTTCTAACTTCAAGGTCTCACAGGGATAGGTACATTAAGTGTTATTCCCAATCTCTTTGTTGCTTAACCAGATTGGCTCTTCGCTGCTATGTTCTGGGCTAGTTTTAAGATATCACACGTTACAAATCAGAAGTATTAGGGTGGTGCAAAAGTAATTGCGGTTTTGCAGTTATTAGGCTTTTAAATCGCAATTACTTTTGCACCAACGTAATAGTTACAATGATGTGTATGAAGTTAACGTTGGTGGAAACAATGCAAATAAAGCGTCCAGTACAAGAGTGATCAAAATAAAAGGCACGTATTTATTTGTTTTCCCAAGGGAGGCATGTACAGCTTTAACTAGAGTCAATAAACATGTCCAGAGAAAACCTAGGCCTGAACATACTTAGGCTTCCTTAGGGGTTAGAAGGAAAACAGTATCTTTTCATCTCTGTGATGTGCTAGGCAGTGAGTTAGACCCTTTCACTGTGTTATCTCATTTAATCCTCCCAGCAACCCTAATATGAATATGTTATTATAAATAGGAAAGGAAATTATCTGAGATGATGTAAGACACCAGTTCCATTGCCTGGCACATATCAATTGCTCAGTAGTGATGGTCATTATTCCTGTGGCTTAAATTCATTTGATAGATAAAAAACTCAGGCTCAGAGAGGTTCGGCAACTTGCCTGTAAAATTATGCAGCTCAGGTGGCAGAATAGGAGTCCAGCACAGATCTACCCGGCCCTAAAAAGTACCCATACGTTTCCTGCAGTGCCATGGTGTTCCCAAGTTGCATTTTTCGGAGGAATGACAAAACACGACTTCATTTATTCATTTTTCTAAAATGACCTGGAGTGTTGGTTCCCCTGGGCCAGCCCTATTCTTGCCCTGTGTTTTTCTTTTTTCTCTAATTATCTAGTCTCATTAATGATAGGCTACCATACAGTTTCTTTTGTAGCCCCTGGCTCAGCTCAAAACCTTAAAGGAAACGTGAGAAACCAGAGGACGCCACCCCCACCGCCCTCTGCCCTAGGTCTTTCTCAAGCCCCACACTAACAAGTCCTTCTTTCCACTGTGACTCACACTCCCAGCCCTTCCTTCCAGGCCAAGCATGGTTTTGACTCGTGACTCATTCTGACTTCTGACAGTCTCAAAAGAACCATATATTTAAGCCTGATCCTTCAAGGTCAAGGAGTATTAGCATAGTTCTTTAAGCAGCACCATTGTGGTTGGCACACGCCTTTTCCTTCAGCCCAGGGGATCGCCATGCCCCTGTGGGTTTTCCCCTTCAGCAAATTGCTCCCTCTTGGCCAACCCTGAGAGGACTGTCAATCATGGGGTCACTCCTGTGTCAAAGGTCAGGCCACAGAAGCTCCAGGGCTGTGACCTCAGGTGAATGCTGGGGTTTTGCAAAAGAATTAGAGACTAGGGAAGCCAAGTCCTCTGTCAAGTTAGGCTTATAAGGAATCCCAGCAAAAGCACGGGCCTCTTAGTGCTGTGTCATCACAGGCCACTGGGCCTGTGGCTTCATGGGCACATTATAATTAGCACACAACTCATCCTGGAGGAAAACAGAGGATGAGCCTTGGAACTGGTCCTCCTCCCTCGGGTTTGGCTTCCCTCCACCCTGCCATCGTTAGTCACTCTCATGCTTAAGATGACTTCCCTTTAAACTCGATTTAACAGGAGGAAGAATATTTTTATAGTTAAAATGGAAATGGAAAAAACACACCTCTTTTCTCCCCTCTGCCTCCCAGCTTCACCTGACCAACTTCTGGTGCCTAAAGTTCAGCTCTGCTGTTGCCTCTTCTGATTTGCCAGGTTTGAGCGATGTGTGTATTCTGTGCATTTGTTACACACTGTGGGCTTCCCTCTAGCCCAGCCCTCACTGCACTTCACTCTGATTTTCTATTTAATCATCTGTCTTCTCAGCCATATGATGAACTCCTCGAGGGACAGGACCCTGTTATCACAAGCCACATAGTAGGTGTTAAAAAGCATGGGTGAGGTAGCTCAGTGTCCCAGGTTGACACTCAATCTGCTATTTTTAGCACATGGTGTCCAAAGTTTTCTGGCCATTGTCACCAAGCCAGCAGACTAGGGAAGGAAACCGAGAAGGCTTGTGAAGAAAGCTTTTTTCCCCATTGTTAATATTTATCATATTGATTGAACTTTTCCTCAAATATTGATGGGCACCTATATTTGTGTGTGTGTGTCTTGAATTTATGACCTTTGCTTTTTTTTAAATTGTTGGTTTCAGGTGTACAAAACAACATAGTGATTAGACATGTATATACCTCACAAAGTGATAGCCCCATTAAGTCTATTACCCATCTGACACGGTACATAGTTATTAGAATATTATTGACTATGATCTCACTTATATGTGGAATCTAAAGAACAAAATAAACAAAACAGAAACAGACTCATAGATACAGAAGACAAACTGATAATTACTAGATGGGAGGGAGGTTGGGGGGCTTGGTGAAGAAGGTGAAGGATTAAGAAGTACAATTTGGTGGTTACAAAGTAGTCACGGGGATGTAAAATACAGTATGGGGAATACAGTCAGCAACATAGTAAACACTATGTATTGTGCCAGATAGATACTAGACATTGGGCGGGGGATCACTTTATAAATTATGTAAATGTATAATCACTATGCTATACATCTTAAACTAATATAAAATAATGTCTACTATAAATAATAGGGAAGAAAGTTTTTAAGGATTTAGACAGGTACTCGTTACATCAATTCATGCATATTCCACTGTCCAGAATTCAGCACATGGTGGCAGCGAACAGCAAGGCAGCCAGGAAATGCTGCCAAGCTGTTGCCCTGGGGGAATGGCAAACCAGTTTGGCGAATGATTAGTCCATCTCTGCCCCAAAGCATCTCTTTGGATCAGCAGAAAACTTGATTTAAAGGACACAAGGCCAAAGAACTGCTGCAGTAGTTCATGTTAGAGGTGACGGTAGGTGCTAGGAATACAAATTAGGAAAACAATATGAGAATCCTCCAAGATACAGAAGTGTCAGGCCTTTAACTGTGGATGGGCCAGGAAGACTGAGAGAGAGGAAGGAGATGACCATGACAGTTGATGGTTCATGATGCATTCAAGGAAGACCAGAAATTAGAGGAGGAGGAACAAGTTTGGGAGGAGTGGAAAGGGGCAGAGATGGCTTGAGGCATGATGAGTTCATACTGCTCATGGGACAGATAAGTGGCTGTCTGAATGACAGGTTGGGCTCAGAGAAAAGACCAGACTAGGGAGAGAGTTGAATAGGGAAGGGTAACACATAAAAAGCTAAATAAATGGGTTCCTTCAAAAAGGAGGAAAAGAGAATAAATGAGATGGCACGGAGAGAGAAGAAAAAGAGACTCTCCAAACTATCAAAACCATAAGAATATGCTGAAGAATTTCATATGTTTTTCTCCTGTAGAGTACCTTGAGTTTAATGTGCATGTGTGAGTCCTTACCAAGTGCCAAAATCCTTGTCTGTGCTGGGAGAGCACCTTTCCACTCTCAAGGAGCTCAAAGCTGAGTGGGGACATCACTGGGTCTACCATAGATGGGTTGTCCCCACAGCCGGGGACATATTTCCTGTTCAAGGTGAGCTGTGGGTCACCAGGAGGGGGATTCCCTTTCATGTGCCTGGAATGCCACCATTGCAAGTTCACAATTTTTGACTAAGCTTTTTGCCTTTCCTTTTGGAAAACAACATGATGTATTGGAAAGAAGATGGGCTTTAGAGGAAATTAATGGACCATGCCACCTAGCAGTGATAGGCCCTGGGCTGATAACTTATGTTCTCTGAGCTTCGTTTCTTTATTCATTAAATGAGAACAATGATGGTGACACTGGGTGCACTGAGGCTAATCTACAGCCATGGGAAGTCTTTGATATTAAATACGCAGTGTTTCAGGATGACAATGATGGCAGCAGCTAACAAACAGGGGTAGTGCTCACTACGTGCCAGCATCACCGTAAGCGCTTTGCAAATATTTCTATTCATCCTCCCAACAACCCTGTGAAGTAGAATTGTTATTATCTATTCCCTTTGGATAAGTAAGAAAATCGAGGCAGAAGCGGACTCAGGTTTGAGGATGTAACTAGTTCTGGATGCTCGACACTGAAATGCGTTCTGAACACGTCCCTGAGAATGGACAACTCTAGGGGATGTGGATTTGGGGGTAGGAAAACATTCTGGAAAAGCGCCCAGAAGCAGAGAAAATGGCCTGGGGTGTTGAAGTGTGTGGAGGCTGGTGGGAGAGAAATGGGAGACAAATGCCACTCCTCAATATTTTGTCAAGGGCTGCACAGATACCGAATAGTTCATGCATTCGTTCTGCTACTCGATGTCCTTTTGTTGAACACAGGTCTGTGGCAGGCTAGGGGTCAGGCTCAAGGGTACGCTCTCTCCCTGGCTTCCAGAAGCTCCTGGTTGGTTCCAGGAAAGGCAGAGTGATGAACAGGCAAAACTCTAATAGAGCTTTCCTTTAGTTTCCATCCACCCCATAATGTGCATAGGTAGTTTTTGTTTTTGTTTTTGAACCTGTCCAACATCCGTTTTCTTTCTTTTGATTTTCCTTCTGGGAATTACCCCTCCACTAGGTTGTGCAACACTCATAGAGTTGGCCTGTGATCCAAACTTGAGTGGTTAGGCATTTCTCCATTTAGAATTTACTTTTCAAAGGAGTGACACAGTAATGAAAAATGGCTGTAGCTTCTTCAGCCAGACATCAGCATCCGAAGGAGAAACTTTGCTTTGGTTCCTGGAGCTTAGGGCCCTGGAGCCACTGGCTTCTTTTTTTCATAGTCATGTGTTCATATATATATTTGCTTATGTTGGCCTATTGTTCTCTGTTGCTTACAACCAAAGACATTTAACTAGCACACATCCTTTTCTGGTACCTTTCTGCCTTGGTTTTTCTACCTGTAAAATGGTAATTGTAAAACTTGCTACTTACCCTCAGGAGGTTGTATAGATTAAAGCTGTATGTCAATAAAATGCTTTCAGATGCTTGGATGAAAGTTGCTGTAGAACTACAAAGTCTCCTCAATTTTAGCTGGACTTTCAAAGGGGGACTTCCTTTATATACCATCAAACAGCTTTTATGCTGAGAGGATGTGTTCTTTATTTTGCTGTCTCTGTAAACAGGTCAAGGATTGCTCCATACTTGCTGTGTTTCCAAAGCTGCCATTCGAGATGGAAGCTCAGCTTTATTTAGTGTGAGAAGTTGTCCAATGATACAAGGAGGACATGTGCTCATTATTGCCAGTCTGTATTATTTAGTGATAAGGAAGTAGGCTGAAATTCTCAGGTTGTCACTGTGTTAGCATTTTGGGATTAATACTTAATGTCAAATGAAAACAAAATGTAAATACTCCACCAATTTTAGAGCAGAAATTGATGCATCCTATTAGAGCATTTGACAATTTCGTAAGTATGTACCATAATAAGAACTGTTATACCTTACAGGTTCTAAGATGTTTTATAGTTTTTGAAACACTTATACTTTTCCTTGTACCAGTCTAGATTATAAAGTATCTGGCAAATGCCAAATATACATTAGGCTCCTGAGTTATTATTTTTTAAATGAACAATTTATATAATATGCAAACATGATGACAGTAATGCATACTCATCAGAGAAAATTTGGAAATGCAGACAGATAGAAAGGTAAAGACAAATATCAATATTCAATAGGCCTGCTGCCCTAAAACAATCATTCATTACATGTTCATGGATACTATTTTCCTTTTTGTCATAATGATTTATAATTATTTCATATTAGTCAATACAATTTTATATCCTATAAAGTTTTTATTTTTATATCACATTATAATTCTAACATTTATCTATTGCTACCTCAAAACTCAGTGACTTAAAATGAGAACCATTTATTAATAATTGCTAGTGAGTTCAGGGCTTAGCTGGAATGTTCTTCAGTCTCTGATCTCTTCCAGGGTTTGTCATGGGTCTGCTCGGCTAGGCAACCTGATGCGTTCACAGCTGTCCTCTACTTGGTCTCTCATCCTCAGGCGGCCAGCCGAGGCTTGTATGTGTGGTGGCGACAGCATCTCGAGCGAGAGCAGAAGCATGAGAGGCTCAGGTGTGGAAGTGGACCTTCTTTATTGCCACCGCAGTTAAGCCAATGCAAGTCACAGGCCAGCCTGCATTTGAGGCACGGGGAGGTATCTTCCACGGCTTCATGAGAAGGGGTTCCCTAATCACGTGTAATGGTCAGAGATAGAGGGAGGGGTGAAGAATTGAACCCAGAGTTTGCAATCAATCAACCATCATATGATAAGCATACTTCTGTATTATGTCCTAGATGTTTTTAATACAGACTTACACTGTAGAATATTACATGGAGCGACACCACCATAGATAATTTAAACATTCCCATGTTTGAAGACATTTAAGATTTTATGTTTTGTTTACTGGGACACAACACACAGCACACAATTTTATGGGGGAGAATACCTTTCTATTTGAGGTTTATAAATATGTCTATTGCTTTCCCTTCATTCCTCCAAAGCACTTTGCAAGAGGCTCCTAACAATTTAAATCCACGTCAGTAGTATGAGTATCTGGTTCAGTGCCCTGCCACCGATACTTAAAAAAATAAATAGTAAAAAAAAAAAATAATCTCTGCTGAAACAAATCAGGAATCTCCCCACTCCCAGCATTTTCTTAATGTAATTGGCACTTATTTAACTGCTAACAAAGGAAGACAAGGAGGGTGTCCAGGTAGAAAAAGAGAAACAGAAGCTTTAGACAGTCAAACAGGGTTAGGAAATGCAGCATCTCGTTCCTCTTAGTCAATCACAACAGAAATGCTCTGAAGACTCCCCAGTAGAGTAATGTGTTCAACTTCACAGGGAATCAGTGTTTCCCCATTGTATTTGACCACAGAACACCCATTTTTTGGTACAGTATTAATTGACACCTTGGAACAGCTCTTTAAAGTGGGACATTTTTGAGGAAATTTTGCCTTGATAAAATACAGCAGTTTATTCCTCATGGTGGGAATTTCAAACACCATAGAAAGAGAGGATGGGTACTAGACAGCTGAGGTTTCTTGTCATTCATAAAAATCTTACTAAGCTTCATGAAAAAGAAATGAAACTTGTCAACAAACATATAAATCTGACAATTAAGTCTGCAAACCCATCCTAGAAAAAGTGCTACATACTTCATTGCTGAATATCACTATGGTCACCTTTGAAGTACTCCCCTTGGGAAGCTATGCACCAACAACCAACACCAGTGCCTAGTCCACCCTTCAAAGCAATTTTGGAACTCGTTTTCTGGAATGGCCATCAGAGCTGTCGTCGTATTACCCTTGATGTCGTGAATGTCATCAAAATGTCTTCCTTTCATTATTTCCTTTATCTTCAGGTAAAGAAAGAAGTCATTGGGGGCCAGATCAGGTGAGTAGGGAGGGTGTTCCAATACAGTTATTTGTTTCCTGGCTAAAAACTCCCTCACAGAGAGTGCTGTGTGAGCTGGTGCATTGTCGAGATGCAAGAGCTATGATTGTTGGTGAAAAGTTCAGGTCATTTTCGTCTAACTTTTTCACTCAGCCTTTTCAACACTTCCAAATAGTAAACTTGGTTATTAACTGTTTGTCCAGTTGTTCCGAATTCATAATGAATAATCCCTCTGATATCAAAAAAGGTGAGCAACATTGTTGCAACAAGTTCACAAACTTAATTGTCAGACCTTCATATTCAGCTTCTCTTTCTTCCTAATCATTCTCTTTGCAGTGATAACCCCAAGAGCTTTCAGACTTTGTTTTAAGGGATGTATTCTTTCCTGCAAGTAGCATGCTAGCATTTTTCTCTTCTCATGACTAGTGGCCCAGAGCCTAAGGGGCAGGCTCTTTTCTAGGACGTTGTACTCTAGGCGTGGTCTGAAGGCCAGCAGCCCCTGCACCATCTGGGAGCTTGATAGCATGGCAGAGTCTCAGGGCCCACCCAGACCTCCTGAATCAGAGCCTGCATTTTAAGGAGATGTTTGCGTGTGCATTAAAGGTGTAGGAACTCCGATCCAGGCAGGGGTTACCCAGGTAACCGAAAGACGTGCCTCTTCCTCCAGACCATCACTTTCTAAATCCTGCTGCCACCAACACACACTGCAGAGAGTTACTGGGCATATATTGCTCTCACCCCTTTTAAACTCTGGCCCGTGCATGGTCACAAGCCCATTCTCCAAATTCTTTAAGCATAGTTGAAATTACTGGCATGAAAACAAATAAAACATACCAAATATAGAGGCAAAGCAAAGACATAAAAAAAGAAAAACAAAGTAACAAAAAAAGCATTGAACCATATCTGGAAGGCATGATGCAGTTTCCTGCTCCTGCCACCGCCCTGTCCTTCTCTTGGGTTCCAGATCCACAAGACTTGATCCATCCTTACTTCTGCCATGGGACACTTGTCCTCTAGTCCCACACAGTGGGACAGCAGCTCAGGCCCCCAAGTGTCCTGGCCACCTCTTTGGTCCTGGCTGTCCAGTCCTGTGGCTTCCCGGATGGAACCTCCTCCCGGTTCACTGCCAAACCTCTCACTCCCTGGCCCGAGACAGGAAGATGGGCCTGAGACATCTTGATTAGTCTGTGGTCAAGAACCAGAGTAGGACCCCAGGACGGGAGACTATCCCAGCTTCTGTCCACTTTACACTCCTGTCTCTTTTCCATAGTATTCACATCAGGTATTCCCATATGATTCAGTATTTTCATGAATCGTATGCATTTGCAAGATCAGGGCATTTCTTAACAGTTTCTGAGCTAAAGGTCATTAGCGTGAAAGGGTAAAGACCACTTGCAGATGGAATCCACTCAGAGTCACAAAGCAGCAACTAGTGGCTTTTCATTGAGTTCTCTCAACTACACTATCCAGAAGTAGTTAAAAGCAGGGGTCAGGAGACTTCCTTGTTTTGCCACTTACGAGCTGTGTGACCTTGGACAGGTTACTGAACCTTTCTGTGTCATGATTTACTCAACTGTAAAAAGAGGACAAGGGTAATTTCTGTCTCTTAGCACCAGGCCTGGCTGTAATATTTGCAGGGCCTAGTGCTAATTGAAAATGCTGGACTCCTTTTTCAAAATTTACTGGGAATTTCATCACAGCCCTTCTGAGCTCGGGGCCCTGGCCAACCATAAAGCTCTTCCTCCTTGAGCTGTTAAGATAATCACTTTGCCTAGGACATGGTAACAATTCAATAAATTCCAATTATTAATAAAGCTTTGAGAAGTATACATTATTTAGCCTATTTTACAAATGAAAGAACTGAGAATCTGGCAAGTACAGCTTATCCAAAAAGGTCAGACAGCTGAGTGGCTAAGCAAGCCGTGACTCTACTTGGGTCTGCTCCCAAAGCAAAGGAGCAGAAATCCCAGAGAGGGAGCACAGGAGAGAGAAAATGTACTTGTCCCTACCCCACTGGAGATGCTGAGAGCCAGGGCCCTGGGCACCCACCCTCCCCTCACCATCACGAGGACAGCGAAGAGAGAAGTATGTATCTTGTTTCTGTGGCACCCGGGGATATTTACCAAGTCAAAAGCCGGACTGAGAGCTTCTGACTCAGGTTGGGTGGTTTGGGAGATCCCAGCAGAACTTTCAGCTTCTTCTGATCAGAAACTTAGACTAAGCACCACTTCTCAGGCCTGTGGTTTGCTATGTCCTTCTGTGACTCCATCCTACGTAGAGAACCAGGTTCCTTCTTCCACCCCACCCATCTGGCAGGAATCTTTCCTTTCTTCGGGTTGCAATGTTTCCTGGCCCCCAGAGAGTAAAGGACAATCTGAAAAACTCCCTTCAGCTCAGGGCTCCAGAAATCTGGCTTGTTAACCTGGTCGAGATAACTGCATGTCCAACCAGGAACCCCAGAGAAAGTCATGTGTGATGGGACAGCATATGGGGGTGTCTAACCCAGTTCCCTTCCACATGGTGACAGGGCACTCAGCAAACACACCAAATTGTTTGCTCTGGTCTAGAAAATGTGTTAGGCACTTTGCACAGGAGCTCTTTTAATTCTTTCATTATCCTTGAGGGACAGGCTTGGCCAGTTTCACCTTACAGATGAGGAAACAAAGGTCAGAGGGTATAGTCACATGCCTTGAGTCACACAAGCTAGAAGGGGTGGAGTCAGGTTTGAATCCGGGTTCCTCTGGTCGCACCATACTGTATCGTACCATACCGTACTGTACCATACCTAAACGTTTAACCACTGTGCAGGGGGCTTTTACAACTGGGATGCCTAATTTTTTGTGTCAACTTAACTGGGCCATGGGAAAGCCTGGCGGTTACAGGAAGCATTATTGCTGGTGTTTCTGTCAGGGTGATTTTGGATGAGCTTACCATTTAAATTAGTAACCTGAGTAAGACATGTCGCCCTCCCTAATGTGAATGGGTCTCATCCAATGAACTGAAGGCCTGACTCAGACAAAGAGGCAGAACCTCCCTCACATAAAACGTAATTTTTCCTGCCTTCAGATTTGAACTGAAGTATTGGCTCTTCCTGGGTCTCGAGCCTGTGGGCCTTTGGGACTGGAGCTATGAGCTACCCCGTCGGCTCTCCTGGGTCTCCAGCTGCCGACTCCCCGCTACAGACCTTGGCACTTGTCACCCTCCATAATGTTTAGGCCAGCTCCTTATTCTATATACGTCCTACATCCTACTGGTCCTATTTCTCTAATACAACAACATTTTGAAAATTGTGCTCAGCACGTTGAGAATAGAGGGACACAGCAAAGACAAGAGGATAGACTCCCTGTTTCTAAGGTGCTCACAGTGCAGGGAAGAAAATAACAGCACAGCAGATGTACTGCTATGGAGGTGAGAGAAGGCATAGATGAGACAAAGGAGCTGGGAGATGAGATTTCAGGCAGAAGGACCAGTGAGTGTAAAGGTAGAGAGGCAAAAAAGCAGAGCCAGGTTGGGAATATTTGTAAAAAAAAAAAAAAAATCCTAAGGATGAAATTGACAGAGTATGTATCAGGTTCTAGTCAGGAAAACATAAATTCCATGAATTATTTTAACACACATCCACTACGGAGGACTGGTGAAAGCAGGTAAGAAAGCAAAAATGGAAACACTGAGGTAACAGAGGTGGTCAGTGCAGGATACAGCAACCACCTGCTGGGCAGGGGAGCAAAAGACAGAAATTGGGATGATTAGAAATTAGAGGCTCAGAGGTGTTACTGAGTCACCAAGACCTTAGACGTTGAAGAAGCGTGTTCCCTGTGGGCTCCTTGGACCTCTGAGGGGACACTGATAGTCTGGTTCAGCCAGGGGTATGCCGGAGCCGGCTAGAGGGGCTTAGGAGAACCAACTGCTGCATTTCCAGGAATTTGCTGAGCCACTTGCTAAACCTTCAGTAGCTTGAGGTCACCCATGATGACTTGCTATGAAAGCTGAGATCACTTATTGACCAGAGTGCCTGGCATATGGTGCGTGCTCAGCCATCACGAGACATTATCACCATTCGCACTCTTCCACCCCCAAATGCCAGAGCCTGTTTTTAACTCCTACTTGAAACTGACCTCATAGTTACCTGGATACCTCAAGTTCAGGTCAAGAATGGAAGACAAGAGCAAACCCATTTACTGCCCATGTAAACCATCCAGCCCTTTCTTGGATCCACCCAGCCCACATCAGGATATGCTTATCCATGACCGTGTAGCTCACATGTATCAAGGTGCTTCCATCCTGGCCACACTGAGAGAAGAAGTACACACACTCAGTACATGGTTCTGAGGGGGAGGTGGTTGGTTTCCACTTTAAGCTAAAAAAAGCGGAAAAAAAAGCTGTTTTATTCATTAAGGTAAGTCCATAAAGGGCTTCCAGTTAGTAGCGTTTATTTATTTATTTTTAAATTAAATTTATTGGGGTGACTCTGGGTGATGAACAGTTAGTAGCGTTTAAAAAAAGTTTACCTGTACTATAGAATAAGGTACTGCAATCCTCTCTGGAATGCTAAGAGTTTTAATTTGACACCTGGTTATTGTTAGAGGACAGATGAGGATGGTTCCTCTTGGGGTATCAGCATGTTACCAGTGTCTTTCTGGCATGCTGCAGCCATGAAAGCTCTCTTTCTGCTTCTTTTATATCACAACTGAATGAAAAATGGACCAGGAAGGATGTTTCACCATAGTCACATTTAAAGAGGAAATCCATTGGCCAGTTTTGAGAGATATCTAACATGTCAAAAACTAAAAATGTCAAGCTGGTTATTGAGGGCCTAGAATTGTAGCTCAGTTAGTTCCCCTGAGAGACTTTCAAAGTAGATTAACATCTCATTTCATGGAACCAAGTTCAGTTCTGTGGTGGCAGAGTGTTTATGGAAGACCAAAACACTAATAAAATTATTTCATCTTTTTAGTGATCGCTAACACTTCTTTGTGCATACTGTTTGCTAGACAACATTTTTCATTCATGCAATAAATATTTATTGAATAGCAATTATGTGCTAGACAACAGAACAGAACAAATGTTCACGAAGTTGGGTTCTGTCAGTCCTCCAACTTTGTTCCTTCGATACTGTTTTGGCTATTCTGAGTCGCTGCCTCTCCATATAAACCTTAGAATCAGTTTGCCAGTATCCACAAAATAACTTGCTAGGATTTTGATTTCTGAATGCTTTTGATATCGAGGTCTCTTTTTTCAATTAGCAGCTATTGACATTCTTTGAAATATACTTTGGAAATGCTATCTTATACAATATCCTAATTCTTTGTGTGTTTTATATAATTTCCTAGTTCTTTGCATATGGGCCTCTTCGATTAATTTTCTTGATCACATCATGTGTGTCTCTATATTTATCATAACTCTAGACACATAGTAAGTATTTAGAAAAACACATAAAGCCCAGCCAACTCCTTGGGTTCGGTGTTCCATTTCCCAGACATCAGTTCTGCTAGGCCTAGTGTGAAATGACCCCACCTTCAAGCAGGCAGTGTAATGTCACGGACGGAACATTGGATCAAAAATCTGTGCCTTAATTTTCTCATTTACAACTTTAGTGTCTCAAAGAGCCCTTGAGTTATTCTGCTTGGTGAAAAGTTGGAAGAGGAGACAAAAATCAGGAAGCTGTCAGTTATTCATGAAATCCAGGTTATTTTCGGTCAATTGTTACAGGGGTTATTGTTTGGCTTCCTGGATTGTTACTAGTGATAGCAGTGTGACTTCCTCCAAGTCTGACTAAGAGATAGCAGGCTGGCTTCTTGGGCTGGTTACTGTAGGTAGGGGTTGGTTTCCTGGGCTGGCTGTTGCAGATTGTGGGTCTGAGTTCTATTTTTATGTATGGTCTGGCCACTGTCTGTTTGTATATCCAGTCTCTCACCCTCGTTAACAGTTGGGTAAAAACTCTGAATTCAACTCAACTCAAAAGTTCTCCAAGTCAAAGGAGTGTGTTCCAGGATCCTGCTTTGTGTTTTTAGTAAAGATGACAATTGATGAAACCATGGATCTTTCCAGAATTCTTTCCTTGTAATTCAAACCGCTTGTTGAATATAATAGTTAGCCTTTTCTGATTATGGGAAAACATCCTCTTAAACCTTATAAGAGTAGTAAGTTCCTAAAAAGTCCCCAGGTCTCAGGACTCTGGGCACTCGCTATTGCTCCTGTGGGAGCAGGAAGCGCCATCAGAGTCCTGTCATGTTTATTTCTCAGGATGTCAATGAATCTGGGACTGGTCTTGCTCGTCTTGTGACATTTCTCAGCAATTTTGGGGCAATTCTCAGGATCTTATTTCATTTCATTTTATTTTTCAATAAGGAGGAAAAGAAACCCCTCCCCAAGGGTTCACACACTCTGGTCTATGGCTTGGTTTTATACAGCCTGAGTTAAGAAAGGTTTTATTTTATTTTATTTTCATTTTAAAATGGTCTACAACAAAAGACAAAGTAGACTATGTGACAGAGACCATAAGTGGCCAGCAAAGCCTTAAATACTTCCTCTCTGACCCTTAACAGAAAATGTTTGCCAAATCCAGTCTTGGTCAACTTTCAAATCTTTTAGAGTCTTTAGAGCCACATTTTAGAAGGAGGACCCTCTTCATTTTCAGTGTAGTAGGGGGGCTGCCTGACATCTCCTTACAGTGGCTGGAGAGGAAATAGCAGACCTACTTGTCAGGTTGGTCAAGGACGAGGGGCAGGTGGAGGTGCTCTCCAGAGAATCTGATGCTTGACTCCTGGGCATTGCAGACTGGAGTGTTTTGCTTTGCTTTTCAAACCATTGTGTCACCACTCATGTGACTGCTGCCCAGGCTGGTCCTGCTGCTATTTCCAGTCTAGTCTGTGCCAGGGCTGGAGAGGAGTCAATACTTTCAAGGCCTCAGGGCGTCCTCACCTCAAAGCCTAGTCTACCTGAATAAAGCTTCAAGTATGACTTTCTTTACCCTTTCACCAAATGTACTGGATTACCTTTCTGAGGAAAGGATGTCTGTAGTCATCAGAGATGTGGGGACAATGTATAACAGCATCCTCAACAATGCTTACAGCATTGTGTTAAGTGAAAAAGTTTAATACAATTGCATATAAACAACATAGTCTTAACTATTTAAGTATATATGTATAGACAGGCAACATAAGATGCATCAAAACAAGACATCAGAAAGGAAATATTCTGAGAACTGACTCTGGGTAGTGAACAAACAATGTGATTTATAGGTGATGTAATACAGAATTATACACCTGATATCTATGTAACTTTACTAACAATTGTCACCCCAATAAACTTTAATTAAAAAAAAAAGAAAAAAAGAAAGGAAATATCTCAAAGTAACTGGTTGCCACAAGGAATTGGAATCCTGGGTTATGCCTTTCCTCTTTAAGTTTTTCTGTACTTTCAAATTTTCTTACCAAATTCATGTGTAGTTTTAAAATCAATTAAAAAATACTTTGACCTAACACTATTTTGGTGTAGTCTAGTCAAAAGAAACACATACATTTGCACTCAAGGGTCATCTTGGGAGCAGATGAAAAGTGGATCTCTAAAGATGTAATTTAGATCAAATTGCCACAGTTACCAGAAACTGGCAGAAAATGAAAAAAAAAAAAAAAAAAAAAAAAAAAGGATATTAGGGAGCCTTAAATTATTCGGATAACTGCTTCCATTCTCACTTTACTTCATAGGCAAAGACTTTTTTCTTGCTCTCAATGTTTTGGTGCTGGAGCTACGGAGAATTATAGTTGTCCTAACACTTAATATATTTAATTTTGAAAACATAAAACTTCAAGTAGAAATAAAAGCCCTGAATGTATTTGAAACTTGCTGATGCCCACATTTTCACATAGGACAAGTCCATTGCCTCTCATATTTATTTTTATTGCATCTATAAATCGATTGGGAACGAGAAAAACCCAGAAGCCAGAACATCAGGATGGAAAGGAGACTTGGTCACAACTTGTTGGTAGCTGTTTGAAGTCCACATTTATCCCAAGCCACAGAAGCGCTGAGCATCAGCGTCTTTGTCTCTTTAATAATGGAACACAGGCCTTCTCTAATAGGCAGCCAATGGGTTGGGAGGATGGCAGGCCTTCCCCTTTTCAGGGCGCTGTCACCATGCTATTTTCACAGTCCTGGTTTTGGATTTGTTCCTCTTCCCCCACTAAGGCTGCCCTTTTGTGAGCCATCGGGGCTTATCATCTGCACGTACCACCTATATTTCTGTCCCTAGCCTGCTTTCCTTTCCTCAGTCTCACAGGGGCCCCCACGGCACCCAGGGCTTCTCTCTGCTGCAGCCACTGTCACTGTGTCCTGTCGTCATCCATCCACACACTCCGTTCCTCAGGCTGTAAGCTCTTTGAGGGCAGGGGTCATGCCTTCTTCTTTTTTATATTCTGAGCAGCCAACCCAGAGTCTAGAATATAGACTTCAATAATTGTTTTTAAATGAATAAGTACCACCACCATTCATTTGATGCCTTTTACTCTCATCTGCCAAATATATGGTGATGGAAGGAGGGCTGACTCTGGGTGGTGAACACACAACATGATATAGATGATGTATTATAGAATTGTACATCTGAAACCTATGTAACTTTACTAACAATTGTCACCCCAATAAACTTTAAACAAGTAAATAAGTAAATAAATAAATATTTAAAAAATACATGAATAAGTAAAGTGAAACCAAATTCAGTAATAATATAGCCTACTTAATTCTGTTTCAAGCATTATTTTAAGATCTTTGCCTATATTAATTCATGCAGCCCTCATAAAAAATCACCCGGTAACCCTATTCTTGTTCCACTTACATGTAAATTTGATGGAGGAGCTGTGGGGATTGCAGACCTCTGGCTTTAGAGCAGAGGCTGTTGAAAGCTGTGTTTTTCCTAACACAGCGGGGTGATGATGGGGGAAACACTCCCATGAACACCCCTGACCCTAACCTGTGTGAGAAAGGGCAATGTTTGAGTCCAGGCAAGAGCCTCGGTAGAGATCTTGCTTCTGCTCCTGGAGACTCTCCCTTGTTTCTCAGCCCGCTGGTGCACCAGGGTGCCTGGCATCCATCCAGACGTCTGGCTCTCCCTCCAGGCTAGTCACCCGCACACCGTGTGACGAGGCCCATACCCATAGGCCGCTGGCATTTTGGTCTTCTTCAGGCACTGTCTTGGATCCTGTTGCTTCTTCTCCACCCCGATCTCTCTCCCGTTTCTTCCAGGCTCTACTTGGCTACCCTCTGGCCCTCTTGGCTTTATTTTCAGCTCCAGCTCCTCCAACTCTTTCCATTTTTCAACGGCCTTTGGCTTTCCTGGCTGAGCCTGATTTCACACAGTCAGCACTCACCCCGGATTCTTCTGCCCCTGGCAGCTCCTGGCAAAAATCCTTCTGGACCAAACTCCAACTTGAGTCCCAAGCCCCGGTGCTGACCTGGTCCCTAAGGCAGACGTGGAATACCCCCAGAGTTTTTTCACGGCTAAACAGATCCATTGTGTGATGGGGTTTATTCATTTCTAGTTACAGAGTGGGTACGGGAGAGGGGTTGTTGTACGTCTTCTGTGATCAGACTTGCGCTTGTCCCCCAGCTTCACCTGTGAGCACTCTTTGTGGCTGCCCCCAAACTCCCATTCACCCTTTTCTCAGGGCTTTTGCACACTTGATTCCCACTGCCCAGGAGATTTTCACACCTGTCAACCACCATTCTGAACCCTGTTCTTCCTTTGGGCCTCGGTTTTGATGTCACTTCCCTTAGGGCATTTTCAGTGCTTATGTCCCCCCATCCCTGGCCTGGATCATGTAAGTACCTTTTCCTTTTTACTCCTTTGTCACCAATAAACCTCCATCATCGTCATAATATCTGACGATGGAGTACTTCATCTACGCAGGCAGTCTGTAGAAACTTGCAAGAATGAACTCCACTGCTTCCCCACAATCCTGGGTCAGATACCATTTTTATCTCTATTTCACAGATGATGGCACCTGCCTCAGGGAAGTGAAATGATTCGTCAAAGGCTACCCGGATAATTAGCTGTAGTTAGGCTTTGAACCAGAGGTTTTCTGGAGCCATGTGGCGTGGCTACCCTCAACTGCCTCCGGTGTGTGGCATTTCCCACAATGCTTTGTGCTGTCTGGTTGCTCCTGTTTGCTCACAGCTGCATCCTGCCATTAAGTGCGACCCCTGGCAAAAGTTACTCTCAGTCAATACTTTCTGTGGAATGAGTGCCTGAATTCTAGTAACATTTTATGTCTCACAAATTCAAATAATGCATTCCTGATTCTTGATTTGGTGAGATCAAGTCTGACTAACAGAACGACGGACAATCAACTGCTGTGTTGTCTTTAGGTTCCCAAATGATTTCTGTGTTACTCAGTCTTGTTCAATAGGAACAATTTGAGCAGAAAATGTTTATCCAGGCCGCTGCATTTTGTACAGTTGGAGATTGGGGCTAGAGTGTTTAGGGGACTCGTCCAAGGTCACACATGGAGCCAGTGACAAACAGGATACCAGGTGAGCTGATTGCCAGTCCTGTGTCCTTTCTCTACACCTGGTCAAACAGAAACTACAGTCACATGAGGGTGCGCAGTTCAAACAAACACCAAGTCTTCAACGGGTTTGATTATAACTCCACACAGCAGGACGGGCTCTGGCTTCAGTGCTCCCTGGGACTGTCATCGGCCCAGAATAAACACAGGGCACCTGGCAAGGAGGAGTGTGTGGCCCAGGAAGGGCCAGACTCTGCCAAGGCCCTGAGAGTGTTTTACTTACTGCGCAGCCGTTACTGCTGTGTGAACTCGGTCTCCAGCGTCCTCCTCTGTAGTATGGACTGAATATTTATGTCGCCTCAACATTCATGTGTTGAAGCCCTAACTCTGCACGTGGTGGTATTTGGAGGTGGACCTTGGGAAGGTAATGAAGCTTAGATGAGTCATGAAGGTGGAGCCCCATGAAGGGAAGGAAAGGAGAAGAGACCGGAGCTCCCTTTGTCTCCACCCTGTGAGGGCACAGCCAGAAGGCAGCCATCTGTAAGCCCGGAAGAGAGTTCTCACCAGGAACCGAATCTGCCACCTCCATCTTGGCCTTCCCCTCCTCCAGAACTGTGACAAATAAATGCCTGTTTTCTGAGCCACAAGCCTATGGCATTTTGTTATAGCAGCCTGAGCTGATTAAGACACGGGGTTTTGTAAGCTTGATGCTTACGGCTCCTTCTGGTCTGCAGTTCTCAGGTTCTCAAGGTCCCCCGTGTTATTGGCTGCATTCATGCCTGCCACGTTGCTGGCACCCCGGCCGTTCCTCCTCACTGGTTTGCTTTCTCCAGCTCTTCACCATTTATCTGTCTCTTCTGCAAACTTAGAGCTTCAGCACCAGTTTCAGCTCACGGCTGTGAAGAAAAAGCAGTGCCGTTGGGTCAAACCCAGATACTTTGTTTTGTTTTTATGTAACCTTGAGCAGTTGCCTAACTTCCCTATGCCTCCATCTGTAAAGTGGAGTTAGTAATACTTCCATGTAATAGTTGTGACGATTAAATGGAATTAAGCATCTTAAGTACCCACATAGATTGGGATCAGCAACATTTTTCTATAAAAGACCAGACAGTAAGTAATTCAGGCTTGCAGGGCATATGGTCTCTTAACTTTGCTATTGTAGGGTGGAAACAGCCTGGACAATATGCACACACATGAGTGTAGCAGGGTTCCAATAAAACTTTATTTATAAAAGCAGGTGACACACTGGATTTGCACCCCCCACCCCCAGCACTGTGCTTTGCTGTCCCACGTAGTAGGTTATGATTCTCATGATTTTTATTTATTTAAACACTCTTTAGGCTGTTTTTCATCATATTTGTCTTTCCATGGGGTCCCTGCTCTCCTCCCTGCCTCACCCTTCCTTTCTCAGATAATGGGTATGTAAAGAGTAGGAATATAAATGTTTCCATTGGTGTCCCTCCATCTAGAGCTCCAAACACAAGCACTAGTAGATATGCCATTAGTGTGTGTTGAAATGAAATGAAAAGGAGTCCCATTTCATCGCAGGCCCAGGGTCCAGCGTCTAAGGGCCCCACGTGCAGTGGTGTGGGCCTGGTGCCAGAGGAGAAGAAAGCCTTGCTCAAGACCCGGGGGCCTACAGACTGGGCGGGGCTCTGCTTTATAAAGAGATGCTGTGCTCTGACATTAGTGAACAGCCCCAGCTGGCACACTGGGGAGGTGGCCAGTGGCGGGAGCTGGTGTGTGGGTCCCTGCAGAGGCTTGTTCCTCCTGCCAGCCGCACAGCGGGCTCTGCTGATAGGGGAGCCATTGTTCCTTGTCCATTGTGTGCAGTACAGGGTGTTTGGGGCTATAGGCAGGGTTGGGAGTAACCACTCATTTCACAGGGTTCAGTTCAATGAAAACAGAAAGATAAAGGGCCAGGACAGGAGGAAGAAAGCGCCCTCCATGCTAATGTGCCAGCTCAGAAATTGAAGTGACCTGCCAGGCGAGTGTTCTCGGAGCAAGGATGATATTTGCTGCCAGTCGCTGTGGGCTTGGAATGGGAACTGGGCTTTTAGATGTTGGTAATTGGAATGCAGAGATTCAGTAACCCATCTGGCAGTTATTCTGCTAATCTCAGTATCCTGGCCAGGGGCCAGGCAGGAACAAAATTGCGTTCTCCTCTCTTCATCCCCAGTGCAGTTCCAACTGGACTCAGCAGGCCCCCAACCCCACAGGATTTGTCAGCCTTACTCTGCTTGGCTCAACAGCTCAGGAAAGACCCTAGAAATGCCAGTAGCTACCCCCAGGGCCTCAGACACGACTGGACACCAGAAGGGCTCAGGGATGATTGTGGGGTGATAGAAGACCCAGGCTTTCAGTGTCCTTCGGGCGTGGGTTGAAGCCTGGTTCCCGTGGGCAAGGTAAAGGACTTGGTCCTCCTTCCGTTGTCCCCATGGTCTCTGGGGACAGACTGCCTGGAGTCGCATTTCAGCTCTGTTACTTACCAGCTCTGTGATTTGGACACACTACCTAAAATTCTGTGCCTCAGTCTCCTTGTATGTAAAAGGAGAACACAATTGTGACTCATGAAAGTATAGTTATGAGCATCAAATGAGCAAAGGAGCACACACACACACACACACACACGCACACACATGCACAATCATGTTAGAAGAGCACCTTGCCCATACTGCACATTTGCATGGGTTTAAGATTTTGGTTATTATTTCCTTGCCCATAAATAGGAATAACCATATTCACTTCTTAGGGTTGCTATAAGGATGGGATGAGATTGTGAATTAAAGTCCCCTTCCCTGGGCCTGGTGCATAGCAGGTCCTCAGTAAACACGGGTAACTTTGTGGGTCCCTTCACTGCAGACTAGAGTCCCGGATTATAGACCTGACCCGGACTTACCACCAATTGGCTGTGTGATCTCAGCTCAGTTACTGTCCTTCTCTCCTTGGATGTCCTCATTCCAAGGTTAGGAGGTTAGACAGGATACACTCTTTCTGCTTCAATATTTCAGCCTTCCGAGAAGGTGAGGAAAACTTTCCCTGGAAGACCATTCTGTAGAGACTTGCTTTTTGGATTAGCCCACACTTAGAGGTTAGACAGCACAGGCAGGGTGGTCTAGAGTGTGTACACGGGTGACACGTGACAAGACACGGCCCCCGTGCAACCCGATCATCTTCCTTCCAAAGAAGGAGAACAAGGTGTCCTCAACCCTCACCATCACCATCTTTATCCTAATAGCAGTAAACATTTATTAAATGCTTTACACATATTCATTTATTCGCACCCCTCACAAGCACTTCATGAGGCAGATGCCATCATTATCTCCACATTGCAGGCAAAAAAAAATGGGACACAGAGAAGATAACCTGGCCATGGTCACATAGCTGCTAAGTGGAAATAAGCTCTCATCACAAAGGTAGTGTTCCAACGCTGCTTCCTAGCCAGGGACTTCATTGGAAGCCAGTGGAAGTGAGACATGGTTTGGGGGCTGGGTAGAAGGCCATTGACTTTGAGTTAGGCAGTCCTGGATGCAAATCCTGACCATGCTTCTTATAAACTCTGTATCCTCGGGTAGGATATATCAAGCCCCCTGCTTTCCTCATCTGTACAATGGGGATAATAATAACCACTTCATAGCATTTTGTGAAGATAAAGTGATGTGACAAATAAAAATTTCTGGCACATTGTAAGGACTCAGCAAATTCTATTGTCCCATCCCAAACCAGCACAGTGGCATTTCAGCTGTGACCTGTCTTTTGCGACTATGTTGTCACTTTGTTAGTGGCCATGTGAGTGAGCTGCCTTCTAAAGTCCAGGTTATACCATGGCTTCTGTGAGGCTTGGGTACAAGTGAGGAGTATTGGAAAGAGCGGGCTATTTGACTAAGCATGAAAGGTACGTTCAATTGTGTTATAACCACTTCAGAAAGTACCTCGATGGTCAGGATATAAACAGAAACATTGCCATCTCCAGTGACACACAGGCCTTCCTCCCACTTATGCATTCCACCATTCAACTAGACTTTATTGAGTTTCTACCAAGTGCCAAGCATGGCACTAGCGAATAATAGGTGTGACTTCTGCCCGATATGTGTGTGTGAGTGTGCTGTGCTCTTAGAGTGTAGGCAACACAGAGTGGCATAGATCGTGATAAAAATAAAAAGGGGAGGTATGAGGGGTGCAGAGAGAGGGGTGGCACTCAGTTTAGGGGGTCAGGAAGGTTGCCTGGAGAAGATGACGTGGTGGGCACATTCCTGTTTGCAGTGGTGCTGGACCAACCTGAGTAGGTTCTGGTCTAGGAGCTGGAGCAGGTTCCCAGAGGTTATGGTTGTGCCATAGCACTCCTTGGTGTTCTTTGGCCTCCAGATGTGTCAGTGCTATCTCTGTCTCCACCTTCAAAAGTTGTTTTCCCATCACGTCTCTGTTTCTTTCTTATAAGGACACCAATTACGTAGGATTAAACACCCCCCCCCCCCAATTCAGTATGACTTTGTCTTAACTTGATTACATCTGCAAAGACCCAATTTCCAATAAGATCACATTCTTATGTACTGAGTTAGGACTTGAGCATATCTTTTTGGGGGACAAAATGCAACCTTATAACACTGTAGGAGGCACCTTGTCAGGAGCAGGGGTGCAGAGGTGATTCTACTTTGGAGCCAATCATGGTCTATGGGGTTGATAGGATAATTCAAAAAACTGAGCAGATAAATGAATATAAAGCAATCAGTACCAGACTAGTTGCATTTGCAAAATGTGTCTTCTCCCAGCAGTCTAGTTCCCCTAATTTTCACATCTAAGTTTACTTATTTTTTTCTTCTATCATTTGTTGATTCCTGAGGTTGATCACACAATAGTGAGCTGAAGTTATGAATCAAACATAGTGGCAATTGCCATTTCTAGGCAAGGAGGACACCTCTGGGCCTCTGTTTCCTCATCTGTGAAAGAGTCAGTTGGACACGTTGTTGGTTCTTAACCTCACCGACACACGATCATCACCTGGGGAGATGTCAAACCCTGTGACAGCTGGCTCCCCCCTCGGGGGTTCTGATTCAGTCGTTCTGGGTTGGGTCCAGGGCGTCAGTATTTTTTAAAACTTTCCTCAATTGTTCTCATATGTAGCCAGGCTTGGGCCCTCAGTGTCATTGGGTCCCACCTGCTCTGTCAACCTTGGGTTCTAATCAGTTATGCATTTTTCCTTCCCAGGTTAAAGATGCTCCCATGTCTGCCAGAGCTGAGTTCAGGCAGGATTATGGAGGGGGTTATATCCCTGTCTGGTAGCCCAATGCTGGGTTTTTCTTCTCCCCCCAGTACCTTAACACCCAGAGGGTAGCCCCTGAAAGTGTCTCAAAAAAGATGTTAACAATAAAATGTTCTGGATGGAGGAACAGTTAGCAGGTCTAGAGAACAGATACAGAGACATCAGCAGTTTCTATTGTTTAAGCCACTCAGTCTGTGCTATTTTGTTATAACAGTCTGAACAGACTAATACAAGGAGATAAGTTTTAAACACGTCAGAGTGGTATGGAAGGCCTTTTCCCTTCTAATTTCCATCTACCTGACAGGTCACCTGTAGCCCTCTTCTTCACCCAGTCGTCATGGAGATTCCTGGCCCACTGTGCTCTTTGGAGCACATATCCTTTTCTCTGCTGGGAATAGCATGGTTGGTGTCCTTTCATCTTTCATTGTTTCCTTTAGAAATGTGGTGAAAATTCCATTATGTGTTCTTGTAGTACTTAAGAGGAGCCTGTATCGCCATGATAAAATGCATTATAATTAATTATTCCTTATTCTACCTACTACCCCCAGTTGACTGTCTTACTCATCTTTGAAATGTCCAAGGAACTCAGCACTGATCCTGGCACTTACAGATTTTGCGAACATGTGTGTCGAATGGATTCATCAATGAATAAATTGCACAGGAAGCAAAGCCTCCCATTGCTCTGAGGACCAGTCCCAGGTTCCCTCACATGGCCTGCATACCTTTTCAGCCTTGTCTAATTTCACCTCTCCTTGGCACGAGCCACAGGTGCTGCCTGCCATTCCACACTGCCTCTGCTCTCAATGCCTTTGTGCATTCACTCTGCTCTGCCTGGAATGTGCCCCGTGCTCTAACCCATCTTAAACCAGGGAGTAGCTGCCCATCCTTCAACTTGTAGCTAAATGGCTCCCTGGGGAAGGCTTTCTTGACATCTAGTCTCCCAGCCATGATTGCTTCCCATGACCTTTTTTCCCAAAGCACCGTCCTGTTTTCTCCCTGACACTTAATCCGGGGTACTGTAGCATGCTTGCGTGATTATAGAATTGAAAGTTGGGCCTCCTGAGTAGGCAATAGGGTCCCTGAGAGCAGGGAGGTTTCGTTTGTTTGCTTGTGTGGTTTGTGTTCAGCTCTCTCTCCCCGGGACTCAGAACAGCGCCCAGCACAGAGCAGTCACTCCCAATCATACCATGAGGTGCAGATAACTGAGTGTGAAGTAGGTTGCAATGTCCAAATCAGATTCTACTTTTTGCCATTTTTTTTCGCTACATCATTTCATTGATGTGATTGATCAGAACACATTAGACCTTGTGTCCCAATGGCTTTACCCTCTGTCCCTTGGTTTCGGTCCACACTTGAACAAAGGCTACAGTGTTTGGGCTGCTGAGCAGCAGGTTTAAAGGTAAAGGCCGATTCAAAGCCCTGTGGGACTCACAGTTGAGGGGTCCCACGGAGCTCTGCTATCGGGAAGACTTTTGGAGGAATTAGGGCCCTTGCCTTTCCTGGAAGGGTGGCAGAGTTGGACTGTAGAGAAGGGAAGTATTAAGGATGAGCAGTTTTGATTCCCAGTGGATTTTGAACCCATAATAGCTTGGTGGTTAAGAGTCCTGGTTCTGGAATCTGGCTTCTTGGGTTCAAATCCTGGCTCCGCCCCTTATTGGCAGAGTGACCACAGGCACGCTCATTAGCCTGTCTGCCTCAGGTTTCTCACATGTTGACGTGGAGGTTAGGAATAATTCTGACCTAATAGTGCTGTTATGAGTATTCATTGGGTTAAAACAAAGGTAAGGGGCTTAAAGCAGTACCTGTCACATAGGATGTACCCAGGAAAGGTTCTGTAGAGAGAGCCACTCTTGGTGTTTTTGATCCATGTAGAGAGATATCCATTACTATATCCCTCCTGACCTGCTCTTCCAGAGGAGAGGAGAAACCCAAACTTATTGGAGAGTTTACAGGGAGAAACTAGTCGTGCATAAAAGGTTTTCTTCCTCTTAGGGGCTAACTTAGGGGTTATTCCTCTTAGGGGCTATCTGGTGGACATGTGTTTAGCTCAGCTCCTCCAGAATTATGTTTGCTCTGGCTCAGAGCTGCATAGCTGGTAGATAATTCTCACCAATTCTAGTATTCAGTGTTAAGAAGTCCAAATGCCGGTGGATATAAGCCATATTCTCTAATATTAGCTTAATAGTGGTCAAACTTTGCCCCCATCTTCCTGCCTTCTTTGTTTTATTTCTCTATTGATTTTTCACTTAGACAAGAAAGAGGATGGCTATTATTAAGTTCTCTTAAAAACCACCAAGAAGATCACATTTACATTGAGTAGAAAAGCTTGAGAGAATAAATCGCAGAAGTCTTAGTACCTCAAGAGCAGAAGATTAATGCTGAGAAATTGGGAGAACCAACACAAAAAGTCAATGTCCTCTGGGAGGGTCAGTGGGAACAGAAAACCGGTGTAGCCTACATGACCTTGGGCATGAATTCTTAAGTTTCAGAGTCTCCAGTCTAAGCTAATCCTTAGCTATGAGCCAGGGAATGCCAATTTTGAAATTCATAAAGTATCATGGAATCTGTTTGTATTTATAGAGAAACTCTTATGAACTCAAACCCCTAGCAGTGATTCACTTCAATGTGCGTATATTCTGTGCAGAACCCAAAGTGTGGCATAAAGTACAAAGATAGGCATTCCAAAGAAAGTAATCAGATCAGAGGCAGGAACAATCAGTGGGCTGGAAGCCATGCAAATAGAAAACCATTCTCAGGCCAAGGGGCAGCGATGGGGAGGTATTTGTCCAGCATTGCATGGACCAAGCTATCGAACTCAATTGTTTAAGGTGACTCATGAACTAAACTGGGATCAAACCTACAAGCAAGGTCTGGGGGTATGAGCCTTGAAACAGGAAAAGGACACCACAGGGCAGAGGGACATGGCTGTATGAGGACACAAAAAGGGACCAGCAGAACTGGGTGAATGCAAAATGGAAGAACCATTCAGTCTGGGCCAGACCAGACACACTTCTGTTTGCCACACCTCGTGAAATATTGTCATGAGGGGTAACCAGAAAGAAATGTGAGGCCACGCTGTAGGTATGGGGTAGTTTGGGGTGAATAATTTTGCCTGAGTCACTTGTTTAGTGAAATAGATTTATATGCACCTTACTCCACAATGTAGTTTTAGATGGTTCTTAAGTAAACCTGTGCTGTTGTTATAATATCTGAGTCAGAGGACCCACATGGGTATGTGTGCCTAGAACTGAGTAGACCCCACTGAACTGTTCTGTCAGGTAACTAAATGGTAGGCAGTGTGGGCGGCAAAATCAGCTAAGTAGGCCATGTTTATGGACACTTTTTCATAGTGTCTTCTTTTAGTCTATGAATCCTATTTCTAAGCAAATAAAATTCTCATCATAGAAGATGGATTTGGTCAAATGTTCACATATCAATGGAAAAAGTGGCAGCAGGGGAGTTGATAGGAGTACTGGAGAGAGAGAGAGACAAATACAGTCAATTAGAAGGAATGATACTGCTTAATTTTCTTCCTCCCTCCCTTCCTTCCTTCCTTCTTTCCTTCCTTCCCCTGCTAAGGCATTGCAGATTGGGTTCCCTGGGAAAGTGACTCTGAAAAACAGTTTATCATGTGGGACGTTTAATTGAAGAGTTCCCTTGGGATGAACATTTTGGGGAGGGAGAGGAAGCAAGCAGGACAGCTTAGGGGAGAAGCTGAGCAGTGGTGTAGTCCTGACAGTCTCATCCGACTCCACGAGGAGCTCTAGAGCTAGAATGGCTCCTTAGTGTCACCCTGGGTTAGGCTGAGATGGCTAGGATTCTTTGTCATCTCACATCGAACGGTCATTGAATGTGGGGCTCCCAGGAAGGGGTGAGACCTCGATCAAGAGGGCATCTCTGCAGCTGAGGCATCCTGAAGGGGCTGAGAGCTGCAGGCATCTGCCCTTAGCAATGTGAGGCTAGGACAGCAAGACCTTCATTGAAGAGCAATCTGGGCAACACATGGCCTCAGTAGGGTATTTGAAGGAGACTAATCTAATATTGGTGTTTAAGATAGACATGAGGGAGTAGACGGAGAAAGTACTGGAAACAAAGCGGTCAATCATAGGGCTATTGCAAGAATCTAGGAATGAGATGAAAAGGGTAAGAATGGAAAGGAAAGAAAAGTTAAGGGCTGAATTTGCAATGACAAATGAACATGGGCAAAAAGGTCATCAAAAACTGGACTTCCTGCTAATATCTTTAGTGCGCATTTGAGTCTAATTTTCTTGATGGGAAAATTTTCCAAGAACCGATCCAACCAGCAGGTACAACACAGAGAATATATTTCCTTTTAATCACTTGTTTTCCTCAATCAGCTCTTGAGGCAACTTTGTACAATTGTAGAGTGGTGGCAAGAATTGATTTCAAATTTTGGCACTGACGAGCCCTTGATATTTGATTCTGGTCAAGGTCTTTAATCTTTCTGAGCCCCAGCTTCCTTGTTTGTAAGATGGGAACGATGCTATCTACCGTTCTCAAGGTTCTTACAAGGTTACAAAGGAGAAAATGTACATGGACAACACTTAGTACAGTGCCTGATACATAATAGTTTAACAAAGCCAGCTTTCTTCTCATGAAAAAGGAGAGTAGGTCGAACATTCTAAACTGCTCCGTTGGACCCAATTTTGAAAGTGAATCTTGTGGGAGAACAACTTTCTGCCCAGTTTTTATGTGCAAAACAATAACATAAAACAAACAAACAAACAAAAACTTCTGGTTTTAAAGTAAAATAAATGCACGAAACCTTTATCTTTCAGCTCAGACCTAGTATGTTGAAATATGCCTGGAGCAAAATTTCATGGCTGAGCTCCAGCCCTAGAAAATAACATTTTAAATTTGAAGTTCTGCACCGACCTTCATATTCCAGCCCTATTTAAAGGAACATTTGAAGTCTACCGTGCAGTGGCATTTGAGTTGATGAAGTTTCTGTTGAAGGAGGAAAGAAGGCAGGGAGCAAGATTTGTGTCGTTTTGTCGTAGTAGCTTCCTATCCGATGAAACCTAGAAATGATCTCTGGCAGAGAACGTAGTAGGAATGTTTGGGTGGGCCTCACCTCTGTCATGTGGCCGAGGCCCCCACTATGTGGCAGTCCGCTACATAGAGAGATGTTGCATCAATACTGGGGCCCTGTCCTGAGAGACTTGAGCCTAACGGGGAGACCTCCATGAAAATCTACTGTTCTCCAACATACCAAGGAGAAGGGGCTGTGATCTGACCCGTTTATCCATTAGCCACTCAGAGTGGAGAGACTGGGGCTTGTGAGTTTCTCTGGGGCTTAAAAGCAAATGCCTGATATCTGAAAAAACAGCAGCTCCAATGGGCAAAAAGAAAGCTGCAAAGTCAAAAATGAATAAATGCTAACTTAAATGTTTATAACATTTCACACATGCCAGCTAGTCTACTGCAACTCAACACATACATATAAAATGTGTGTGTGTGTGTGTGTGTGTGTATATGTATATATATATATATATATATATATATATATATAGTTTTATATTTTTAAATATTACATTTTAAATATTATATATATGTACATATATAAAATCTCAACCACAGGGAAGAATTTAATAATTTATACCAAAACAAATTTGGAATTAGTTTTATAATTCTTAGTATTTTCTCCAATGAAACAACATAGCTACCATGGGATATGGATATGTTTTAATAAAGCACGCAGGCCTTCATAAAGCACGCAGGGGCTCTGGGAACAAGATTGCCAAGATCCTCCGAAGATTCCAAAGTGGCCCTGGCTGTAAGAGCCCCAGGAGGATGTCTCCCTACCCCCAGGGAAAGAGTCCAGAGAAGGTCAGGTTAGAATTGCACGTTGAGTACAAAGTAGATGCAGTGACATGTTACACATTTCACAACCAAGGAGAGTTCGGAAACCACGTCATCAGGGTTATCTATGAATCTGGCACTTTTGGCTTCAGAGAAACCAGCTCAGTGCTTCATGCCCATGGCAAATCATGCCAACTCTTGGATTGGTAAGAGGCAGGACTGAGCAAGTATAGGGTCATTTAATCACCTTCCCAGTGTTTTGTGATTCTATTTTGCAAAGGAGCTAATTCCCTGGGACTCAACTAAGACCAATCGGACATGTGAGGGGGAATGCACATAGCACAATATAAGGAGCAAAGCATGCTCACTGGAGCAGAAGACCAGGTCTGCTCTCCGGAGATGCTGGGGGGAGGCTGCTTTCCGCGACGCTTTTTTCTTTTGTCTGCCTTGATCTTTCACTTGGCTCTGGCGAGAAACAGAGTGGAGTTGGGCACAGGGTGTCACAGTCCTACTTTTTGTTTTCCTTAAGTCAGAGAAATCTTGACATCTAAAGTTTGTTTGGAGAGGATTTTAGAAGTTTCACTTTTAATCCAAAAGCTCAGAGGAATCATGGCGTTACCTCTGGGGACAGTAGTTCTGTGCAAGGCAGCAGAGGCTAGACTATAATATCTATTCTTCATCTGAATTGATTCTATCCCTCTAAATGTCAGTTATCCTATCAAACTGAAACTGGGCCTGGGCGTAGGGGAATGAAGTGAAAAGTTTAATCCCTGTATGGCCCGACAATGAAACTGATTTAACAGTAAATATCAATATAATTATTTTTCCTATATGCTCACCTATCCATCCTTTCCGTTCATAAAAAGGAAACTAAAGAAATAGCTTCTATGCAGTGTTTACTATGTGTCACTTCCTCAGCTGGGTCGTTCCTTTTACGTTTCTATGCCTCATTTTCTATCTCATTTCTACAAAGCAGGTATTAATGGCCCATTTTAGAATCGAGGAGACTAAAGCTCAGAGAAGTGAAGGGAGCAGCCTGAGGTTACAAAATTGTGAGTGGCAAAGTCAAGATTCAAAACCAGGTTTATTTCATTCCTAAGCATATACTCTTTTTCTAGTATGAAATATTGCTTTTGAATATTCTTATTGTCTCTTCTGTTCCCCGACATAAAGTTAAAACAGGTTATGTTATAAGAATGTTCTTTTTAGGTGCTGGTAATAGAGAACTGTGTCTTCAGGTAGGGTCTCTGTGCTCCAGGAACTCACTTGTTGGATATATATTAACATGGGCACAGCTGATTTCAATGCCAGGTAGACGAGCTCCTCGAATGAGCTGCCTGCCAGAGCGCTTGGGACAATAGATTAAGAAGTGACTGGCTTGGATGGAGAGACTTGGGGGCCTTCACCGTGGAAGCGGTAGTCTGAATTGTACCTTAAAGGAGAGGTAAGATTCTACTCGGCAGAGAATACTTGGAAAGGGAGCTTCTGGGCAGAGAGCTTAGGAGGAGCAGGGGCTGGGAGGCTGCAGCATGTCACACTCCTGGGGACTTGGAATTTTTCAGGATCAAAGGTTGTCAATGGACCTCATGGCACGGGCTGCAGGGAGGTCTGTGGGCAGGTGCTGGTGTGTGGACTTACTTCTGCGAGAGGAAGGAGGGCAGGAGGGGCATGTTCAGAACCCTTCAGCCCCACCAGGAACCTGTTCAAAGTATCCTGAGCTGTGGGTTACAATGGGGTGGAAGGTGAGAGTGTGGCCGGCTGTCTGGACTCCATCTCTTTGATAGGGAAATAATTCAGAAAGTGTCCTTGATGGATAAGCAGAAGGGCCACCTTTGTGTGCACCCCACGCTCTGGCTGTGCTATTGGACTAAGAGTACTTGACTCTGAGCTTCCTCCCTCAGCCTTCCCCTCAGTGTGGATTCATAATTCCTCATAATTCCTCATAATTCCTCAGTGCCAGCGCCCGCCTAGGTGCTGGGCTTCACTCAGGAACAAGGCAGGCCTTTTGCTTGCATGCTACAGAGGGATTCTGATGAAATAAAAGATAAGCAAATGAAGAAGAAATTGTGGTTGGTAGAAAGTGCTAGGAAGAAAATCAAATGTGAGGATGTGTCAGAGTGACGAGGGTGGGGTATCTAGGGAAAGCTTGTCTGACAGGTGGTCAAGAGACTGTTAATGCATGTATTTAATTTAATTTGGTAATGCAGGGACTCCACATAAATTTCAAAATGTTCTAAAGTGTACTCTTATTCCCCAGCCACACATTTGCCTTCCCAGGGACAAAAACTAAAATCAGTTCTTATGTATTTTTGCAGAGAGTTTCTATGCATGTACAACTCTGTGTGTGTGTGTGTGTGTGTGTGTGTGTGTGTGTGTAAAACACTGATAATGGCATCCTAGATACACTACCTGACACGTTATCATTTTTACTTTGCAATACATCTCGGAGAACTTTCCTATCAGCCATAGAGTCGTCTCACTTATTTTTAGCTGGTTTCACAATATTCCATTACATAAATATACAGGTCCACAATACTTATGTCTAATTCCCAAATCCCAAAAGCCCTGAACACTTTTACCCCAAATTTTGACACCCAAACTTATCTGACAGCAAAACTGACTTGAACTGATAGGAAAAAAATCACTATAGTTTCTGGTTATCCCACTTGGTGTTCGTGGGGTGTGAATATATTTGATGACAGGGTGTTGCTCAGGGGCTGCTGGGAGTGGGCGTATATATCACACATGGCTGTATCACTTTGCTAAAATGAAAAAGAAGACTCTGCCTCCTAAATCAAAACTGGCCCCACAGGTTCTGGATAAGAGACAGCAGAACTTTATCATGTTATTTACCCTGCCCCCTGTTGACAGACATTTTAATTGCTTCCAATGTTTGTTACAAACAATGCTAATACGTCCAGGAGTCCACACCTGTGTGGATTATCCATAAGGTAAATTCTTCAAAGAGGAATTCCAATGGATCTAAATGTTTATGTATTTATATGGACGCTCTGTTTTACCAAACTGCTTGTGTGCTCCCACCAGCATGGTTTAAGAGTATCGATTTTCTCTGTGTGCTTTTCATGCCTACAAAGTACCTTCCACTCCGTCATTCGGTGCTTCATTAGCTGGAACTCTCCATCAGCTGAGGCTGCGTGTTCCTGATTTGATGAAACTTGCTGACAATGAGAACCCCAAGGGTTTCATGATAAGAGGAGAGCAAATGGTACTGAGCTTTGTTTGAATACCAAGTGGATTTGGCCCCAGCCTCATTCTCAGAAAACAGGCAGCCCAGGTATATTAGATGAGGTTTAATGATGAAATCTTATGACTGATCATTTCACCAATATGCCAGATAGGAGGTGGCGATAGTATTGTGGGTTACTGGGGTTTATCTGAAATGACGTGATTGTGTCATTTATTGTTTCAGCAACTACAAGGTCACCCTTGGTGAACTGGGATTATTGAATCAGATCACAAGTTGTTGGCTATCTAGATACCAAAGTTTACTGTAGAAGGAACATATTGTCAGAAAAGGATCTGGGTTTAATGCCTGGCTTTGCTGCCTAGTAGCTGTGTGAATTTAGGCCAGTCACTTGACTGTCCAGAGATCTGGTTTTCTTGCCTGTTTGCTTAAAGTAATAACACCCACATTGCATTATTGTAATTATTATCATTGGGATTAAATGAGATACATGTATGTAAGATGCCTGGTGCACAGTAGTTCTCATTAAATGGCTGGTTTTCATTTTGAAATCCCAGGCCAAGAGGCTTTTAGATGCCTGTTAATATTTTAAATCTCACGCTAAAACAGATAACCCCGTACATTGGATCTGTTGGAAAGATTGATTAGAACCAGGTTAGGTATGAACGAGTGAGTCTTAAGCAGAGAAAACACTGGGAGAGCAAGGGGCCGAACCATGGCTGCCAAATGGCCTGGTCACCTGTGAAACACATTCACTGAGCTTGTTGTAAGTGTGCGGGCCTGCGGTTAGGGTTTTCAGCATGGACCTGCCTACACACAGGCAGCCCTAGGTCAGACTCAAAGTGCATGGCCTCCAAGGGGGGCAGAACCAAAGGGTGCTTTGTCAGGCAAGCCACTGTTTGTTTTTTTTTCGTATTTTTGTTTTTGTTTTTTGTTTTTTAAATTTATTGGGGTGACAATTGTTAGTAAAAAGGCAAGCCACTTTGATGATTCCGGTTATTCTGTGATGTGGGGATCCTTACACCTCCCCTGGACTTTGTATTGTTTCTACCTATGATTTTTTTGATACGTGAATGGAAAACTGGGTTTATCCTTCCAACTAACCCATTTTTCATCATGTTAGGCATCCAAACTAAATTTATGTTAAATAGCTGGATGCTGCCCTTTCACCCTCAATTCCTGAGTCATTAGGTTGGTGATTCTTCCAAAAATTAAGGATTTATCCTTCCAAATTAAGGATTTCTGTTTCTTGAGCACATTTACCGCTGTTCGCGCTGTCACTAAAAGGAAATGACAGGAGGAAATGTCTTCTTTAACCAGCGTTAGCGTGGACTGGCTAAACATACATTTAGTGGAGCCAAGCTGACAAGATTCAAATCCCACCTCTGCCACTTACTCGTGGTGTAGCTTTGGGCGAGTTATATAAACTCACCATTCCTCCATTTACAGCTCTGCACAATGAGACTGGTACCGAGCCTCAAGGGGTTGTTACGAAACAAAACATAATATGCAAAGTGCTTAGAACAGTACCTCGCACATGATAAGCACTGAGTAAGTGTGAAATATTATTCATTCCCACATCATTTTTCATGATGTGGGAGAGAGATAACATCCAGTAGTCCTTGTGAGAAATGTCAAAAGGCAACTTGGATGGGTCTGTGAGGACCAAGAGACCTGGCTCGAGGACTATATGATAAGGGAGGGGGTGGGAGAGTATTCCCGAGGGAGCAGTGTGTGCCAGAGCCCTGTGGGGGAGGTCAGAGGGCATGCTTGCCGGACGCCAGCATACCTCAAGGTCAGAGAAAAGAAAGGCAGCAGATGTGGTGACTGTCCCCATTGTACAATGGAAAACAACATCAGAGCACGGCACCCCGATCACCATGAGGGAAGGAGTGGAGAAGTATCTAGAATCACATAATTAACTCCCAAACTCTGTCACACTGACCTCCTCCCTCCATGCTAAACTTGCTGTAGAAAGAAAAGCTGGCAGGGGTGCTATCCGTTACTTGTGGTTTCAATGGGAGGGAAGCCCATGGGTGGACTGGTAACATCAGCAAAGGCACCAAAAGTGTGGAGCGGGAGCCAAACAGTGCCCCCCACAACTAACACACAGTGGTGTCTTCTGATCTTCATTACACTGTTTGTAATTTCTTTTTTCCATTCTTTTCCCAGTAAGCTCTTCAGAACTTCTCAAAAATGTGATGAAACCTCCACCTATTAGAAAAAAAATACAAACTGTGTGTGTTGAAAACACACACACACACACACACACACACACACACACACACACACACACAGTAGTCCCTTCATCATTTATCACTACCTTGTTTCGTGACTCAGAAAGATTCTGTAATTGCTGCCCTCCCAATCCTATCAAACCATTGGTACTTAAGAGACCTTAATAGATGGCTGTGAGAATCCAATAAACCTGTGGTCTTCTTCCTCCTCCCCACCCACACACACAGGCACACATCTCTGCATGCATTTCTCAAGGGTTGCATATCCTAGCAATCCTGCCCCTGGGTCCCTCCTCCATCGTCAGTGTTCTTTTAGACTCTCCCACCTCACTCCTTGATTTCTATGTTGCATGCCAACCCCTCCTGAGGGATTCTGGCAAGCACAGTAACTCTGCAAAGAGCAGCGGCAGTCTGAGTGTAGAAATCGTGTCTGCATAGCTCGCCTATACCACTTATTAGCTCTGTGACCATGAGGAAATCACCTATGCTTTCTGAGCATTTGTTTTATCTTTGGCGTCTCACCTATTGCACAGATTTTTTGGTATGGATTAAATGCGTTCAAGCATCACAGCAGCTGACGTGTGGATGACGGTGGCAATGAATGAATGAATGCCTCTGAGTCCCACATCCACTGTCTACAAATTGAACATGTTAGATGAGATGAACCTTAGTGATTTCCAGGTCTCTGATTCTTGGCCACCCCCCCACCCCCCAATCCCTTGGGCTTTCTATTAATTTAATCTCTCTCTAACTCCATCCCTGCCCCTTCCAAATGCCACAGGCTTAGCCCAGGGAATTTTGAGGACCGACTCAGTTTATAGACTTGATGGGTGTTGGTAGTGCTTTCTCAGTAGCAAGACTGAAATGACCCGTGACAGGGAAAAGCCATGGATTCTGAAACTGTAAGTGTGAAGTCCCCAAGGGAGGACATGTCTTTCTGAATCATAAAGCTGGGAAAGAGGTGACCTTTCAGGAACTGGATCAGAGGAGAGTAGACTGTAGGAGCATTTGAGAGGATTGAACACTCCTTTGGGATTTGCTCCCCAGTCCCCCCACTGGCCTGCTGGACTATTTTCAGCCTAGGATTCAGGTTTCATTAGCATCACTTAGGACTCCCTTGGGTCACCTTATCACTGTGCAAAGAAATGAGCCTCTCACAGAAAGGCAGGGCACCATGAAAGAACACGAGTCAGCTTCACAACCAGGGGCACCAGGGCTCTGTCCATCCCAGCTTTGCCACTTACCTGCTGAGTGGGCTTTGGCAAATGACTAATCTTTGTAGTTATCGTTTTCCTAATTTATACATCGGTGAATAATATTAGATATTTCTTAGGGTTGCTTTGAATGTTACATGATACGCTGGTACTAATATGTGTTTGCAAAATCACACAGGATAGAAAGATAGGTTTTGTATACATAAATTGGTATGGTTTAAACTGCATCCAAAATTAAATACATAGCAAACAAGAGAAAGAAGTATCATGGGATACTTACTGGGACGGCCTGCCTTCGAATCTGACTTCTACCATTTACTGGCTGTTACCTTGGGCAAGTCTCATATATTCTCTGTCTTATGATTCTCATCTGTGAAATAGATATAAGAATACCTGTAGTTTTGAGGATTGAATGAGTTAATTTACATTGAATGGTATCTGACATATGGAAAGTATTATACGTGACACCCATTTTCTATAGGTCTCATAGAGTACGAAGATGACAGTGGGCAGATTCTGAATTTGAATTATCAGCCCCAACAATGTCAAGAATATGGGTCCATGTTGTTGACATTCTTTGTCTTCCTCTTCATGGTTATACAGTAGCTGCTGCCATAGCTCCAGTATCAGTGCTTCATACAATACAACCCAAAGCAGGAAGGGAAGGGGTGATAGCTCAGGGACTTTCTCCTCAGTCAGACGTTTCTTTTTATCCCCAGAAATGCTTCCCTTCCCCTTATTTCTCATTGGCTGGAACTGGATCACTGGCTAATGTTAATGGGATTCTAGAACAAAAACAAATCAAGATTTATCCTTTGGGACTCGGCAAACTGTTTCTGATATCAAATGAAAATGTTGTTAGCAAAGTAAAGGGAATGTTTGATAGTGAACTAACAATACTGGATACACCTTTATTTTAGAAATAATTACACATAGGGGTGGCCAGCTAGCTCAACTGGTTAGAACATCATGCTAATAATAGAAATAATCACATAGAATTCAGAGAGGTAAGTGGCTTAGCCAAGACCACATGGCCTGACAGTGTCAGATTCTGGACTAGAGCATAGATTCTCTGACCTGAAGTTGCTTTGTTCATTGCCACTTATTATTTTATTGTTGACTAGAAAGATCTATGAAGCCATAGTGTATTATTTTTGGATTAAGACATTATAGGTCCCTGTTATAAAAGGTAAATGTGATCTAATGGAAGATAAATCAACTCTTGGGGTTAGAATCTTCGAATTTGAAATGAGTAGGTAGTTCATTCAGCTAGCAATTCTTGAATAGGTACTATTTTTACCCATCCATCCATCCATCCATCCATCCATCCATCCATCCATCCATCCATCCATCCATCTTTCCCTTCTTTCCTTCCCTCCTTTGATTCATTCATCATACATACTCCCATCCCTTTATCCATACATCCTTCTATACTTCTACCTTCCTTCTATCTATCTTACTAATTTTACCTGCCTCCTTCCTTCTTTTCATTCCTCTTTTTTACTCACCTACTTAGCCCCACTCACTGACTGCTTCTTTGTGCTGCGTGTTGTATAACAGTGATGAAGTCCTATTACTTGCCTTCAAGAAGTCCTCATTCTGGTTGAAGAGCAGACAATTCCAACATAGCATAGCCAGTGCTAGCTGGGGCTCCCAACCTGTGTGCCCTATGCCCAAGTCTTAAGTGGTCTTCCTGGCTCGGCAGACAAGAGGTAGCCGGTGTGGCTGTGTGCTGAAACCAGCAGTGCTGTGCAGGTTGCTTGGTGCAGAAGCCTTGATTAGGCCCAGTGGAGCCCTCCGTTCTAATGCAGCTGTCCTGGCATCCAGCCCACTCTCTTTGGGATGAGCAAAAACTCCTGCAGTTCTTCAGATGTTTTAAAACACCAAGTACATTTTGCAAAGCATTCTCCCTTGCATATTTAAAACCATGTTTTATTTAAGGGAAATGACTTTCATAAATTTCTGACCCATTTGAGCTTTATATCATCGTAATATTCTTTAAGAGCCAATTCGTGTCCAATAAGGCTTTTCACCTTGTTTAATGACTTTTTAAAATTCTCTTTTCTTGCAATCGAAACTCTATAAGCCAACTCGAATGCCAAGGGTTCAAGTTCAGTTCAGAGTGCTCAAACTGGAATTCTGAGAGAATTTTAAGTTGGTGAAATGCATTCTGCTCATTTGTTTTCAACTCTGTATCTCCAGCAATGAGCCCAGTGAAGACTCACCATGGGTGCCATTGGAGATTTGCATAACTGGGCTTTTCACTGAAGTTTTAAAAACAATGCAGGTGCATCCTGCCTTATACATATCTAACTTGTTCTAAGCAGAGAGCCTGGGCTTATGTTTCTAATTCTGAGCAACCAAGAAGGAAGGAAAGAAAACCAATTATGTTATCTTTCACTATGCCATGTTTCAACCTGATCTCTCATTTAATATCTGCAACAGTCCAGAGAGGTAGATATTATCTCCATTTTCCTAATGAGGAAACGCAGGCTCAGCGAGTTAAATAAGTTGCCAGAATTCACATAGCTAGGAAATTGCAGACAAGGTTGTCAGGTCTTCTGAAACCTAGCTTCATGGCCTTCTGAGGTTCACGTCTTTCTGTGCCTTCCGTGTTCCATAAACTCCCACTGAAGTATGGCGGAGAGCTCCCTCCCAGGCAGTGGAACAGGTACCGGGCTGGAGCGTATTCATCTCTGCTGTAACCTTCTTTTACAGTTTAGGAAACAAAGTCTCTGAAATATAAATAACCTGCCCCAAGTTACAGCACAAAGCTAGGCAGACTTGGGTTTGAATCCTGCCTTCATCACTGTATTAGTTTCCTGAGGCTGCTGTAATAAATGAACACAAGCGTGGTGGCTTAAAACAAAAGGAACTTCCTCTCTCACGGTTCTGGAGGCCGGAAGTCTGAAATCCAGGTGTTGTCAGAGCCGTGTTCCCTCTAGAGGCTCCAGGGGACAGCCCCTACCTTGCCTCTTCCTGCCTCTTTCGGCCCTTAGGCATTCCTTGGCTTGCGGCCACTTCTCTCCTGCTTAATCTTTACACGCCTTCTCCTCTGTGTATCTTCTCCTCCACATCTCTTACGAGGACATTTATCATTTGACTTAAGGCCCACCCAGATAGTCCCAGAGATCTCCTGTCTCAAGATCCTTGACTTGATTACAACTACAAAGACCCTTTTGTTTCCAAATGAGGTCACATTCATAGGTTCTGCAGGTTAGGTCTGGACATATCTTTTTGTGGGGAGCACTGAACAGCTGATGACTTCAGAAACTAAATCCATCACCTGCTATAGTTTCCTCCTCTGTGGAATGATAATGTCAGCGGTCCTTATGCCACCGCATTGCTGTGACAGATATTAATCTTTTCAGCTGTTTCAACACCCAGGCCTATTCAGTTCACAGAATCCTCATTGTGTGTCACATCCAGTCACAATAACAGGCTTTTACAGTCACAGATACACAGGTTGGTAAAGGTGTCTTGCGCTATGCAAATGAGGTGAACTAACACTGCACAGGTAAAAATTTACTCCCAAATTTTGACTGAGAGAATGAGCTCTGCTGTCTTGTATTCTCCTTCTCCTCCACCAAAGATATTAGTGAGCCATCCTAGAAGCTCAGTAACTATTCAAAAGGCATTTGCAGAACTCGTCTGGGGCTGCTTCCCAAATAAATGCTCCCGACCGGCGTCACCACCTGCAAACTTGCAATACAGTGTCACTGTGTGGGATAATACTGGGTTCAGCACAGACGCTCAGGAACATTTGATTTTAGAAACTTTTGGAAATGAAACCTATTTCTAAGAAGAGTGGGTCAGTATGAGTCACCTCTGGAGCCCATGCAATGGGTTCATAGCAGCACAAGGTGTTCCAGCCTCTTCTCTCCCTTTCTGTGCTTCCTCTTTTTTCTTCCTTTCGTCCTGTTTTCTTTATCTTTCCTCAAACCCCTACCAACACTCCGTCACATGCCAGGACCTGGATTAGACCCAGGGGTTACATGATATGGACTCATATTACTTATTGTTATTTAGTTCTGATGAGAACAGCTGATGCTTGCATGCCAATTTACAGGTTATAAGGCACAAATGTGTCATTTTAGTTGGTCCTTACGATAGTCTGGTGAATCAGATGAGGAAACAGAGGCTCTAAGGAATGGCATGATGGGCCCAGAGCTAGACTTCAAAATCTAGCACTACTGCATCATTTTCAGGAGTGGGGAATTGCACCCAGTTTCATTGTGTTCTTTATTATCCTTGGGGAGATCCATTTTTCAGTGGGGAGGAAAAGGAGATAAATCTGTCAAACTCATGTTTTAACTCAGCAAACTTTTGGAGACCAATGCAGATAGCCCATCAGCATGTCAGACCTGAAGTGACCCAGAAATCCTAACTGGTGTCTTCGCTACTCCAGACCCATCTCCACCCTTCTCTCTCCTCCTCTGTGCCTCAGAAGACTGATCTACATGGACCACAGCAATGAGTTCCCGCACCCTGCGAGTTCTGGGGGGGGGGGGGGGTTCTCTGACAGGGAGCCCAGGCAGATGGTGGCAGCTGGGAGGTGAATGACAATGGGTATTTATTCCCTCAACCCCTTTCTTGCAGGTCGCTCAAAGTTAGGTGCAACTTTGAGGCCACTCGTGGGAGACCCTCTCCATACAGTTACTCTTTTTGTGGTCCAGTACCTGCTCTCAAACCTGTTCTTTCAGACCTACCATTGGCGGCAAATCTCTGTTGTGTAAGACTTGGGTACTCTGTCAACATCCCTTATGCTCTTTACCCTCTCCCAGCCCTCACCTACTAAATCCTTCTGCTATGATTTACTTTGTATGAGCTCTCTGTTTCCTGCCATGACCCTAATTGATGGGGTGGTAGTGAAGGGCACCTTCATTTTCCAGAAGGAAAGCTGAGTCTCAGAGAAGGAAGTGATGCATCTGCTGTCACATGACTGGTTCATGATAATGCAAAGTCTAGAATCCATTCACATGAGTCCCAGTCAATATTTTTTCATCATCTGGCCTTCTCTTCACCTTATTTTCCCCTTAAACTTATTTGCATAAGCGTCTTCCAAGACTTCATAATTAATTTGATAATCCTAAATTTGCATTCTATGTTTCAAAGAGCGTTCTCCAAATTGCATAGGCCCCAGGCTCCATGCAGCCATGAATCTTCCCTCTGTCTTGGAAAAGAAGGGTAGATACGTATTGACTTGACCTTGAATCTTAGCCTTCACCTAAGGGGCAAGAGTGAGGACTCATTCAGGAGAAGCCAGTGTTAGGAAACTCACCAGCCCCTCTTATGAACTTATTCTTTGGTTTCTGGGACCAGCCTGTCTGCTTCTCCGCATTGCTTCTCCCTCCTGCCTGTCCCATGTGGTGGTCTCTCTGTTTCTGGTCACTGTAGATGATGACATGACTTCGTCTTTTACTCTCATTGTTAAGGAAGCACAAGAACTCTTCTGAAGTCTTCTGATGTTTTTAATGATGAATTTAGGAACAAAAAAAAATAATATAAAAATCTGGAAATTTTCAGCATATGGGACTATTTAAAAGCATCTATTGCATAGTCCTGCTTTGCTGATTTGCAAATGGAGTTAGATCTCCTCTTTCCTGCATCCTTTCTTGTATCCTTCATTGACACATACCTTAGATCTTCTTCTGGGCTCTAGAGTCACCCTCCAGAGTCACCACAACCTCAGCCATTTAGCTCCCTTCTCTCCTTCAGACTGACCCCCTCACATGAAACAATGGTGACCAGGGTAGCTAGAGCCCCCACCTTGTACCATGACCATAACGTGACTTTGAGAACGAGGGTCACCCACAGCGTAGCCAAATAATTACAAGGATAACTGTTATTAACCAAAGATTCATAGGGGTTCATTCTCTCTCCATGTCTCACTCTTCATCAAACACCATTTCCTGTCCAAAAACATGTCCCTATGGGTGCCTTCTGTCTAGAGCACTTTCCACTCCTGTCCCTGACTGCCAAAGAAGTTTTAAAAAGCCACTGTTTCCATGAAGCCTGTAAAGATTGACCCCAGCAGAAATCAATCTTCCCTGCCTCTGAGAATCCATTTACATAAAATAACATACCCACTGCCTTACATAAAAAATGAAATGGGCTCCCATCTATTTGTTGTCTTCTATTTGTACGTTGCTTTTACGTATGTAAAGCCTTGGATTTTGACTTTAGTAGGCAGGTATTACTATACCCATTTTATAGCTGAGGAGACTCAAGAGCTATGAGTATTTGTGATTTTATCCAAGATAACTCAGCTGGTAAATGCTGTCACTTCCGTTGAACAAGAATTCTTAAATGTAATCCTCACTGTAGAACAATGGAAGGAGGAGGTGCCAAGTTTGGGATGGAGCATTTCTGGAACTCCACTACACTGACCCACTCATTCGTGACGTGATCTATGGTCTTGATTCCCCTAGGAATAGTGGAATGCTGACAATATAATTTAGTGGAAAGAGGAGCTGTAGAAAGTCACACAATCTGGGCTCAAATCTGGGTTAGCCATTTACCAGCTAATTGAGGGACAGCATCTCTGAGGCCATTTCCTTCTCTGTATAACGGGGTTTTAAAATCAATGTCATAGACTACACATTTTCTCCAATATCCATTTGTCTCTTCCTCTTTGGTAATACAGAATCATCACTCAGAATACAGACATTTTCTGGCTATTCTTACCATCTTTGATTAAGTATTGGCCAATGATACACATACTAACATTTCATAGGTCCCTACTAGGAAATTTTTAAAAAGACAACTTGTTACACACACTTTGCCCTTATTCTTTGTCCTTTAATCTCCTTGCTGGGTAGAATGCAGGCATAATGCCTGGAGCTAAAGCAGTCATTTTGGACCAGAAGGAAACATTAAGAATGGAGGTCACACCCAGGGCAGGCTGCATTCTTGAACCATTTTTGGAGCAAAGTCAACGTATTAGCCTACTTTCTGTCTTGGAACTTACAATGAAAGAGGAATAAACTTTTGTCCTAAGCCACTATTATTTTGTGGGTACCCCTTACTTTTAAACAAACCTCATCTTAACTGTACAATAATTTCCATTTCGGGTCATTATAAGCATTGGATATATTCTGTGCAATGTTCCTGACACATGGTAGACACCCAATAAGTGCTTGTGTCTATTAGTATTGTAATATCACCTAGTTGTACACATATTACGTATTTGGTAAATTATTGAGAGTTGCATTAAATAAAATTCATGTTCCAGTATAAACCTTGACTGAAAAATTCTCTTCGGTTGTTCTTCGTGGAGAAACCCAGATAGTCTAGCAGCTTAGTCAGTGTAAGTCCTGCCCTGGCTGAACCGAGGGCAGGCCTGTGACACACCAGCTCCTAGGCCTGGTCTACATTAGAGGTGGCTTTGACTCCTTTTCCAGTCCCGATTGGCCAGATATGAGAGCAGACGACTGGGGTTCAGAACCCAAAATGTTCCATCGTTATAACCTTTGTGCTTTTATTGTAGGCATCTGGGCAATTCTGGCTAAGCTGACTACCCAGATCAGCCTAGAAGAGGAAAAACTGAGGGCCCCAGCCTAGAGTGGGGACAGATGGATTGGATGCTTGAGATAGTGTTTATTAGATTGGTGCAAAAGTAATTGCGGTTTAAAAGGTTAAACATTGCAAAAACTGCAATTACTTTTGCACCAACCTAATACATGAATCTGGTTCTTTGAAGCCTCCAGTGGGGTCACTGTCTCCTTTACCATCCCTTGTCAGTGCACAGATCCTACAACCTCAGGAAAAGAAAGTATGCAAAATTCATTATTAAAAGATCTCACTCTGATTTGTCCTACTAATGTTCAATTTTGAGAGCCCAGTAGAATGATGAAATGTGGACTAAATATTTACTGCAAACCCACCTTGTGCCCTCTGTATATAGTATTTCCTTAACCTAGTCCTCATAGCATTATTGTAAATCAAGTGCTGTTGTCCCCGTATTAGAGATTGGAAGAATGGAAGCTATGGATGGTAAGCAGTTCACCCAGGGAGTGCGGAAATGGCAGAACTGGGATTCATGGCAAGTTCTGATTTTAAATCTTATGCTCTTTAAAATTAAAGTCTCTATAACGCCTTGAAAATAAGATTAGATTTTAAGAACCATTTTCTCTCCCCGTTCAGTAAGCTGGAATTTCTACCTTTCCTATGACTAAAATAGGAAAAGATCCCTGCTCCTCCCCAAAGTCACTGGCTCTGCCTTTGCTTGTAGCCCCAACAAGTTCTAGGTGCTTAGCAAAGCTACCCACCCTGAATCAGATCGTCGGATGGGCCTGTGACCAGGCTGGCATTTGGGAGCTGCAGCCCACGTGTGGTCCTGTCCTGGCTTTAGCACGAGCACTGCAGCGGCTGCGTAATGACAGTCCCTGGTGCTGCTATGGCCTGGGCGGTGCAATCACATAGTGACATATCTTACTGACAGCCTGTGAGCAAGGCCGGGTTAGTTCTACCAAGGACTTCTGAGGCAAACTACTTGCCTAACAAGTTTTTCAAAAGGAAAATCTTGTAACTGATTACTTCTGAAAAGGCTGGAAGTCTGACTCTGAGCCTCTGACTGAAGACAGAGCATCTGAGTTCCCATGAACTCATAAAATGTCTACTACAGTTGATTCAGGGCAGTGTGGTAGATTGCAGAAAATAGGCACACTTTCCACCTATCCCCATGTTTGTGCTCTTTGGCGTGTAACTATCCAGCTCCTTCCAGCAAGAGGTGCGGCTTTTCCTCTAGTCTTTGGGTCTGGGCTGACCTGGTGATGTGTTTTGGCCAATGAATGTGGCGGAAGTTGGGAAATGCCAGTTCCAAGCCTTTGCTCATTCTCTTTTGGGACCTTGCCCAGCCCCTGTGTAAACAAGCTGGGGGCGAGGCTGCCAGAGCATGAGAAACTGTGCAGAACATACAAACCATCCTGGAACAGAAGAGCTGCCGGCCCACCACTGAACTGTAGACTCATGAGCCGTATTCATTACCACTGTTTCAAGCCTGAGCTTAAACACTGATAATATGTTTATAGTGACTAAATCCATCACTGGGCTTTGGGATGATTGATGATGAAGCAACAGCTGATACAGATGTGCTGGTGGAACCATTTTTATAATAGACAGTGTTTGCCAAGCATGCTGTCTGGTGCCAGGTACCACACCAAGGCTTTGCATGTTTCTTCTTATTTCATCTTCACATCCATAAAAGCATCAAATTTTGTTGAATATTTACTTGGTGCTTTATATGTCATAACAATTTAATCCTTTTCCCTATCATATGAGATATACCTATTATTTCCATTTTGCAGGTAAAGAAACTGATTCTCAGGGAGGTTAGATGAATTGACTAAGCCTAAGATTGCCAGCTGAGAAGTGGCAGAACTAAGATTTGGTCTAGGTCTAGCCTCGATCAAAACCCCCTGCAGCTTCCACTTCCATGACCAGCTGAGTACTTTTATGCCTTATTTTTAGATAACAGTTTTGGGGAGCTTAAATAACTTGCTTGGGAGCACCTAACTAATAAATGGAAGAGTTGGATTTTGAACCTAGGACTCACTGACTCCAAACCTGAATTCACGGAGGTTCATTACTAAGAAATACATAAAACTGGAGAACATGTTTATATCTGTGTTAGGACCATGTCATTTCTTTGTTTTAGAAACATGTTCCGTTCTGTTTGAATGTGTTTTAAAAGTCATGTTTTGCAAACCCCAAATTGTAACAGAAAGCAGGTTGTAAAGGAACTAGTGAGAGTTATTGCCCAGAAAAAACAGCTGGGAAGCATTTCAGTGTCAATCTTTTTATTGCTTTTAAATTAGCAGTGACTTCAAAGGCTTTTGAAGTCGCTGGCATGGAAGGCCTGCATTGGAGAAAACAATCACTAGCGGGTATTCTCAACAGGCATTGCTTTAGAAATGTTCCTCCTCTTTAGGCCTTGGCACTGAGAAAGCTTGGAAAGGAGGTAGAGGGATCGTAGCAGGAAGCTTCTAGCTGACATGGATTGCCAGGAAGACCCAATTAGCCTGTCCTTCTCAGTAGCAAAAGCCCAAGCAGAGGGAATAAATTATTTGTGGCAGTTGCCAAGGCTGCCGACAACTTCAGAGACCACCCGTGAGGTCTTTCCATGGCAAGCTGACTAGAAGGGGCCTGATGGAGTCCAACCTGAGAATAGAACTAAGGTAAAATAAATGGTGGTTCAAAACTCCTGACACCTAAGTGTCAAGATATCTCTATCTCTTACCCTGAACTTCCATCTGAAGACCTCCACTGGCCATCCTCCAAGACTGGGTTCAGAGTTCACCTCTTTAAAACTTCTGACATGTTCTGGGACTTTTCTCTATCCAAACAGAACTCACCTCTCTGTCCATTCATCCATCCATTCAGCATTTGATGACTTCCTAATTTGTGCCTGATGTCACTAGGCCTTGGGAATACCGCTTATCTTAAAGTAGACAAGGTTCCCCACATCCTCATGAAACTTAAGTCATGGGAACTGTGTAGATACCACCCAATGGGCAGACCAAGTATGGGCCTGAGGCACCAATAACACAGGGACACCAATGAATTGTTTGGAAAAAATTTGATATTTTTATACACACACACAACTACACAACATGGGGAAAATTTCAGCTGGTTTGAACTTTCTTACACATATGTATGCTTCAGGAGTGTTTTTATAATGAACTATATGTCAGAAGAAAAGGAACCATAGTCTTTCCATGGCTTCAGTTCTCTAAAGGTCCTTCATCCTTGTAGAGAGAAGAACATAAGCAGTTATGCTGTGTGCTCTAATAAGAAATGCTCTTGAGCTGTGAAAGAAGCCGGAAGAGGTGTTTAATGGGCTTTAAAACTGGTGTGTGTGTATATGTGTATGCATGCGTGCACATGTGTGTGTTGGAGGGTGTCAGGGAAGCCCAAAGGAGAAAAAGGCAGTCATTCCCTTCTGTCCTCTCTCATAGCCCTAGATTATGCCTCTGTTCTAGTCCCTGCCTTAATTCATTATCTACATGTCCATTTGTGGCAGATGCAGTGGGCAAATGGCAGATGCCATTTGTGGCCCACCTGTATCCTTTTGGCACTGCTATTCTAGCGCATGCCCATTGTGTCCTACCCCAGCCACCTGCAACTTTCTGCCTGGGGGGGTTTCTGCATTGACAGGCAGGGAAAACCAGAAGTGCAAGAGGGTTAGGATTCCGGGGAGCAGCCTTTACCTCAACTAATGATGGAAGGTGGTTAGGTGATAAATAGACCAGCTTCATCACCCCTAGGGCAGGATCCCTTGGAAGTGAGGTCTGCAACTCATCCCTGAGTTCTCAGGCAGGGCTGAGCCCCAGCAGTTGCCAACATGATAACACAGCCTTATTACCTTCCTTCTCCGCCCAGTCTCACTTCTCCATTCTGTACCAGTTGTCCCGGGAAGGGGAAAGCTCTTGCATGCCACCCTGGTCTCATAGTGTTTCTAGGGGAACCAAAACTAAGACAGTGACACTCCGCTCAGTGCAGGGCTGGGTCCCACACACAGCCTGGTAGGTAGTTGAGCTTGATATATGTTGAACAAATGAATTAATACATGAATGATGAGGTGTGGATGGCTGACACCCTACTTCCACCCTATGTTTTCTTTTTTACTCAACCCAAGTGAATCTCTAAATAATGGCATTTTGGAGGAGAAAATTATCTGTTTGGGGAGTAACTGACAGGTTATTTTGCTTCCGGGGAATGGAAAACAGGGAGGCCGGGCGTGGAGGAAAAAAATGAAGCTGTGTTGATGGCCTCCTCTTCCCTTTCCTATACTGGTTCGTCCTCCCCTACTGGACTTACAAAGACACCTTCCATTTGTGACAATTTTGATTAGATTCAAAGATTTCTTGGAGATGCATTATCAAGATAGAGACTAAGGAAATCTGAGAAATCCAAGGCAGTTCTCACAAAAGCATTGGCGTCTATTCATTTATTCCGTATTTTCTTATTCATTAATTTGGCCATTCATTAATTGATTCATTCCCTCCCTCCCTTGCTGACTCAGAAACTTTTGTTCAGAGGAACTGGTAATTAAGCACATGGTCCTTAGAGACTTAATGCCTGGCTTGACATCCTGGCTGTGTGACCTTGGGCAAGTTACTTAACCTATCTGTGCTTAACTCTCTCCTTGTTGTAATGTGGTATCCCCTTCTGAAAAGGTCAAGTGATGAATGGTGTTTGTAAAGTGCTTGGAACAATGACAGCACCTAACCAGTGTTATAGCAGTAATCACCATAATACAGTTTTTTGAGTTATCAGTATGTACCAGGTCGTGGTCATGCCTACATTTGCTTTTTCAATTTCATTTTCCTATTTCTAGTTTTCCAGAAAGATTGTATCAACCTGGGGGAACTTAGTTTCCCAACTTCTTAATTAGTTCTGAAATTTTAATCTCACACGTCTCTCTTCTGACAGCTACTGAGGATATGCAGGAAACCTGCAAAGGGGGCAGCTGTGTCCATTTTCCCTTCCAACTCCCTTTGGGAGCTGCTTGCCCAGGACCTTTGAGCTGCATTTTAGCAGCTCCACTCTGATCTCCACTGTTTTTGCTCCATTTCTGCTCCCCCTGTAACACTCAGCCCTTTCTGATGGATGTGAGGGGATTAACCAAGAAAAAACAGCTGATGCAAAGGTGGGACTGAGGCAGCAAGGAGGCTGTGCTCTAGACTGTGCTTTTCTCTCTGCTCTTCTTAGAATAACCCGGACTTGGCCCTGACACCCAGGGACATTAGTCGCACTTCAGCAGCCATTCCCTCGTCCTTTTCTCACTTTGGTTTGGGAATAGCCAAGGGTCAGGGGCTTGGGAACAGCCAAGGGTCAGGGGGAGGGTGGAGAGAAGAGAGGTCAGCTCTCTGCAGCCAGCTGTGCACTGGTCAAAAGAAGGGACGGGACCCCGGTGTACTGGAAAACAGACTGTGTGTGGAAGGGTGTTCTCCACCACGGCCGGAACCATATTCCTACAGTTCATACTTTGTTAACCTTTTACCGTCCCATCAGCAGGTTGAAAGTCACCAACTATAAGTGAACATCGTTATGGTTCAGAGAAAGTGTAGGGTGATCTATGGCATGTAGCCTGTACGGTGAACGCTCATCTTTACTGGGAAGCATCCGAGAGTAATGCTTCAGAGCGTGGCTTCTGGGCCCAAAATGCCTGGGTCGAATCTCTCTGTTACTTACTGTTGACTGGAGATGGGGAAGTTGATGTGCCTGGGGATTTACACATGTAAATGAAGATGGTAATAAAGTGCCTGCGCCCTAGGGTTGTTGGGATAATAGGATGGATCCACTCAGGTATGGCATTGGAGTAGTAACATGCCTCTAGCTACTAAGCACTTCCTGTGTGCCAGGCACTGTTCTAAGAATTCTCTCTTCTTAGGAGTGGACACAACGAGGTGGGGGTACCTCACTGCCCATGAGTTGGGCAGCATGGATCGGTAGAAACCCTAAAATAGCAGCAGCTTAGATAAGGCGGGAGTTTGTTTCCCTCTCATACTAAGGATGTCCGGGGGTAGGAAGCCCAGAGTTGGTGTGGCTACGCTGGCCACCAAGGACCAAGGCTCCTTCTGGTTCAAGTATTTCATCATCTGAGTACTAGTTTCTATCCTTCATGTCACTTACGTCCCATGGGGCATGTCATGTCCTTATCCCAGGCAGCAGGAAGAGGATCAAATGTTAGGGAAAAGGGATGTGCCTAACAGGTATGTCAGCTCTCCTTAAGGAGTTCTCCCAGAACTTTCACACACTCTTTAAATTTATATCTTATTGAGCAGTACTTACTCACCTTGTCCTACTTACCTGCAAGGAAGGCTGGGCAATGCAGCCTTTTACCTCGGTGCATCACTACTTTGACTAAATGGAGGTCTGCTACGAAAGCAAGGGGGGGCAATAGATAGTGCATAGGCACCAAACATTTTTATGTCCGTTTATTTCTTTAGCTCCCTGACATCCAAAACCTACCTTTTTCCATATATAGACCATAATCCCTCTATAAAGGACAGGACCCTGACATTTCATCCAGGTACCATGTTTTGTTGAAAGTCTAGGATCTTAGAAGATGTGCTGTTCTCTCCAGATCTGGTCATGTCTCCTTGAACCTTCGTCATCTATAAACTAAGATAACCTATCTGCTTCTCACTCCCCACCCACCTGACCATCAGTGGTGAAGCAGAAACAGCACACCTGCAGAAAGAACCTGCCAGTAAAGGGGATGGAGCATACACAACACCCACAAGTCCATGGAAAAATGACAACTGCAGGACAGGCCTTTGTTTAACAACTTTGAAAATTTCTGTTCTATATGCTTCTGGAAAGTTCCATGTACAAGGAACTACAGCCAACAATCTTGTCCACCTAGAGTTTTTAAACCTGAAGTCTCTTGGATTTTACTTACAGATATCTGTGTTCTGTGCATTGTTCTCTCCCAACTTGATGGACATCTGAAACAATAGGCTTTATTCAGGAAGCCATTACTTTTTCCCATTTTACCAGCAAGTCTGTTTAATGCCAAAAGCTTAGCTATTGCAGCTGCTGAGAATGGATTCAGGCTAGCTAATAACTTTCAAGGCCTCCAACGATGGATTCTTAGTTAGTCTACATGACAGTCTGCAGGCCAAGCAAAACTGTTTCCTATGATTTCTTCTTGTAAATGGATAGATGTTATTTCACTTTGTTTCCTGTAAAACTTGGCTAAAACTGTCAGACGATGTTGTCACAAACCACTGTGGTAGGCAGCCTCTAAGATGGTCCCCAGTGACCCCCACCTCCTGGTATTTACTTATATAATCTACTCCCCTTGAGTGAGGGCTGGCTTAGTGACGCACTACTTGTAAATACAATATAGCAGAGGTGATGGATACCACTTGTAAGATTAGGATTTGATCTCTCTCTCTCTCTCTCTCTCTCTCTCTCTCTCTCTCTCTCTTTCTCTCTCTCCCCCTCTGTCATTCTATAACTTTCTCCCTCTGAGAGAAACCAGCTGCCATGTTGCGAGCTGCGGTTTGGAGAGACCAACGTGGCAAGAAATTGAGGGAGATCTTTGACCAACCCCCAACGAGTAACTGAGAGTCTTAATCCATAGGCTTTCAGAACTAAATCCTGCAGTAACTAAGTCACGAGTTTGTTTAAGTGGATTTCACTTGAGACTTTAGATGCGACTGAAGCCCCAAGTGATACCGTGATTGCAACCTAAAAGAAACTTTGCTCAATAGGGACCTAGCCAAGCTGTGCTTAGAGTCCTAATCCCCCCCGCAAACTGAGATAATTAATGTTTGTTGCTGTTTTAGAGATAATTGTTATGCAGAAATAGAGAACTGACACACCAACATTCTGGAATTTTCCTTTTGTCTGAATGTTATAGCCTCAATGAGTGTGCAGTCTGTGTTACACCTTCCAGCAGGCAATAGGTTGGCCAAATGTTTTGCCAGCATATAACTTGGGGCACAAGATTTCTTGCCTGCCATATCCTAGTCCTTAATTATTACTTCTAGTGCCTTAACCAATAAGGAAATACCATAATTTAGATTCTATTTCTCATAGTACATCTCATGCAAAAACTAAATTCTGTATCATTTAGTTTACCTTCAGCTGCACCTAATAGGAACACCAATACTATAAGGGAAAGCACTGGAAAGAAATTTATTTTGGTCTCATAAAAGAAATCTAGCAGTAGATAGCCTAGGACTGCTTTAGTTGATTCTACATTCATTGGTGTCCCAGGCTCCTTCCTTTCTATTCTTATATCTTGACATCTGTCATCAAGACTAACTCGTGGTCCAAAATGGCTGCTTTAGCTCTAGCCATCATATCTGCATTCCAAGCCATAGAAGGTTGAAGCCAGTAAGTAAGTCATCTTAGATGAGTCAGCACCCTTTAAGGACTCATCCAAGATGTTTTTTTCCATGCCTATTTGTGTAATGGACAACAGGATACTGAAAAATGGGAGACCTTGCAAGTCATCTACCCCAGTGTTTCCCAAACTTTAGAAACTTTCATTCAACCTTCATGATTTTTGCTATATTTGCATGCCATCAATCTAAGTGATTATTTTGATCATATAGTGAAAAAGTTATTTCCTTACATTCACCTACTGTCTACTACTTTTGCATACTGTGTTTTTAAATCAACTTACTTTTGAAAACTTAAATAAATACATATTTAAAAATAAAATCTTCAATTAGAAAGTAGTGCTTTCCATAAAAGTTGTATAAAATAAAATAAAACAAAGTTGTACAATTGTACATAGATACCATGCCAGCCAAAAAAACAAAAACAAAAACAAAAACAGCTCTGAGCCACTAACCTGCCCATTTCTTTATTAAACATAAAGAGTAACAAGCCTCAGATTGTAGAAGGATTGTAAAGAGAGTAACTGAGTAACTTTCTCTCTACACTATTCAGTATAATTTAATGTCCTGCCTTTGTACCACCTTAATTGTCTCAATTTCACTAGAGGTCTTTGTTCTATACTTGGGGACACACAGATGCATTCTTTTGACGGATGAGAAAACCCACTTCCTAGAGGCCGTGTGTGATTCTCTGTTTGCTCCTTGGATCCCTATAACACTTACAAATAATGTATTGCCTGATGCCACAGTCGGCTGTCTCAGGGTCTGTATCCATCTGCTAGACTATGAGCTCTCAGAGGCTGAGCCAGGTTGATCTTTGATCCACAGGGCAACGCCCAGGGTCTGTCCAGAGTCAGCGGATTTAGTGCCTGGAGCGAATAGAACCCAAGGACACTTAGCTTGTGCGCAAGGATGGCCCTGAGGCCCGTATCTTCTGGGTCCTCACTCATGGTGCGTTCAAAAATCAGCTTTCTAGAGAGAGGGATCAGTGTGACTCCAGGGACAGAGATCAAAGAGATGTAAAATAAAGTGCTGCATTTTTGTTTTTACAACTCAAGGTTAGTCTTGGTTTTTTCATGATAAACTGCTGTGTACCTATTAACAGGTTAAAAGCCAGCAATGGTTCAACGTAGAAATCTCAGGAAAAGTTTTTTCACTAATACTGTCTTTGTTGATCATGATAGTAATAGGAATAGCTGTCATTTAATGAGCATTTTCTAGGTACCAGGCACGATCCTAAGCACTTGAATTTGATCGTGAGCTAGATAATTCCTATTCCTATCTCACCAGAGGAAAGTGAGGCACAGAGCGCTCTTCAACTGGCACACAGGATACAACAGGCAGTGAGTGATGGGAGAGTCTGCATTTGACTTATACACCTCAGATCCCCTCAGCCTCATCTGGTTGTTGGTCCAGGGGCAGCTGTAGCAGCCAGGTCTGCGTGAGTTCCACCAGCTTCAGGCAGGCGAGATCTGCCAGTAACTCACCCTGGGCACCCTCTGCAGTGCGCCTGTCACGTCCTGTTCTGGGACACCCAGGAGCTGAGTTCTACTGTGTCTGTGCCTGAATCTTCAGGATAAGTGACATCCTGGCGAAATGTCCTCCGGTATCTTGATGCTCCAGCCTTTCCCCCTCCCCACTCCCTGCCTCAAATGTTGACCTTCTTCGAGTTCGTTTTACTAACCGTGCTCAATTCTGTTTTTAGCCCTTCGCACTTGTTTTCTCTTTGGACAATGCTGTCCTCCTCCCTCCTGCTCTATTCCTTCTGCTTCATTCCCTGCTGTCTCCTACTCATCTTTCAGAATTCAGCCACCTGGCCTTTTCTGATCCTGCCGACTCAGCTGTCCTCAGCCTGGACTAGCTTTCTGTTTCCTGCTCCTTACTCTGATGTACCTGCCTCTATGGCCTCATCTGCTCCCCGAGTCCCTAGCCCTCTGGAGGCTGGGCTGGTGTCCCACTGACCCCTCTGTCCTTAGTACGAGCCTGGGGCCTGCCGCTGAGTGTTCAGCTCAGCTGAGGTGATGGTGCAGTGGCCACAAGCACAGGCAGTGTTGTCAGATGGCCCTGGGCTCCACTCCTGCTCACGGATTCTGAGCATGTCACTTACCAGCTCTGAGACTCCTAATCTGTAAAAAGGAAAAAATAAACATAGTAGCTCTTATAAGGATTAAATGGCGTACACCATGTATTGAATTTCGTAAGACATAAATAAATGTACGCTACAGTTAACAACAATAATTTATTATTCCTTCCCCAAATGTAGGAAAGTAATTAGGAGAAAAAGCTAGACTAATTGTCATATAGGTCCACACCCAGATTTACTGAGTGCCCTCCAGTTTTAGGGGCGCCTGGGGTGCTCCCCAGGTTCCAAAAGCTCACAGGCTAAGCCAATGCACAGCACTTCCCCTGTGGGAATCACTGCAGGCAGGGCTGGGGCATTAGCCATGAGAAGACTCAGTGCCTGTCCTCAGCGAGTTCAAGGTCTGTCAAGGTTATGACATCAGAGTCTGTGATTTTTTAGCGTGACTACATTCTCTCCCATCTTGAGGGTAAATGCATCCATTTCTTTGTGCACATAACATGTCTCCAGCCTTGTCTAGGGGGTAGGGACATAGCAGTAAATTTATACTTTGATCTTTTGAAGTTGACCCACACTGGGAAAGACAGACAAAACCTTACAAAGAAGCTTTTTAACCAAGAGACAAAAATGTGGATGCTCAACTAGGGGACAAGAGAATTCCAGGCAGAGACATCAGATTGTGCGAAGGTATGGAGGTGCGGCGAGCATGGCACAATCTGAGACCAGGCGTCCACAGGTGATATGACAGCATAGAGCAGGGAGAGGGAAATGGGTGAGGCTGGAAGGACAGTGCCAGGGGCTGTCCTGCTAGTCAGGACTCTTTTCCATAACAGAAACCCAACCACAGAGGCGAAATGGAAGTGGGATTGTGTGGCAAAGCCTGGGTATGGGCAGAAAATGACATGTCCCTAGAGAAACTGAACCCAAGATTAAAGACAGATAGAATTTCCTTATGTGGTGAAGAACTCAGTCATTGAGAAATTTAGGATTATTTATTTCCAACCTAACGAATTGAAATAAAAGGAGCTCTCTGTTAAAAAGGGAAAGTCCCAGGGAACACTGATTGGTCTTGTTTGGGCCATGTGATCTTCCCGGACCACGAATCACAGAGACCAGGGGATGGGGAAATCTGATTGGCTGCCCTTGGGTGACTTGCCATTTCTATTTGTGGTGGGGTTACGATCTGTTTACAGAAGGAGATGAAAGCATCCAGTCCAGATCCAAACCAAATAATAGTCCCCAAACCCTGACTGTCATGCTAAGGAGTTTGGCTTGCACCCGAGAGGAACAGAAATTATTTTCAGATTTCAAGCAGGGAGAAGTGGTCAGATGCATGTTGAGAAAGAGCACCCCAGGCCCAAAGTGGAGATGGTTGAATGGGTGGGGTAAAGGAGAGGCTGGAAGGCCCATTGTGATGCTACTGTCAACAACCAGTCACAGGTGCTGTGCCCATGGTCGCTGCCAGTGTGGGCGGATGGAGGCGAGGACGGAGGGATTGATGTTCCATTCCAGGTTCCAGCTGGAGACAGCTGAGGGAGCACCGGCCACTGTGTGAATTGTTGACAAGGTAAATCCTTGATAAGGTCTTTCAATAAGTTGTTCTGGCTTAGCAATTGGCCAGTCTCCTAGACTTAAGCTTTTACTGAAGCTAGATTGTGGCAAGGAGCAGAAAACCTGCTTCTGACTGGGATAAGATTTCAGTTTAACAGATATAGAGCACCCACTGTGCGCCATTCCTGGTGCTTTTTGTATTTTTAACGATGAATAAAACATGTCTCCGCCGGGGTGGCAGGGGAAGGGGGGAAATAGCATAGTAACCCCATGTTTCTAAAGAACACATTGTATTTCTACCCCTTACTCCTTCAGTCTTTACCACAGGCCTAGATAATAGCGTGGAAGACAGCCTGATCACTATCAGTCACGACGGGAGGGCGGTTCCTCCTAGGTTCTGCCCACTCTGATCTCCTGAAACTCACATGTCTTGGCTCTTTTCTACCCACAGGGACTAAGGGACTCCCATAGGCAGCTGAGGGCTTGTAACCATTGAACAGACTCTCTGCGCTGTATCATGGTGTTGTTGTAGGAATATGTCCCTGTGTGTCTCCAAATGATGTAGGGGAATTTTGAGTGAGTGAGTGCTGGGATCGTGTCTCGTGAGACCGAAGGATGGAAACACATACCCAGGAGAGGCAAAGAGTTTTAAAAAGAGGATAGTTTATTGAAAGCAAAGGGTCAGAGCTCCCGAGCAGGAGGGGGTCCCAAATGGGGTGCCCAATGACTGAGGCAAAAGCTCTTACTTTTATACCTTCCCTTGCCTGTTTGGGGAAGGGACCTGGTACCTTCTAATGAAATTCATCTACCAGGTCTGTTCTGCTTGCCCATCCTGAAGGAATTAGCAAAACAACCCACTCCTATCTATCAGATCTGCTCCGTTTGTCAGGCCAAAAGGAATTTTATAATTAACCTCAAGGCACTGTTACATTTTGTCCTGGAGCGAAGGAGTGATTTCAAAACCTGAAGTCTCAGAATCCGTCTATCTTTTGTTTAATCCATGAGGGATCTCCCTGTCTATCTAGCAACATACTAAGTAACCTGTCTCAGTGTGCATACTTACACCATGGCTGATTTCAAACTATTAGTGTGGTGTCACCGACAGCAGAATCGGAAAGAGTTGCACATGATGTGTTATTTTGAGTCTGAGGGTTCAATGGTCTCATCAGCTAGACCACAGCCTGGGCCCCGGAGGGGAGAGTAGAAAGCCCACATCTTGGAGTTTGGTCTCTATGGTCTGTTACGGGTTGAATTGTGTCTCCCCCAAAAGATATATTGAACTCCTAACCCCCAAGACTTCAGAATGTTACCTTACTTGGAAATGAAGTCATTATAGATGTAATTAGTTAAGACGAGGTCATACCAGAGTAAGAGGGCCCCTTAATTCCATATGACTGGTGTCGTTAAAAGAAGGCAGCTGTATGAAGACAGATACAGAGAGAAGGTTATGCAAAGAGGGAAGCAGAGATTGGAGTGATGTGTTTGTATTTAGCTGAGGAACTCCTGAGGCTACTAGACACTGGAAGAGGCCAAGGATGGATTATCCCCAAGGGGTTTTAGTGACAGGTGGCCCTGTCAACACCTTGGTTATAGACTCTAGCCTCCAGAACTGTGAGACAATGTTTCTGTTGTTTTAAACTCACCCAGTTTATGGTACTTTGTTACGATAGCCCTAGGAAACTAATGGTCCCTGTGTTTTCTTGTAGCCCACACCACCTAGCTTTAAATATGGCTGCCCTTGGGCCAAATTTCATTGTATTTGTTTTTTATGGTTTCAGTGCTCTTGCACTGAATTCTTCCACATTTTAATCACGTAACAGAAATCGAGGACAATGAGCCAAAATACAGGAGAGCCCATTGCCTTATAGAGGCAAGAAAGGTATCATAAAAGCTAGAATTAGTTGAACACATACTAAGTACCAGGTGCTATACCAGGACTTTTTCATGTGCTGCCACATTTAATTTAGTCTTCACAACAACCCTATGACTCGGTATAATTATCTTCATTTTACAGATGGGGAAACAAGCTCCGTGATGTTAGGTAACTCGCCTGAGGTCACAGAGCTAGGTAAGGATTGAAGGGTTGTCAGCTCAGGTGTGGCAGAGTCAGACTCTGCACCGCATCTTAGCACTCCACCCTGTGGCCAATTTGTAGGAGGCTCCATGTGCTACAGCTGCACAAACACTTCAGGGACTGCCCCACCTGGCCCCAGAGATAAGATGGGATTGGGCGATAAGGGAGGAAGATGAAGGATGGTCAGAGCAATCAGGTCAATTGAATTCGTAAACCTGGATTCCCTCTGTGAACTTATCTATGTCTACTGGTTACTCTTTCCATGTGGCAATAATGAGAGGCCTACAAGGATATTATAGTAAAAAACCTTAATTCCTTATGTGTGCACAACTCTGCATAGCTGTGATGGATTTTCCCTTAAGTGGTTCTCATCAGGTCTCAGGCTTTGGAGCCAGACAGAGATGGTTTCACATTCCATTCCTGAAATTTACCATGGTCTCATCTTGAGCCGGTTGCTTAATCATTCATGAGTATGGATTCTCTTCCCTCACTTGTATCTTCTTACAAGGGTGTTGGAGGTATTGAATGAGGTGATGTGGAGTGGGTCCAGGTCAGGGCGGATGTTAGAGCAGAAAGTTTACTCTTGTTCTTATGAGAAAGGCGTATTCCTCAGGGCTTATGGCCTCCTCATCCATTGTTAGCTTCCCTGTAGAATGTGTTGGTGGTGATTCCCATTTCCTTGTTGAGAGAAGAAATCTACCAAAATTTCCAAGTATGTGCCTCAGTTCCCCCTGGGCCAATGCTATGCTAATGTGTATTTGGCATCTTGTACCCCACTTATGGATTGCACCATGTCCCCTGTAAAGATATGTTGAATTCTTACCCCTAGTACTTGTGAATGTTACCTTATTTGCGTCTCTGTAGATGTCATCAAGTTAAGATGAGGTCATTAGGATGGGCCCTAAGCCAATATGACTGGTGTTCATATAAGAAGAGAGAAATACCATGAGAAAACAGAGGTACACAGGAGAGAATGCCACGTGACCATGGAGACAGAGATTGAAATGCTGCAGCTTAAGCCAAGGAATGCCTGGGGGTGGTGAAGAACAAGATGGTAGTTTCATCTTTCTATTCTGAGGTGAATAAGAGCAGACAAGCTCTATGAAAATGGAAGAGCTAAGACAGGGAAGGGAACCAATAGAAAGGGGGCCCCAAACAATATGTGTATTCCTCCCCTGGGTACATTGCAAATGTCTCATTTAATCCTCACACCCTGTAAGGTGAGCATTCTTGATCTGATTTTCCCGATGAGGAAACTTTAGTCAGTGATGATAAATACCCACCTCAAAGATCCACAGTGAATAAGTGATGGAGTAAATTCCAAACAGAGATCTGTCTAATTTCAATAACTGCCTGTGAGCCTTCTACTTTATGCAAAGCAGTGGACATAATAGGTCACATTTCAAACACAGATGACCATTGTCAGTGGCCGCTATGCTTGCTCTGACTGGACAGTGGCTCTGGAGCTGCTGTACCTGAATGCCACCATCACTCCACCTCCACTCTGATAGCTGGACACCTTAGCCCTGTGTCTCTGTCTGTCTCGGCTTCCTGGCTCTGTCTCGACTTCCTGGCTCAACATGTGGCAATAACAGGAATGGGGATGATGGCGCTATTATGAGTCTTAAATGATTATCACATAAAAGCCCTGAGAACAGAGTCTGTCACATGGTGAGCAGGACATAAGTACTTGTTGCTGTGGTTATTTTTTATTATTCAAAATGTGACCTGTGGCAGTTCCAGGATAGCTGGTCTACCCTCTGCCACTGTGACTTCCAAAATCTTGGCTGAGCTGGAATATTCTGTTTCTAACTAGACAGCTATCTGCTGTATTGGCTAATAGTACCTTTCACAAGGCGTTTTGGTGATGCAATGTTTCATAGCCATTAACAAGAACACAGCCTGGCAGGAAAGTGCTAACATGTAATTTGCAGCCATGACTTCCAGAACTAATTCAAAAAATGGCTCTGTGTTCCCTGGTGTCTGAGTTTCAGTCTGCCGGCTGTCTGAAGGGTACAGGTCCCAGGTCCCAGGTCCAGCTGCCGCTTCTTTCCAGCAGGACTACCTGTCTCTGAGGGAGTCCCTAAATTCTGAGATAAGTATTCTGGGTGTCCTGTGTAAATGGTGTGAACTGGGAAACTGTGACTTAAACCTGGGCGGCTGAGCCAAAGCAGAGAAAGAATGAATCGGGTGTGATATATTCTGTGGGCATTTCAGGATACTTTATCCATTTACAAATTCCTTTGATTATTTTTCTAGGACCACAATGACTAGGACTCACCTGACCAACCCACTAAATTGCCTTTCTCTCCTGGGATGTGCTGATAAGAAAAATGAATCTGATCTGATAGATAGAACTAGTCCAACTTTGGGGATTTTGCTGATCTAGTATAGTGCACAGGGGTGGTGTGACAATTAGGACACAAGCATTAGAGTTTTTTTTCTCAAAGGAAGCACTTGGCCCTGGGGAAAGACTCAAACAAAACTTTATGTTTCTCTCTGTCATGTCTGCCAGGTCTTGGAGTTAATCATTATAAACAAATGTCTCTTATTTAAGTGGTAAAAAAAAAATCACAAATTATGCAAAATTTGCTGGATATGGAAAGATTAAAGGAGATCTCCATTGGGTGTGTAGTATATTTGAGAGTTGGATTAAAATGTGAGGAGATGATAAAAATACGGAATAAGAATAAAAAATAATTAGAAGCTCCAGAGAAAGCAAAATAGTCTACAAGGATGTGGTGGTCCAAAACCAAATTAATCTGGTAAAAAGCTGTAGATTGCAGGACATGAATTTCATACAATAGATATAGAATAGACAAAATGAAATAGAAACGATCACACATCCAGCCACACCTTGCAAATAGATTACAATACATATACTCTCTTACACGCACACCTCTATCTTCAGTCTGATACACTCACACAAATGAGAGTTCTATAAATACTTTTCTGTGACTTCCATTTTTTTTTTAACTAAATGCATATTGTGGAAATTTTATATTGATATATACCATTCCTTTTATATCATTCTAGGACATTATTTTTAATGGTTTTAAAGTATTTCGTTATGCAAATGTACACAATACATATCCACCATCAGCGATTGATGAACATGTAGATTTATTTCAGTTTGGAGCATTTTATTTTTTCACTTCTTTTTCAAGCAATACTGCAATGAATATCCTTAACCACATATTGTTGTGTACATGTGTGGGTATGTTGGTAGAAAAAAAAATACTAATTGCTGTGGAATTTCTGAGTTAAAAGGTATTTTAATAGTTATCGACCTTTTGCCAAATTGACCTTCAAAGACGTTATGCCAAGTTATACTCTCATTACCACCGTGGGAATATCCGTTTCCCCAAAACCTTGCCCAAACCATGTTTTGTAATCCCTTTTAATCATTGCCAATCTGATAGGTAAAACTAAAAACAATATCCTGCTGTTTAAATTTGCATTTATTAAATCACTGAGTGAGGTTAGGCTTCTGTTCATATCATCCTAAGCAATTTATATTTCTTTCTCTGAACCCAACACATAATAGGTGCACAAGAAATATTTGTTGAACAGTGAAATATGCTGCCTGTGCAATTGCTCCTCTTATTAGTAGTGTGAATGAACTCTTTATGGAGTAAAAAGTTAGCACCGTTTGATACAGTTGTTGCAAGTATCAATTTCCCCGTTTGCTATATGTATTTTAATTTTTTTGTGTGGATTTTTTTGGGGAAAGGCATTTAGAAAAAAAATTTTTTAGTGTTGTTACATTTAGGATTTTTAAAACAATTTGTAGTTTTTAAACCTTGTTAGAAGTTTTCTTTTTTTTTTTCTTGTTCCTCAAAATACACACCGTGTCCTTAATAGGCTTCCTTTCTGCCGCTGGACATTTCTTGTGTGATCCCCAAACTGTACTGTGGCCCCCTTGCCTATCAAACTCTCTTCCCACCCTCTGCCCATGTAATGAGTACTAGTGAGTACTAGTGTTTGGAGAAGCAGGGGTATTTCTTCTTGCTCAAGGAAGCCTTCCCATTGCTGGGTACTGTCAGGTATCAGTACCTATCACTGTAACGCGTGGAGGGCAGAGGTGATTCCATGTCCAAGGTATGATAGAAGTCCTGAGGACAAGCCAGGGGACATTCTGCAAAGCATCCTGGGAGTAGAAAGTTGCTGCGATGAAGGGTCTTAGATGCTAGACTAAGAAAGCTGATCTTTTTCCTGTAGGAGTTATAGCAGGGCTCACAGGTCTTAGCACTTTCTGCAGGTGCTGGGTTTAGATGGAAGAACAGGGATATTAAAGGTCTGTGCCCTTGCTCAGTAGGCTCTCTTCCTATTTCTATTTAGAACCCTTTCCCTGGATTGCTTCTCCATCTGGTACCCATTGTCCATGGTTTGGGTACATAAGCCGACCCAGAGCCTGCTGACCTCACATGAAAACCAGTGTATAGCCCTGACAAAGCAGGCTGCACTAGACCTGCCTTTGGCCCAGATTCAGTGAGTCCTCTGCACACATATGCCTCAGTCTACCCATGGGAGCTGCTGCTGTCCAGCATACTCTCTCTTTCTGATGACAGCACTCCGTCATTTGAAAAGTGCCTCCCCTATATTATTCTTTACCCAGGAGGGCAGATGACACCATCTACGTTCGGAATCGGAATCCTGACTGGAAGCCCAGGGGCACCCAGGGCTCCGGGATCCATCCACTATGAAGAAATTGTAAGTAGAGCTCTCTCATTGCTTAGATGCCTAAATATGTTCCCTGGCCCTGCCTGCCTGAAGCCTGAGGTCGTTCAGGCTTCCCATGGTCTCAGAGGCTACCCCAGTATTCATCCCCAAAGACCTTTTCTCCCTTTGTTTAAATTAGATTCTGTTGCTCACATCCCAAGAACTCTAGCAGAAAGAAGAGCTCCCCAGTGCTGGTGGATTCCATGGAGGTGTGGGGCCCAAGGCCTGGCTTTTCTCAGTGCACAGTCCTCTGGGAATCTCTTTATTGGCAAGTTGAGGCCAAGGCAGGCCTTTTATGGATTCTCAGTCACAAGGCTAGGAAGATTGAGTCCCCTTACCGTTTCAGACAATTGAGTCCCCAGGAGGGTCGGGCCATGATAGAACCAATGAGTCCATGACAGTTTTTGACAATTTTTGTAAGATGAACCATAGTGATTTTGCCCAGGCTGGTTGTGAGCTGGCATTCAGGACCCTTGTTAGCTTCTTGGAGGCAGAGCCAGGAAGCTCTGTCATCTGTTCGTGATTACAAGGCTCTGCAGGCCCCACAAGGGCCCTCTGGCGCCTTTCCTCTTTGGAAACACATTCAGCACATTTTTAGAAACCGCACTGAGAAATTCTCCCTGAGAAAGTGAGTAAACACTGCTTAATATTCTGCAAACATAAACAGCCGCCGAGAAGCCAGTCATAAGCTGTTTAGGGAAAGCTGACTTGGGGCTGGGGGGAGGCCAGCTATTGCTGGCGTTTGATTGGCAGAGGTTGTAAATTCCTTGCAATGTCAGTGTTGTTAATAAATACATATTAAAGTCATTCTCCATGTTACGTGCTGGAACATTCTGGTTGGATTTGTGAGCTTTTGGATATTTTGGAGAGGTGAAATATGCCAGGATTGATGTTCCCTTTCCATGCTTCTCTCCCAGTACCCATTTTATGGGTTGAATTGTGTCTCCTTGGAAGGTGTCTTTAAATTCTGATCACCAGAACCTTAGAATGTGACCTTATTTGAAACAGAGTCATTGCAGATGTAATTAGTTAAGATAAGGCCGTACTGGAGTAGGATGGGCCATTAATCCAATATGGCTGGTGTGCTTATAAGAAGAAGAGAGGGAGACCCACAGGAAGGATGCTATGCCATAGGATGACAAATGCAGGGATTGGAGTGATCCAGTTGCAAGCCATGGAATGCCAACGAGTGACAGCTACCACCAGGAGCTAGGAAGGATTCTCCCTTCTACAGATTTCAGAGAAAGCATAGTCCTGCTGACACCAGGATTTTGGACTTTCAGCTTCCAGAACTGTGAGACAATTAATTTCTAGTCTTTTAAGTCACCCAGTTAGTGGTGCTTTGTTACAGCACCCCTAGAAAATTGATACTCTATAGTTTTCAGCATCTCACTGTCCTATATTGGACTTACCTCCCACCCCCATTCATTCATGTATTTGGTCATTGAACATTTATTAAGTATCAACCATGTTCTAGATCCAGTATCGGGTGCTGGGAATGCAGTGGTCACAGGTGACAGTTCCTACCCTCAAGGAGCTCAGGAACTGGAAGTGGGGTACACACAGACCTGCCAACAGATAAATCTTACTCTGATTTAGGTTCTTAGAACAACTCTACTGATCTGTCAGTGTGTGTGTGTGTGTGTGTGTGTGTGTGTGCTGGATCTTTAATCACTTTGTAAACTCAAAGACTATTTTTTCTCCACTGTTTTATCAGGAAAATTTTTGAATATACGTAAATATTGACAAAACACTGCATTGATCACCCATAAACCCACTTGCCTAGATTCATTGATTGTTAACATTTTGCCGTATTTGGTTTTAAAGAATAGATTGTTATTTCTTCATATCTTGAGGTTGAATATTATGTTACACAGGGGTAAGAGCTCTGGAACTGACTTCCCTGCATTGAAATCCTGGCTTTACCATCTAGCTGTGTGTCCTTAGGCATGCTGCTACCTTTCTCTTTGCCTCCGTTCTCTCATCTGTAAAGTGAGAATAATAACAGTACCCTGTGAGTAATAAATGCGTTCATATGTGCAAAGTACTTAAAACACTGCCGTTCAAGATGTAAACATTCAATAATATTAGCTCTTTTTTATTAAATTTATTGGGGTGACAATGGTTAGTCAAATTACATAGGTTTCTATAAAACAGCATCTATGTATCACCTTGTGTGCTCACCACCCAGAGTCAGTTCTCCTTCCATCACCATATATTTGACCCCCGTTACCCTATTCTCTTTCTTTTAATAATTATTTTCCACCGTTCTTGGAAAACACTGGGTATCTTACTCTCACAAGTGAGGCTGGAATGGTTCTTATGCACTTGCCTCATGGGGGACTTTACCCTCCTTTGATCCATTCTCCAGCTTGTTCTTCTTTTAGGGCATGTGCTTTCTTCATGATAACTAAAACTGGATACAACCAAATGTTCATTAACTGGTGAATGGAGAAAAATTGTGCTATATTTATTCAATCAGATAATACTCAGAAAAAAAGGGACATAATAGTGATACATACAACAACATATATAAATCTCAAAACATTATGCTAATCTTTTTAAGAAGCTAGGTACAAAAGACTACACATTGTATGATTCTGTTTTTATGAAATTACACAAATGGCAAAACTATAGTGACTGAAAGCAGATCACCAATTACTAGTGGCTGTGGGTAGAGCAGGGATTGACTACAAAGGGACATGAGGTTGCTCTCTGGAGCAATGGAAATGCTCGAAATCATGAGGGTAGTGGTAGTTACGTGACTATATTAATTTGTCAAAATTCATCTAATGTAAAACTTAATGTTGGTGTATTTCATTGTATTTAAATTATGCCCAAAATTGATTAAAATAATTAGCATAGTACTTATACTTTGACTTATATGGTATCTCCTCCATTAGAATATAAGCTTCTTAAGGAAAATGTTTAGAACCAGTATGCTTGGTACCTAACAGACTATAAATACTTATTGAAAGAATGTATGTTCCATGCAACTGATGATAGGTTCGAACTCAAATATTTCTATATCTGAATCTAATATTCACTGTTTACTACCTATACCAGTATAGACCATATATTTAATATCTCTAAACCTTGGTGTTCTCCTCTATAATGTTGTGATTAAAAATATTTCATTCACAGCCTTATCATGAAAATGAAATAATACATTATCTGGCATGTGGCGAGTATAGAATAAGTCAAACAAATTTGTTTTAGATGCCTTTGTTTCATCTTAATTACCTCTGTTAATTGTTATTGGTATTGTACATCCTTAAGATCAGAGATTTTGCATTTAGTTATGCATTATTAGCGTTATTATTATTGCCTGAAAGTCCTGACATATAGTAAGTGCTCAGTAAATGTTTATTGACTGCAGGAAGTCCTCACTTAATATCACTGATAGTTCTGCACCTTTAAGTAAAACCACATGTAATGTATACCGAAACCAATGTTACTAATTGATGTAATTGGCGTTATATCATTGATATAAACAAGAGTTAAATTGCCGGGTATCTCATCAGTGTTATAATGAAACCACACTGAATGAAACAATACTAAGGACCTGCTATAATTACTTGATTCCTTAAGTGTTCAAGAACCATCTTTCCTCAGGCTTGGTGATATTTATACATGTAATCACCCTTTCCTAGGAATGTCATCCACCTCCCTCACACATACCCGTGAACACATACAAATGGCATTTGTACTTATTGTTAAGGTTTAAGCAATCCTTTCACAGTAAAAAATGTTCCCGGTTTCCGAGAAGAGACTAGATGACCTTGTTATGTGCTTTCGTAGTATTCAATACTTTTCCTTCACGGTGCTCCTCAAAATTTGCAGTGATATATTTGTATGCTTGTTTGGGTTCTGTAAGCTCTACAAAGGCTGCGTCCACATCTGCGTCCATTGTATCTCTAACACTTAATCCGTTAACATTTCTTGACAGAAAGAAGGAAGTGGGGTAGAAAGAAGGCAGTAAGCTAGAGTTGTCAGGTAGGGAAAGATTTCTTTTCTTTCTTTTTTGAAGGGGATGATTTATTTTACTCTATTTTGTTCATTTAGTTCTAATTTACTTTAGGTTTAAGTACCAGGCCTGGCCTGAATTTCAGGTGGTTTAAGAGTGTCCACCAGGTGGGATAAGAATATAGATCAGCTTGTCCAATACAGGAAAGATAAACCAAGAGACATTCCCACAGAATCATCAGCTTCCGATTTATGTAAGCGAGCTATCTTAAGCAATAGTTGTGCTTGTGAATGCGTGCCTGGCAAGGACCTATAAAGTGTGCTTTCCTACCTCTGTTATTCTATTACTCAGGAATTTGGAGTCCTCTTTATGCACAGAATACAGCCCGAATTCCTTAGATTGGTGTTTAAAATCTTTTCTGATGGAGCCCAAATGCACTTTTCCCTGCTTTCATTCATAATGTCTTCTTCCTTCTTTCCAAAAAGGTCCTTGTTCCATTTCTTTACTACATAAGCTCATGGTTGGATCTCTGCTTCATATGCCCAGTTCTTGAGGTTCAACTACTCTTTTTGAAACACATATCCTGATTTTCATATATTATAAGATTTCTTCTCATTGTGGAGCTCACCTAGAAATACAGTTTAGAATCTAAGATGTCTGATACATAGTAAGAATTGAACAAATATAGTTGAAATAAATGTAAAATCATACATTTTGATTTTTGTTTATGGTTCACATGAAGCCACAAGAACTTTAGAACATTTCTTTTATTTTATCTTTAGTCAATGATATTTATGAATGTGTGCTAGACAATGTGCATGGTCCTAAAGGGACAACAGTAAGGAAAATACAGTCATTTTGTTTAAAGAACTTCCAGTCCAGCTGAGGAAAGGACCTAATAAATAGTAGATTACAACACACATAAACAGTCTTGTACTCAGGGAAGCCCAATGTCCTAAGCCAACACTTCAGAGGACAGATGGAGGGTCAAGGAAGGCTTTCCCGAGAGGTGAAGGCATTGCACATCTTTCCTGATCCTTTTGGCCTTTCTTGAAGGTCACTCCTTTGTTCCAGTGGAAACTACCAGCAAAGCTTTTCTGTAGGGTGCAGAGAAGAAGCATTAGCAATGCATTGGCACATGCCAACCCCTGTGCAGGGGCTTTCTTCATCACCATACCAGCTCTTTGAGGAAGAAGATATTATATTCACTTTACCCATGAAAAAAATAGAAATTAGGAGAGATAAGCTACCTTTGCTGAGGAAATACAACTGGTGAGTGTGGGCCCCATTCTGTCTGGCTCCCAATCAGTATTCTTTCCTACTAAAGGCAAAATGAAACAATCTCCAAATTTCTGCTTATGATAGCACAAATGCTATAAAAATCCAATAATCATTCGTGTTTTTTTTAAACCCAGTGGTGGAATAGCGGGGATGATAAGAGTTATATAGCACTACCTCCTAATCAGGAAAGCTGCTTTCAATCTTAATGGGGAGCCTCACATGAACCCCCTTCATGCAGCACATTTTATAGATGAGGATTAGCTCAGAAACTTTAAGCAGCTTTTCCAAGACACCAAACCAAGCAAGAGCAGAGCTGGGTGCAAACGGAGGCCTTTGATCTGTGGCTTAATGTTCATTCCTCTACGTGGCAGGGCCTTTAAAGTTCATCAGTAGATATTCTATTTACTCTTTGTCACTATTTTTCCCATTGGTACAACTGAGCTGTATTTTAATTGTGTGGTGAGTGTAGACAGATGAACAGAACCAAACATCGTTTGCTCTTCCCTTGGCTGGCTGGGAATATTATCTGGAAGGTGCTGGTTCAACACACACACAATGTTTAGAGGCCTTAAAGTGTAGGTGTGGATAATATGGAAGGGCTACTTTTTTCTTCTTACAAGAACCTGTATTGGTATCTAAAAACTGATTAATAACATTGAGAATGAAAATGTCAGGTCTAGTGCATAAATATTAGCCAGCAGACCTCAATTTGTTTTGGATAAGGATCAACAGTCACGTACAACGCGGAAGAAAGACACTCCTGACACGGAGAATCCACTCTAAATATCAAGATCTATTACCATTTCCTCGAAAATAAGACCTAGCTGGACAATCAGCTCCAATGCGTCTTTAGGAGCAAAAATTAATATAAGATCCGGTATTATTATATTATATTATATTAATTATATAAGACCCGGTCTTATAGTAAAATAAGACTGGGTTTTATATTAATTTTTGCTCCAAAAATGCATTAGAGTTGCTTGTCTGGCTAAGTCTTATTTTTGGGGAAACACAGTAAAACAAGACATTTGGAAACACGGGCAACCTAATTAATAATAATCCATTACGTAAGTAACACTTGCTCATTTTAACTACTGGGAACTTCAATTAGGTGTCTTCATAGTAAAGAACACAAACCTGTTTCTCAGGAAATGCTTTGTGGTAGAAGTTCTTAGAAATCCTAGTACCTGGTAATGACTCAGGTCTCAGGTACACGCAGCAGGGGAGGAGAGGAGAGTCTGGCACGAAACCCAGCAAGACAGGAGGGGCAGACGTTGTCTCCGCGAGATCTCACACTAAAATGAAATCCTGCAATGCAAACTCCTTTCTTTCCTGCTTCAAACCGCCCACCTTTTTGCTTTGGCTTTTGGAGAAGTGTTCAGACTTCTTCTTATGAGTCACTAGGTTATTCACGATAGGGGCTGTTCTTACCTCTTCACACACCTGTTGCCACACCTGTCTTGACTCCTTAAGCTTTGGCGAAATGAAATTCCCTGGGTTCTCGGGATATTTCATGCTCTCACCACTTTCAGAATTTTTGCCCAGATGATTCTATCTGAAATTCTCTTCTTTCTTTCCTAGAAACTCCACTCAGTATTTAGGGCTGGTCCTGTATCACCAGCCTGGGAAACTTCTCTGACCTCTTACTCCCATGTCCGCCACACCTAACTGTCACTGCTGGGCTGTCTGGCCTCTTCTCCAGGCAGCCAAAGCACTTGCTGTTTATTACTGTCATCTGTACCTGGAAGAACAACTCCTTCCTGGGAAAACCTCCCTCCGCTTTAGCTCAGACAGAGGAATTGTCACCCAGCCCTTTTGTGCCTGGAAATAACAGGAAGACAATTTACCAAAGAAGTGACCTGGGACAAAGAGTAAGAGGAAGAAAAAAGCAAACACTAAAATGGCTTCAAATTATTTCAAATCCATTTCCACTGGTCTATCCCTGTTTAAGGGGTGGTCAACGGGAGCAGTTGGCTCTGTGCTGAGCCTTGTTTCTGACACATCACTGAGGACCCAGGACATAATGTGAAGGCATGTGGCCTTTGTTCTCCATAGTATTGGAAGATGCTATAACGAGTGGGCATAGCAGCTGTGCAGATATCATCACTGTTAGGAACATGCCTTCCTTACTTAAGATGGGTTGAGATGGCATTGTGTTTGAGAATTGATGCTTATTCCTGGAAAACGTGGCACTGGCAGGACAGCTTCTATGTGCAGACCAGTCTCTGTGGGCAAGGGTTGGGGATTCCCCCAGAAGGCTTGAAGAGGGTGGCATTCTGAACTGTAGACTGGTGAGCAGTCTCAGAAATGTGAACAGTTCAGCATTTCTCATATTTTCTTTTGTATTATGAGGATATTCGTTCATTTACTGAGCCACTGCCCTTTGGCAAGTAATAGTTGCTAGAGATATGGAGTATATAGGCAGCAAGATGCTTTTCCTAATGTGCTTACAAAGGTGGTGGGGCAAGATGTAATAAACACAAAAGCAAAGAAATGTAAACAATGTGTTCAGGTTGCAATAATAGCTATCGACAAGAAATGAAAGTAGGTATTTTGTTAGAGGTACCTCAGGGGATGAGGGATAAACTGGATAGTCTGTGAGGAGGGGAGACTCGAGCCGAGACATGATCTAAAGGCTCCAGCCCACTGCAGACCTGGAGGCAGTGGATTCCACACAGAATAAAATAGCCAATGCATAGACCCAGAGGTGGAAACAAACTGAGCATGTTCAGGACACAGGAAGGGTTTGAGGTTTGGATCAAGAAAGTAAGGGGGTGAGAAGTCAGAGCGATTGAAAGAGGTCAGTGGGGGCCAGATCTTGTATTCCCTGGGGAAGATTCTGGGGTTTAAGTGTCATTGGCTAATTCATGTAATACACCATGTGATCTAATTTGTGTTTTTAAAAGGTGTTCTTGTTGTTCAGTGAGAATAGATTTTTCGGGCTAGGAGGACAAAGAGTCGAATATGACAAATCATGTGGGAGCCTAGTACATTAGTCAAAGTACACATAACTAGGAGTTGATGGGATTAAGGCTGTCTTATTGGCTGTGAGGAAAAGTGTAGGTCTGGGGATGTTTTGGAGTTGGACATGGAAGGATTTGCTATTTTCAGTGTATGGCTTCATAGTCTTACCTCCCGTCTGAAGGGGCTTGAGCTGTTACAAGGAGTGTTCAGGGCCAGAGCTGATCTTGGAATAACTTATTGAGACTTTGAATGGAAAGATTTAGACTTTGAAAAGTGTGCTTCTGGGAGACCACCAGGTGTCCTAATGTAACCCTTCAGTGACATTAGCTGCGTGTGTATAACTTTGTGCAGTGATAATGTAGGGGATGCAGTGTTGGAGCAAACCTGACCTGCCCCTCATTCACCCACCGCCCAGGCTGAGCAACAGCCCAAGCAAAGGATCCCCGGCTGCCCTGGGCCTAGAGTTTGAGATGTGACCAGCTTCAGAGTGAGAGACGGGGAGCAGATATCAAGTGCAGAGACAGTTGCCGAGGAAGATGTAAGACAAACCACCTCTTTCGCAGGTATTGTAGAACAAGGCGACACTTTAGGGGTTCGTGGGCCGAGGGATGGAGGACAACCTGTGCACTTTATACTTACCCCTGCGTTGTTGCTTATTTATTTGTCAAGTCCTTCACTGCACTATGGCCACTGTGAAAGCTGGAGCTGAGTCGTATTCAAGTTATCTGAGTGTGTGGCACAGTATCTGGCACCTGATGCCCAGTACATTTTGTCAAATGAATGAATAGTGACATTGTTTATTGAAAAGGTATTGATTTAAAGAGTTAGGCTTTTTCTGACTTTTTAAGCAAGTGTGGCGGGATCACACCTTGGAACCAGGCACCTGCCTTTGCTCTACCTTTGTGTGTCAGCAATCGTGTTGCTGCTCCATGTTTATCACTATGAAATAGCTGAACCTTCTCCAGCAGAAGCCACTCTGTGCCCCTGGCCTGGTGTGATGCGATCTGTATCGGCCAGGGGGCAGGCATATACATTGGCATGAATATGGGAATATACCTGTTACCGTTTCTCCCAGAGAAAGCAGTGAGTCTTAGGAAGCAGCTTGGAGGTTCAGCTGGGGCCCCTGGTCAGCACATTCTGTGGTCTCGTGGAAAAGGGCAAGCGCAGAATATTTACAGCCACAGAGAAATGGCCTCATAAAAATGCATAAGGGTGTGTGCACAGAGTGATGACTTGGATGAAAAAAGCAGTGTTTACATACTGTTACACTAAAAATATTCACACCTCATCAAATTGTCAGTCTTGTTTGCTGGCAACAATGGGATTTTTCCCTCTGTAAGGCGGTAATAGCTCTCGGCAGAGCGTTGAACGTTGTGTCTCATTAATCCTTCCCAGATCCCAGCGAGGTGGGTGGTGAGGGTCAGGTTTCCAGCTGTATCAGAAGAAAATAGATTGATTCTTTTTCCCCTCTCTCTGCCCTCATATTATGGAGGATATCTGCCACCTCATGCTTGAAGCTCTATTTGTCCACTGTGGCTCTTGGGGCTTGGTCCTTCCTAGTGTCACCTTGTACCACCCTTGTGCGAATGAGGAAGTGGGGTCCAGAGGAGGGAAATCAATTGACAAAGGCCCCTCTGCTGCTCAGTGGAAAATCCATGCCACGCTCACTAGTTTCCTACCTACAGAAATGTGGGATGGGTAAGAGCACAAACCTGTATAAATGCCTACTGGATGGCAAGCATTTTATACGTGATCATTTTTATAATCGCTATGACAATCTTGTAAGGTTGGTTTTATTATCATTTCATCATTATTATTGTTAATTGTTATAATTTTCCAGATGAGAATGATAAAGATCAAGGTACATGTAAATTCTGTATATTCAAACCTGAATATATCACTTGATACCAAAGCTGGTTATTACACGAGACATCACTGTACCCTTCACTTTGTTCCCATCGGACAGACAGACACGAGCACAGGCTCAGTAGTGTTTGCTTCTTGAATTGGTCCTGCAGAGGAAAGATGGATTTGGATGGATGAAATTAGGAATTCAGACAGACCTGAAATCCGATGCAGATCTCTTCCATGTAAGACGGCTTGTGGGGGTGGGGGCGGAAAGGGGAGGTTCCGTATTATGATTTAAAAAATACCACACCTTTGTGTATTGTTCTGAATTCACCCCCTTGGGTTGACTTATCTAGAGCATCCACGATGGTTAATATTTTCCTTGTTGCTTTTTACTAGTTATTAGCTTCTACTTGCAGGGGTCACATTCTGAAGCCTCATCTCAAAATACCATTTAGTCAGATCATTCAAGCTTCTTGGCAGTAGAAACCATATTGCTAGTCATTTGGCCACTGAATATGTATTGAGCATCTAGAGATATTGCACTGGATACTGAAAGCTAAGATTTAGTGAGCTCAAGGGAGCCAGCAAGGACCACTTCAACACCTATGAAACCTTGGAAATATACTTAACTTCCTGTGCTTTAGTTTCCTCGTCTGTGTGATGGACATAAAGCTGAAAAGGTTTGAGAAGATTAAGTGAGGTAACACATATAAAGTACCTACTGAGCACCTGGCACATAGTATGGGTTTAATAAGTATTAGTTATTAATATCATTAGCTCATATATTTAGTAAAAGAGACTCATAAATGAGTGATTTTCAGTGCAAGATGGTATGTTTATTTTAAAGGATGCATGTATTTTATGAGACAATAAATGGACAGGTGCATACCCTCCCCCATTACTTTTGGAGCCCACCATACGCAGCCCCTCATCACCTTCATCACACGCCTGCCCTTCTCCTTTCAGAAGCAACCACAACCCTAAGTTTTGCATTGAAGCTTCCCCTGCTTTTCTTTATCATTATACCACTTAGGTTTGTATTTCTTAACAATAGACTATTTTACTTTTGCATGACTCTGATAGCTATATAAATGGAATCACATTGCTATCAATTGTCTGCTATTTGCTTTGTTTGCTTGACATTGTAGTCTGAGATGTATCCAGGTTGTTTATGTAGCTGTCATGTACCGGAGAGTACACTGTGTATAAGGCAGAATTCACTTGTTCATTTTCCTCCTAATGGACAGTTTAGTTGCTTTCTTTTTTCCCTATTATCATCAGTGCTTCTATCAACATTATTATACAAACTTATGATGTGCATGGGCAAGAACTCTGTAGGGTAGCTGTTGGGGAGTGACACTGATGGGTCACAGGATCATGTTCAGTGTTACAACGTAATGTTATTGTCTTGTTTTACAAAGTGACTAACCATTTACTATTCTACCAGCAGCACATGAGGGATATGGTTGCCTCCCATCCTTGCCAATGCTTGACATTCTCAATTGTTGTTTCAGCCATTCTGTTGAATGAAAAAATGGTACCTCCTTGTAGTTTGAGTTTTCTTTGATTATTAGTGAAGTGAATAATATTTTTCAATGTTTATTGGTCATTAGAATTTCTGCTCTTGCGAAGTGCTTATTAAAGGCTTTGCCCATTTTTGTAAAAAATTGAATTGTCTTTAATTTTTGATTAATATAAATTCTATTTACTGTCTGAATACTAATTTTGTCATTATATATTCCCAAACATCTTCTCTAACTTTGTGGATTGTCATTTAAATTTTTGTGTCATGTTTTTGGTTGAACAGAGGTTCTTAATATTGGTGAGTACATCATTCATTTCCTCAGGAATTGTACTTTCTAGCTCTTGTTTAGAAACTCTTCCCTCTCCAAAACTCATAAAGATGTTCTGGTATCCTTCGATACTATTTTCTAAAAGTTTTCTAGTTTTACTTTTCACATTTAAATATTTAGTCCACCTGGATTTGATTTTGCATATGGTGTGAAATAGGAGTCAAATTTCATTTTTGTCCATATGCGTAACCAGTTGCTCCAGGATCATTTATTGAATAGTTTATTTTGAGCCACGGATGTGCAATGCTGGAACTGTAATACATCAAATTTCCAGGCATGTGTGGGTCTGTTTCTGGGCTCTTGTATCTTCTCATGTACTTATATATCCGTGTGTACACCAACACAAACCTGCTTTGGCTACCATCACCTAATAATAATGCTTGGTATTTTGAAAGCCAAGTCCCACCATTTTTCTTCCTTGGGAATGTTTTAGCTCTCATTGGCTCTTTGCTCTTCCCTATAAAATGGTTGAGTCAACTTGTCAAGTTCCTTAAAACTAACTTGTTAGAACATTCTTAGAATTATGTTGACTTTATAGACTTATAGATTAATTTGGAAAGAAATGACATCAATATTGAGTTTTACTATCTATTAACATGACATAGCACTTCTTTCATTTTGTTCTTCTTTAATGTTTTTCAATACAGTTTTGTAAGATTTTCCATGAATCTTCTTTCCATCTCTGTTAGATTTATGGCTAGGTAGTTGATATTTTATGCCATTATAAACTGTTTCTTTTTTTAAATATATTTTCTGTTTATTTTTTGTATTCATTTATACCAAGAATCCCTGATACCATATGTATTGAGTCAAATGATCAACCTGTAAATTTTGGTTTTTCTATGTAGGTAATCATATCATCCATGAATAATAAGAGTTCTGTTAATTTATTTTTATAAATTTAATACCAGCTGTTACTTTTTCTTGACTTCCTGTTCTTCTAGGACTTCCAACAAACATCCAATGAAAGAGGTGATAGTCACTCTGTTTTCTTATTTCTGATCTAAAGAATTATTTGAAGCCTGGTTTGAAGGTGGAGTCTACAGACAAGATTTGTTCTGCCTAATCTGGGAATAGTTTAAACAAAATTTTCAGTTAGAGATTTTCAGGCCACCTGGTTACTGAGGTTTGTGACTGCATATATGAATGGGGGTCAACTTGTGGTAAAAGAGAATTTGAGGGAACTTCTTCCCCTTCCAACAGTGTAGGGGTTTGAAAGAGATGGCAGGAGATTCTTTTGTGTTCACTCTTACATTTCGGTTGTAGCCCTTTGGGGTTCCAACTTTATACATGTGGGAATCTCTTATCAGGTCCCCTACTTTGGGTGGGCCTTGGGGGCTGTGTCCTTGCTAACTAGGGTTCAAGGCCACAGGGGTTCAGCAGACACCCCTGAATGACACTGATTTCAGTACTCTGCTTGATTTTCAGGAGTCCGCTTTCGCACTTAGATTTTGATCTTTACATATTCTTATTCGTACTTCCTTGTTAACCCATTGATGCATTTAAAAAAGAAGTTTGTATGTATGGGATCTAGCATTTTCTGTGTTTTCAGTGTTAGAATGTTTTATCATATTTCTAGAATCACAAGTCCCCAGTGTACATTTTCAATATATCTGCTATATGTTTTGCAATAACGAATTGACAAGACACCATCCTTGCCCTCCTGGAGTTCACGATAGAGTTGGGAGACAGGCATGGAAGTGAGGCATTAAAATACAGGATCATACACATTACCATAGAGTTAGCAGAGTGAAGGGAGACAGGGTGGGGCCAGATATTCAGGAAAGAGGGAGACACACTTGCAGAGACCACTTGCAGACCACTGAGGTGAGAGGATGAATCTGGGGTATTAGGAGAACTCTGTGTTTCCTACAGGTACTATTCATTAATGTTTATTGCTACTCTAGGAGGAAAGAGAGACAGGTTTCCCCATTAAGAGAAAAAGAACTGCATCTCACAGAGATTGACTGATCTGCTCATGTGGCCGTGGGTAGCAAACTGAAAATCTGGTCTTTTGACTCTTAAGTCCAGGGCTCTTTCCACCACTGACAAAGCTGGGCCCTGAAAGATGGGACACTGAATCCCTTTTGTTTAGTTCTTAGGGTTCCAAATCCAATGATCTAGCTACAGAAAGTGCATGATCAGTGCTCACCTAGCCCCCTAAATCTGCTGCATTCAGAGATTTTATTTGTAAAGTAATTTAACTTTGTTGTTTTTCTCTGTACAAAAACTGATCTGAGGACGAGGTGGCTTTAGGAAGACAGGCTCTCTCACAGCTAACAGTGAGCCTCAAGCGGGGCTGCTGCTGACGCGTGAGGAAGACGAAGCCGCTGGGATTGCATCAGAGAGCTCCTAATCTCCTGCCCGGTGACCAGTTCTCCCATGGCACTGTTCCAGAAAGGTGCCACCGATACTTGTTTTGTTGTTGTTTTTTCCTGTTGTTTTTTCTTTCACTGAGTTAATTTAGAAACTAGTTGGTGTAACTTGAGTGTGTGGTACTTAACCAAAGCTTTGAACTTTGGCACGTGTCTTTCTGGACATGGCCAGTTGCCTTCTCTGATTTATTAAGACTTAGTGTGTTGAGTTGTCCATGTGTAATTCCTTCCCAGAGGTGGCTACCTATAGAGGCAGCTTTAGCGTGTATATACATAAGAAGCCTATATCAGAACAATCTGGTAAAAAGGCAAAGGTAGGGAATTTTTCTTCAATTGAATTTGCGTGGCAAGCCCACAGTTTGAACTTACAGTGTTTGACCCCTTTTTGCATCACTTTTCTCACATTGACAATGAGACCATTAGTAGTACTTAATTCACTGAGCTCTTGTAACGAAGAAATAAATGAATATGTGTTAAAACCTTAGAAGAGCATTTGCTTTAGAACAACTGCTCAACAAATTCAGGCTATAATAATGTTTATTCAGGGTGATGTGTTGAGCTGATCATATAGCATTACTGGGGAGGAGAGCTAGACTTCTCCTTTTTCACTCTTCGAGAGGTATCTGTGGTTTCCCACATGTTTGTCTGACACTAGGGTATAATGTAAGGTGGGAAGAAGAGTTTTCACTTGTCCTAAGTCTCTTCTGAGCATTCACAGTCCCCCAAATTTTGTCAATATTCAAGAATTTTTCTCTTATACACTTAGATTTTTCCCATTTAAATACAGATACTTTTTGAGGTGGTTGATAAAGCAATAAAATAGGAATTTGAAATAAAAAAACTTAGGATGAGGTCTTTGCTACTGTCTTCTCCTTGTGTGTCCTTATGTAAGTCTGTCTTAGGGTTCACCAATGTCTAGTTCTTCTCTCTTTGTGGTAACCTCAGTTTAGTGGGGATTGTTCTTGCCCATGGGCTATAAATGGAAATGACACATGCCACTGTAAATGGAAGTGACACATGCCACTTCTGGGCTGAAGCATTTGTCAGTGTGAAATCTTCCACTTCTTCTCTTCTCCTGACACAATAGTTATCAAGAAGGCCTCACATTAAGATGACAGACTCAAAAGAGTTTCAATTCAACGTAGAAAGTAAAGTCATTCTTAGAGTCCCCTGGACTCAGAACAGGAGAGACTCTATGTCAAAAATAAATCTTTGCTACTTTGAGCAACTGAGATTTGGGATTTGTTTGTTAATTCAGCATACTTCAGTTTATCTTTGATTAATAAACTTTCTTTACCTTTCTGAGCCTTAGTTTTCTTATCCTAAAAGTGGGACTAAAAGTATCTATATAATTATGGGATTTTTAAAAAAAGATAATATTAAACATGGTAATATGTGCAAAATATCCAAGTTTACATCAGCTTATGGTAATTGCTCCTAAGTGATAATTCTTTAGTACTATGTTTAAGATTGATCCAGTGAATAGTCTCAGGTCTTCCAACAGAGGTAACCATGAAAAGGTTTCTGCCTTTAAAGAGCATGGAAAATGTTGAGAAATTAAGACTTCCATTTCAAATTTTGCTCTTCTGACCTCCTCCTTCATTGCTCAATAACCAATGGGAAAAAAGCAATATGCTTGTTTCCTGTACTCCTCAGCTATTAATTGCAGGTACACTGGACTTCAGCACAGGGCAGAAATTAGCTTGGTCACCCACCTGCCCTGTTACTCTTTCTTCCAATGACCTTTTTTTGTTTCTTCTAAGGTCATATGCCATTCCTCCACTTGTGCCTATTCTCTTCTTTTGTAATTAGAAATAAACTATCAAACGAACTCCCAAATATTGGTTGTTTTTCCTGAGACTCAGAGAGATACACTTTGTTCTCATTTATGCTGCTTGCCATTGGATTTCCTTTGACTTTTCTGAGCTTTCGTCTCCTCAGCCTATTTTGCAGTGTTGTTGTAAGGATTGAGGTCATGCTAATTGACCAGGAACTGACTGAATCTTATGTGTCTGTTGAACTTTTCTCTTTCTTAAAGAATTCTTAACCTAAATAGAACATTTTGGAAATTCTGAACTTCCACATCTCCTTATACTTGTGCAATTCTAGCAACATAGAATCCTTGATTCTAGGGCTAGAGAATGACTTTCTCTCCATGCATAAAGGAAAGAACGAGATAACATTTACTGAGCACCCAGTAGGCTATTTATATGTACTATTTTGTGCCATGGCCATTTTTTAAGGTAATGGAATGTGGTTTAAGAAGGTTAACTTGAGAAATGTCACATGCCAAAAAATCCCTTCACATTGTTTTTCTTCCACTGTCTTCCTTGTTTTGGCCATTCAAAAAGCTTGTACTTTTTATTATACTAATAGCATTATCAATTTTACTAAGCAAGACATACATGTAATTTATGAAAATAGTAGAAAACAATGGTAAATAGCAATTTTAAGCAGCACTAAAGTCTCTTCTTTTATGAGATGGTAGATATGTCAGCCAGAGGAGCGTGGTGGTGGTTAAAATGTGTTATTTCCATTATGCTTTTAGTAATATTCCAGTTAGCCTGAGGCCTTTCTAGTACTATCTTCATGAACTCACAGGGTTCATAGGCTCTCAAGGGGTAACCATTGATATGGTCTAATCAACTCACATAATACATTTAACAACCACCATCACAAGTATGTATTGAATTCTTATGTATTGAAATCCATTCTGAACCAGGGGTGTCCAGCTGCATCTGTATGGAGCTTGTATGAAAAGTATTATGGGGAAAATAAAGTGAGGAAGGAAGACAGGGAGTCCTGGGTGTGTGTGTGTGTGTGTGTGTGTGTGTGTGTGTGTGTGTGTGTGTGTCTGCACGTGTTTGCAATTTTAAACAGGGTGAGTAATATGAGCAAGAAAAGTGGAATAACTTGCTAATCGTCCTGCAGTTAGTAAGTGGCAGATAGGGACCTGTCTGCAGTGTTCTAACTTCTGATCTTACATTCTCAATTTCATTGGCACAGTCCTCTGAATTTTTTATCAGAGCCAAACCCAGAACAAATCACCAGCATGAAATTATTCACTGGTGCATTCTTCAGGTTTCAAGTAACAGGTATTTGCCTCCAATTGTTTAAACAAAACGGGGTGAGCTTAATGGAAGGACAGTAAGGTGTTTCATGTCACGTGGAAGGGCAGGAGGACAGCCGGGCCTCTGGGGATGTGAATGCTGCCAAGACGATCTTTCCATCACTTTTCTTTACTCTCAGATCAACCTCCTTCATGGAGCTCGACATCTAACTGATAACAGCGTTGCCCTCAGATCCGGGCAGGAGTGGTCCCTGTTCTGCCCTGACTGAGCATCAGGGTTGCTGGAACTTTGGGTCTCTTGCCTCCAGATCTGGTCATGCTGCTGGGTTGTGTTGCCCACTGGGGGTACTTGACTCTGTGAGCCTCATGTAGTGTTAACCAGATGGCTGAGGAGGTCTAGGACTTCTACCTCCAGGGCTGTGCTGGGACACTTAGCCTGGCAAGGAGATGGCTCCTCGTGGCTTGTCCTGTGCTTATTCTGCAGGATTCTGTGAATTTGGACCACTGAAAAGGTACTAATATGCTGGTTTGTGATGATTCTCTCCCAAGTCAGAAAGAGGACTAATTTAGGGGTCTAGACCATAATGGTTCACTGACAACACTGAGCTTTGATCAGGTATATGATCCCTGCATCAGATTTCCCGGTCTGGGTCCTGACAACGGTGCCACTTCCAGGTTACAGCAGCCAAGAGAGGGTTAAAAGCAGTGGAACTGGAACTTTATTGAATGAATTGGGATCAAGCGTTTGTTCTCTACTTAGCTATATGATCCTCAGCCTCCATGAGGCTCATTTTCCTTATCTTCATGATGGGAAGATAAGTTTTTTAAAATAATTATGAAGTGAGATAAAGTTTGAAACATACTTAGAGCCTGGTACATAATAAACATTTGATACGTATTATTATTATCATTTTTTTGGAGAGACTAAAAGATGTTAAAATACTTTACCCAATGTTCCACAGAGAGCTGGATTCCAAATCATATATTCTCTAGATACCATATTCTTTTGATTGTGCTAGAAAGCCTTCTCAGGTTAAAAAAACAGGAGGAATCCAACAGGAAAACCAATATTACGATGGATCCACTTGATAATTAAGGTACTTAGTGTAGGAACACTCTGGGTTTGCTGACACTGACACACACACACACACACACACAGACACACACACAGACACACACTCACAAAATAAAACTCAAATGCAAAATGCTTGACAGAAGCAAAACAGGAGAACATTTATAATTTTGCTAAATGTTTCTTTTATTGGGAAAAAACACATAAAATTAATTTGTACTTTGAGTTGCAGAATATTGACACTTCAGTAAATTTAACTCACAAAAGGAAATTATATCTAAGTCCAAACTGCTGGGGGAAAAGTAATCAGCCCTTCATTGTACACATTGTAAATTAAATTCAAATAGTTATTCCTGCAGCATTCAAGCTGTGATTTTAATTATCCTCAAATCTGGGGATTCTAAGTTAAAGTTTTCATGGTGACTGTAATTTTTGTCCCATTATCCATCTAACGGAATCAGCTTTATGTTATAGAATTTTCCAGATAGTAAATGATGTGAGGCTGCTGAGTGGGGATTGCAGAGACAACTAGAGTTACAAAGACGCTCTTGGATGTTTAAATGTTCAGCTGTGAGTTTTTTAAAGGGATTTTAAAAAATCTTGCTCCGTATTGAAATTTGCCCAATCCATCAATTAGCCAAAAAAATATTTATTGGGTATTTAATATGTGTCAATTTCAGTGGTAAGTGCTAAAAAGGAAAAAAAAATAGAGGAAGGAGAAAAGAATTCCTATAAAATTTGTACTTCAATAATGTAGGAACTCACAGAAGAACAGAAGAAATTAATAACAGAATGTGTGTGTGTACACATGCAGGCATAGATGGACATGACAACATAGGAACCTGCTTTGATGAGGAAAGGACAATAAGTGGGAATTGGATTTACCACTAATCAAATATGGCAGTTGTGGAGAAAGTCTGTCATTTTCAGTGGCAGATGTCACTGAACAGCCTTTGATGTAAACAAATTGTCAGTTAAAGCCGTGAGGGAGATCCAAACTTTAATCAGCTGTAATTTCAATAAGATACAGGCTGCACATGAAAAGAATACAGAGCCACATCAAGTTCAAAAGTCTAGACAGTCAGCAGGAAAATGCTTTTATTATCCTTATTTTTTCTGTTTCTTTTTTTTTATTAATTGAAGTGTATTTGGATGACAATTGTTAGTAAAGTCACATAGGTTTCAGGTGTACAATTCTGTAATACATCATCTATATATCACATTGTGTGTTCACTACCCAGAGTCAGTTCTCTCCATCACCATATATCTGATCCCTTTTTACCCTCATCTGCCAATCCCCTCCCCCCTTACCCTTTGGTAACCACTAAACTATTGTCTGTGTCTATGAGTTTTTGTTTCTTTATTTGTTTGTCTTGTTCCTGCATTTTATTATCTTACAGGTCCCCAGATGCAAATTACAATCACAAGATTAGTCTGATGACTCAGGTGAGTAGATCAGGAAGTGGCATTTTGTTACTAGCAAGGGCCTTGAGACCAGCCCTTGTTAAGCACTGTATGCAAGACTGAAAATGTCTCAGGTTAAAGTTATAGAAGTGTTTGGGAGAATTCAGTTTCTAAATTTATATTCTGAAGCAATGTCTTCTGTGTTGAGAAGTTGATACATATTTGATATTTGAAATACATGTCATGTTTAAAAGAATTTAGTATTGCGACTACATTTTCCAATATATAATTCAGGACATGGCCCTTACTAAGAAATGCTTTAGGAAAGAGTAGACCTCTGAGAAGCTTGGCAGTGTCTGTCCTCTGTGGGCCATGCGTGGCCATGGCAGATGTTGCCATGGAACCGGGTTCTCCAGTCTCAGATGGAATGATGGGTTTCTGGAATAGCAAAAGCCAGGTGGTAGCACTTAACCACTGAAGCAAGGAGTACACAATTCCCGTCTGTGTGGCAAAATCAGAGGGGCAGTCAGAACGCCTTGCCGCCCAGGATACTGTGCAGTGGAGTCAATGGCTAATAGTTTGTGCCGTTACAAGGGACCAGCTGGATGGATAATGAGTGGCCTCCCTCTCTTCTTCCCTCCCTCCTTTCACTCCTTCCTTCCTTAATGGAAAAAAAAAAAAAAAAAATCGTGGTTTCTCATTCAGTTAAAATTATGAGTTAAGAACTGCATTACCATATACCAGGAAAATTAGAATGGGTTACAGATGAAGGTGACAATGAATTTTAGTTATCGCCTTGAAACTTCCATAGTGGGCACTGTAGCATGTTCCTGGTTGCATTAAGTTTTTATAGAGTTGTCCGCTACCACTCGGAAGGGACTCTGTGATTGTCTGCTCCTAGGAGGGAACTGCCTGCTTCAGCACAGTAGGCAGTTGCCACACGAGGCTACTGAGCACTTGAGATGTGCCTAGTCCTGTTTGACGTACGCCATAGGCAAAATGTGGAGACTCAGGATAGGTAGAGGAATATAAAATATTTATTTAAATTGCTTTTGCCTGTTTCTTTTTACCATTTTTAATGTGGTTACTAGAACATTTTAAATCACATATGTGGCTTGCATTGTATGTCTGTCTGGATTATAACAAAGGGAAGGAAGCTAGTGTGGGCATGTCAAAACTCTGCCCTATGTGGGGTGCCCTATCATTTCTTTTTCAAACCAGGGTATGCTGGAGAGTGGAAGTGGGCATGGTAGATAATGATGCCAGGGAAAGGGGCATGGACTGGAGCTGTCCTCAGCCCCTGACGGTGGGAGGTCACCCTGCCAGTGAGTAAGGTGCGTGTGGAAGCCACAGAGAAAGGGCAGACGAGGACTAGAAAGAAGGGTTTATTTTAGGAGATTTATTTTGTCTTGCATCAAACAAACAACTGAAGTTTTATCCTGTGTGGTTCACATTCTTTCTGCTCTTGGAAAAAAACCTTCAGCTTCCAATTTCTAAGGGAAAGACTTAAGACTGAAAATCCAGGCTTTAAGGATTTGGATGGCAGAAATTACTATGAAGCACTTGGATGTATGCAACTTAGGTACATCGGAGATATGTGGATTGCATTTCCTTTAAAACACACACGAGCTTAAAACTTCATGGGAAAAGTACTTGGCTGCCTTGGCTTTCCCAACCCCCACGTGTTTTTATAGACATACACTCACGTACACACTTTAGAGGGTGTTCTTTAAGCAGTAGACCAACCCAGTTTCCTGTGGCCAAAGAGCTAGGCCATGTCTCTTGATGCATACCTGCGTTCCTCATTTAGGAAGAGGGTCCCAAAGATGCTAACAAAGTAGGCACTTCTCTTAATCTGAAATGTGGGGGGAGAGCTCAAAAGAAGGTGAAAGAACCTGAAACATAAAAGGAAGTACGTTACAAACATTACAAATAAATGTTTATCACATTTCTCCTCACTAGAGGCATGGAAGCTGGGGCGTTGGTCCAGGGAGATGTGCAGGCAGAGAAAAGAATTGTCTCAGCAGCCACCCTCTGCCTTTTTGTAGGGCAGTGAGGAGCCGCACCAAGAAGGGACTTGCTCAAAAATCTCTCCCTCCCCAGCCCCACTCCTCGGGCCCCGAACTGTTCTTTAAGTATTTCCGTTTTCATCCAAGACTCTGAGCAACATGATAAGTACCTGTGCCCACACGATCTGAGATACTCAGCAATTACCATCATGCCTTTCCTGTTTGATTTTGAACTTGGTGATTCCTTTGACTGCAATGTCCTATTCCTCTTTTAACTCTTCCTGCCGTTGGAGATTCAGCTCAAATACTGCTCTCCCTTCGAAAGCCTTTCTTGATCCTCTCAGAAAGGATGAAGTCTTCCCCTGTGAGGTCTCACAGCATTTATCAGAAGACCTCACTGTAATGGGCTGCGATTATTGATTTCTCGGTCCTTTTTCTCACTCCATGTAAGCTCTGTTGGGGAAGGAAGGACTCGTGTCCTCTTACCTCGGCATCTCCAGTGCCTGCCATGTCATAGCTGCTCACCTTTCATATTTATATAGCCCTTTTTATCACTGGAAAATCACTTGGACATACAAGAAATGTCACCTGACAAAAACCTGAAGAGGATGCCAAGTGACTAATAAATCCCCAGTTACTTATTAAGATCGTGAAACTCTGAAAGGCTAGGTGACTTTCCCAGCATCACCCAGCCTGGGACTACCGCAACTGAGGGCAGAACCCGGATTTATTCCAAGGACCATTCCCCCTCCCCCCCCCCCGCCCCACTAAACTTGCCTGATTTATTGAATTAAACACAGAAACATCAGGCCACAGACAAGCACGTTTCAAATTTTGGATCTGATTTTAGTTGAAAAAAAATGTTTTGATTCCAGGGAAGCCTGGCAGGAGGAAGCATGTGAAACACAGTAAGACTTTTAGCAAAAAAGCTTGGGAAGTTGAAACTCAGGGGTTCAAGTTCTGTGGGTGGGATACATGAGGTTCTTGAGTCCCCTTAGGTTTTTGGTGAAATCTTGTATATGTATTTTTCTGGGAGGAGGAAGCCAAGTTTTATCACGTTCTCCAAAGGTGACTATACCTAGGGCCTTGCTCCGCCCCTGGGCAGAGGGACCATCTTGCACGTCCTTGGGGATCTAACTATCTCTTTGTGGGATGGTTTCCTCCTGGAGCCCCCCCCCCCCCAGCCCCATGGCCCGAGGATGCCAGGGCCTGCCAGGAGGGTTCTGGGCCGCCTGATGGCACCCTGTGTATTAACACTTCTGCATTGCAGGGGAGCTAATCCGTCTCTCCAGCTGCTTGACGGAGCTCCTTTGCCAGATCTGATAGAAGGATTTAACCTTTCCTTTTTCCCTCTTGGCACACACTCAATGGAATCCAAATAAAGAATTAAAGAGATTTGAAAGGGACTTTCCATTACCAAACAATTCAGTTTAAATTTCCGACCTTTCCTCTACCTATTTTTTTTTTTTTTTTCCATTCCCTCCTTTCTTCCTTTTCAACATTTAGGATTCAAGGCTGGCATGAAAGCCTCTGGGGACATGTGGAGAGCCAGAGGCCGGGAATGTGAGTGGAATTTTCCAAATTAAGGAGGCTTATTGGCCTTGGTTGCCAAGTGAACTGGGGAGGGCTGGCTTTCAGGTTACGCCTAGGAGCAGGCGTGCTTGACATCTGGAAGCAAGTTTCTGCTTTCATGGCTGGAGCAGTTCATGGAACTCCGTGTTTTCACAATCTACCCTGCACATTCCTTGTTCTGCGTCTTTGCTTCTGCTGCTCAAAGGACATACATTCAAGAAGTCTGAATGGAAACAGCTACAGGGTCAAGATAGTCCTGAGATCTCAGAGTAATAACAGTAGCTAGACTTTATTGGGAGTTGACATGTGCAAAGTGTTATGTTGGCCCAATAACGCTAAGGGGTGGGCCCGACCTTTTTACCCATTTGACAGATGAAAATACTGAGACACAGAGTTCAGTACATTTTCTAAGTTCTCATAGACAGGATGTGAAAGAACCAGGATACAAACCCAGGTAATGTGGCTCGAGAGCCAGGAAAGAATAACCAGTGTGAAAAGAGAGCATAGGGCCTGGAACTTACAAAAGAATCGACAAATTCTAACTATGATGAGGAGAAGAGACGTCAGGATAAGAAAACCAGTGCATGTTTTAAATCTCAGTTTTAAAAACAACATTTGTTTTTTCTTATCCCTATCATAAAATAGTAATCCATGTTTATAATAATGACTCTGAAATTAATTGCCCAAACGGCACCAGGTACGGAAGGTGTTCTAAGATAGTTCTTTCACATGTATTAGGAAAAGTGAATTCACATGCTATACAAAGAGATCTAGAGATATTAGATAGAAATATTTAATATTTTTATAATAACAATAGCTAACACGAATTGAGTGCTTACCAAATGTCAGTTGCCATTCTACGCTTTTTACTTATGTTAGCTCTTGTTATTCTTCCAATAGTTCTATGTTAATTACTATTATTATTATTATTCTTGTTTTGCAGATAAGGTAGGTAACTGAGAGGTGAAGTAGCTCGCCTGGGATTATGCACAGCTCTTGAGTGGCAGAGCCAGGTTTCATATCCACATAGCGTGGCTGCAGAGCCCATCCTCTTTGTCACTTATCTACATGGCTACCTTTCCTCACCAGCGATTCAAGAGTCGCTGTTCAAGTGCTTATTCTCCTTCATGCCTGTTCAGTTAGTCAGTGTAGCAATAAATGTCAATCTCTGTCTAAGATCTAGAAAACAGCAGAATGCTTTCACTAGGAGGCTACAACAGAAATGCAAAGCAACTTATAGCAAAGACTGAGACATGGCAGATGCATACAACAGAAGGGGAAGTGACTGAGAGATATTCTTGTCTAGTGGAAATCAATTCCATCCTGACTGTGCCCTCAAATAGGACATTATCTATCAACATTTCTGGAATCAATGAATGAATGGCCAGATGGTTAAGTACTGACAGTAGAATATGGTAAAGATCTTGACATACGTGGTGTGTGATTTTTGTTGTTGTTCAGTCCCAATAGCCTTTTAAGGATGTAGTATATTTGGAGAACACACTTCAGAGCAGGTGTCCATAGTAGACTGATACAGTTACAAACAAAAATCTCAGCACGAGCAACTAGTCAATCTGAATATTGTTGGACAGTAAGTGGCCAGGTGCCTCCAGTATTGTGTATTGGGGTTGGAACATATCTCTATATATCATCAATGACGATTACAGTTTTAGGCAAAATCCTCAACCATAAGGCATCATTTGTCTTTTGGAGCTAATTCTTGCTGAACCTCGCTTCCCTTGAAGTTGCATCTTACATCATTAAGACAGAAATGAGTAAGTGCCATAGTACCAAAGGCCACGTCTGGAAAGCCCAACAGAGCTGAGGCATGAGTTAGAAAACTCACATGTTTAACAATGGTCAAATGACTACACTTTAGATTTCGCTGTGCTTATTTTTTCTGGCTTATTGTAGGTACTCAACAACTTATTTGTTGAAAGAATGGATGGATTCATAGAAAAAGAAGTTTTCTTCTCTTTTAGGGTTGAGAGAATTAAAACAATGCAAGGGTGGGTGTGGAAAGACTATGTAAATAGAGCCCTCATTCAGTGTTGTAGCCAAGGAGAGATCTGATCATGGCAAGACAGAAACTCCCTTTTGGTTTGTCGATGGGGCTTCTGTTATTGTGTTCATTGTCATGTCATCAGCTTCTCCAAGGATGTCTGGGCCCCGGGGAAGAAGCCCCCAAACCTTGACAGCCTCAGAAAGGGAGCAGTCTTCAATCTGAAGGTATTCTGTTTTCACTCATTGAGTAATTGCGAGACAAATCCAGCCCCGTTCTTTAATAACCCTCTAAGCAGGTTATGAAATACATGTTTATGAATTCATCTCAGGCTGAATTCCAACTGGCTTAGAGAGATTTTTAAAAGCATGTGCATATTGTATCATGGCTGTTAAACCGAATGTTTGCTACTATTATTCAATCTGGCAAAAATTGTCACTTAATTTAATAATATGATGAAAAGAAATTACATGGCTTATTATAGAAAGTCTGCTCCTGCCCACCCACACCACAGAGGCCCTCTACATTTAGAGGCCCTTAATATTTTAGGCATAGTTGGATCTTATACGCCCACAGCCTCTATCAAAATGTGTCACCTCGTTTAATTTTCACAACAGCTCTGCAAGACATATTCTGTTCCTGTTATTAGCATCTTGAGACAAGGAAAGGATGACGCTCAGAGCCAAGATAACCCACACGGATGAAGATGTCAGAGAGAGGGTTTGAACCCTTGTATTTGGCTGTAAAACCTGGGACTTTAACTGCCTGCATTCAAACCCTATTTATTTCTCTGTTGAAATAACAAAGAGCTGTTATTTGTTGTGTGCTGGATTCCATTGCAAGATGTTTTCTCCTCTCATCCTGAAATCAACTCCAGTAGAGAGCTGTTATCATTCCTGTTTGACAGAAGAGAAAGCACTGAGAAAATCATTCCTTTGTGACTTTGGGCAAGTTTCTGACCTCTCTGAGCAGTACTCTACTTGTCTGTAAAAGGGGAAATGAGAGTGACTGTTTCACAGGATTGTTGTGATGAGGCAAATAGGCAGATGATGTGGCTGAGTGTGGACTCAGTAGATGATTAACTCAATAAATGCTGGTCAGCATTGTTTTTAAGACTGATAAATTTGCTTCTCTCTATCTTTAAGAATGTAAAATTGAGCAGTGTGAGAGCAGAACAAGTTATTTTTAAGAACCTGTGTTTCTTCGGCCTCTAGCTGATGATCCTGCTGATTCCAAGAAAATTCTGCACCAGCCATTCTGCCCCGATGGCATTTTATTTGGGCCTATTCTTTTCATCCTCGTGCTGCAAAGGCCTCTCTGAGGTCAACCAAAACGTGGGTGGGTTTTGTGGTCATTGTATGTCGTGAGTGATCCTCTGGAGAATGTTGGGGCTCTCTGCTTGCATCCTCCCCTTCCTTCCTTTCCTACTCTCCTCTCCCCTTTTGCCTTCCCCACTGGGGCTCAGGGAGTAGACCATCGGTCTTCATCTTTGTTTCCTGCTTCCCTTTCCAGCGAGTGTAGGTCAATTAGAGAACTCGGTCCCTCAGTCTGAGGTGTCTAACGGGTGGATGCTCTGTTGCCAGACCTTCACTAGGCTCGGAGGATGTAGAGAGTAATTAGAACGAGCCTCTATCTTTCAAGTCTACAATGGATTAAACTAAGAAAACTTTTCCATGATATACTCTCAGGAGATTTCCTGAGATTAACAAGGAGATGGAGAGCAGGGAATGGTGAAGGATTTCTAGAAAAGCCATTAGTTTTGGCACCAATCCAGCCTGAGCTTCAATTCCAGCTCTGCTGCTTGCTAGCTGGGTGACCTTGATCAAGAAATTGCTTTATCTCTGGGCCTCAGGATCCTCAAGTGTAAGAGAGAAATAATAGTAATTTCTTCCTCACATATTGTTGTGATGCCCCCCCAATAATGGAATCATACAATAAAAGTGCATCATGAACTGAAAAACAATCTGCAAATGGGAACTGAGATACAGGACTGAGATAACTTGCAGAAAAACAAACAATTGAGAAAATCCTAAACTTGGAAAAATCCACGGCATTTACATTTGATCCCAAAGCAATTATCACCTCATCATCTTTTCTTTTCCAATGCAAATCTTTTACAAATTATGATTATACCATGTGCACATGATTTCCAAGCATGAAAAAAAACTTGCTCTGTAACCACAAACCATCTTATTATTATTATTTTTTAGATTAGGAGGCAGGAGAATGTTGTTGGATGATGGGAAACACTCCCCACATCTGGAGACATAATTTACACTTCCCATTTATAGCTTCAGCTGTGGTTATTCAAATCTGAGTCTATGTTAGAAGAGTCATTAGAATGCTAAGAAAACAGAAAACATTTTAAGCACCTCCCATTAAACCAATTGCAACAGCCCATGATAGAAATGTTTACCCTCAGAAGGTGGACCCTTGTGGGTAATTACTTAAAATAAGGGAGAATAGTAATGCAATTTGTGGGAATATCCAATATGGCAAATGCTTACTTGAATTTGGAGACAAAGTTAAATTAGTATTGCTCATTTTGTCATTGTGTCAACAAATTGAATTTGAGTAAACCCTACACTGTGTTCTATGGACCAATGACAGATGGGCCAAATGCATGTTTTATTTTGTTTGGCTTCAGTCCTACTCAAATATATATATATATATATATATATATATATATATATATATGTATGTATGTATGTATGTATATGTATATGTATATGTATATGTATATGTATATATATATTTTTTTTCTCTGATCAGAGTCTGTTGTAGGTTTCGGTTTCACAGAGCTTTTCATTATATATTTTTATTTTTTTTATTTTACCAACAGAATGTAATTTTTCTTTTATCATTGATACAAATGCCAAAAAAAGTACAAATTTTTTATTTCCCCTATCTTCAAACCCCTTATGAAAAAAATAGAGTAATTCTAATTCAAGTAAAGAAAATGAAGATTCATAATGCTAATCAGTTGAGAAAACATTGAAATGTTCACAGGATCATCTTTCTAAACTGAAGATCAGCTTGGAATAATGAAGGAGAATCCCATTTTGTTTTGTTCTAATCTATGTTTAACTCATGTGTTATTTGGTTAATTAATGTAATTTAATATGAACTTGATTTGGGGGCGGGAAAAAGTCATTCAAAGAGAGCAAGGCATGACTGAAAATGTTGGACCAGCGTGGGGCAGAGATGGGGATTCCGTGGGCCTTGGATATAAAAGACAGTTCAGAGTTAGTCAGAGGAATTTGGAGTAATCCTGTCTAATAACAGAGGTTGGGGGAGAGTTGGGGCTCTTCCATAGGTAGGCAGAGAATAAGAATGAACTTAATAACCTCCTTAGTTCTAGAAATTTCCTTGATACAGTTTCTTCCACAAAGGAGTCCTAACCTATCTTTTTTTTTTTTTTTTTTTTAATTTTTGAAGAAAATATGGCAAGGCCAAGAGAAGGTCAGAGGGGATGAGGCAGATGTACTGATAATGGCATTTGATGCATACTATGTGCCAAGTGTGTTTATGAATCACTTTAAGAGCATATTTTATTTACTCCTCAAAATTATCCTATTTGATTTGCAGTAGGAAGAAGGTAGTCTTGTGTCTCAATTTTAATGATTAGGAAACACAGACCAGGGAGGTAAGTGTGTAAAGCACAGAGGTAGCAAGAAACAGTGTTTAACCCTTTGTTTTCCTGGCTCCAGGGACCTGGCTCTCAACCAATATTCTCTATGTCTTCCTACTCATTTAAGCCTGCTTTGCCTCACTGGGGAAAGAAACCAGAGTCTGCTGTACTCTCTTCTATATAGATTGCTTTTTTTTTGCATACAGATAGCTTAGGGCATATGAGCATTTTAATTTTCCAAAGTTTGGTATCTTCCACTTGGGTCTCTTTTTCCATGCTACTAAAGCCATTCCAAGGATAAAAATTAATTTTTCTTTCCATATGTTCCACTTGCACTTTGCTTATTCAGCTGCTCTTCTGCAGGATCTCGCTGTTATTAAAGAATATTTTGTTCTCCCCTAACAGCAACAAGCATCTCAGCTTTTAGAAAACAGGATTACTGTATTTACCTCATACTAAGTGATCATCTCGTAACATCTCAACGTCAAATCCATCCTTCTGTACTCTTCCTTATAATGTGAAAACTGGGAATCTGTAACCTATATTTCTGCTTTGCCAGCAGTTAGAATCCACCAGTAAATGATGCTACAGCAGGACTTGAAGGCAGAACAGGAGAGAAGGGTTGGCTTTTTCTATTTGCTTGTCATTCCTTTTGTGTGGTCCCAGCAATGGGTCTCAACTGCCCTAGCAGCAATGGACAGTGTCCGTACCCCTGACGATGGCAGCAGCTGCTGACAGTTGCTGTCTGTTTAACTTCCATGTTACCTGTTTGCTGTTTCACCTCTAGCATTAATTTAACTAAGTCCTAGTACTAAATTTATTCTGCTGAAATACCTAGGGTGGCTTTAGTTTTCCTGATTGGACTCTGACTGATTCCTCTCTGAGACTCATTTCTCCCATTGTGCTTTTCAGGGTCTGTAATAAATCACAGAATCTTCAATGTGGAATGAACTTAGAGGCTGTCAAGTCCAAATTCTGACATAGTAGGGAGGTGATCTATGAGAACTAGATGTCTATTCATGGAAAACTCCCATTAGATAAAGTTTCCAGAGCACTGTCTTTGGGAGAAATCTGAGGCTATATGAGATTTTACAGGAGAGAAGTTTTCGTTTACCCAACGGTACGCACTGCTGATATTGTCACGCAGAAGCTGTACATCTCAATGTGGAACACAGATGCCTTACGTGAACTTAGGAGAGTGACTTCTTCCTCCAATTGTAATCCTTGTTGCTGAGTTACTTGTACATGTAATAACATCTTTGATATTTAGTTTACTAACCAATGAGATGAGGCCAGGCGTATGTGTCCCAGCATAATTCAGAGGGATTTCCAAGGGATAGATCCATTTACTTCATTCATTCATTCCATTTATCCGTTATTTCACCTACCCATCTATCTTTCCATGTATCCATTTATTCTTTCTTTCTTTTGTTTACTTTATTTGTTCATTTTTCTGAGATTCTCTCCTTTGCTGAACACTGTACTATACTGGGAGACATAAAATGAGAACAAAAAAAAGGTCTTCCATTTCTATGAGCTCTCTAGAGAAATGGGGAAGTTTTAGTTGTATTAAGTCTGGAAGCTAAGAAGAGGAAATTTGATAAAAATTTAGCAGCAGGAAGTTTTTCCAGGGAGAAAAGCTGATGGAAAGATGCAAAGTTGCTGATAGATGGAAGGGTATGAAATGGTCAGGAAATTAAGTAGTTTGTTAAAAAAAAATAGGGAGTGCTGGGAAATGAGGGTGCAAAGGTCAAGTAGACAGAGTGAGATGGGCCCTTTTGAAGAAAAGAGGAATATGTCAATATAGGTGTGAGTGTGTGTGTGTGTGTGTGTGTGTGTAATGCCTATTGCAAATTCCATGGTGAAAATGGGAATTGTTAATACTCAACAATATCTAGCAAAGATGTTAGAGAGTCTGACTCATGTTCAATACTAAATGGAAATCTAATTAAAATTGCTACCATCCTGGCCAAGAGCCCCTGAACGCCACGCATTCGCACTAACCGTCTAAGCAGTTGATGGGTGTCCAGCATTCGTTCATTCATTTTACGCTTTTCTCCAATCTACAATTTTGGGTTCCTCCAATAGCTTTCAGAGTTATAACAGTAAACAAGACCATTTTCTCTTTGAGCTTACAGCCTAGCTGCAGAAACAAATGATTAAATATAGACTTTGAGGAAAGTGTGATAAGTAGTATTTTAGAGTAAGAATGGTGTGCTTTGGAAGCATATAATAAATAGCACTGAAAATAGCCTAGAGGTTCAGGGAAGATTCCTGAAAGAAGGTGATATTGACTTAGACTTAAAGATTAATAAGAACCTGTCCAAGAGAGATGATGGGAGATAGTGTTTCAGGCAAAAGTAGCAGCACATGTGAGATTTAGAGATTGGTGAGAGTTTAGTGTTTTGAGGCCCTGAAAGAAGCCTATTATCACTGGACTATGATGCTGGGAGAAGGCTGGAGAGATAGGCTGGGGACAAAACTTATAGGCCTTTTAAGAGAAATGAGGCCTGGACTCACTGAGTATATTACTCTAATGAGTAATTGAAAGTCCTTAGATGATGCAAGTGGTGGAGACGTTACAAATTTGTAATCTTGTTTGCAGTATAGACAAGTAGAGGGAGAACCATGGAAGCAGGTGGGCTTCTGAGGGACTGGTGTGGCCGTGACCTTGACTGAGGCCACTTCACTGGAGAAGAAGGGAGTGAAACCATTTTAGGGGCGTGCCCCACTGGGGAGAACTTAGGCTGGAGATATAGCTGTATGTAGATAGGTACATAGATTTCTGTACATAAATTGCGTAATGGTCAGTAAAATGAGGCCGAAAATATCTACGAGGTCAGACAATTATGTTCGTGAACTCATCCTAGAAAAAGTGCTACATACCTCGCTACTGAATATCACTACGGTCACCTTCGAAGTACTCCCCTGGGAAGCTATGCACCTACGCCAGTGCCTAGTCCACCCTTCAAAGCAATTTTGGAACTCTTTTTCTGGAATGGCCATCAGAGCTGTTGTCGTATTACCCTTGATGTCTTGAATGTCATCAAAATGTCTTCCTTTCAATATTTCCTTTATCTTTGGGCAAAGAAGTCTCTGGGGGCCAGATCAGGTGAGTAGGGAGGCTGTCCCAATACAGTTATTTGTTTACTGGCTAAAAACTGCCTCACAGACAGTGCCGTATGAGCTGGTGCATTGTCATGATACAAGAGCCATGAATTATTGGTGAAAAGTTCAGGTCATCTAATGTTTTCACGCAGCCTTTTCAGCACTTCCAAATAGTAAACTTGGTTACCTGTGTGTCCAGTTGGTACAAATTCATGATGAATAATCCCTCTGATGTCAAAAAAAGGTGAGCAACACCGTTGCAACAAGTTTGCAACTTAATTGTCAGATCTTGTATTAATTTCAAAATGCACTTATATGATGTCATGTATGATGTATTGGGACAGGGTAATGAATAGGAGACATTAAAAGTAGACAACTATTTTAAGACTTGGGATGCGAAGAGATAGGATATGTGTAGAAAGAGTGGTAGCAAGAGGGGAAGTGGAAAAGTGGACATGTTTTGTTTCAATTGGGCAAATGTGAGAATGTTTGCTTCTTGATGGAGAGGAATAAGTGGAAGAGAAGGCTGCAAAATATATTAGAGAAAGGGAAGGACAATTGAAGAGCTAAGCCCCTAAGAAAGTAAAGGAAATGAGATTAAACTTTAGATGGAGAAGAGACACTAATACCACTGTAACAGAAAGGACGAAGAATATGCAGCAATGAGGATTCATTTCCAGGATTTTATTGTTGGCTTGTTTTTGTTGCTTTTTTTTTTTTTTTCAACTAAAGGGAAACTTTATTGAAGCCCCAGGGCCAAGGGGTTTGGGCAGGAGGCCACCCTGTGAGCCGAGGTGGTGGAAGGCCCTTATTTGTCTTCATAAAATAGGAGGTGAGGTAATCTGCCTAGAAAAGGGAAGGACGTGGAGGGCTCATCAATTGAAAATGGTGGATTGAAAATAAGTTAAGTTGAACCTTATGAAATGTACATGCACAAGAGAAAAGATACAGATTCTAAAGTAAGCCTCCATACTAAGTACGTCTGAAACCATCAACGTTTCCTTCCTAAGAATTTACTCAGCTTTCCTTCTTTCTTTGTCCTCTGTCTTCCTTCATATTAAAGCGCTCGTCACATAAAAAAAATAGTTAATACAGTTTTAGAATTTTAAATAGGCTCCATTCTCCTCTAGTGAACATAATATTAACTGATGTGTTATATCAGAGAATTGGAAAATTAATTCTATGCCTTTTTATTACTATTGGTAACTGCTCAGAGAAAGCTAAATCTGTCCCATTTATAGAAGTGGGAAGGTATTAATGTGATTATTTTTACTCTATTCTATGACTTGCTTTTTGTTTTATATATAAAAAAGCCAGAATATATATACCTGAGAAAGTCTGATCTTATATATTTTTATTTATATATCCATTTACCCATTCATCCATCATTTAATAAATATCTCTGTATGAAGGACTGTCTAGACACTAAGGACACTACATACATAAGCTATAGTTCCTGTTTCACACACTTTCAATCTATCTGGGGATACAGACTACCCCAGCAGTAGTCTTTCGAAACATGACAACCATTTGCAATGCGATGTGCTATATGCTGTGTGCATAGCAATCCCATATACAAAGTTCTTTGTGCAAGGAGGCTGCAGAGCCTCACTGGGGACATTGCAGAATGCTTCACTGGGTGTTGAATAAATAAGCATTTCCTGGCTCCAGCTCTGTTTTTTCCCTGTAGAACACACCAACCACATGAGAAGCTGTGCTGACCATATAAGAAAGTCCCCTGTAGGGACCCAGTATCTCAGCAGGCAGCAACAACCACCCAGGTTGAAGGCTGGAAGAGTGACAAATGAGAATTCAAGATGATCTAGAATAATCTGAATGGATAATAACAGTAACCATTTATTGACCGCTTACCTTATGACAAACATCATGATTAAGTGACTTAGGTGCATTTTTTCTTATAAGAACAGTCTCATAACAGAGAAAGTTTTATCATCTGCACTGTTCAGGTCAAGAAACTGATACATGTATGTATTTAGCATACATTTCCCAGGGTCAGAAGGGTAATGACCAGTTGTGTCAGGGTTAAAACCCAGGAGTCTGACCTCAGCACCTGTTGTCTTCTCCCTTGGGCCAAAGATGCCTTCCTGTTTGCTTTTTGTGTAAATTATGGCTATTTGGTCAAAAAACTGAGAATCACTACAGTTTGGTCAAAATGAGGATTTGGTTAAAATTAAAATCCCAGTCTCTCATTTTTCCAAGTGTAGTATTGGTAATTTTCACGTCCTGTGGAACACGTTAAAAATATTAATGCATTCTTGATAATTTGGTCTTTTTTCAGAATTTTTAGTATTTCTCGACTCTATTTATTCTTCACTTCTAAATGATTTTCAGCCAGCGATTGATTCTCTATTCATTAAGAATAATAAAGTGAGTGAATCTTAGTATCCAATAGCAAGAGACTAGTTGGAATGCCCCAATAAGCTGCAAAAGAATTATTTTAATACTTTTATTATTGCATCTTTTATTACTTTTTAAAAACTTTTTCTTAGTAAAAAAGTAACAGAAACTCATTAAAGAAAAATCAAAGACAACATTCATAATCTCTCCCACTTCGACAGCTATTAAAAACATTGTATGCACCTAAGCTCTTCACAGATATTTCTCTCTGTTATTTCACTATAAAATAAGATTTTAATATTAAATTCAATATTAATATTTTACTCTTTTGTTATCTTCCACAATTTATTTCAGTCCTATAAATAATTCCTTGACATTTAGGTTATTCCCACTGTTCACTACCACAAATGACACAGAACAGAAATAATTGGCAAAAGGTGATTTAGAAATGGACTAGCAGAAAAGTAGAACTTACCTGGAACATTCTGAGAAGGCACATTTTTTAAAGACCAATAACCCTACAATGCTCCAATATTACCCATTATGCATTGCCAGTAACTGGGAAAGCCGGTAACTAGGGATATTCTTTACATCACCTTGCTTTTCATCAGGTGACTGTAGCAGAGGAGTAGCGTGGCCCATCTGCAGCCACCCTACTGCTGTTCCCAGGGAAGAAAGAGGCCGTGGTCATGGCCTGCTTTGACTTTCCAATCATCCAGGTGCAAGCAGAGATGCTTTTTGTGGGGTGTTTGTACCTCAGGATCTATCCTTGCCTCCTTGGTTCTTTCTCCCCACACCTGACCCATCAGCTAGTCCTTTCTGCTCTATATGCAGCTCAGCCAGGAGCTGTTCACTTCTCAGCACAAGCATATTTATCACTCTTGTACAGGCCACTGTCTTGTCTCCTCCTTTCCTTGCTTCCAGTTTGTCACTTTATAGTTTATTACTCACAAGTAGACTAGAGGGATCTGACTAAACTCTAGGGCAGATATTCCACTCCTCTGCTCAAATGGCCTTTCCTCTCATGCAGAGCAAACAGCCAAGTCCTCCCCTGCATGCGGTGCCCCAATGTCTGCTCCTGATCCCCCATCCTTCTCTGCCGTTATCTCCTTATTCTGGCCTCCTCTCTTGCGCTACTCATGCCACACGGGACTCCAGTTCTTTCTCAAACACATCCTCCTGTCTCAGAGCCTCTGCATTTGCTTTAGCACATTTCTCGAATGTTCTTATACATCCTCACAACCTTCATCTTTGCTCAAGTGTCACCTCCACGGTGACGGCTTCCCCTGGTGACTGTTCAGGTGCAGCTTTTCCCACCTCCCTATTCCCTTCCCCTATTTTGTTTTTCTCTTAAGCACTTATCAACATCTTTCACATTGCGTGTCCAATTGATTGATTGATTGATTGATTGGTTGGTTGATTCACTGATTGATTGATTGATTGATTGATTGATTGATTGAGCCAAGCAGAATGTAAACTTTATGAAGACAAGAATTTCTCATTTTTCAGTTCACTGCTGTAGCCCCAGTCATGCAGAGCTGGTGTCTACATATCTTTGTCAAGTGAGAAGCCTCCCTTCCTTTCCTTCAGCTGTGAAAGACTCCTTCAGCTATTACAGCCCATTTTGTTATCAGTGCAGGGCCAATGGGAGCGAGGAGGGGGACAACTGGTGCAAGTTACCAGGGCCCAGTGGGGAGGAGGATGGGGATAAATGCCATGGGAGATTTTTAGCCCATGTACTTACCCTGAGGACATCAACATTTTGTCATTGTTGTTTTATTAGTTTTAGGTGTACAAAACAGCATAGTGACATATATATATATATATATATATATCACAAAGTGATCACCCTAATTAGTCTATTACCCATCTGACACTATATACTGTTATTATAATATTATTGACTATATTCCCTATACTGTACTTTATATCCCCATCACTATTTTTTTAAATTATAGTTCACATTTTTGTAACCAAGATCTGAACCTTGTTTCAGCAGCCTTTACCCATGTCTTATTATATCTTCATTTATATCCCTTCCCAAAAGAGGAAATTACTGTTTGTTACCTTTCCTCAATAGAATAGTATGCTGCTGGTTAAAACGCTTACAAGGAATAAGTAATCCATAGAAAAGAATTATGAAAATAAATAAGTAAATAAATAGTAGTTTAAAATTCTTGTTATGGATGAGAACAATAGGGTCTGAATCCTTTTGAGCTGTTTGAACTTAAGCGTGTTTCTTGACTTTTTAAGCCTGCAAGCGCTGATTATAAATAACAACACTTACCTAATAGAAAAGGCTAAGTGATAAAATGAGAGAATGCCTGGAAAATACATAGCACACAACACTCAATATTCAATAATTATGAACTACTGTCATCATCACTGTAATTGTGCTAAGTGAAAAAAGCACAGAATTGTATGTATAGCATGAAGTGACAACATAAAGTCCATATTAACACAAGGATTTTCACCCTCTGCTTTGGAGCTGGGGACTGTCACCATGTCACTGCTTCATACCCCACCTCAACTAGCCAATGTCATGTTTCAGCATCTGCCACTTGCACACACCAACTATTAGGTTGGAGCAAAAGTAATTGTGGTTTAAAAGGTTAAAAAATAATTGCAAACACCACGATTACTTTTGCACCAACCTAATAGACACCAGTTCTGGTATCATTCAGCTTTCTTTCAGTTGTATGTGATAGATGCTCAAACTGACTTAACCAAAACGATTTATTGGTTCATAAAAATTAGGAAATCTGGCCAGAGCTAGTTTTAAACAAATTGAGGCTGGGGCATCAACATGCAATGATATCTCAAGATTCTCTCTCTTCCTCCCCTGGCCTCTCCTTCCTTTCTGTTCTCTCTCTCTCTCTCTCTCTCTCTCTCTCTCTCTCTCTCTCTCTCTCTCTCCAAGCTCTGTTTGTTTCAACTGGGATTTATTTTCAGGAAGACTTTCCCCCATGTGAAAGCAAGAGTCCATGGCCAACATGATGCAGAGACCTCATGCTTCCCAATAAGGGCGCAGTTCCCAATAACGTTAGCAGAAGTCCCAAAGATGTCTTCTAAGGCTGGCTTTGTCTGTGTGCCAATCCTGGAACAAATCACAGTGACCCAGGCAAAGACCACTTGGGCTCTCTGTGCTTACTTAGAGCCAGGGGGAGCAAGGGGAGGCCCTTTGGACCACAGTGGTGTTGTATTATTGTTATATAAATGAGGAGGTTGGTTTTTGCAAAGAATTGTTGAGTAGACAGAGGAAAAAAAACTTTAGAAGGAAATGCTCCATAATATTAATAGCAATTAAGATGTGGAACTCATGATAGATTATTTATTTTTATCTTTATTTCTTTAAAGAATGTTCCAAATGATCTTTAGTCATGATCTATTATTTTTATAATTGAAAAGTAAAAGTGAAAAATGGTCCTTGAGGGCTGAGTGGGCTGGTGAGCTCATCAGATGGTGTGTGAATGGGTACATGTTACCCAAAGACTGTCCCTTGCCTAGCTGCACACAGACTGGATTTCAGCAGTCTATCCCTCACGTGGAGCAAAGGCTGTCCTGTATATGCAATGAGTCGTTTTGTCCCTGATACTTCAGTTTATAGGGAAACTGCCTAGTCGTGTTCAAACTTCCAGAAATTGGTGGTCATCTGGAAAGAATCATAGACCAGAGGCCAGGACACCTGGGTATCTTTTCCAGGTCTGTCCTAACAGCTGTGTCAGGTGTCAGACTCTTCTGAGCTACAGGTCCCCTATCTATAATCAGAAGGTTTATTTTTAGCTTTGACAATCTATGATTATTATTTCCATTTACTGATGGAGTAACTAATTACTTCATTACAGGATTTCTCAAAACCAGTTACCTCCTGTTTGGTTCAATTAGCAAAATGCTAACATGATTTTTATTGATTTTGATGGTTGGGCTGCCAGGAGAGGAGCCCAATGGGGGATCTTAAGCAGATTTTGTATTTATTATTCCAAGGTCGTATATATAGGAGTAAAGCTTGTTTTGCATTTTTCCAAGTTCTCGCTTAGAAAATACTCACTCCCCATCATCCTCTTCCGTTCTGTAGATGGCCCAGGACTCTTTCACTCCCCCCCCTCCCTTAGTTTATAGCCAGAGAAAAGAAACAGTGGTTGACACTGGCTGGAACTGAGCCTTTACTTTTCTCCCTGAACCAGAGAAGAACCAAAGAATGTCTAACAGAGGGTGAATCTCAAAGTTTACTTATACAGCCCTCCTGGATTTAGAGGAAATATTTACTGAGTATCTTAATGTATATTTAAGGAAGGAACATACACTGCAGAGTCAAACAGAGTGTGGTTTGAATCGTTGCTCTATTACTTACAAATATGTGAGCTTGGGAGCATTTCTTAATTTTTCTGAGTAAAATTTTATAATATATATATATATATATATATATATATATATATATATATATATATACACACATATATAATTTTATATGTAACAATTAAGTTCACAAACTCATCCTAGAAAAGGTGCTAGATATCTGAATATCACTACAGTAACCTTCAAAGTACTCTCCTTGGGAAGCTATGCACTGATGCCAGCACCTAGACCCCACTCTTTTTCTGGAATGGCCATCTGAGCCAGGACAACACTTGACGTCCTGAATGTCATCAAAATGTCTTCCTTTCAATATTTCCTTTATCTTCAGGTAAAGAGAGAAGTCACTGGGGGCCAGATCAGGTGAGTAGGGAGGGTGTTCCAATACAGTTATGTGTTTCCTGGTTAAAAACTCCTTCACAGACAGAGCCATGTGAGCTGGTGCATTGTCGTGATGCAAGAGCCATGAATTGTTGGCTAAAAGTTCAGGTAGTTTTCATCTAACTTTTTCACTCAGCCTTTTCAGTACTTCCAAATAGTAAACTTGGTTAACTGTTTGTCCAGTTGGTGTAAATTTACAATGAATAATCCCTCTAATATCAAAGAGGTTAACAACATTATTGCAACAAATTCACGAACTTAGTTGTCAGACCTCGTGTTTGTGTGTGTGTGTCTTTAAAATGAGAACAATGATAATACCCACCTTGTAGCCTGTGAGGATGTGGTAAGAAGAATAATAACCCCTCATCATATACACATATCCTAATCCCCAAACCTGTGAACCTATTACCTTAAACGGCCACAGAAAATTTGCAAATGTGATTAAGTTAAGGATTTCAGGATGGGAGATAATCCTGGATTATCCAGGTGGACCCAGTGTGTTTGTGAGGACATTTATAAGTGATAAAATGAGGTGAGAGAGGCAAGGCAGAGAAAGATATGACAAAGGAAAGAGCAGCTGGAGTGATGCTGTGGGCTGGTATATGGGATTATAAACCAGGTAATGAGGGTGACATCTAACAGATAGAGGGTCAAGGGCATGGATTCTCCTACAGAAGGAACACTGCCCTGATACATTTTAGACTTCTGACCTCCAGAACCACAAGATAATACATTTGTGTGGTTTTAAGCCACCACCTTTGTGCTATTTTGTTACAGCAGCGTGGGAATCCATACAGTGGAGATTGTGAACTGCGCTTGCAAATGGCCTGAACAACAGCACCCCCAGCCAGGGACCTGGATGCCATTGCTTTTGCTGCTGTCGTAGTTACTGTTTCTCTTCCCCTTCCTCATCCTTTTCCTCTTTCCCTCCTCTCCCTTGTCTTTCTCATTCTCTTCCTCCTCCTCCTTCTTTGTGATCGCATTCAAAGTAACAGGAAAGAAAGAAAATAACTAGCTTTCAATAAGGACCTCCTACGCATCGGGTACCAGCCTTGGTGATTTCACAGGCAACCAAATTCAATCTTCCAAAAACCCTCTGAGTCAGGGTTTAGTGTTTCCCTTTCACAGGTGAAGAAACCAAGGTCACTGAGGTCAAGTGAGTTGCTTCCAGAAGTACCGAGAGTGGTGACAGCCCTGATACTGTTGATTATTTGTGCCTCTCTCATCAACTGCAGCCTCACTTCCATTCCAAACAAAGAGCTGTTGACCTGCATCCTGTGTGTCCTGGATGACCAAGCTGGACTGGGCATGGAACTCCATCACCATGGCAACGGCATCACCTGCCCGAGTTGTGGTGTGGTACCCTGTCGGGTGGGGTGCAGATGTCAGAGAGAGATGCTGTGCCCCAGGAAGGTGCTGCCATCTGTCTGAAGACATCCCTCTGCTCGGGACAGCAAATAACCCATCATACCTCTATCGTTTCAAATGAGCTCTCCCTTGCTCATGGCAGGGGGCAAAAAAAATGCCCACCATTTATCAAACACCTACTGGGTGTCAAGCATTGTGCAAGTTCTTCTTCTCTGGTTCATATTACAATCCTGTGAGATGAGCATTATTTTCCCTATTTGTAGGGAGGAAACTGAGGCTCAGAGGGGAGAATGGCCTTGTCCCCCTACCCCCCGCCACACACACAACAGCAGCAGCAGCAGGCTTAAGTGAGGCCAGGTGTTCTCTGAGACCAAGGCTAGATCCTCCCCAGATGGCCACACTGGTCCCTACGCCAAGCAAAGACGGTCATGGTGTGTCCCCAAAGGCCTTACGTCTAATCTGGCACTGTGTTCATGTAACCATTTGCTTTTCCCTCTTGCCCCTTTCCCTGGCTTTGTCTGCTTGGGTCACCAGATCATTTGCTAGTTTTTATATGGGATGGGTGCACGGTGTATCTTGACAGACTGAAGAATCTGCAGAGCTGAGGAGGGAGGATTGAGCAAGTTATTTCAGAGGCCTGGCCCGGGGCACAGTCCTGCACCTCTGCCACAGGCCCTCCCAGTACTCGGCACCCTGGGCTGTTGGAGCATCAGCAGGACGGCTGTGGATTTCTCTGCTCAAAGCCCCAACGGGGGCTGGGTGGGTGGAGGCAGTGTGGTAGGGAGGGCAAGGAGCCAGCTTCAGGACTGGACAAAGCTGTACTTCAGGAGCAACTCTGCCACTTAGGAGCTGTGTGGCTTTGGACTAGTTGCCTCACATTCTTGATCCTCAGTTTCCTCTTGTGTAAAAAGCGTATGACAATACACATGATCATATTACAGAGTTGAGAGGACCCCACAGTGGGAAGGGGCCATGGAGGTCACCTGAGTCCACCCAGCATTTACACCCAAAGGGTCTGAAGCTCGGAAACAATCGTTAGCCCAAGAGCACTTGGTTACCTGGAGTGGGGTGCCTGGGTCAGTGTCTAAAATTCTTTCCTCTAAAACATGTTGCTTCTGCGGGATCAAACGTGATAAGCAGTAAACAACCGTGAAGATGCCAGTGTCAGGATGTGAGGTACTGAGAGGACTTTCCTTGGACTGCTTCTCTTCTGCTGTATTCCAGAAGGTCTTTCTGCAGCTGAAACCAGGATGCTGGCAGCCCCAGAACTCCACCTGAGACCTCATCCCCCGCTGAGTCTCCAGGGCCAAGCACATAAAGTGGTATAAAGGCACTTAATATCAACCATGAGCGAAGCACACAGATTAATTGATAAGCTCATAAAATCAGATTCTTAAATAAAACCATTAGAGAATATGGAAATTCCCCTAGACTATGTTTAACGAGCTTGCTTAGGGCTGAGGTAGGCAAAAAGTTTCAAGTATCTCACATTTCACAGAGAAAACGGGGCCTGCCAGGTCTGAAATCCCACGCTCATCTTATTTTCAGCATCAGAATGAGAGATTTTCCTTTTCTTTGGTAACGTCCCTTCTTTCCTGTGCTCTTACTTCTATTCACTTCTCCTTTCTTCCAGATTGTTCCTCCCATCTCTCTCCAGTTCTTCACTAGGAACTGTTTTTACAGGCAACCAGCCTATACATTTTTATGCCCACCATGTGGTACGCATACTCCAAACACTGGTGATCCAACTGTGGATTTGTCCTTGTTCTCAGGAGCTGTACTTAAGAGGGAAGAGACACACAGCTCTGAGCAAGTCGATGATATATAATAGAACATAGTATCAAGTAGTGCTAGGAAGAAAATTAAAACAAGGTCAGGACCAAAGGCAGGTGTCCAGTATTGGTGGTGGCAATGATGGGCATGTGGGTGGCAAGGCTGGGGGGGGTGGTGAGTGGAGGAGGGTGGGGTGAGGTTGATGGCAGTGGCGACAATGGAGGTGGTAGTGACTACAGAGGTGGGGGTGGGGGTGGTGGTGGTGGCGGGTACAGCGGCAGAAGGGTGTTTGAGATTATATACTCAGTGAAGGCTTCCATGAGAAAAGGATATTCAAGTAGATCTGAATCATGAGGAGCTAGACCTGCAAAAATCTCAGAGAACATTCAAAGCAGGGAAAATGAAAATGCAAAATGTCCTAAGGGTTCATTGCTTCCTCCCCGTCTCCCCATTTTTGGATACTCTGAGTTGTGACTTACACCATCTCTATGGCCCCTTGGGGGATTGAGCCAAAGTCACCCTCTGTGGGAATCTGCCTGATGGCACTCTCTAATTAGTCGCTTCCACACAAATCCTCCTCCCTGGTCTCTTTCTGTGAACCCTAACTTAAGACGTGTGTATAAATATATCTTTCAATGAATTTTTCTGTAAAGAAAGGAAATTGAGGTCAGGATTGTTAAAGTCCCAAAGGCAACTCAAACTCAACATTTCCGAAGCTGAACCTATTAACATTTCCTGCTTATATTAGCTCCATTTCCAACACTGCCCTTCTCAGAGAATGCCTACTTCTGTTCATCCTGCACAAAGGCAGAAACCTGGGTTATTCTCAGCTCTTCTCCAAATCTTAGCCTCCAAATCTTGTTATGTGTATTTCCTTTACATCGCACCCATGGAGATTGCCAAGGGCTTGACCAAGAAACATTTAGGTGTCACTGGTGACAACGGGAGCCACTATAGCATATTCAACCTTGTTTACCAAAAATAGAACTTAAAACCATGCCCATTCTTTGGGCTTTGCACTTGGCAGTCCTTTATAAACTGTGTACATGTGCATATGTCAATTTCATGCAGCTTTTTAGCAAAAATGGAAAGAGGAAGGCACTTTGCACCATGTCCTTGAAGATTGTTGCAAAGGGTGAAAGATTGGACTTGTATTGTCCTTCCTGCAGGCTCCGAGGAAGCAAATATAATCTGTGGGGGAATTCAATAGAAGCTTTTAACAAAGACCAAAAGAAATAGGTGAGATTTAGAGGGGAAATTAATTAAGCCAAACTAAAATGAGTGGTTTTGGGTTTGAGAATCTGAGGGAATCTGGGCTATGGAGAACTGGAACAGAGAAAGGAAGCATACTGGCAGGGAGCTGATTGAGGGTCCAAAATTAATTATCATTCACCATCTAATTATGGAGTCTGAATCACTATCCTGCCCGTTGAGTTCCTTTCCTCTAACACAGGGGATGAGCAAAGGATGTGGTCCTGGAAGCTGGGGTCTTGCTTCTAATTTTCACTTAAGATAGATAATAAAAAAAATCTCCCCTTTGTCCTGTTCTGATAATTATTTTTCATTTTTATCGTCTTAAAAGAGCTGCTCTCTTCCTGATTACTTTCTCCTTCCTTTTCAAATAGCCATTTACATTTTTGTCATCTGAATATAAAAGTGCTAGGTACAGTCCTACTGGATATGTGGTTTATAACAGGTAGAATACTGGATACAAACTCATTACTTTATTTATACTGCCTACTATGTGCAAGACCTCTCCTAAGATACTTCAGTTTTGCTAATAGATGCAATCAAGGGCAAATGTTTTCTGGCTTAATGTCGTCCATTTCTCATACTAGTCCTAGAAGCTGGGAACTCATATTAGCTCCAGTTTGTAGGAATCTAAATGGGGTTAGAAAGTTTAAACAAGTTTTCCAGAGCCACATGACTAGCAAATTAATGGCACCCAAGGCTGAAAGCCAAGCTTATGTGTCTCCTCCAAGCAACCCACCCTCTTCACACTGATGAAATCTGAATCTGTTGTGAAGTCCAGCCACCCATCTAGCTTCACCTTGCACAAACACTTCGATATCATTTTCATCAAGAATTACAAAAAAAAATAAAATAAAAATGGAAGTTTATCTTCTGGATCCCCTTGTGTCTACGAAAAATTGTTTGCTAGCTCTAACCTTCCTCTGGGTAAATCTCAAAATAATGCCAGCTATGGCAGTGGCGCTCCTCCGTGTTATGAAGCTCCATCTTACTTATCCAGACTCACCTGTCCTCACTCAGTGTCACCCATGACCCTATATTTTATGGTTGAGCCAAATTAGACATATATGAAAATAATGACGATGACTGTAGAGATATTAGCAAGAACAAAGTGAAAGGCGAGAAGGGAAGTTGGGACCCTACAGGCTAGGTGAGGGTGGTGGTTATAACCAGGACTCTGGGAGCAGACTGCTTGGGTTTGGATCTTGGCTCTGTGATGAGTGAATCTGGGCAATTGACTTAATCTCGGTCCTTCGGTTTCCTTATCTGAAGAACTGAGAATAATAAGAGTGCCTTCCTCATAGGGTTGTTATGTGGTGAAGTGAGATAATATATAAAAATTGCTCAGGACAGTGTCTGGTGCATAGAAATTATTACATAAGTATTAGATGCCATTATTTTTATTGTTATTGTTATTATATTATTATTGTGAGACTGACATAGGTTAGTATTCTCTCTTAAGTTTTATTTCTTATTCTTTAAGTCAGAATACAGTTTTCACTCCTCTCATCTGATTGATGTGAACAATAAATGGGATAATACATAGAAACATTAAGCATAGTATTTGGAACATAATAATGTGTGAAATATAAACTACTATTCCTCTGCACACGATCTTTATTCATGAATTCCGTCTTTCGTACTCTAGATCCTTGAGATTTTCCAAACCCTGTTGAGGTCTTGTCTCCTCCAGAAAGCTGTTCAGGATCTAATCCTAGCTCATTCCTCACATGGGTCCCTTCTTTCTCTGTGGTTGCATTCTGTGCACTGGGCATTGTTGTGCTGTTGTCATCATCTGTGCGTGATGACATGTGGGTAGATAAATGCTCATTGACTCCCAGACGTCATTCTAAATATTTGGAAGTAGACAGAAAATCTCTGTCCTCAAACAGCTCATGACATAATGAGGGGACAAGTTAAGCTCAGAAAATAGCCAGAGACTTCTGGAATGTTCTTTAGAAACCACTGTGAGGCAGATGCTAAGAAGTCTGTCATCTGGCCATGTACTAATAAGCTATTTACAGTGCCAGTGTTATGTGCTTTGTACTCTGCTGAGAACTCAAGACATGCAAATTAATAAAACACTGTGCTTGTAATTATTCAGAGTCTGTTGGAACAAAACTGACGTGTTTTCTCAATTCCACTGATATTAATTGAGAGCCTAATGTCCCAGGTTTGCTCTAAAAAAATACGGACGTGTTACCTGTCATTATAAAACTTATACTCTAGTGAAGACTGGGATGGTATCATTTCCAATGTTTGTGTGTGTGATAAAGAAAATAAAACAATACTGGGATTGAATAACAGGGAATGAGGGTGGGGAGCTACCTTTGATTGGACAAGCATAGAAGGCCTTTCTGACGAAGTGATTTAGGATCTGAGACCTCATGCTGAGAAGCCACCAGTAACAAGAGTTATGAGAAAACACTTTCACAAGAAGAAACATCAGGAAAGGTCCTAAGTAAGAGCCAGCCTGGAATTTTATGCAAATAATTCTAACTCCAATAGACCATGCACAAAGTGTTATGGAAACACCACAGAGCAGGTAGAAAATTCTAGGAGGACCTTCTACACCAGGAGTCAGTGAAGTTTTTCTGTAAATGGCCAGTGAGTAAATGTTTCAGGTTTTGTGGCCAATGGTATCTGTCACAATTGCTCAAATCTGCTGTTGTAACACACAACAAACAAAAGGGTGACAGGCAACATGTAAATAAATGGACTGGAGTGTGTTCCAGTGAAACTTTATCTATAAAAACAGGCAGAGGGCCAGACAAGCCTGCTGGCTGTAGTTCGCCAGTCCATGGTTCATAGTATTAGTCACAGGACTTGCACATACTGTGGCTGATTGTGTTTTCCAAGGTGGTCACATCATGATGTCCCATCTCATACGCCTCTATTACAATGTTTTGTTCACATTCCTGAATCCAGAAATGGAGTACAATCTCCCTCCCCTTGAATCTGAGTATTCCTCTGACTATTACAAATGTATGTTGTGTGATTTCTGAAGCTAAATCATAAAAGATGAGGCAGCTTTCACCTGCCTTGCTTGGGACACACAACTTGAGGGTCCTGAGTTTACACATAAAAAGTCCATTTGCTCCGAAAACACCATGCTGGAGAGATCACATGGAAAAACTACATAGAGATCCAGCTCTTACCCATTTGAGTCTTCCCAGCCCTCCTGCCAGCTGTGTGAATGAATGACCTTTCGGATGATTCCGTTTGCAACCGTCTAGCCACTTCAGCAGAAGCCAAATGGAACAGAGATGTTCCATCCACGTCAAGCCTTTGAGATTTCAGATTCATGAGAAAATAAAATGTTTCGGTGTGTTTGAAGCTATTAAATTTGGGGATAGTTTGTTACATAACACTTAATAATTAATACACCTTTAAAAAGTATTGTCTGATAACATTTAATTCTTTTAATAGCTCTAATATGTATTATTCTTATTTTACCCAGGACTTAAACCCAAACTCAGGCAGAAGGATTCATAAAGCTAGATTTCTACGAGGCTGTCACTTAGACAGAATCACAAGATTTAAGTAGCTACATCAAACTCTGGTACTTTTTACTGTTTCACTTATTTTATTTTTCAGAATTAAATTTCATTTGACTCTTCTTTATGTCTTCTATTTCTTTACAGAAACGTGTTGTTCTTATTTCAAGAGTGTTTGTATTGTTCATTGGAGCATTTTTATTATTGCTCTTTAAATCCTCGTATGGCAATTCCAACATCTACGTTGTCTTGGTATTAGTGTCTGATCATCTTTTCTCATTCAAGTTGAGATTTTTTTTCTGTTTCTTAGTTTAATGACTATTTTGGACTGTATCGTAGACATTTTGAGTATTTTAAGACCCTAGTTCCTATCTATATCTTCTATTTTAGCAGTGTCTTTCTTAGTCAGCTTGGGCTGCTATAACAAAATACCATACACTGGGTTGCTTATAGACAGCACACATTTATTTCTCATAATTCTGGAGGCTGGACATTGGAGATCAGGGTGCCAGCCTGGTGGGGTTGGGTCAAGAGCCCTCTTCTGGTTGCAGACTACCAACTTCAACATGGTGGAGAGCAGAGAGAAGAAGCAAGCTCTCTCTTGACTCTTATAAAGGCTCTAATCCCATCCATGAGGGCCCCACTTTCATGGTCTCATCTAATCCTAATGCCCTCTTAACAGCGCCACCTCCTAACACCATTGCATGGGGACGGGACGTCGAGCTTCAACATACCAGTTTTGGGCAGACAAAAATATTCAGTCCATAGTAAGTGGTAGCCAACCTGTTGACCATTCAAGATTCATATCCTGGCTCCCTTTCGTAGCTTCAATATCAAAATAGTGCTCGCAGTGTATGACATGCTATTCTGGTCTACTCAATGCGTACGTTACCCAGACGACAGGGTTCCATGGTTCTGACTGGGTTGGGGGAAGGGTACCATCTTGTTACTGTAGGGGTGTAGTGAAAATAAGCGTGTTTCCCAGAAGCTTCACCCAGGAGGGATGCTTTGTCCTCACTCAAGACCCAAGTCTCTAGCCAGTCATTCTCTTTTTCTATCTTTCCGTCTTCTACTAGACGACTTACACATTTTGTCCAGTTGTTTTGTTTTTGTGTGTTTTTTATTAGCAGATGAAGTAAAGTGGAATATGTTTCTCACACATTCAAAACTAGCTGAAGTCCTTTTTTTACTCTAAAACCCAGGCTTTTCCCACTATTTCACACTGTTTTGAGGCTGTGATATTTGAAACAGTATGTGTCCTGCCCATTTTTAAATTGGATCCTGAACATTCAGACACATTCCTTCCACTGTCCTTCTTGTTCCCTCTATTTCTCTATTTTCTTCTACATAATACCATGCCATCGTTATAGCCAGAATGTGTTCTCTCTCTTATGTGGTCCTTTCATTTCCCCTCACATCCTGTCCCTAAAGAGAGGGACGTGACTAGTCCTATTGAAATCACTGATTAGCCTGCTTCGCTAAGAGGGTGGGATCACAGTGTATTGCAAGGAGAGCACATGGGTGAGATATTCTCTTTTGTTCCGTCAAAGCATGAAGATGCAGAGTGCAATCCAGGAGGAAGACGGCCACTCCATCTTTACCTATCTTTCTTTCCCTCTTCAATAAATTTGGCCCCATTAATAATTGATACAGAGATTATAGTGGGAGTAGGTCCAGCCATCTCTCTGTCTCTCTCCTTCCCTCTTTTTACTTTTTCTTCCATTTAATTGAAATAAGGAGAACTGGGTTTGTTCCTAGATGAAAAGCAGTCTTATCATCATTCTCTTTTTCTCCTTTGCAATCATCCAAAGTGTTTTGACACGTGGGACTAAGGTGTAGACATTGAGGGAAATAAGCAGAGCTGGAAAACGAATGGAGTATTAAGTTTCCCTGTGGTCCACTCCAGGGTCCCCATTAATGGCCTCAGCTGTTAGGAGTTTAATTCCAGCTCCACTCCAGCCTCAGCTGTGGTCCAACCCTAGGCAGCCTGTGTGTGTGTGTGTGTGTGTGTGTGTGTGTGTGTGTGTGTGTGTGTGTGTGTGTCTGTGTGTCCTTATATCTCTGGAAGAATGGGTTTAGGCAGCAAGAAGAAAGAGGTGGACAGGCAAAAGCAGCTCTACAAGAACATTTGAAGCAGTGGCATTCTCTACAGCTTTGAGGCCTAAGTGATTTGAGGTCTCTTATTGCTAACACCAGGGAAAGAGTCAAGTGGTAGTGGAAGGGGTTTGTTGTTGTGTATCTGACGAGTAATAAGTGTGTATCCTTAAAATCACACAGCTTAAACCTGGGTAGTCTCACAGATCATCTGTGAATGTGAAAATGATCTCTACCTCCTTTCTGGGCATCAGGATGACCAGCTCTGTGGTCTGTCTGGACACGGTCCCCTTCTCTCCTGCTCGCCTTCCTTTTCCCTGACTATAGTTGTGATCCTCTTAACACCACCTGGAGATGCAGATATTTTCTCAGAGGAAAACAAAGACTGTTCTTTGCCAGGGAACTGAGTAGCTAAATTCTACGCATCATTCGACCATTAGAATTATACAAGAGACTCGAACCCTAGGCTGCCCCCTGCCCACTATGAAAACCTTCCAGCCATTTTGTTTTGCTATTGCAAGTTTCCAGAGGTGGCAACCGTGCCACTACTTCATGGATATTGGGCTCCAGGAACTTGAACTTCTAGCTTTTTGCAAATGGAAGATGGGTGCTTGGGACCCTCTTCTGTAATTAGAGTCCAACCTACTGCAGTGGTGCAGATGTGGAATTAAGCAGTTTGATTAGACATTTAAATTACATTAGATCTAGGGTCACAGACACCAGGCCTCATCATTAAACAAGCCCTCCCCACTATTCTTCTTTCTCAGTGCATCACAGGAAAATACAGTTCATTTACTCAGCCAAGTTAAGCTTAGCTGAAAACGGGGGGAAAAAAGAAAATCAAAGTTTTGTTTTTCACTGCTCCCTCCACAGTCCCTCTGCCTTTCTCCAGCCTTTCAACAGAATTTGATTTAGCAAGAAAACAGTGGGTTCATTCACCCAGCAAGTGAGCATTTCATGTTTGAGCTTTGAAATGAAAATTGTCTTTGGGCAGGCTTCTCCACAACCCCATCTGAGTACAGCAGGGCTGTCGTTTGGACTGTGGGTTGGGGGAAGGAAGTCAGACTGCAGAAGGTAGCAGGGAGGGGTAAAGTTTTTCTCTGGGTCAGATCTTGGGCTACTGGAGGGCAGAAACCAAAGGTGATGGGAATACAGTGCTCCAATGAGTCTCAGGTGATGCCATTTTATTTTACAAGATGTAAGCATTAAATAAATCACCCTTGTGGCTTCCAGACTTTGGAATATGACACTGACCCCAGCCTCTATGCCAGAAGGATTTAAATTCACAATTTCATGCAACATGTCTGTAACATCCTTAAAGTGAAAAGTGGATAGAGGGATCGATATGTTCTTCCCAGTACAGATTGAATTGCTTCAAAATTTTTAACATCTATTTTTGAGCTTCTACATTGAGAATCAGGCATACACAGGTGAAAATGGCCTGTCCTCTCAGGACTCATAACTTGATAATAGAGGTAGTCATAGAAATGAATAGTTGTCATGTGCATGGTTATTAGCAATATTCTACTCAGGATGTCGACACGTACTGTGCAAGATGAGAGCCTGTGCGTTGGAATTGCCCCCAATCTGGGTTTAATACAAGCTTCTGCCTCTTATTAACTCTGTGACTTTGAGCCAGTTATTTCATCCCTCAGAGACTCAGTTTCCCCATCTGTGTAAAGAATGACAGTATCACATTTTTGTGAAGATGTAATGAAATTATGCAAATAAGGCAATTGGCATGTGCCTGACAAGTGCAGTAAATGCACAAAACCGGGTAATTTTACATTGATAACTTTGGGATTTGGGGAAAAGAGATACATGTTCTGATTAAGGAAATATGAAAAAGGTTTTTTGCAGAGATGGCTCTGGAGGAAGAGTAATTTCACTGGACTGAGCTTGTGAAAAGACATTTCAGACAAATGTTTGCTAAGGAAGAAGACAGGAAAAGTAGAATACAAGGTTCTTGATGGGCTAATGTGCAGTGGAAGATTATTTTGTAAAAACAGGAAGAGTCCAAAAGACAAGATATTGAGTTCCCATCTGAAGAATATGCCCTTGATTAAACAGACAGTAGGGAGAAATGGGAAGCTTTTGAGTAGGAAAAATGACAGACTGAGAGCTTTTCCTCCTCAGAAAGACTGCTCAGGAAGCAATGAGTGGGGTCATTGGATTTTGGGGAGGGGGCTCAAGATAGACCTTAGGGTCAGCACTCTGGGGAGGTTAAATTCAGAAATGATGATGGTTTAGTCTACCTGTATGAAGAATGATTCTGATTTTGATTTTAAGGGGAAAATCAATTCTTGGCAGCAAGGACCATATGTGAAAGCTGATGGAGATGAGGACTGGGGTGGGGTGGGGGGCTTCTTTCTTGTCTACTTGACACTTGGAGTGTTGCTCCAGTAAATCATTTTGCAGAGGCAATCAGCACACCTGTTAGTGAGCCTTGGCATTTAACTGGCATTATTGGCCCCTGCACAGAGACAGACAATGGATGTCAGTGCTGTGTGAATGGATGACATTTGCATGTCCTACAAGATTGAGAGGCAGCTAATCATGTTTGTCTACAGCCTCCCCAGGGAGGATACAAGGAGACTCTCCTTCCTGGAATCAAAGGAGTGCAAGGACTCTTAGGCAGCCAGGCCCTTCACTCAGGCCCTGGTGAGGCTTATAATAAAAGAAGGGGGTAGAAGACCAAGCTGTACCCTCTCAGGGCTGACAAGTAGGAAAGGCTTTAGGCTGGAGTCTCGAGGCTTGGCTTTCCCACTGACTTACTGTAAATTTGGGGGCTTGGCCATTTGCCTTTTTGTGTGTCCCAGCTCATTTTTCTTGAAAATGTCTCTGGAAGTAAATAATCTAAGCTATAGATATTGGGGGAGAGGTGACCTGCTGGGCTCTGCTTTGGTCAAGTTGGGTATCACACGTTCATTTATTCTTCAGACTTATTGAGCACTTCAGTGTTCCAGGCCCCAGGATAAGCTCTAGGTACTGGGGTGCACAGTTCAATAAGATGTGGTTCTGTTTTAAGGGTCTCACAGCACACTGGGACCAACACTTCAACAACCACATTCATTTAAGTGTAGAAAATTCTATGATAGAAGTGGGTGCAAAGCCCAGTAAAAGTCTGGACGGGGAGGGGGCCATTTAAGCTGGAACCTGGGGTATGAAGAAGCATTTTCTAGCTGGAGAGAAGAGGGAATAGTTTTCTAGCAAGAGACAAAACACAGAGATTGTCAACTATATGTCCTGTGGGAAAACAGTAGTCTAATATGTTAAATAATTTTTTTTTTGGTGGGCGGGCAGAGGTTGTCAGCAACAAGGTTTTTAAAATATATTCTGAGTCTAGGTTATTAGAACCCAGAACCCCAGGTTAACACCACAATGAACATCTGCTATTTCTTCAGTCAAGATTATTTGATGAGAATCAATCAGTACTACAGTATCAATACTGTACTTGCTCTGTCACAGCCCTGTGACAGGCAAAGAGGAGACTAAGAACATTAGACTCTCTGCTGAGGTACAAAGAGGCTACAGACACAAAGATCTCAGAGTCACCCATTGGATGTTCAGTCATCCGGTCATTTATAAATCCTCCTGAATGCCTATGATGTACTAGGATTCTGTATAAAATAAGATGAGTAAATGAAGTAACATCCTTGCCAACAGAAAGTGAAATAGATGATTATACTGTCCAGAGGTACAGAGCATGGCAAGGATATATAGACATCCAGGGGTCTGGGAGTCCAGAGACCTAGTGGGAGGTTGGTCGAGGAGGGCATCCCACAGGAACCCAGCAGCAGAGTGACCCTGAGAGCAAGACAGAGCCAAGCCAAGTTGAACAGGTGTGTTGTGTGTGTCCTACAGGACCCAGAGACCGTTTGGGGAAGAGGAGTATTGTGTTCTGAGGAGGAGGTGAGGAGATCCTGTGACCGGAACCAAATGTGTGTGGGTGGAGGAAGGTAGTCAGGGATGAAACTGAGCAGAAAGCCTTCACCCCCAGGCACGGGCGCCCGATGAGGGGCTGTCCATGGTGCTGAGGAGCACAGAGCAGCCGACCTCTCAGTATGGAGCCTGCAAACCTTCACATAGAAAAGATCATTGTCATGGAAATATGGACTTTTTAGAAGGGTTTTAATTTTTTTTCCAGTCTCATTGAAGAGGGTCCCAGTTCATGGAAGGAAAGGGGATAAAGAAATATTTCAACAAATGTTTCTCCTGCCCTACCTCTCGTCTCAAAAAGATGGTTCCTTTAGTTGCTGGAAAATAACCACAGAAAATGCACAAGAGGCGGTGAGGGGCGGGTGGAGGGTTGAAATCCCTCCTAATTCCTGAAGACAGGGCTCCATCTGCCCTTTGGTGTGAGGTAAAACAGATAGGAGCCCTCCGAGTGGGCTTGCCTACTCTGGGAGCTGATAGGGGGTTTGAGGCTGTGCCAGTGGGAGGGCTCCAACCCCCACAGGCATTATTCACTCAGCTTCCCAGCCACCCCATCCAAAGTTATTCCAAGGTGGTTTGGTTCAATAAATCACCAACTTTATTGTGTTCCTACTAAAATCCTTATCAAGTGGGACCTCCACGATCAGTGGCAGAGTATTATTACTGCTAAAGAATTAAGCCTTCCAGGAATCTTGATTCTTTTTCTTGTCTCAAACATTTAAAGGAGCCAAGTCACTGGGAGTGACCATAGCAGAGTCGTTCAAGGCCACTCAAGTCAGACTGCTTGGGTGGAAAAAGGATTGGCTGTTTACTGGGCCAACTACTTAAACTCTCAGACCTTTGGTGTCTGTATTAGTTTCCTGTGACTGCTGTCAAAGATTACCACAAAAGACTGAAATATATTCCCTTATGGTTATGGAGGCCAGAAATATGAACTCAAAATCAAGGTGTCAGCAGGGGAGAGTTTATTCCCTGCCTCTTTCAGCTTCTGGAAGCTGCCAGCATTCCTTTGCTTCTGGTTAAATCACTCTAAACTTCAAGGCCAGTGTCTTCAACTCTCTCTGTGCTCTGATTTCATATTGCCTTCTCCTATATGTGAAATATCCCTCTGCTTCCCTCTGATAAGGATACATGTGATTGCATTTAGGTCCTACCTGATAATGCCCCTTTCCAAGATCCTTAATTTAATAATATGTGTGAACATCTGTTTTTGTCATGTAAAGTAACCTTCATAGTTTCCATGGATTTGAATGTGGATATATTTTGGGTGGCAATTTTTCAGTCTACCACAGGGTTCTCAAATGTAACGTAGATCTAATGAAAGAAACTACTCCATTGGGTCCTGGGGAAGATTAAAGATAGTACCCCCTCCCCCAACACAATCTCTCTCTCTCTCTCTCTCTCTCTCTCACACACACACACACACACACACACACACACACACACACACACACACCAGTATCTGCTATATGGTAAATGGTCAGTTAATGTTAACAATGACTGCTCTTTCAAAACCAGCCTTTCCTTTCCCCTTCTTTACCAAACTCCTATGGGTCTCTTCCTACTGTCTCATCTTTCACTTTCTGCTATCCTGTTTTCCAAATTCTTCCTCTTCGCAGCACCTTAAGCAGCATTCTGATAACATTATTCTTTTCTTATAACTACTTTTCTTTTCCCAAGATGATCTTTCTGCCAGGAGTTGACCTTTCTTTCTTTAGAGAGGAGGGATGAGAGTGGGAGGTGGAAGAGAGGAGAGAGCTATGAGCAAAGAAGGAAGGAGAAATCCACACGCGTTATCATTTTCTTCCCTATGAAAACTCTTCCTCTCCTTTGGTCACTATCTGCCCACGTGGGAAGGCTGGGATGCATCCTAGACTCCGCCCCTCTCCTATGCTTCTCCTGTTTTCAACACCACTCCTCACTTCTCATCAGCTCAGACCCAGAGGAATCCATCTCAGAAAGGTCTCTTGGTTGGGCCTCTGCTGTCCAATCCCACTGCCAAGTTCTTACTTAAGGTCTTATGGTCACCCCTGCTCATGCTAATGACTAAAATAGCCTCTTGATTAGTTTTCTGCCTCCTGATTCACCCCATCTTTTACACCTGCCAGAAGCTCATTTTCGTTTGTTTGCTCATTTGTTTTCCTCTTCAGAGGTAGCATGTTTCCAGATAAGAGAATAGTCTTTGGACTGAGATGAGTGGATTCTAGCTCTGACTCTGCTGTTTACTAATTCAAGATATTTAATCTTTCTGGGCTTTGGGGACAGCCTAAAAGAGCTGCTGTGAAAAATTTAGTATAGAGTAATTGTCGTGTAGGAGACCCTGCTCGCTGCACCATTTGTCGTGTAGGAGACCCTGCTCGCTGCACCATTTGTCGTGCGGGACGGCCTGCGGGGTCTCTGCTCCCACTCCCCATACAAGAACGCAGGATATGGTGAGGCCAAAAAGGAACACCCACGGAGCCATAGGTAGGGGAGTCATACCACTATATTCTCTCTGGCGGCACTATACTCTCACTGGGGGCTGGATCCACACTGTCCGCAAACCGCCATCCACACTTGCCAGCCCAGCCGCCATCTTCTTGCTAGCCCCCATGCTTTCTCTTCTCTTCTCTTTCTCCCTTCTCTCTAGCGTAGCCACAGCAGTTATATTGTGGCCAATGGCTCACTGGTTACAGCTGACGGCCAACTAGCCACAGCTGATGGCCATGCAATCACAGTTGGCCATTTACTACCTGAGCCAGCACCTGTCTATGTGAGGCCGAGAGCCTGGAAACTACTCTCTGGGGCTCCACCCCCACACTCCACCCCTACAGGCTCTCGCCTCACAATCTACGCGACAAGCGTCTTCCGCGAGGGGACCTGTGCGAGGAGCCTGGGGGTGAATGCAATATCCTGGACACAGCCAGGCTCTCTGGGCACAGCCAGGGTTTCTCAGGGCACCACCAGTGCTTCTGGGCACGGCCAGACTTCCTGGACTTCTTAGGGTACCACCTGTCTTCCCGGACACAGCCAGGGTTTCTCAGGGCACCACCAGTACTCCTGGGCACTGCCAGACTTCCTGGACTTCTTAGGGTACCACCTGTCTTCCCGGACACAGCCAGGGTTTCTCAGGGCACCACCAGTACTCCTGGGCACTGCCAGACTTCCTGGACTTCTTAGGGTACCACCTGTCTTCCCGGACACAGCCAGGGTTTCTCAGGGCACCACCAGTACTCCTGGGCACAGCCAGACTTCCTGGACTTCTTAGGGTACCACTAGTTTCCCCGGGGCACAGCTAGGATTTCTCAGGGCACTGCCACTTTCTCTGGGAACAGCCACACTTCCTGGACACAGCCAGGGCTTTCAGGGCACTGCCACTCTCTGTGGGCACAGCCACACTTCCTGGACACAGCCAGGGCTCTCAGGGCACTGCCACTCTCTCTGGGAACAGCCCGACTTCCTGGGCACAGCCAGGGTATCTTCAGGGCTCAGCCAGACTTCCTGGACTCAGCCAGGGCTCTCAGGGCACTGCCACTCTCTCTGTGCCTCTCAGGGTACCCTGCTGGAACAACAGCGACTCACAATCAAGGTGCTTACATATTCTCAATGGCGGCCAGTCAAGAGACAAAAGCAAATATCCCCCAGTTCCACTAACAACAGTTCCCAAACAAACAGTCAAGCGGTCCATTAAATTAGGGATGGAAGGCAATTCCCCATAGTCCATAGTCATTCGCCAGGACTGTCCTGGGGGTGAGGGACGACCGTGACCTCACCCTATCTCCCCCGGAGGACTCAGCAAGCGTTACCTCCTGGGACTACAAGTCCTGCATCCGGGCTGCCTGAGCAGGAACCTCCCCGGCCCACAGGGCTGCAACGACCTTCGCTTTCTCCGGCCTGTGCTGGTTGGGGAACTGTCCACATCTTTCCACCTCTCCACGGGGCTCCATCTCTCCAGCAGCTGCATGGCTTTTCCTGTGCTGGTGGGAGAACCGTCCACATCCTCCCACCCCTCCACGGGGGTCCAGCTCTCCTGCAGCTGCTCCTCCTGGTCTTCCTGGGACTGAGTGTCCACACACACACACAAACTGCTCCACCGTCCTTTGGAGAGCTTTGGCCGGCACCATACCCTGCTCGCTGCGCCATTTGTCGTGTAGGAGACCCTGCTCGCTGCACCATTTGTCGTGCGGGACGGCCTGCGGGGTCTCTGCTCCCGCTCCCCATACAAGAACGCAGGATATGGTGAGGCCAAAAAAGAACACCCACGGAGCCATAGGTAGGGGAGTCATACCACTATATTCTCTCTGGCGGCACTATACTCTCACTGGGGGCTGGATCCACACTGTCCGCAAACCGCCATCCACACTTGCCAGCCCAGCCGCCATCTTCTTGCTAGCCCCCATTCTTTCTCTCCTCTTCTCTTTCTCCCTTCTCTCTAGCGTAGCCACAGCAGTTATATTGTGGCCAATGGCTCACTGGTTACAGCTGACGGCCAACTAGCCACAGCTGATGGCCATGCAATCACAGTTGGCCATTTACTACCTGAGCCAACACCTGTCTATGTGAGGCCGAGAGCCTGGAAACTACTCTCTGGGGCTCCGCCCCCACAGTAATGAATGCAAAGCATTTGTATGGTGCTTAGCATATGGCAGGTGCCAAATAAACCAGTTCCCTCCTCCTTGTTTAATAAAACAAACAAACACTCCTCATATCATATCCCTGTACACATCTCCTATGAAGGACCTGGCTTTATCAATTCTTCCCTCTGTATGTTTTATCTTCAATAAGCATTTCAATCAGCTCACACTCATGGTCTATTTTTCCTCTCTTCAAAATTGTCACTTGATTCTTCTCCTGTGAGTCTTCATCACATTTCTATGTTCCATTTTGCTGCAAACCTTGAAAGAGTTTTCTATTTTCAATGTTTACAATTTATCTCCTCTTTTTGTAAAACTACTGTAAGCAGGTTCTCTTCACACTGTTCTATGGAAATTGCTCACATCAAGGTCACCGCTGACTGACCTCCAAATTGCTAAATTCGGTGATTAGTTCTCAATCTTCATCTTACATGATTTATTAGCTGCATTTGACACAGGTGATTCACTTCTCTTGGAGAGACCTTTTTTTTTTAGGATTTCTGGGCTCTGAAGCCTCATGGTTTTCTTTCTACTTCTCTGTTGGTTCTTTCTCAGTTTCCTTTATTTACTCCTTGTGTTTGTAAACTATTCATCTGGAGCTACCCCAGGCTCAGTGTTTGTCCTTCTCTTTCCTTACAAATTTATTTCCTTGATGATTACCCCCAAGATCAGTCTTTGAACAAAATCTCTATGTGGAAGGGTCAAGACCTCTCTCCCAACCCCCAGGCCCTGTATTCAACTGTTTGTTTCACATCTCTATTTGGAAGTCTAATAGACAACTCAAACTCAACGTGCCAATTATCTCCTCACCCCACCCACCACCACAGCCTGTTCTGCTCTGCCATGCTCCCATCTCAGATGATGACAAGTCCTTCCTTCCATTGGCTAAGTCCAAAAATCTTTCCGATGCAATAACCTCTAGGGTATCCTACATGGTTTTGGCAAAGATGGTTGTGCTTTCGCATCACACTCTGCAGCCTATCAGTGTGATACTTACCATGCTTTTACTAGTTGCATCTTTCTCTGTGTCTCATTTCTTTTCTGCTTTGTTGTACTATCAGCTCCTTGAAGCTAGTGACACGTGTCCTAAGTATCTGGCACAACACTCAATATAATGAATGTTTGTGGAATAAATGAATGAACATTTTAGGGCAGTGAAACCATCGTCCATAATTCAAAAAATGAGTTTACAGTCCTTAAAGGGTAATTGATATATACACAAAAACACAAGGAAGTAAAAAGTAGGTGGAAAATATACAAAAATTTGTAACTTTTTAGTCTTGATCCAGTATTAAGTTTGAAAGTAGTGACTGTTGCAGGGTCTGTTGAAATAGAACAGGAAGGATGGATAGATCAATTTTATATCTCCTCAATAAAAAAAAAAAATCTTAAGGCAGGGCTTGAATGGGATTTCAGTTTGTATACACTGGGAAGATCTGAGCTCTCAGATCTCCAGGGAAATGTGGAATTGAATCTCAGCCTCGTCATTCACCAGTTGAGGACTTTTGGCAAGTTATTTCATCTCCCTAAGTTGAAGGTTCTTCATCTGTGAAATGAGCATAGTAAATACTCACCTCAATGGAGTTGTTTTGAACATTAAGTGGGAGAGGGCCTGGTTCATTATCAGTGGTAAGTAAATGGTAGCTATCTTTGTTAGCTTCAAGGAATTGTCTCAGAACAGGAAATGACAGACAACTGAGAATTTTCATTTCCAATGTGTTCTAATTTTCTATAGTTCCCAAAATTGTTATTTAAATGTGTGTGTGTGTGTGTGTGTGTGTGTGTGTGTGTGTTTGCAGGCATGTGTGTGTGTGTCTATGGCTATGGGTTAGGGAGAACAGAGAAGAATAAAGCATTTGACCAAAGGGTCTCACCATGTAGCTATGGAAGCATGTGTGGTCACAAAGACTCAGATTGGCTTCTTCAATCCACCCTCCAAACATCTTTCCCAACGTTATCCATTGTCAAGTCTACTGCATTCTGCTTTGTTCCTCACCAGCCACTATTGCTGGAGAAAACAAACATGGAGAAAGCTGTGACAAGACGAAATTCTCTACACTCAACTGTAAGCTCTGTCCACAGATTCACATGTTGTTTTGGCATGACCCCACCTGGAGAACAAGCAATAGTGGAGCAGCCCCAAGAGTCCTCAAATACAAAATTATAGGAAGCTATCATTAAGATGCAAAGATTGTTACAGATATTAAATTTCTTAATGAAAACAGAGAGTCCTGGCAATCAAATCTTAACCTTGTAAATGAGTAACTGCCCCATTCACAGACAGAGAACTCTTCATCCTAATTCTACTGTGTCCATTGCCTCCAGTGTCCTAGTCCTGACACTCTGCCAAGCTCTCAAGCCTGACAGCTACTCAACTGGGCTCTTCAAGTGAATGTATGTTTTCCTTCTCACTCTCCCTTCTACGATCCCAGTAGCAGGACCTGTTCAAAATGTTAATGTCTGTTGTGTTGCATTAAACATTAAAAAAAAATCATCTGTGTCCTAGATTTCCTTAAGTCATCTAAACACAAGGTATAATCAATATTTTGGTGCATACCTACCCAAACCTTGGAATTCTAAGTCCAGTTATTGGCTCTGTCCTGCTCAGTGGTCACATGATCCCATATGATGTCATGATCACGAATGTTTTTATATTGTTTTCTTTCTCATAAACTTCTTGCAAGCTTCTTGAAGGCAGGGACTGTATCTAATTAACCTGTGAAGAAAAAGTGTGGGGCAATGGACCTGGATTTTAATTTTAGTCCTGTAATCTTGCATGCATTATTAATTAACCTGAACCTTACTTTGTGTATTTTTAATTGGAGAGATGGATAATTAACCCACAGGGCTGTTGGGGAAATTAATGTGATTCTGTATATAATATTCATGGTAGAAAGCAAATGAAAGCCCAGCAAATATTTACCCCCTTCCATTTAGGGTTCCTATTTCTAGCTTGTTCTCTTTCCCACCTTTATTTCCCGGAACTGCTTCATTCATCACCTGATGAAGCACCTGATGAACGTGGAGTCTGAGTTAATGAGGAGCCCGTACAGGTGATGATAAGGCCAGCGCCTGCAGCCTCAACTCACAGTCTATTTACCTTTGACATCTTTTATCCTGGAATCCCCTTGTGCATGACTTCACATTCTCTTGGCCCTATCTTTTATGCAGCCACTGCTGTACTGACCAGTTTCATGCAGCTTGCACCAGTTTCACGAGGCGCAACCTGACAGCATCTCATCTAAGCCTGCCTTGAATACCTCTTACTACCTGGCCACTGTGCACATACCTGGAAGTGTGAGGGGGAGAAATGACTGTGAGACCATCCTCGACCTAATGAATAAGTGCTCTACCCATGTGTTCCCTGGCCAGACAGTTTGAGAAGTATTTCAGAAAGCTCTTGAGAAAATCTCTCAGGATTGATGATCAGTTGGCTTCCTCTCCCTTGTTTTATTTCACAACTGTCACTCTCCTCCCTAGAATTATATTCCTGAATAAACTACCTGTATGCAGCCCTTTGCCTATCTCTATTTTCAGAAAACTCAGGCTAAGACCACTCATCCCACTAAAGCACATGATGGTGACTGGCACATATTATAAGTAGTGGGTGTAATTGTTTGCTTCACATACCCACTGCTTTGCAGTTGGAACAGGTAAAAGATTCACCAGTATTTCCCTCTGAGACTGACCTCCAGAGCGGTGTTTTCTTCTTCCTCTTGAGTCTCTTCTCCATTTGCGTTCCCTTATGTTTTTGTTTGTTTGTTTGTTTGTTTGTTTAACTTTTTATTAGTTTCAGGTACACAAAACAATGTAATAGACATTTATCATTTATATTTCTCACATAGTGACAACCCCCCTGTCCCCATCCACTACCCCTCTGACATCGCACAGAGCCATTACATTTCCACTGTCTCTATTCCTGATGCTGTACTCTGCTTCTTGTAAGTATATATACATAAAATTGTAGTTGACATTCATTATTGTTCACCTTCAGCTTCAGGTGTACAGGGCAGTGATCAGGCATCTACATCATCCCTGAGGTGGTCTCCCTAACGAGACAAGTGTCCCTTATGTTTTGAATGAGGTAACCCTGCAACCCTTGGGTGTGGCTGATTGACTGAGTTACGGACACCTGACCCAGAAGGAATCAATCCTTTGTTAGGAATGATCCAATCATATTTTCACCCTAGAATTTGAATTCAACATGTGGTGACACTAATCTCGGTGGGTTGGAGTCTTAACTGGGAGGCAGTGAAGTATCAGTGAGAAAATATAAGAAAGTGGAGAAATCCAGAATGCAGACAAAGAAGACTCAAAGATATAAGAGATGATAGGACTCAATAAAAATAAAAATTGAAAAAGTAGAGCTTCCCTGTTCTTTTTTTAGAGTTTTCCTCTCCCTGTTTCTAGTCCCTGTTGAATACCAATTGTACTCGCTACCCTTTGGTTCTATGCAATACACCCTTGTTCTTATAACAAATTCCCTATTGAGTGTAAGCTTATTTCAGTGGCTTTCTTTTCCTTGGAATTGGATATTTTCTAAAACAATCAAGATGACCACTAGTCCTTTTGCCCATGGGATAGTGAGATGCATGGTACATGGTAGATGTACATGCTTGATGAATAACTGACTGAAACAATAACCTTTTCCTTGTTCTTTTTCCTCCCCCATATCTTGTCAGCCAACCTGAACACCAACGTATGGACAAATTCTGCTTCTGCTGCCATACTGAGGTTTTTCTTTTCAACTTTATCCTTATTCACACTCATCTTCCCAACATGCTGACTCAGGGTGTCCACTGTCCAGTCCATTGACTTTTTTGTTCTGCTCCATGCCACCCACTACCACTGGAAAAAGCCATACAAATGTGATGGTAAATTCATGACAAGTTGACTCCATTTAACCTCGGTTGGGGTCTGCCAGGAGAGGGATTGCTAGGTCATATGGTTATTCTATTACCAAAATTATTCTGTCCTCATCATCCTCCAACACATCTGAAGGCTTTTGAGACGTCTTTCTCTGGGTCATCCTAACAAGTTCATGGACGTTCCCCTATATGTGAAAGTCTCCCCTGTGGTGAAATCATGTGTGCCTTCCCTTGAGGATCTCTTCTTCTGTGGCATTGCTACAGGGTGGATGCTTCCACAATGCAGTAGGGGATTCGCTTCTTCTGTATATTCTGGTCTGAATTTCTATTTTTTTTGCTGGACAGCTCCCTTGGTTACCTCCTAAGTTGTTAAATGCCAAATTCCTCCACATCTACCAAAAAGACAGAATCTGTATGACTTTGGGACTGATTCAGAGAGAGAATGTTAGAGAAGAGGGAAGCAAAGAGAAAAAAAATGATTTGAGATTTTTAGCCACCGAGTTACTAGTGGTTAACAAAGATAGAAAAAGCCAAGGGGCATTAATTCGATCATCTGTCTCTTGACTCCCACTACCAAGACAATTGGGTAGGAGAAGGGTGGTTGTTTATTGAATTCCTATTATGTGTCAGATACTGATAATATGCATTTTAAATAGGCTATTTTATTTAGTTTTCAAAACAATTCCATTTTGTATATTTTCTATTATTGGTCCTATTTTATGGATAAGGAAACCAGGGATATAAGATACTAAGTGAGATTTTTCGAGGACGTGTATTGAATTTTAAGTCCAGTATAAAGTACTAAGTCCATTCAACTTCAAAAACTTTGTCTTTCTCATCATAACTCACAGTATGAGAAAATAAAACAGTGTATAAAGCCTTAAAGATTAAAGCATAATTCATGTCTGACTATGAATTGACATTTAAGGCTGTAGTCAAGGTTTTTCAAGATCTGTGTTGGTGGTCAGTTATATACCCTAGTCCTTCTCTTTGGGCAATTCTTCTCACAGATATTACCAAGGCAGAGCTTTTCTTTTATTGGGGTTCACTTCTTTAATAAGACCACTGGAATGCTCTATTACTTTTCATCCTCTAATCTTCTTCATACCTTTGTTGTTATTATTGTTTTTACCACACACATGTCCCAATATCATTTTTTTTTCAACATGTTATTGGCATTTGGGGCTGAATAACTGTTTGTTGTGGACGAGACTGTCCTGTGCATTGTAGCAAGTTTAGCAGCATCCCTAACCTCTACATACTAGGTGCCAGTAGCATCTTCTCTTAGTATGACAACCAAACTATCTCCAAACATTTTCAAATGTTCCATTAGGGGCAAAATTACCCCAGTCGAGAAACACTGATCTGTATTTATATGCACCTATATGCACATCTATATGTGAGGTCAGACAATTAAGTTCGCGAACTCATCCTAGAAAAAGTGCTACATACCTCATTGTTGAATATCACAATGGTCATCTTCGGGCACTCACTTTGGGAACCTATGCACTGATGCTAGCCCCTAATCCACCTTTCAAAGCAATTTTGGAACTCTTTTTCTGGAATGGCCATCAGAGCTGTCATTGTATTACCCTTGATGTCCTGAATATCATCAAAATGTCTTTCTTTCAATATTTCCTTTATCTTCAGGTAAGGAAAGAAGTCATTGGAGGCCAGATCAGGTGAGTAGGGAGGGTGTTCCAATACAGTTACTTGTTTACTGGCTAGAAACTCCCTCACAGACAGTGCTGTGTGAGCTGGTGCATTGTCGTGATGCAAGAGCCATGAATTGTTGGCGAAAAGTTCAGGTCGTCTAACTTTTCACACAGCGTTTTCAGCACTTGCAAATAGTAAACTTAGTTAACGGTTTGTCCAGTTGGTACAAATTCAAAATGAATAATCCCTCTGATATCAAAAAAAGTTAGCAATATCATTGCAACAAGTTCACGAACTTAATTGTCAAATCTTGCATGTTGCTGTCTGAGAGGAATGAGATTTTCATCTGCTTAGCCGCTCAGTGATGTGGACATGGCCCAACTTTTAATGGCATATTAATTGCCCAGATATGAAATCTGGGTGACCTAGGTCAGCCAGGTCTAGCTAATACCTTTATCCAAAGCTGGGAGTCACATCTGAAAGCCAGCGACCCTCAACAAAAGTGTCTTTTCCAAGACCCTCAGGGAAAATACGCTTCTAACTTTGTTGTTTGGGAAGGGCCTGGAAAGGAAATGAAAAAATGCATCAAGAAAGATTTTATTTTATTTTTTGTCTTCATTTAAACATCAGACATGAGAGACATTGTAGTGAGTTTTCAGGCTGCAAAGTTTCTTTGGTTTGGGATGGCTTCCAGGTAATAGTGGAGTTTTGCAGTATCCATATTTTTTTCTTATGAGTGAAATGTTATATGATAATTATTTTAATGATGACAATAATAATGATAAGCAGGGCAGGCTGAATGCTATCCTGCTTTTAAGTTTATTCTATAACAAAGAAGCACTGCCCACATTCCTCGTGGGCAGCTTTCCTGGGTGCCTTCCCTCCAATGAATAACTCAGGGATGCAGGTTTCTTATAGCTTGTAAGCCCCCCCCCCCCCCGCCCACACTCATCACTGGGATTCCAGGGTTAATGCAGAAGGGAATGAGAGAGGATGGTGATGGTTTACTGTAGATTTAAATTCCTTGGCCTGGGATTGTCACATATCTCATAACACTCATAGGCCAAAAATGAATAACAAGACCCTCTGCAGAATAAATGCAAGAAGATTGGGAAATATAATCCGTGGCTTGCAACAACTTCTCAGGAACAAGTCTACGCCATAGGAACGGAACATGAATGCTTGGTAGTCTGAATTGGTTGTACGTATTGTGCACTTTCCAAGGTTCATTAATATGATAACTTTTACTACAAATAAAAAACTATAGCATCAGTTCTTCTTTCTTCCTACTGCATAGGGTTGTAATGTGAATTAAAGAGATTAATAATTATATATCAATATATAATGAATGCAAAATTGTTAGAATAATGAATGGCACATAGTAAATGTACTGATTGCTGTCTGTTATTTTTGTTATATTTTCTGAGAAGATGGGCCTTTAGCTTTAATATGATATTTTGAAATGGTCAGGGGCTCCAACAAGACTCTGTTCTACATCAGTATTCTATGCAGAACATTTGGTTGTGCAGACATTTATTGAATGCTTACTGTGTCGGAAGAGTTTGTTTCCCAGGTAGGAATGTGACTGCCTGTGTCTTCTTTGACCTATTTTGAAATCCATAAGCTATCAGGTTCTACTGAAGAGAAGGAACAAAAAAATATTTGATTTTATGTTCAGTAATCAACATGTCCAAACTTATGAGACTAATAAATCCTCAGACCTAAGTGTTTTCTGTGGCGTTGGGGCTACTGCTTGGAAAGCTCACCCATAGCGGACATATTTTTAACTGTATTAATTTCCTATGGCTGCCTTTACAAATTACTACAGATTTGGTGGCTTAAACCACAGAAATGTATTGTTTTATATATAGCTCTAGGGGCCAGGAGTCCAAAATCAAAGTATCGACATGGTTGACTCCTTCTGGAGGCTCTGAGGGAAAATCATTTCCATGCCTCTTCTCTCCAAGCTTCTGCTGGTTGCCACCAATCCTCGGTGTGCTTTGGCTTTTGGGTGCACCAATCACTCCAATCTCTGTCTTCATTTTCTCATGACATTAGTCCTGTGTGTCTGTGTCCAAATTGCCCTCTTCTCATAGGGATACCAGTCATTGGGTTAGAACCTACCCTAATCCAGATGACTTCATCTTAACTTGACAACATCTGCAAAGATCCTATTTCTAAATAAAGTCATAGTCAGTGATGCCAGACATTAGAACAGGAAAATATAGTTTTGGCTGACACAATTCAACCCACAGCATTAACCAAATCAATTTTACTGAGATGATGATAATGACAACAGCAATAATAATAATGGTCACGTAAATATATGCTTGCTGTACATCAGGTATTGAGTTAAATATTTCATAGGTGTAGCCTTATTTAATCAAAGCATCTCTATGAAGCAAACCTTGTTATTATTATTACTCTTCCTACTGTCATCATCATGATCACCACCATCATTATCATCACAGAATTTTTATATGAAGGAACTGAGATACAGAGAGCTATTATGATACCTTGCCCTAGGTGAGGCAATGGATTGGCAGGGCTGGAGCTGGAATACAGTCAGTGTGAGTTCAGAGCCCATGGTCTCATCCAATATCTTGTACAGTGGACATGTTTCTAACCCAGTAATTGTTCCTGAAACCAGCAGAAATGTACATCCTTCGTCCAGTTCCAAGCCAGCATGTGGGAACCTTCTTCTGCTCCCTCCCTATATTTTCCCTTTCAACCGTCCTGTCTACCTGGATATGCTTTTCCCAGTTTTCATCTCAGAACTCTCAGAAGGTTGCTACTGTTCTCCAGCTCAGTTAACTGCAGCCAAAGATGATTAGCTGAACCTTTTCCTGGAGCTGAGCTCTTGCTCAAGGCAAACTTTCAAATGCTAACTTCCTGCCTCGCAATCTCTGGCTGATAGGACACATAATTACAGAGCAGACCAAAGCCTTTCTATCTGTCCAATTTGGCCTGAATGTTTGCACAGGGCTTTGCAGAGATCTTGCATTATTATTCCTCCCACCTAGAGGGAAATCGAAAATTACTTTTGGTGGGAAGCAAACTTAACTTTTGCTCTTTATTTGAGGTTTTATAAATGATAACAAATGCCTGTTGTAGCAAGTAAAAATTGAAGGAAAAAACAAACAAACAAGGATGTATAAAGGCATATCTAATGATCTCCTACATAGTGACACCTTTGTTTCCATGCCCCTGAAGTAGCCACTGTTAATAAGCTCTTATATGCATATTAGGTAAAATAATGTATGGGTTTAGTTCGATTTATTTTAAATCAAACAGAATCACACAATACATATTACTTTGAAACTTACCTTTTTGATAATATATCATGTGTATATCATGAGAATCTACCATAAATTGAGATTATTTTCATCCCAGGGTTAGCTCTCGGACCTCTTCTCTGGCCCGATATTCTCTTGGTGATATCATTCAGTCCCGAGCCATTAAGTCTCAAGGCTGCTGACTCCAAAATTTCCACCTCCAACTTGGACCTTTGCCTGAGTTTCAGATTTGTATATCCTTCTGCCTACTCGTCATTACTCTTTGCCTGTGTCATAGATACTTAAAACGTAACATGTCCAACACGGAACTCCTAATGTTCTCCCCCAAACCGACTCTACCTGTGCTCTGCCCTATCTTCATTTATGAAGTTGCCATCGTTCCATTGTTTCAGTGCCCCCAAATCTTGCAGCTACCTGCGAGACCAATTTCCCCCCATGCCACCAAATCCTTCCACAAATCCTTTAGGCTCTCTTTCAGAATATGTTCAGAGTCCAACCACGTCTTCATCTCTATTCTGGTTTAAACCAGAATTTATAATAATATATATTATATCTAAAATAAAAATATTATAAAATTTATACTTATATAAATATTTATATATAAGATATAATTATAAATAATATGTATTATAGGTATTTGGTTTAAATATATATAAATATATACTATACATCATTATATATAATTACATACATCACATATATTATATATAATCTTTTTTCTAGCTTTTTATAAATAAACTGCTATTTTACACAAATAGGACTGTACCATATATATTGTTTCATTGTTTCTTTTCTCCCTTTTTCCTATTTTTATTTCCAATTTCTGCCATTTTTCTTGACTCTTTACCCTCTCCTCAACTGACACTAACAATCAGAAGTGCATCTTTTTACACATAACTTCTACATACTTTTATGACCATTTACAAATATTTCAATATCTATTCACTTATAAACACATAAACAAAGGGATTTGGTATTTTTCTATTTTTTTGCTTTAGAAAAACACTGGATTGTATCTTATACACTTTTCTCTAAGTCTTATTTTTCCTACTTACCAGTAGTTAATAGAAATCTCATCAATTGACTGTTGTTGCTCAAATTCATTTTAATGACGCTCCATGAAGAACGTGGACGCACTAAAATGTATTCAGTCTAATTCACTGCTGGATATGTCCTTTGTTTCTGATTTTTTTTTTTTTTTGCCCCGATGCTGCAGTGAAGACTCTTACACTGTTCGTTTTATTTCTATAGGATAGATTCCTAAGAGTGAGATTCCTGGGTTGAAAGAATTTCTGGATACACAGTGAATTTTTATTTTGAATAGATGTTAGTAGGTTTCTTTCCAAAATGGTTGTAATAAGTAACATATCTAATGTGAGCACGTTCCTCCCATTTGTGCCAGCAACTGGTGTCCTTGTGCGTTTTAACTCTTGACAGTGAATGAATATATAAGGTGAGCATCTTTTTATGTTAGTGTTTTGGGTCACAGTGATTCTCTTATAATGTCTTCTATCATTTCACTCCCTTCGCATCCCTACCTCCTATAGGCAAATGCCACTTTTAACCTTTGTGCTCCTAAAGCTTTGCCTATAGGTCATTTCCTAGGGGAAGTACACACACGTCACACACGTACACATACACACACACACACACACACACACACACACACACACACACACTTGCTTCCCTAAGCCACACCAACTTGGGGAAGGATGATAACACAACAGTAAGAAAAGTCACTTTTGAATCTGAGCTCACACTCAGAAGAATTACTATGACCCCAATCCCTTAACTTTGCTTCCTCCCCCTCCAGGGTCCCTGAAGCTTCATATATTCCTGGTGATTAGTAAAGTGTTCCTCTGGCAATTCCAAGGACTGACTTCTATTAGGTTGGTGCCAAAGTAATTGCCGTTTTTGCAATTTTCAACCTTTTAAACCACAACTGCTTTTGTGCCAACCTGACGTTCTCTTCCGGTGGCTGATTCTGTCTTGTATTCAACCCTTGAACCACAGGCAGTGTGTCCTGACTCTGACTGCAGTGCTATAACTCTGTTGGGGGTGGGAAGGAGTCACTTCACTGGAGTTAAAACTGTCTGTTTATCTTCTCCACGTAGACATGCTCCACTTTCAGTTTTCTTATGGACTTTTTCTTTCTTTCTGTTTTTGTTTTTAGGGTCTTGGAATAAATTATACTAGATCTGATTTAAAGAACATTTTAATGAAACCACCCTGTTTATTTTGCACTCTAAAGGTCATCATCATCATCACCATCATCTTGCTATCTGCCGTATTTCCTCTTTAATGCTTATAGGAACACTAACAAACCTATCCATTTTACAGATGAGGGATCAAAGGCCCAGAGAGGAGAAGAGCCTGCTCAGAGACAAGTAATCATCTCCTCGTTCCTCAGTCTTATTCCCAGCACCCTGGGCTTCACTTTTAGCCCAGGAGCATTCTCTCCTGTTTCTCTCAGGAGACCTACCAGGTTTTAAAACAAAGATATCTTGCTGGTGGTCTTCTCTGGCTGTCTGAGAACCCTAAATCAGCAGCAGATTATGTCTCACCTCTTCAACACAAGGGGACTTAGCTCACTGTATTGTTTTCATTGGTTGATGTGCCTTTCTCTGGCAGAGCTGTGAGAGCTGGACTTGTGTTTTACATCTCTGGCATCTGGGAGCCCAGCTCAGGGGCTGGCACATCGTAACAAATTAAGCTGTTGGATAATTATGAAAATAAGAGATGGACTAGCCCTTTGATTGAAGACGTAGATCTGATCCAAGTCCCCAAGGAAGTGTACCTGCATAGACCCATGAGTGTCACGGAACAAATAATTACCCCCCTCATTCCTAAGCCTCTGATCATGTTGTGAAAACATCTTGCCTGCTAATGAGTTGGAAATGGAACAGAAATAATAATGGCGACTATTTATGAAGAAGTGATTATATGCCTAATCTGATGGTAAATTAATTATGTGGATTATCTCGTTTAGTTTTCATAACACCAATAAGAAGGCACTGCTATTTTTCCCATTTTATAGATGAGGACCCTAAAGAACAGAAAAACTAAGTAACTTGCTAATCTCACACTCCAAATGGCAGAGCTAGGCTTCCAAGCAAGGCAGTGGGACTCCAGGATTAGAGCCTTTAAAAGATGCCTTCATGACGTTTGAGAACATGTCTTGGAAGCCCCCAGGGGCTTCGCTTACTTTTGGCAGTAGCAAGACAGGGCAGAAGGACTGGAGCTGACCCACTAGTGAGTCAGGAGTCCCAGATTCTCCTCCTGACTCTCATATCGCCCAGAGACTTCGCGGCCTATAGAATGATAGATGGGGCCAGCTGGCACTGACAAAGACGTCATAAGCTTTACAGCAAAATAAAGTCTAAAGTTGATTTCACCACATACTAACTGTGTATGCTAAGGCAGGTGGCTTGATCATTCTAAATGTCTTTTTTTTTTTCACATCTGGAGTGGGTATATGAAAACTTATAACGATAAAAAGCTGTTGGGGCAGGTAAATGTGTTATGTAAAGGGAAAAACAGGTGGGGCTGGTGGTGGTCACCTAGATCAGCGCTCCGTGACAAGCTCAGGCCTTCCTGTAGGTAAGACTGGAAGTGGAGTGTGGTTCCCAGAGCTCCTAACTCTCCTTAGCACCTTTATTTCCACTAACATCCTAATCCAAGCAACACTCCTGATCTGTGGCTGTGGGGTTTGTGGTTAGCCTGTGTAAGGAGCATGGTTCCCTGGCAACCACACTCAATGGCAGGATTCTCCCCACACCTCCTTGTTTTAACAACTCACTTCTCTTGGCACAAACTTTGACTGCCCTGGGTACAGCATGTATGTGATCTCCCAATGTCCTCTCTCTGAAGGCCTTGATGGAATCTGAGAAATCCTACCACGCTGTCTGTCTTTTTCCTTCTGGGTTTCTTTACTAGGAGAGGGCCACACATAAGGGGATGGGGAAACATCAAGTGGAAGAAAAATACTTTGTTAGTAGCCAAGAACTAAGCACGCACTAATACACAGTTTTCTGATAACACTGAGTTAGGGTTTGATACATGAGGGATGAAATGAGGAATCTTTCCTCCCCAAATTTGGGACTCCAGCCTAAAGCATGTCTGTAGGAAAAGGAACACGTAAATGAGCACCGAGTTCCCTGATTTTATTCCCCTAACCAAGGACATGGGGTGGGAAAAGGGAGGCGAACAAGGACCAGCCTGGCCTAGAGCTCAGATGCTGCCCCGGAGTTTGCTGCCCCAGAATTTGCTGCCCTGGAGTTTGCTGCCCAGGAGTTTACCACCCGGAAGACAGAATGGGAAAGAGACAGGGCCACCCAGGGTGCTATCATGTAAATCACGGTGGCCTTGCCTTCCAGTAAATGTGGCTCAGTTCATACATGGACTCTGGTCAGCAGCTCAACAATGCATCCCTCTGAGAGAGGGGTTCAGGAGGCAGTAGACAGATAGTCCTGGCATGAAAATCTTCCAATTTGAAGGAAAAGTCCCAGAAGTCTCCTCCCTCTCAACTTACTAGTCAGTCACTAAAGGACTCTTTAATGTATTTCCTTTACAAACAGGTAGACAGTTCACTTTAAAAATTCTTGTTAAACTGATGAGTGCCAGATGGAAGATGGGTAGGGGAGCTGGGTGAAAGAGGTGAAGGGATTAAGAAATACAAATTGGCAGTTACAGAATTGTCACAGGGATGTAAAATACAGCATACGGAATATAGTCAATCATGTTACAACAACTATATATAGCGCCAGGTGGGTACTAGACGAATGAAGGGATCACTGCCCAAATTATATCAATGTCTAATCACTATACTGTACACCTGAAATTAATGTAAAATAATATTGAATGTCAACTGCAACTGCAAAAATAATTAGAAAAAGAAATTATAGATAATAAAAAACAAAATAAAAAACAAAAAGACAAAAAAAATTCTTCTTAAATTCCTAGATTATCAAGTTAGAAAAGATCATTGGGGACATCTAGTCAGCTAGTCATCTTCTGGATGAATAAACAAATAAATTAAGCTCCAGAAAGGAGTGACTTACTTATAGGAAAAGAATTCCAGGGTTCCAGATTGCTTAACCAGCATTCCCCCCCTATACTTACAGCACACTCCTAATCTTGAAATGCTGTTATATTGTGTTTTTTATTCCTGTTTTTCTTATGAATCTTCCCTATTGTCTTTTTCCCTTTTCTTCCAATCCTAATGTATACCCCACCTATATCCAGAAAAGATTTACTTGTACACAGAAGACTGTTATAAGAGCAATTCTTTCCTAAGTATACACCCAATAACAATAAGTGCACATATCCTCCAAAATTATTACACATAAATGTTCATAAGAGCATTATTTTTAATACTTTCAAACTGGAAACGACTCATATGCCCACTAACAGAAGCATAGATACAAAAATGGTGACGTATTTATACAATGAAATACTGCACAGCAACATAAAGAGCACATAATACCATGGATGGATTTCAAAGACATTCTATTAAATAAGAGAAGCCAGACACAGAGGATTGTGGATTCTATGACTAATTATACGAGGTCGACAATTACATTTGTGAACTCGTCCTAGAAAAAGTGTTATACATACCTCATTGTTGAATATCACTATGGTCACCTTTGAAGTATTCCCCTTGGGAAGCTGTGCACCAACATCAGTGCCTAGTCCACCCTTCGAAGCAATTCTGGAACTCTTTTCCTGGAATGGCCATTAGAGCTGTCGTCATATTACCCTCGGTGTCCTGAATGTCATCAAAATGTCTTCCTTTCAATAATTCCTTTGTCTTTGGATAAAGAGAGAAGTCACTGGGGGCCAGATCAGGTGAGTAGGGAGGGTGTTCCAATACAGTTATTTGTTTACTGGCTAAAAACTCCCTCACAGACAGTGCTGTGTGAGCTTGTACATTGTCGTGATGCAAGAGCCATGAATTGTTGGCAAAAATTCAGGACGTCTAACTTTTTCACGCAGCCTTTTCAGCACTTCCAAGTAGTAAACTTGGTTAACTGTTTGTCCAGTTGGTACAGATTCATAATGAATAATCCTTAGCAACATCGTTGCAACAAGTTCTCAAACTTAATTGTCAGACCTTGTATGAAGCTAAACTATGTAACAGAAATTAGAATGATGGATTTGGAGTTGGGAGCTATTGACTGGGAAGAGGTGCCAAGCAAACTTATAGGAGTATGAGAATAGAAATAATCTATATCTCGTTCTGCGTGGTGGTTATATGGGTGTGCACATATGCAAAAATCCATCGGCCTGTGCACTTTACAGTATATAAATTATACCTATGTTCAAAACAAACTTTAAAGAAGCTGTAGAAAAGCTAGAAAGAATGATTAACATACTCAAAATCTAGGCTAATAGAATTACTGTCATTGAATATCAAATTTCATTTTGAGATAGCAACCAATAAACAAATTTTTACTCCCATTTTTTAAAAATAAAACTTAAAATTATCAGGAGAGAGCAATTTTAGAAGCAATGTTTTATTCTAAAATTAACTTATGTAATCTTCTATTTTTAATTACAGTTGACATTTAATATTATTTTATATTAGTTTTAGGTCTACAGCATTGTGGTTAGATGTTTATATCATTTATGCAGTGATCCCCCCAATTAGTCTAGTCCCCACCTGGCACTATACAGAGTTGTTGCAACATTATTGACTATATTCCCTATGCTGTAATTTACATTCCTCTGCTATTTTGTAACTACCAATTTGTACCTTTTAATCCCTTCATCTTTTTTACCAGCTCCCCAACTCCCACCCCATCTGGCAATCATCAGTTTGTTCTCTGTACATATATATGAGTCTCTTTCTGTTCTGTTTGTTTATTTTGTTCTTTAGATTCCACATGAGATGGATCACGTGAGATCACGTGGTATTTGCCCTTCTCTGTCTGACTTATTTCACTTACATAATACCTGAAGGTCCATCCATGTTGTCATAAATGATAACATTTCTTTTTTGTGGCAGAGTAATACTCCATTATAAATATGTACCACATCTTCTTTATCTAATCGTCTATTGATGCGCACTGTGGGGACAGAGCCCCAGAAAGTAGTTTACAGGCTCTCGGCCTCATGTGGAAAGATGCTGGCTCATGTAGTAGATGGCCGTCAGCTGTGGCTGATTGGCCGTCAGCTGTAGCCGGTTAGCCAATTAGCTGCTAATATAATTGCTGCCGCTACAGAGGAGAGCTGAGGAGAGTAGAGGAGCAGAGTCGAGGAGAGTGGAGGAGAGTCGTCGGTCGGTTGGCAGAAAAACGGACAGCAGGTCGCACGTCCGGTGAACCCAGCCTCCAGTGAGACCATAGTGGTATGACTTCCCTACCTATGGCTCCATGGGTGTTCCATTTTGGCCTCATCATATCCTGTGTTCTTGTGTGGGGAGCGGGAGCAGAGACCCCGCAGGCCGCCCCTCACGACAAATGGCGCAGTGAGCAGGGTACCCCACACGACAGGCACTTATGCTGCTTTCATATCTTGGAGATTGTAAATAATGCTGCATTGAAAATAGGGGTGCATATATCTTTTCAAATTAGTGTTTTAGATTCCTTTGGATAAATATCCAGGAGTGGAATTGCTGGGTCATAAGGTAGTTCAATTTTTAATTTTTTGAGGATGTGCAAATCGTTTTCCATAGTGGCTGCACCAATTTGCAATCCCACCAACAGTGCACAAGGGTTCCCTTTTCTCCCCATCCTCACCAACACTTACTGTGTGTTGATTTATTGATGAGTCATCCTGACAGGTGTGAGGTGATAGCTCTTTGTGGTTTTTATTTGCATTTCTCTGATGATTAGTGATGTCAAGCATCTTTCCATATGTCTATTGGCCATCTGTGTGTCCACTTTGGAGAAATGTCTATTGAGGTCCTGTGTTCATTTGTTTGTTTTTTTGTGTTGAGTTGTGTGAGTTTTTTTTAATAAATTTTGGATGTATCATTGGTGAGTATCTTCTCCTATTCAGTATGTTGTCTTTTCATTTTGTTGATGGTTCTCTTAGCTGTGCAAAAAAAAAAAAAAAAATAGTTTGATGTAGTCCCATTTGTTTATTATTACTTCTTTTGTTTTCCTTGTTTGAGGAGATATATCAGGAGAAAATATTACTAAGAGCAATGTCAAAGAGTTTGCTGCCTATGTTTTCTTCTAGGAGTTTTATGGTTTTGAGTCTTACATTTAAGTCTTTAATTTTGAGATTATTATTGCGTGTTGTGTAAGAAGGTGGTCTAGTTACACTTTTTGCATGTATCTTTTCAATTTTCCCACCACCATTCATTGAATAGACTGTGTTTACCCCCATTGTATATTCTTGCCTCCTTTATCATAATAGATTAAGTGACCATATAGTCATGGGTTTATTTCTGGGCTCTCTATTCTGTTCCACTGATCTATGTGTCTGTTTTTATGCAAGTGCCATGCTGTTTTGATTACTAGAGGCTGTGGTATAGTTTGATATCAGGTAGCATGATACCTCTAACATTGTTCTTCTTTTTCAAGATGGCTGTGGCTGTTCAGGGATTTTTGTGGTTCCACATAAGTTTTAGGATTATTTGTTCTAGCTCTGTGAAAAATGCCATTGGGTATTTTAATAGGTATTACATTAATCTATAGACTGCTATGGGTAGTATGGATATTTTAATAATGTTAACTCTTTCTATCCATGAGCACGGTATATGCTTCCATTTATTTGTAGCTTCTTCAGTTTCTTTCTTCTGTGTCTTATGTTTTCCTAGTACAAGACTTTTACCTCATCCATTAAATATATTCCTAGGTATGTGTTTGTTTTTTGTTTTTGTTTGTTTGTTTTTTGGATGCAATTGTAAATGGGATTGTTTTCTTAATTTCTTTTTCTGATAGTTCATTATTGGTGTATAAAAATGCAACTGATTTCTGAATATTAATTTTGTAGCCTGCTACTTTCAGAATTAAATTATCAGTTCTAATAGTATTTTCGGTGGAATCTTTTGGGTTCTCTCGATATAATATCATACCATCTGCAAATAATAATAGTTATACTTCTTTCCTTCTACTTGGATGTATTTTATTTCTTTCTCTTATCTGATTGCTGTGGCTAGAACATCCCATCATATGTTGAATAAAAGTGTTCAGAGTGGACATCCTTGTCTTTTTCCTGATCTTATGAAAACATTTTTAGCTTTTCATAACTGAGTGTGATGTTAGTTGTGGGTTTGCCCTAAAGGGCCTTTATTATGCTGAGGTATGTTCCCTCTATTCCCACTTTGCTGAGAATTGTTACAATAAATGTATGCTGAATAATGTCAAATGTGTTTTCTGAATCTATTGATATGATCATATGATTTTTATCCTTCATTTTTGTTTATGTGGTGTATCACATTAATTGATTTGTGGATATTGAACCAACCTTATATCCAAGGAATAAATCCCACTTAATTATGATGGATATTTTTAATGTGCTGCTGAATTTGTTTTGCTAGTATATTTTTGAGAATTTTTTCATCTATGTTCATCAGGGATATTGGTTTATAATTTTCTTTTTTTGTAATACCTTTGTCTAGTTTTGGAATAAAGGTAATGGTGGCCTCATAAAATGAGCTTTGGGAGCCTTCTCTTCTCTTGAAACTTTTGTAATAGTTTGAGAAGGAAAGGTGCTAATTCTTTGAATGTTTGGTAAAATACACCTGTGAATCCATCTGGTCCAGGACTTTGTTTGTTGGGAATTTTTTGATTACTGATTAGATTTCATTAATAGTAATTGGTCTGTCAGATTTTCTGTTTCTTCTATATTCAGTCTTGGAAGATTGTAAGTTTCTAAGAATTTATCCATTTCTTCCAGATTGTCCAATTTGCTGGCATATAATTGTTCGTAATATTTTCTTATACCCATTGTATTTCTGTGTTTTCAGTTGCCACTTCTTTCACTTCTGATTTTATTTGTTTCAATCCTCTCTCTTTTTTTCTTAAGCAGTCTGGTTAAAGATTCATTAATTTTGTTTATCTTTTCAAAGAACCAGCTTTTGTATTGTTTTTTCAGACTCTATTTTATTTATTTCCACTCTGATCTTTATTATTTACTTCCTTCTACTCACTTTGGGCTTTGTTTACTTTTTTTTTTTTTTTCCATTTCATTTAGGTGTAAAGTTAAATTGTTTGTTTGAGATTTTTTGTTTGTTTGTTTCTTGAGGTAGCCCTGTGTTGCTATGAATTTCCCTCTTAGAACCACTTTTGCTGTGCCCCATAGATTTTAGGGTCATTGTGTTTTCATTTTCATTTGTCTCAAGGAATCTTGATTTCTTCCTTGATCTCATTGTTAACCAACTCATTGTTTAGTAGCATGTTATCTTACCCTCCATGTATTTTTTCAGTTTTTTCTTGTAATTGATTTCTAGTGTCATACCATTGTGGTCAGAAAAGATGCTCAATATGAGTTCATCTTCTTAAATTTATTGAGATTTTTGGTGGCTTAACATGTTTTCTATCTTAGAAAATGTTCCATGTGTACTTGAACAGAATGTATATTCTCCTGCTTTGGGGTAAAATGATCTAAAAATATAAATTAAATCCACCTTGTCTAATGTGTCATTTAAAGCTGCTGTTTCCTTGCTGATTTTCTGTCTGGAAGATCTATCCATTGATGTCAGTGGGGTATTAAATTCCTCTACTGTGATCGAATTACTGACTGAATTAATCTCTCCCTTTATGTCTGTCATATTTGCTTTAGATATTTAGGTGCTGCTCTGTTGGGTGTATAATCTTTTACAAGGTTTTATACTCTTGTTAGATTGATCTTTTTATAATTATGAAATATTCTTCTTTGCCTCTTATTATAACCTTTGTTTTAAAGTCTCTTTTGTCTGATGTAAGTAATTGCTACCCCAAGTTTGTTTATTTTTTTATTTTCCATTTGCATGAAATATGTGTTTGTATCCCTTTCAATCTGTGTGTGTGTGTGTGTGTGTGTGTGTGTGTGTTGATATGAAGTGGGTGTCTTGTATACAGAACATGTATGGGTCTTGTTTTCTGATCCATTTAGCTACCTTATGTCTTTTGATTAGAGCATTTAATCCATTTACACGTACAGTGATTATTGATAGGTACTGTTATTGCCATTGTTTTATTCATATTTATGGTTCTTTTTTGTCCTCTTCTTCTTCTTTTTAAAGAAGTCCCTTTAACATTTCTTGAAATACTGGTTTGGTGGTGATGACTCCATTAGTTTTCTCTTGTCTGAGAAGTTCTTTATCTCTCCTTCAATATTAAATGATAACCTTGCTGGATAGAGTACATTTGGCTATAGGTCCTTATTTTGCATCACTTTGAATATTTTGTGCCAATCCCTTCTGGCCTACAAAGTTTCTTATAGGTAACTAGCTCCCTTTTACTTGCTGCTTTTAAGAGTCTCTCTTTGTCTTTAGCTTTTGGCATTTTACTAATGATGAATCTTGGTGTTAGCCTCTTTGGGTTCGTCTTATTTTGGACTCTGTACACTTCCTGAACTTGTATGTCTATTTCCTTTACCAGGTTAGGGAAGTTTTCAATCATTATTTCTTTAAATAGATTCTCAGTCCCTTAATCTCTCTCTTCTCCTTCTGGTACCCCTATGATGTGAATGTTATTATGTTTGATGTTGCCCCAGATGTCCCTTAAAGTATTCTCATTTTTTTATTCTTTTTTTTTTTTTTATTCTGATTGGATGTTTTATGCTACCTTGTTTTCCAAATTGCTGATTCAATCCTATGCTTCATTTAAGCTGCTGTTGATTCTTCTAGTGCATTCTTCATTTCAGTTATTATATTCTTCATTTCTGACTGGTTCTTTTTATGGTTTCTATTTCCTTTTTTATGCTTACTTTCTCTTTGTAGAAATTCTCATTAAGTTCCTTGAGTAGCCTTATAACAAGTGCTTTGAATTCTGTATCTGGTAGATTGCTTGCCTTAATTTTATTTGGCTCATCTTCTGGAGTTTTCTGCTCTTTCATTTGGGACATGTTTCTTTGTCTCCACATTTTGGCTACCTTTCTGTTTGTTTTTATGTGTTGGGTAGATCTTCTATGTCTCCCAGTCTTGGCCAGGTAGCCTTATGTTTGTGTCCTGGTGGGGGCCCAGTGGTGCAGTCTCCCTGATCACTTGAGCCAGGTGCTCCACGAGTGTTCTTTGTGTAGGGTGTGTGTTCCTTCCTGTTGTAGTTGAGCCTTGATTGCTGTTGGCATGTCAGTGGGTGTGACTGATGCTTAGGCTGACTGGCTGTGAAGATGGCACAACCACAGCTTACCAGCTGCTGTGCATATGCTGACTCCTTGGAGTAGAATTCACTCCAGTGGGCTCTGGTGCTTGCCCAGACCACCCTTTTGGTGTGCCACTTGTGGGACTAATTGGGTGGTGCTCTGTCATAGTCTGAAGCCATAAACCAGGTATGTTGGTTCTGGGGCCTCTTGGGCGGGGCTCTTACGCATGCCAAGGTCAGCTGCTGCCTGTGACCTGCCCAGAGTTACCTGATAGGAGCTATAAAGTGATCCGTGTTTGCTTGCTGCCTGTGGTAGACCTGGAGGCACACGTGAAATGCCATGCTGTAAACCAAGGCTGGATGCCACCAGTCCACCCCTGGGGTAGTGCAACAGAAGGCCCTGGGCACTCTGAGGCCTGTCATTGCCTACTGGCTGTCTGTAAGGCTCAGCCACTGAAAAAGCCTCAGACAGTATGTGAGTTGGGTGGGGTGGAATCTCAGGGAGTCATCAAGGTAGAGCGAGCAGTGCTCACCAAAGCAGATTCAGATTGGGCTGTGTGTGGGAAGACTCAACACAGGGAAAGTGGTGTCTATCTGCCAGCTGCACAAGAGCAAGGCAGGGACGATGGCAGTTTTCCTTCCAGCCCTCTCTCTGAAGCCACACAAGTCAGTCTCTGCCTGTGTGTTTCTGGTGCCTCCCAAGCCGCTGCCCCTCTGCTGGGGCTCAGGGTCAGTGCCTGGGAGCAAGAGAGTCTGTGTGCAGGCCTTTTAAAATTTGCCCTCCATCTAGAACAGACCATGGAATCCCTACCTATTTTCACACATATAGTGGGGGCTTCTCTTCCCAGAACTAGTGTTCCAGATTGGGAAGCTGGTTGTGGGGCTGGCATCCCTCACTCCTCAAAGGGGACCTCTACAGCTGAAATATCCCTCCCAATTCTCAACCACCACACTTGGGTATAGGGTCAGTCTATTTCATGTCTCCACCTCTCCAACAAGCCTGGACATGGCTGTTTCTTTATATCCTTAGTTAAAGGACTTCTGTTCAGCTAGTCTTCAGATGGATCTCCAGGTTGATTGTTCCGTAATTTAGTTGTAATTTTAATGTTGTTGTGGAAGGAGGCAAACTCAGCATTTACCTATTCCATCATCTCGACTGGAACCTCTGTGACCCTTTTATTTCATTAGTCAAAAGAGATCAAACAAATCTGATATTTTCACAGGGCTGAGAGAATCAGGGGAAATAACAGGTATGGAATCCCTAAGGTTACTGGCTTATTATACCATAATATAACTCAGGAATAGCCACATCGAAGAGATGCATAGCACAAGGTATGTGGGAAGGGGCACAGAGTTTCCATGCCCTCTCCAGGTACATCACTCTCCCTGCACCTTTACCTGTTCACCAAACTGGAAGCGTATCATGTAGTCTTTTAAATAAAAGGAATTGAACAATATACTCATAATGGATAAAATCTCTGATAGTAGCTCATTAGAACTGTTGAGATATCTTAATATGCTCATTTTTTCTACCAGTCTTTCATAAGCCTGACAGTTATGATGAAATATAACAAAAATATGAATTAATAAGCTAAGGATATCCAGGTGAGTATCAGTTACCTAACTCTTCAGAGAGTGCCATACACAAGATTCACCTGGGGATCTTGTTAAAATGTGATTTAGATTCAGCACATCAGGGAAGGGCTGGGGTTCTGTGTTTCTATGAAATTCCTGGATAATGCTGTTTCTGTTGGAACAAGGACCATACATTGAGTAACAAGGCCTTAGACCACTCAGGAAGTTTTAACTCATGATTTGCATTATTTGTATTGAGGTCGTTTGTTAAAAATCAGATTTCTGGGTTCCCTCTCCCCACGAGGTGGGAAAAATGCTGCTGCTTTTTTTCTTTAATAAATACCAAAAAGATTATGGCATACAGTAAAATTTTGGAGCCACTGACTTAGACAAGTGGACTTTCAGCATACTCCTTACAATTAATTTTCCAGTAAGTATAGTTAATTGCAGCTGGTTTTACACATGAGGATAAAGGAAGGGAAAGAACATATTTTCAATATCTTATATACAAGGTCTGACAATTAAGTTTGAGAACTTGTTGCAACAATGTTGCTAACCATTTTTTATATCAGAGGGATTATTCATTATGAATTTGTACCAGCTGGACAAACAGTTAACCAAGTTTACTATTTGGAAGTGCTGAAAAGGCTGCATTAAAAAGTTAGATGAAAACGACCTGAACTTTTCACCAACAATTCGTGGCTCTTGCATCACAGTGCACCAGCTCACATGGCACTGTCTGTGAGGGAGTTTTTAGCCCCTCAACAAATAACTGTATTGGAACACCCTCCCTACTCACTTCGTCTGGCCCTCAGTGACTTCTTTCTTTACCCAAACATAAAGGAAATATAGAAAGGAAGACATTTTGATGGCATTCAGGACATCAAGGGTAATACAACGACAGCTCTGATGGCCATTCCAGAAAAAGGATTCCAAAATTGCTTTGAAGGGTAGACTAGGCACTGGCATCAGTGCATAGTTTCCCAAGGGGAATACTTCAAAGGTGACCATAGTGATATTCAGCAATGATATATGTAGCACTTTTTCTAGGATGAGTTTGCAAACTTAACTGTCTGGCCTCTTACATCAGTGACTTATGCAATTAACTTTAGTTCATTTAATCCTAATGGATAGCCTATGAGGTGGGAATTATTGTCAACATTTTAGAATTAAAAACAGGTGGTCATTATTGAGCACTTACTATGTCCTAGACATTGTATTAAAAACTTTAAGAACAGCCCAATGAAATAGGCTCTGTTGATTCATCCCAATTTTACAGTTGAAGCAATGGAGCATTAGCAAAGTAAACCACTCTGTTGTCTGTCTGACTCTATAGAGCTCAAGCCTCAGTCACTACAGGGAGGTCTCTCTCAGTTGACATCACATAGGAAGAAGCAAGGCCAGGATGCAAACCAGATGTATATATTTTTTATGTTTATCTTTATTTTTGCTTCAACTATAACAATTTGACCAATTGGCACATATTATTTTCCTTTCAGTTTGCTTTTATTATTCCATCCTTCAATTATTTTGCTTTGAGGAGTATCAGTAAACAGACTTAAGGTCGCAGACAATAATTGGTAACATCTGTAGAGTGTTTTACAATTTACAGATTGTGTACAAAATACCTTGGCTGATCTGATTTCCCAAAGCACATGTAGCCTCATCTTACGAATGAGGAAACCAAGGGCCAGGAAAATATAATTAATACCTGGGATTCAGACTCCAAACTCCTCACTCCAAATCTGTGAGCTTCCACTAGCCAGTCTGTCAAGGGAAGAGGAAGCAGAAAAATAACATGAGAGAGTGGGGAAAGCAATCACTTGGGAAACAATAACATGGAATTTTAGTCCTAGCCCTGCCTCTAGCTGGGTGCAACCTCAGGCAATCTGCTTGCTTTCTTTGGAACATAAATGTTCAATCTTAAAGTAAAGGTTGAGCATAAACCAATATTTTCAGATAGTGTTGCCTCATTTTTATCAAAACCCTTTCTTTAAGGGAATTCTTATAACAGACCCACTAATTCAAAAGGCAAACATTACAGCAGAGAGTTAACAATTAAAACACTGGGAGCCCACCCCTTTCCATTCTAGGACAGGGCAGGAATTATGTCTTTGTTGTACACTGAGTTCCTAGATCAATGTCTGACACATAGTAGGTGCTTACTAAATGTTGTTGAATAAGTCTCCTTTATGGATTTCTTGTAGCTCCGTGGAGCGCAGTATAGAGACTGTTGGATGAGCAGGTCTAAATGATATGGTGTAAGGAGAGAAGGGTGCCATTGTGCCTGGGGGAGACAAAATCACATAAGTATATTCCTTTACCAATTCTGTCTTAATAAGGCTTGACTTTGTCTAGAGGTGCTAAACATTATGCAAAAATCGACTATAGAAATCAATCAGGAACTCGGCTATTTAAATTTACTCCACTCTTTGACTTTATTTCTTGCTATTGCATGCAAATTTAAATCCCAAATGTTAGGAAAAACTTTTTAAAATGTGGAAATGGAGCATTTTTTAGCTTGAAGTCACAACAAATCCTTCACTTGTAAACAGGATTTTTTCTCCTGTTTTTCTTTTAACCCAAGGCCTGAAGCTGGAGCTCTCTGGCTTAAATAAGTGAAACAAAATATAGATTCCTCCAGATGCTTTCTGGTAAAAATTGTAAATAGAATCTTAATTATAATGTATGTTCATGTCAGTGACCCAAAGGAACAAAAATTAATAGATTTATTATGTATCTAACCAATTTTTGTTGGTAGAAAATTGATATATCCTTTCAGTATTCATCATCTTGTGTCATCAAATGGTCTGGGAAGAATTCACCACTTGTACCCATCTGCGTAGAAAAGTATCACAGAACTGCTTTAATTCTGGCCTTCCTTTTGCATTTCCAGTGCCACAGTCCTAATTATCTGTTTGTGAACTATTCTCACAGCCTGTAAACTGATATCTCTGTTCTCAGATTCTTATTTCTGCAGCCGTCTTCCATATTAACAAAAGATCCTTCTAAAATACAAGTCTTCTCACATCACTCTCCAGGTTAAAGCATTTCAGGGAAAGCCAGATGTAACCAGGGGGAGGGCCGCACCACCTAGCATGACGCACCCAGCCCTTCCCATCTGGCGCCAGCCCACCACTCTCACTCACCTCACTGTCTTCCCCAGGAAGACTGTGCTCGAGCTGCCCACACGATGGGTGTTTCTGCGCCAGCTACAGACAGGTTCTCCTTTGGAATGTCTTTATTTCCCTTTCACAACTGAGACAACAAACGCATTTCTAAGGCCCAGCATCAACGTCTCATTTCCAGGATTAGATAAGTTATGTTTCCTTATTAATAATGCACTACATGAAAAAAGACTACAGTGAACTTCCCAAATCCTTTAATGCATTGCATTATTAATCATAAAATATGTAAGAGCTTATGAAAATGGTTACTTTGTTTGAATAGGCAAGGCATCTATTCATTGTACAGGTAGATGCTAGGTGTGCTTTTACGCCTGGCTGGATCTCTTATACTATTTCTAAAAACACCCCCACCTCCACCTGAGGCCCCGTGTCAGACAACTGAGGCATATACTCACTGGCAAAGGGACCCATTACCTTGGGCCGTCTTCTGGAAACATATTGTAGCTTATGGCAGTGATTTACTAAAGCTAGATGGCCTCTGCTCATGTGGAGGTGCCTTCCTACTCCCAATTCTTCTTCACGGACATCATCTGGGTGGTTTAAAATTAGGCAAGGTGGGAGGATTTATACCACAGAAAGGGGAAAATGCTATACATCACACCTTTTCCCCGGAATGCTACTTGTTAAACCTTTACCCGAATGCCACTGCTCGTTGGTTTCTTCCTGATCTCTCAAATGTATGTATGTATGTATGTATGTATTTTTTATTTATTTATTTTGCAGTTGGCCATTCTTTTATTTTATTTGTTAATTTTTATAAAAAGGTTATATGGTGTATTACAGAATTGTACATCTCCGATTGATTTACACTTCCTGTCATGTGCTGTCACAACCATGTCCCTCTGCTTTGTAGCACCCACCTTAGTTGTAATTTGATGTTCGTTTCTAGTGGGAAGATTCACTGAGGTAGTGTATTCTAGGTTCTGATGACAAGTTTTGGAAAAAAGAGTCCAATGTCAGTCGTTCAATTTATTTATCATTATGTACTTCCACTGAGTCCTCACTTAACATCATCCACAGTTGACAGATTCTGAGACTTAAAGGAAAACGAAGTGTAACAAAACCGATCTTACCTATTGATATAAATGACAGTTAGGTTCCTGCAGCATCTCAGGTATCTCATCAATATTATAAAAACAACAACAAAAAAAGTTCAAGGAAAGGACATTACTTGAAGACCTGCTGTATTTGCTAAGTGGTATTTTCCCTCCACAAGACTGTAAGCTCCATGAAGGCAGGGCGATATTGGTTTCCTATCCACCTAGCATAGAACCTTGCTCATGGTAAATGAGCAACTACATTGTGATAAAGAAGAAATACAATCACCATTTTCTGCTGCTGCTAACAGCTCTCTGATACAACACATACCCCACTCCCTGTGGAACTGCCGCTGAGAATGAGAAAGTGTGGGTTTTGCATATTACCTGTGGAGGGGGTGTGCTTGAGGCTCCAACTTTGGCTACCTGTGATTCTGTCACATCAGTGGTCAGTGCCTGTGCGTATCCCTGTCTTTCAGTGAATTAGTAGCAGGACAGGTTTCCTGAGAGACTGAGTAACCTTTGAAAAATATTTAGTGTGTAGGAAACAACAAATGCATCTTGGGTATTTATATCTAGAGAATAGACTTAATTAGGTATCATTCACTATTATTCTGTCCCTTCAATGTAGTAATCTGGCTTTGATTTGGTTTCCATGGCTGTCCTCAAGATGTCGTTGTTTGAAGAAAATGTATATATATTTTTCAGTTGTCACATCTGAAGATGTTAATAAAAAAGAGTTATGAAGTATTTTTCATCTTCATGTTCTCAGTGGATTCATTAGCAGGAAAGTAGCTCAAGTGTGGTGTCATTACCGCTTTTCATTGACGGAAGTGGGTTCACACCAAGATGTGGCCTCCCCACACCGACTTCCTCCAGAGCTTCCTGCTCACGGGCAGGATTTTGCATCTTCAACAAGACTGTTGGGGTGCTTTGCAGCCAGGGCTGCACAGTTGAGGCAGCGTGCATGGATTTAAAGGTCAATCTGGGAAAATGAAATTGTTTTGCTTTTCAGTACTTTGTTTTGCAAGCAGGTGATTTGAAGCATCTCCGCTCTTACAGTACTGGGAACCCAGGCTTCAACTTTCCATAATGCTGGCAGCTACCAGTAACATTGTGTTCTTAGCACAAATGTATTGCTAACATGGGGGGCCCCCTGGGATTCTGGAAAGGGCATTTGGCTGGAAGTCAGGAGACCTGGGCCCCCATTCTGTCCCTGCTATTAAAAATAATGATAATAGTTCACACTCCTTGAGTTCTAACTTTGTGCCAAACATTTTTTAAGTGACGTATAAACATGAGGAGGTTAAAGCGATTGAAACATTAACTCTCATGGTAACACAAATAGGCAGACAGCATGTGATTCTTTTATTTGTTTTCTGTTTGCTCTAGTCTTCCTGCTAAGTCCCATATGCTAGTATCTAGGGAAAACAACAACAGCAACAACAGAAAGACAAACATTTAGTCCAGCATAAATTTAGACAAATAAATACTTCTAACGTGTGCTGTCCAATATGGTAGCCACTACCCATATATTCCTATCTAAGCCCTTGAGATTTGGCTAGTCCAAATTAACATAGGCTGTAAGTATAACAGACACATCAGATTGCAATTGCTTTGTATTAAAAAAACATAAATCTATTTAATAATTTTATATTGATTTCATGTTGAAATCGTTTAGATATTCGGGTTGAAATACATTGGTTGAATTATTTCACTGCTTCTTTTTATTTTGATTTAATGTGGCTACTACAAAGCTTAAAACTATGTGTGTGTCCACTACTTATGTGTTCTGCAGGCAGAGAAACAGCATGTGTTAAGGCTGTGAGTCCTGAAAGACTTGGAGCTTTTGAGGAAGTGGAAGATGACGCAGTATCTTGCAGCACTGCACCTTGGATAAGGCAGGGCGTATAGAAAAGTCAGGGAGTAGGATAAATCTAGACAGAAACTGAGCAGTTAGACCATGCGGGAACTTGTATTCTTTGGTAAGGAGTTTGAATTTATTCTAAGGACAGTGAAAAGCTGTGGAAGGGGTTAGGCAGCGGAGATGTGATATGATGTATGTTTTGCATCACCTCTCTAAATACCAGCTTCCCATCTTTAAAATAGGTATAATATTATGAATATCTTCAAAAGATCATTAAACAAGGTAACGGAGGGTACTCATTCCGGAAGTTGTGAAATGCTAGAGAGGGATAAATTAATCTTATCACTATGGCTACTGCTCAAAAAATCTTCCATGATTCCCTGATATCAGTGTCATAGAATCTTCCATCAGAGTGCTTTAAAGTCTTCCATCTGCTAGCCCCATCTGACCAGTATAAACATTTGTCTCATGTTCTGCCCTATTGCATGATCTCCAGTCTTCTCCACACTGTACCTCCTGCTCCTACAGCTGGACTTTGCTCGTGATAGACAGTGGTCATTTGGAATGCCTTTCTTGTTTTCCTCCCCCTATCCTAATCCAATTGCATTTTTACTTGTACTAGTCAGGACTCTTTTGGTTACAAAAAACAGAAACGCCTCAAACCGGCTTGAACAGCAAAAGGAAGTTGTGAACAATATAAGTGAAAGGTCCAGGGCTATGTCTAGTTCCCTCAGGCATGAGTGGATCTAAGAACTCATGAAGCCATGACAGGAGTTTGTGTCTTGGGTCTCTATCTCTACATTTTACCCATGAGTAGTCAAGGTGATTGTCCATTGCTCTAGACTATCCTACCAGCTTAGCAATTCCAGTAGAAAGAGAATTTCTCTTTTCCAAATGTCCTAGCAAAAGTCTCAAGGTTCACTATATTGGCCTAAATTTATTATACACTCTAAAGACACCTATGTAATATTTATTGGCCGAACCCCAGATCAGAGCATATCCCATGGATTGAGGATACTAGTGGAAGTTAATTCCCAGCCAAACCAAAAGGATAAAGTGGGGTTGGGGGAGGTTCCTAAAAGAAAAACAGAATTGGGAAATGGATACTGGAAAGGCAAAAAGAAAAGAAAACAAAACCCCACCCAGATATCCACCATAATGATGTGGCTTAGGTCCCATGTCCTCTATGACTTCAGGCAACAATTATGTTTTTCCTTCCTAACTTTTCTTTATATTTGGTCTCTGGAGCATACATTTTGGGGTCCTGATATTCCATTCTGCACTTTATTACAACCATAAATTTTTTATTGCTTGATTAGACCTGGTGGTAATCTCATCATAGAGATGTGAAAGCCCAGAAGGGAAAAATAATAAATTTTGGATTATTTTGAAAGTATTTCTTAAGGGCTTTTTAGGCTATTTCTGGGGGTGGGGTGGAAAAGTACAAAATATTTTAAAAACCTTTAACATTCTTTCTAGAAATTTTCGACTACTTTTCTCATCCTTAACAATTCTAAATTTGTCAATAATGACAATTTCATGAACAAAATACTGAGTTGGTGTAGTTTGAAATTTCTAACCCAAACGTATGTTTTTTGATCTGTCAAGGATGTATGTATTTCCTCTTTCCCTGACTATATCTATGTATGTATGTATCTAGGTAAATACATACACATATATACACAGACTTATTTATGTTTTAATTTTTTTTTTGATCTTGAGTTTGAACTTTTTCAATCATCTCTCTCCTGTCTCTCTGTCTCTCTTATACTCCCTTGTGCCTAAATATGCTCGAGTCTGCCTGTCTGTCATTCTTGGTATATTCTTGTTTGTAGGTTACAGTTGTCTCTGAGCTGTTAGAGGTGTGAGGCATGTACCTAAGACAATTGTTTGACTATATGTGTGTCTGTTTTTCCAAGCTTTATTGAAATATAATTGACATATAACATTGAGTAAGTTGAAGGTATACAATGTGATGATTTGATACATTTATACATTGGGAGGTATTTACCACAATAAGGTTAGTTACCGTGTTTCCCTGGAAATAACACCTAGCTGGACAATCAGTTCTAATGCGTCTTTTGGAGCAAAAATTAGTATAAGACCCGGTCTCATATTATGTTAGATAAGATCTGATCTTATAGTAAAAAAAGACTGGGTCTTATATTAATTTTTGCTCCAAAAGATGCATTAGAGCTGATTGTCCGGCTAGGTCTTATTTTCAGGGAAACACGTTAACACATCTTTCACCTCATGTAATTACCATTTTGTTGTTGTTTTGATAAGAAGATTTAAGCTATACTCATAGCAATTTTGAGTATAGAATACAGTTTTCTTAACTATAGTCACCATGCTGTACATTAGATCCATGGAAGTCATTTATCTTATAACTGAGAGTTTGTACCCTTTGGCCAACATCTCCCTATTTCCCCCACCCCCACCCCTCAGTCTCTGGCAGCCATCATAATATTTTGTTTCTATGAATTCAGTGTTTTCATATTTCACATATAGGTGAGATCATACAGTATTTGTATTTCTCTGTCTGACTTATTTTACTTAGCATAATGCCTTCAAAGTCTATTTACATTTTTGCAAATGGCAGGGTTTCCTTTTTAATGGCTGAATAATATAGATATCTATATCTATCTATCTATCTATCTATCTATCTATCTATATATATATATATACACACATAGCAAATTTTCATTGTCCATTTATCTATTTATAGACACTCAGATTGTTTCCATGTCTTGACTATTGTAAATGTTACTGCAATGAGCATGAGAGTATATACGTCTCTTTGAGAAAGTGATTTCATGTCCTTTGAATATATACCCAGAAGATGGTCTGCTAGGTCGTATTAAACTTTCCCAACCTTCTGAATTAACTGATAGGAAAAGAATAACAGGACCTTTCAGGTTGCACACCTGGGTGTTGAAATATTTTTAAATATAAAGGTAACCTGATTAATTTATTCTGAAGAAATAGACTTCTGCTGGTAAAGTTGTGGACGAATTGGACGGCAGTTAAATGGAAGTTTAATTAGGAAGCAATAAAGGTCTCAAGTAGCTCAGTGAGAATTGAAATGAGGAAGTGAATTAGCAACATAATTAAGATAAAAAATGAGAAACCTTAATAACCACTGGGTACAGGCACAAGAGTCTAGGAGAACCTGGAGATGAATATGTTATTCTAGCTTAGGCAACTAGACATCACTAATTATATAGGGGAGAGAGGGGTAAACTGTGCAAGAAAGATGAAGGATTTTGATTTGGAACTCTGAGTTTAGAACTATTAAGATACCAGCCAGTGTGACATCTAGCTGGATGAATCTGATATATATTTGGACATTGGGGTCCGGAGCTAGGGAGAAGGCCTTTGATAAAGATATATATTTGGGAATCACTATTGTATAGAAGACAGTTGAAATCATGAACATGGTAAGAGCTTAGTTCAGTAAGATAAGAACATCCAGGATGGAATCTATTGAAGGTCTTGAAATCTTGGTGCCATAAATTTTATGCTCACTGTTGCTTCTAAATCAGCTCTAACATTGCTCTGAAGAGAGAAAAGGGCAGCTTTGATGCCAATATATCCGTCTGTGAAGATAAATTATGATTATAGGTAAGAAATTAGAGTTTATGGAGGAATTAAAGATAGTCCTGGGCCTCCACAAACTGTATATTTGGACCCTCTGAAACCCTTCATATTGTGTTTCTGCCTTATAAAACTGAGTAATTGCAACCCCTTTTGCCTGGAATGTAATGAGCTCTCTTTGTGTTGCTAGAGCAAGTGAAGGAAGTTGATGAACCCAAAATAAGGAACTGGCTCATTGATTTGCATCTAGAGTGACTAGTATAGTATCTTATACATAGCAAGTATTCAATCAAGTTTTGGCAGTAGGTTTAACCCACCTTAAATATACTGGCTAAAATCGGGTGGGCATGAATTCCTAAAAGTAAAAAGACGATAAGGCCACAGGTGTAGTTTGAAATTGACCAAGAAATATTTTAATTCATCAATGTGGTTCTTTCTTATTTTGCAAGAATGCTTCTCATAGGAAGAAATTAGTTCTATTTTTTCTTCCTAGTTGAATGTGAGGTCAAATATTTATAGCTACAGGAGATGTCCAGACAAAGGGCATAGGTAAACACATTTAAGACATCAAGGAAACAATATATACATATCTCCTGAGATTGCTGGTTATATGAAAAGCTAGATACAGAGTTTATTCTAACTTCTTACAGGCTACCCAAAGCTCTGTGACCTCTTCTGTGCTGTACCCAAGATCATATTCCATTGTTTTAGATTTATTTTAGCTTACAGGAAAGAATCGTCCTGAAAATTTAATTTTCCAGCCAACCCCAATAGCAATGATATTTGGCATAATTTTACATGTTGGCTTTCTTTCAAACCATCAGCCCTCCATCAACATTTTGACTATGAAGGCAAAATCAGTTTCTTCCCTCTAAATTTTTATGAAGTTTCTCATCTCTGGGCACGTTATATCCAAAGTTACCAGATGTGCAAGTACAGCCTGAGGCTAATTCTGTGTCCCCATTATGATTGGATTTCCTGTTTTGACAACTCTCTGCTCATACAAAGAGGAACAGGTAGAATCTTGATGTGAATTCACTGCAACCATTTGGAATGAAACCTTCCAGGTGCAGCAACTGACAACTCTGACTCAATAGAGAAAATGACAACATTTGCAGCTTAGAGAGTCACCTCATATATCTGCCATCCACTTTTGGTCTACAGATCTTCATTTAGACTCCATTTATTAAACAATGTCCGAGCTACTGAGAAATTAAGCATGGACTGAAATGCCTCTCATCAGAGAACTTATGTCAGGATCATTGGTGATGTGGCATAATGAAGAAATTATATCTCAAATCCAGTGAAAAAAATGCTGTGTTTAACGTCAAGAGAATTGAATTCTAGTTCATGGGTTGGCCCTGAGCAGCTATGTGACCATGTGCAATGTCTTTGGATGGCTTCATTTTCTTCACTTGCACAATAAAGGGCTGAGGTTGGAGAGCCTCCAGCAATCTATTCTCTTTCTGCTTCTGTTACCAACAAGCTGAGGGAAAAGGGGCTAGAGAAAGATGATGCAAACAAATCAGCCCTGAATCTACTCAACACTCACCACCATAATAAAGCATACAAAAAAGTCTCAACAAAACGAAAGAAAAAATTTCCATTATACTTTATTTTGACTCAGTTCCTTAATTTCACTGGGTAACTTCTAATTACATTTACTTAGACAGACATAACCAGCTAAATTATGTGGAAGCTTAATTGTATTCCAGAGAAACTCAGAATTTTTCTTCTGCATCAGCTGTAGAGTGGCATTCATTAAGTGTTGCCCTTTGGAAGTGCATCTTTGATGGCTGGGCCACCTGTTAGGTCACATCGGAATCTCTCAAAGTAGGAATTATGGAGGACGTGGAGATGTGCCACCCAACGCCCATTTCCTAATTTATAAGGCCCGGTGTAAAATAAAATGCAGGGACTCATTTTTAAATTATTAAGAATTTCAAGACAGCTACAGCAGTTGCTGGGCCATTTCTGCTCCACACGTTGCTCACTCCAACCGGTCCTGTTTTTCCTGATCCCTCCACAGGAGTTGTTCCCTAGGATACTCCCCGCACCCTAAACCATCTCAAGAGTCTACTTCTGGAGACCCCAGATCATTATTTATTTTAAGAATAAAAAATTTGAAAGCAATGCATTTTTAATTAAAAGCAGTCATACAAAAAGGCATTGTGCAAAGGGAAAATAAGAATAAAATCACTTACAGGAGAGAGAGAGAGAGAGAGAGAGAGAGAGAGGAGTAAAAAGTGCTAAGTTCTCAGGTGGATGCTGCCTCATGGTAGGACGCTGCCTCGTGGTAGTTCCTTTACTGTAAGATGTAATAGCTCACATGTGTTAATTGTAATAGCAATTGATCCTTTAAGGGCAAACCTCTGAGTAGGAAAACCTTTCAAAATGGCAGCCAAGGTAAGTTAAAATGGTCATCAGTGACATTCGCCTGAATAATACCTTTTTGCAAGCTGAGAATCCTTAATTACTAGCACAACCATAATAGAAATGGAAATACAAATCAGAATTCTCTTCCTGGAAGTTTTCTTCACTGAACTTAATCATAAGAAAAAAAGGTGTCAGGTAAGATATTTTGTTACAGGATTGGCACTACCCCAACGTTTCAGGTTTCTTTCACAGCCTTAAAACTATAAGAAATATTGGGTGTTTTACTCCTTAGTAAAGCCAATCCTCCAAAATTTGAGGGTTTGACTGAGATGAGTATTGTGGATCAGGACTCAGAGAACTTCGGAGGTCCTTGCCTACAATGTATGATCCTCACAAAAACCCAATACACAACCAAACAGGAATAGACAGCAAGTCTCAACTAGGAAAAAAAAAAAAAAAAGGCAAAGGGAACGTGTGCTTATCTGGAACAAGAACACCACTTTGGAAAAGAGCAAATATGAAACATTTCCTTCTGTCCAGATGATGTCCTAAGAGAATGCTTTGCCAGATATTTATGTGTAAAGATGGAGCCCCAAACTATGAATGCCTTTGGTATAAAGACAGAAGTGTTATGAGAATCATCTGCAAAAATACTTGACAGCCCCTGAGTGAAGCTTGGAAAGCCCAAGACCACCAGAATTTCAGGTCACGGTGAGTTATAAATAACCACTGTATTGCCCTGAGTAAGACCATGCATTGTGGAGCCACGTGGAAGTGAGTATGCATCCTGGCCCTGCTGTACTCCATCTGTATGAGGGGACAAGTCACTTAACCCTGCTACACCCCAATTCCTTATCTCCAAATGGGGATGCAGACGACCACGCCAAGTAAGCGTTGTCTGAGACAATGTGTGTAAGGCAGTGGTGCAGAGGTGGCATGCAGCACATGACAGCTGTTATCCCTCCTGGTGTCATCTTTCAGGGTTCCGCCACATATCAGAAAGAGAGGGGAAAAGATGGAAACAGCAAGCCCAAGAAACGTGATATTTGAAGCTTTGGAAACATTTCAAGATCTAAAGAATAATGGGAAACGCAAAGTGACCTGGGGGAAGTGACAGATGTAAACATGGATGCTTAAAAAGCAGAAAGATGGTTTCAAAATAAATAAATAAATAAATAAACAAACAAACAAACAAATAAATAAAAATATATAGGCAAATCATCTATGAAAGGCACAGCACCACCCAATTATTACCAAGACTGTTATTTGGAGATCAATTTTAAAGGGACCATGGCAACATACAAACAATGGCTTTGTACATACCAGGTGATGTGCAAAACACTTACGATGGGTACTTACTTTATGTGTATAGAATCCCATATACACAATATAATTAATTAATTTTTGGCTTTTGTAATGGGAAAGTCGCAAAGATGTTGAATTTTTTTAAGGTTTTCCATGTGATATTTTGATATATGTGTACATTGTGAAATGATTACAACCATCGAGCTAATTAATGTACCCATCACTTCATATAGATACCATCTTGTAACGTGGTGAGAACACTTAAGATCTACTCTCTTAGCAAATTTCAACTCTGCCATAGAGTACTGTTAACTATAGTCACCATGCTGTACATTAGAGCTCCAGAACTCATTCATCCTGTATAACTGAAACTTTCTACCCTTTGACCAACATTTCCTCAGTTTATTATCATTAACCCTGTTTTAGAGATGTAGAAACCAAGGCACATGGAGCTTCACCAACATGCTCAAAGTATCACAACTAGAGGATGGTGGATCCAGGATGCTAATTGAATTCCCGACTGCTCTGTTCTTATCCACCATTTTATACCACAGCTTGTGGAATACCATGGGCTTCACAGTTATCAAGAAAGTATTTTGAATCCTGGCTATGTGTTAGTTATGTGTTCTTGGCAAACTAATCTCTCTGAACTACTGTTCACTTACTAAATTGGGAAAATTATAGTTCCTTCTTTACAGTGTTGTAAACTGTAGTTATTATTAGTGTAGAAAATATTTATGTTTTGTTCAGTTTCTTTTAAGGATAAAAATCATAACATTTTTTCAAACAAAAAAGACTCTCCTGGTCCAGTGTGTTCCATTTTCTTCCTCACCTCTAATAATCTTACATCTATATATTCCTCTTGTATAATTATTTGTCTTTTTCCCTTTAACTTGATTAACTTCAACAACTTAAGTACCTAATCTAGTCTCATCTCAAACAATAATATCTGTGAAATCTCAGAGTAGATAATATGCTTTGTTTTTATTTTAATCCATATTAAAATAACCAAATTATTGCCTCTGTATCATGGTAGTTGAGCATTTAACTCTCTTATATTCAGATCTCTAGTCTCTCTGTGGGGACAGAGTCCCAGAGAGCAGTTTCCAGGCTCTCGGCCTCACGTGGAAATGTGCTGGCTCGGGTAGTACATGGCCACCAGCTGTGACTGGTTGGCCATCAGCTATAACCGTTAGCCAATTAGCCACTGATATAACTGCCATGGCTGCATTGGTTGGTTGGTTGGTTGGTTGGTTGGTTGGTTGGTTGGTAGGTTGGTTGGTGGTGGTGGTAGGTTGGCAGGCAGAAAAGTGGACAGCAGATTGCGGATCATGTAGATCCTATTTCGTGTGTCTCACCCAGCCACCAGCGAGACTGGGGTGCAGGAAGACCCTTGTTGGGGTACTGGTGGATGTTTGCTTCCTGTGTCTCCAACCCTGCCTCCAGCAAGAATATAGTGGTATGACTCCCCTATCTATGGCTCCCTGAGTGTTCCGTTTTGGCCTCACCATATCCTGCATTCTTATGTGGAGAGCGGGACCAGAAACCCGCATGACATCCTGAGTGACACTCTCTCAATTCATTATCTTAAATAATTCTGCATTAAAGATGGCTGCAAATTCTGTGACAACCCTTTCGTTGAGAGGTGGAATCTATTTCCCTCTGTTAGAAAAGTAAACAATGAATTTATGCTGTTTACACAGAGATTAATATTAAGAATTCAATAAATCATAACTGCTTATGTTGTTGTCTTCACCTACATGGTAAAGGGATTAACTGTAGTGTAAAGCACAGGTTCTGGAACCAGACTGTCTAGGTTTAAATTCTTGTTCTGCTGTTTTATAGGTATGAGGTTTTGAACATGTTATTTCTCTTTGCATCAGTGACCGCATCTGTAACAATGGAACCAATTTAACTATCTCGTAGTGTTGTTGTGAGGACTACATCTGACAACCCATATAAATTGCCTAGCCCCTATAAAACATTAAATAAATATTAGCTACTCATTAATAACATCTCTAAAGTCATCTCCAACTCAGTGATTCTTAAATGAAGTATCTCTATAATGACATTTATTTGATCAAAATAAAGTATTGAATCTGATGGCAGAGTTACTGTTTATTCATCTTCTTGACAGCTCATTCATCATCTCTGTGGGTTGTCTGGGTGGCTAACTTTTGAGGCTTCAGCTTCTAGGTCTTTTGTTCTCTCTCTCTCTGAGAGGCTACTGTGTACAGAAGAACCATGGACTAGTTGCATTTCCAGTGTCTTTGTTATTAAGCTGGATATAGAGTTTCTTCCTTGTGAGCTGACAAGACATTTTTACATTGTTATAGTACCATGGGTTTTATAAATTATGTGCTACTCATAATGGAATGAAACCTGATCATTGTCTCCTTTAGGTAGAACTTTATTAGCCAACAGAGCATAGTCCAAACCACAGAGAGACTATTGCCCTTTAAAAGTGGTTGAAACCTGGACAGAGAAAATGACTCTGTCAGCCTTCCACAGGGCATAGAGGTGGGCCTCGCTTTACACAATGGATGTCTTTCTAAAAAATCAGTCAGTGTGAATCCTTCTTTTGCAGAGACAGTGATAGCATCCAATTGACTCTGTGATTTCTTTGGTAATTTTCACTCGGCAGTGGGTAGTCATTGACAGTTAAGGAAACAAATTTACTTTCAGCTCCAGAGTCAAGTATGTTTCTAGTCATTGAGTAGATGACATGAGTAATAAGTGGTTCCTCTTCCCAGGGAGCCCACAATCTAGGGGTGAGAATGAGCACAAGAGTAAATAATATTGACTATATTGACAAGGCATAAAAGAAATGATCAAGCACATCTTACTTCCTTAATCTAATTTCTTCTTCCATAGTGACCTTCCACATTTACTCTACAATGGTGTTTATTTATTCATCAAGAAACCAACCTTTAAACCTATTTCCAGACCCAATTTTAAATGCTGAGGAAACTAAAGTGAAGACATCCTTAAGCAAGGAAGTCCAATAAAGTATGTTTTCTGACTATTTAGAATTGTGGGACTATATAGTGACATCTAAGGTCAGGGAAAACCCTGTAGAAAAGATAGTAAAGTTGACATATGCCAGGCAATCGGGATTTACTCAAGGTAGAGGACCAGGAATAGGGGATTGGGAAGAAGGGCGGAAGGGCGAAGGACAAGAACTCATATAGTACTGGAAAAACGGACTGGAGTTCATATTGCCTGTAGTGGAAAATTCAAAATGAGGAGCTGCAGGAGATGAAGCCAGAGAGGCAGGTGAAGTCAGGTTGTGGAGCATTTCATAACTCATACTAGAGATTTAGACGTTTACACTGAAATCAATGGGAATCTTGAAGGGTGGCATGCTTACGTGCACATTCTAAAGAAAGTGAACTGACAGAACGGATTACTCCCTACTAATCTGGAGGTTGAGGCTGGACACAGGGAGACCAGTTAGAGACTATGACATCCAGGCAGGAAATGGCCTGGATTAGGATTGTGAAGGGAATGGTGTTATTTGATATGAGAAAAAATTTCCAACATAGGCTCAGTAGGTGGGAGAACTCCCTTCTGTCAGACAGTTGTGTTCTTTGTACCCCAAAAGACACATCACTTCTAAGAAATATTGGAAAAACTCTTTGCAGTTAAGAAACCACTTTTAAGTTGCTGTCTGATTTTGGGCAATTGCCTTAATTGCTCTGTGCCTTCATTTCCTCATCTGCAAAATGAACATAGTAATAGTACTAGCACCTTCCTTATAGAGTTGTTACAAAGATTAAATGAGGTGATAATTAAAAAGCACTTACAACAGCCCTTAGCACAGAGCAAGGACCCAATATGTGTCATCTATTCTCATTGCCATTGAAATCATCCTCATTATCATGAAAGTTTCTCCTTTGAAATTGATTTAAGAAAAACAAATAGAAGGGTACTGAGACTGATGAGAGCAACTTGCTCTTGTCTCAGAGAGTTAGTGGAAGAATCAGGGTTTCCTGGAAGATTTTTGAGCCAATGTTTACAAAGGTAGATGATAATGACCTGGAGAGACTCAACCATTTTCAGTATGAAAAATAGATTTGTGAGAATGGGTGTGATAAGAAAGAGAAAGCCAGAAAGAAAGATAACACATCAGCTATAAGAGAAGATACCACAAAACTACTAAAGAAATTAGAAACAGCAAAGAATAAAGTAAAATGGTTGAAAATTGTGTGTCTGTCATAGACCAGTCTTGGGATAATTGCAGTGAACACAGAAGAAAAAGAGATTATGCAAATGAAGGAGATAATAGATGTAGAAGGCAGAAAACATAAGAAGGATAAATAGCGTCCTTATGTAGTAAATTCAACAAATGAAAGAAAAGATACTTAAAAATATAATGCAAGCAAATTTCTTAAAAGCAATAAAGTAAATTTGTAGCTAGAAAATAAGATTCTGATTGATTAACATTAGGGCACATTACAATGGAATTATTGGTTATTTTTCAGAGATAAAGAATACTTTAGATAGCCTGGCAGAAAAAAAGGAGCCATCTACAAGGAGAGTATGTAGTTTGGTCTTCTGACTCTTGACAGTAACATTCAGTGCCAAAAGATAATGGATAAATTCCTACATGGTTCTAGTGGCCTGAATAAAGATTATAGTAGGATTAAGTACAAATACTCAAGAAGTACGTTAACTATGGACCTTTCTTACAGTAAAAAAAGCAAAATAGACAATTAAGCTAGAAACACAGAATTTAAAAATGAAAAGCTGTGTATAAGGGCGTGGGATGAATATTGAATTTACTTAATATATAGCTATGGTTTAGGTAATTATATACGCAGAACAGAATGTAATATTATAAACCTTGATAATGTGAAAATAATAATATAGCTTGCAAAAATTAGAAGTAGGGAAAGGATAGGGTGGGGGAATTATAGGTGGGGTGGGCTCACCACCTGGTCTGACATATTTCTTAGAAAAGAATAAATTGAATCTTTCTGAAACTGAAGCATGTAGTTAAAAGAATGAATGAGTCCAACCTTATAAGTTTTTTCACAATCCTTTTTGTCAACTGGAGGATTACTTTTAGTAAGTAAAATTTCTTTTTTGAAGAAATTCTTGTCTGTCATGCAATAATTTTTTTCAATTTCACTTGTTTATTAAAAGTTTAATGTGAAAAATTAAAAATTAATGAGTAGCTTGTATCAGAATAATTTTTCCTTTATAAATTATTTCTGTTTATGTATGATTTAATCTTTTTACTACATGTATGCATAAATTTATATCTGGAATTATGTTGAATAATAATAATAATAATAATGGAGTACTTCTTACTTAGTGCTTACTCAATGCAGGAGTTTTCCTGAGGACTGTACATGTAATACTTTATTTATTCTCACAACAACATTAAGAGGCGAGTATCCTTATTATCATTCCCATTGAAGAGATGAAGGAATTTAGGCATAGTGTGCTTTAGTGAATTACCCAAACCAACATAAATATTAAGTGGTAAAGCCAGGATTCTAACCCAGATAGTTTTAATCACTAACATTAAAGTTTGTAGGTAGTGAGATTGTATGATGATTGTTTCTTTTATTTTTATAGTTCTTTTCTTTATTTATTGAATTTCACATTATACACACACACAAAATTTCACATTATACTAAACACACACACACACACATACACACACACATATCTCCACATGTAAAGGGGAAAGATGGAAATGTGTGAAGGGAGAGCTCGAAAGAGAAAGAAGATTGTGGAGATGAGAGCTAGAGAGCTGAGAAACAGTGGAGCTAAAGCTGACTTGCTAGAAGTAAAAAAAATAAAAAACCTTAAAAATATCAGAAAAATGTTATATTCAATATAAGTGCATTGTTCTATATGCGTTTGCAGTGTGAAGCCACTTAAAGGTATAATAAGCTACTAGATGTAGCTGAAGAATCCAAGAGAAAGACACATGTCCAAATTTGGATTTACAAAGGAGCAAAACTAAGTAACAAGTAACACAAAAAGACTGAGAGTTTAGCAGAAGATAGAAATTAAAGCTGAAGGTGACTGGGCAGGATTCAAAATCTCAGGAATTCCCAGAACCACTGTGAAGGATATCCTACAAGACATGGCATTCGTTCTGATGAGGCTCAATGATTCAAAGGACTTTAGTAGACCCTGTCATCTGAGTCACACACTCACCCTCAGCACAACATTCTCTGGTATTTTATTATCTCCCTTCTGACATCTAGAAAAGCCAGTGAGTCTTAAAGAAGGGATAAAACTTGCCTACTGTACCCAAGAAGCGTAGTGGCAGAGGATAAATTTATAGTTATGTCTTCCCATCTGCAAAATCTAGAATCATTCACTGATATTTCCCCTTCTAAGAAGTGGAATCTATTTCATTATCTCAACTCAAGAAATATAAGTAATATCAAAAGTGATATAAACTGGGGCTGCTACTCTATTAGCAACCAATTCAATCTCACAAATTCTAAGTCTGTCAGATCTAGTTATTCTTCAAGTCAGTGCGAGCCGATAATTCAATCACTTGCTAGTTTCAAACTTAGTTTTGTGTAAGGTTCCCAGGAGGCATCATAGTATCTTGCCTCCTACATGAGTAGAGATTGTGAGTTACAGCTGTAGAGGTTACTGAAGGGACATGTCCATCAAAGAGTATAATTCTGTCCCTGGACATCATGATGTTACATAGTGTCCCCTGGTGTTTCCTGGAGACATTATCCATCTTCTTTGTTGACTCAGTCCTTACCTCTTATATGGCAAGAGCTGCTGCTACTCTGAGATTTAGCTGCTTCTACCATCTCATGCGTGGCTTGGACAATCTCTGCCTCTGCTCCCTTCCTTTGATGACTCTCTAGCAGGCATAAGGCTCTCATGCATAGCCATCTTCACCCCTGGGCCAATGGAAGCTATTCAGATCTCCTCTGTGCTTCTAGGGATACCCAGGAAAGATAGTGGGGACTGCCTCAATAAATTCTTGTGTCCAGTCAAGCTGTGATACCATGCCCCTTATCTTAATTTTGATATGTGAAATGGAACCATCAGTGGTACTGCCACTCTCAGTGGCCCCAGGAAGGAAGAAGGGACATCTGCTTCTTTAGCTTTCAAATTTCCAGTCTTCAAAGGAGCATTTCCTCATATCTGCATGTGTTCAACAAATTCTACTCCCTTCTTCTCTCCATCATGTGGTTAGTTGCCAAAAAAGGAAGAGGTAATTAATTTTATTTGAAGTGGCTAATGTTACTTGCTGGGTGATATTGTTTATTGAGCTCTTAGGGTGAAGTTGGACAAAATTCTCTAGAAATAAGACCTATGGAACTATGTAAGAGACCTCTAATTCTTTATGATTTCTAAGTTCATACATTTTAAGAAGTCCAATGGTCCATATCAAATATCAAAATGGTGGTAAATCCCACAGAAATGTTAACCTATAAAGAAATTTAGTATCTATGAGACCAAATTAAAAAATTAATAGTGTGATTTTAGTGGCTTAATTGTGCCTGAATTAGTTAATTAGGCAATTAATATAAGAATGTGCTTTTCATATTAACTTTCTGTATATTAATAAAGAACTGTTCATAAGCTTAGCCAACCAGACATTGAAAAGTGCTAATTAATTTAAGAAATGGAATCTTCAATTGCTAAAGTATTTTCTCATTGTCTTCTTCAGAGAAGTGGCATAGCACATACTTTACTGGACCGTTGTATTTTCTTTCTTTCTTTCTTTCTTTCTTTCTTTCTTTCTTTCTTTCTTTCTTTCTTTCTTTCTTTCTTTCTTTCTTTCTTTGTTTCTTTCTTTCTTTCTTTCTTTCTTTCTTTCTTTCTTTCTTTCTTTACTTTTCATATTCTTTTAAAAGAAAATATAAATATAATCAAATATATTTTCACACACCTGTCATAAAATAATGTACACGATTGCTGCCTTGGGTTTCAACAAGGAATTTCAGTAATTCTTTGTACTTCTATCAAGTTGTAATTCTCACTGAAAAATAGTTTAATTCCTGGGGAACATTTCTTATGAACAAGATGTAGCTTCTGATACAGAGTCCCAAAAGTCCAGTGTTTAAATAAATAAGCCACTTAAATCTCTTTTATATACTGATTCATCCAGTTTCCCTTCTGCTTTCTTTCCTCTTTGGTGGGTTGTGCATGGACAGAAGCCTGATGAAATCAAAGGTCTTTCTCAACCCAGCTGGATGCAATCACTTCCTTAATACAGAATGGCACCGGCAGTTCTTGCTTTCTTGCTTTTGTGGTTGGAGAAGTAGTTGAGGATTCAAAAAGACCCAATAAACAACTTCTCTCTCCTTTATTCAAGTTCTGAATGAACCTATTAAAAAAAAGAAAAAAAGGAAGCGGTATGAGCAAGCAAAATAATTCTGTTACTGATAAAGGTGATTTTGGAGATAGTGGCTGGTATCTGTGAACAGTTGAGATTCTTTACGCTGAACTGAGAAAGTTATAGAGACTTACCTACTCAATTATGAAAAAAAAAAAATGAGGAAATACGCGTATAAGAAGTGAAGAAGAAGAGTTTGCCCCTTAACATAGAGAAATCAAGGTGATGAGAAGCACTCATTTCCTTGGCCAAGAAAGATTAAAAGAGATTACAAGTTTATAAACTGAATTCTTAAAAGTAAAAGAGTTATTTTGAAGTATACACAGAAATTTATTTTTTACTATCTCATAAGGATGCCAAATTCTGCAGATCTGGGAGTGTGACAGCAAGACTGTACATGTCATCTAGTTTTGAAATTAATTGATATAAAGTTGCATAGACTTTAGGTGACCTATTTAGAATAATATTTTAAAATTTCTATGTGGCGATATAGGATATACAGATATATATCTATGAACATTTCTATTATTAATATATAGAAAGTTAATATGAAAAGCACATTCTTGTGTTAATTACTGAATTAACTAATTCAAGTACTAAATTCACACAGTATTAATTTTTCTTAATTTGTTTTCATAGATACTAAATTTCTTTACAAATTAACATTTCTGTGGGCCTTACCACCATATGTACTTTATTCTCTCTCTTTCTCTCTCTCTCTCTCTCTCCCTCCAAGTTTACAGCATAGTCATTAGAGAACATGGTCTATACAATTTCATAGATTTAGATATTAAAATTGATACAATTTTAAAAATCAACCTGCTTTTTTGTGTTAAGTAAGTTAAAAATATTTGCGTTGGTAGTTAGAAAACACTTTGTTTATCCCAATATTCCTTATTTGGTGTTTTCTCTCTATTTGATCAGATCTCTCTCTTTGACTTTTCAAAAAATTCAACTCATGGTATTATCATATTCTATTTTCTTTTTTAGTTCTTATTATTTTTGTTTTAATAGTTTCTGCTTTTATCTTTAAATTTCTACATCTATTACTTATTCTCTTGTTCTACTGTACGGAATTGAATTATTGGACTATGTATTATGTCTTCTGTTTTCTAATATAAATTTATTTTCTTTTTCTGTTTTCTAATAAAGATATTTAAGACCATCTCAACAATTTGCTCCTTAGTTTTGTCTTTTTATTTGATTCTATATTCTGTAATTTCTGTTTTGATATACTATTAAAATAATTTTAATACAAATTATTAAAATAATTTTAGTTTATTTGATAACTTACTAAACTATCAAATTAGAACAGAGTGTACATGCAAGGATTCTGCAAGTTTTTATTTTGTGTATCTTTTCTTAGAAGTTGCTTGAAAATAGACTCCAGGAAAACAGGAAATAAAACAACCAAAAGATGATGTGGATTCTCAGAGATGAGGCCCCAGATTAGTAGTGGATTCACAAATCTAAGAATGGCCACTATGTAACCTCGCTAGAGGCCAACTGATCCAGGGGAGAATATGCTCATAATGAGAAGTTTAGTGTTTATAACATTTGCAGGAGATTCACATAAACCTTATTATATAAATAGAAACATGTATGCCCTTTCCAAGTTCCTTTAATGTTACCATCACAGTCAAAAAAATAAATTCATGTTCTTTAGCATGACTCACAAGGTATTACATGATCCATTCCTCCCACATGCCAAGCTGTTCCAAGCTTCATAATTTTCCCTCCAACACGCTGTTAGCTTTTCACTATTCTAGGTATAGAGGATACCGTGATAAACAACCTGGCGAGATCACTTCCCTCATGGGGATTATTATATTCTAAAGGGGGAGAGAGACAACAAGTTATTATACATAAAATGATCAATATTACTTTCAATTGCTTCAGACAGTAACAGAATATATTTTAAAAAATTAAAAAAGGGTGACATGATGGTAGCCAGAAAAGACCCTCTGAAGAGATAAGGTGAGAGTGGAAGGAGAAGGAGACGCTAATCACAGGACTATCTGAGCGTGGACTATTCCAAGCAGAGCAGTTAAGTAGCAGGAACAGGAAGTGCCAAGGTCCTAAGGCAGGAGGCCCCTAGGCCTGACAAGTTGATGAGAGTAGCCCAGTCTTGCTGGAGCATAATTAGTAGTGGGGTAGAGTGGTGGGGGGTGAGATTGAAGAGGCAGGCAGAGGCAACCACCAAACTCTCCTCCTGATAAGGGCGGTGCAAAAGTCAACAACAACGAGATACTCATTCCCATCATCCACTGGCAAAGATTTAAAAGCTTGGCAATTCCACGTGTTGAAAAAAGAGGATTGCTTATCCCTACTTGTTCTGGTACAAATTGGTATAATACTCTGGAGAGAGAGTTTCAAAATGTTCATCCTGTAGGATTCAGTCCTTCCCATCCTGGATACATACTCTAGAGAAATTATGTCATATACACACCTGCGTCTTCATAGCATTGTTGCTATCACTAGCAAAACAACAACAAAAACACAATAGACTATAAACCACAAGAGTTTACATCATTGGGAGGATACATAATAAATGATGGAATACTACATAGCAGTGGAAATGAATAAATAAAAGCTATAAGTAGTTCCCAGGATGAAACTCACAAATAATGCTAATAGGATAAAAAAAAAAGTTACAAAAGAGTACATATAGTGAAGTCCCACTTATGCACACTTTAAACTTTTGATTTTGAAATAATTACAGACTCACAAGAAGTTTCAGAAGAGTAGAGTGTGATCCAATATACCGTTACTTGGCTTCCCTCAGTAGTATCAGCTTACATAATTATAGTACATTATTAATACTAGGAAATTGAGATTAGAATAGTATATCATTTTTTGTGTCTATAGTTTATATGTGTAAGTACTATGACATTTTATACCCACGTAGATGTGTATAACTACTGCCACAGTTACGGTATCGAACTATACCTTCACAACATGAGAAATCCCTCATGCTCTTCCTTTATAGTCACACTCTTCCTTGAAACCCTGACCAACGCTAATCTATTCTCCATCTCTATAATTTTGTCACATTGAGTATGTTATATAAGGGGAATCATAGAGCATGCAACCTTCTGAGAGTGGCTTTCTTTTTAAATCTAGCATAATGCTCTTTTGATCTATTCACCCAATAATCTGTCTATTTTTATTGCTGAATAGTATTCCCTTGTCTGATATACCAGAGTTGTTTAACCTGTTCAATACACCTGTTGAAGGACAGCTGGATTGTTACCAGTTTTGGGCTATTACAAATAAAGCTGCTATGAATATTTGTGTATAGGCTTTAGTGTGAACATATGTTTTCAATTTTCTTGGGTGAATACCCAGGAGTGGCATTGCTGGGTCATGTGGTAAATGTATGTTTAACTTCAAAAGAAAGTGCCAAACTGTTTCCCAGAGTGCTTGTACTATTTTCCATTCCCAGTAGCAGTGTTTGAGAGATCCAGTTTCTCCACATTGTCTTCAATATTTCAAGCCATTATATTCAAGTATCATTCAAGCCATTTTAATAGGTTTTTAGCGGCATCTCATTGTGGTTTTAATTTGTATTTCTCTAATGACTGGTGATGTTGAGCATCTACCATGTTTCCCCCAAAATAAGACATAGCCAGATCCTCAAATATAATGCGTCTTTTGGAGCAAAAATTAATATAAGACCCAGTGTTATGTTATGTTATGTTATGTTATGTTATGTTATGTTATGTTATGTTATGTTATGTTATGTTATGTTATGTTATGTTATATTAAAGACCCAAGTCTTATATTAGACAGGGTCTTATATTAGAATAAGACCGGGTCTTATATTATATTAAAATAAGACCGGGTCTTATACTGATGTTTACTGCAAACGATGCATTAGAGCTGATGGTCTGGCTAGGTTTTATTTTCGGGGAAAACGGTATTCCCATGCTTATTCAACATTCATGTATCTTCTTTGGCAAATAATCTATTCATGTCTGTTTTCCATTTTCTAATTGGATTGTGTTTTATTCCTACTGAGTTTAGAGTGTTTTTAAAAAAGCATATTCGGATAGAAGGCCTTTGTCAAATATGTGATTTGCAAATAGTTTTTCTCTTTAGTGGTTTGTCTTTCAATCCTCTTCACAGGGTCTTTCACAGAGAAAACACTTACTTTTTTTTTTTTTCCTTTTTTAAAACTTTTATTTATCTTAAGCGTGTTTTTCCAGGACCCATCAGCTCCAAGTCAAGTAGTTGTTTCAATCTAGTTGAGGAGGGCGCAGCACAGCTCACAGTGGCCCATGTGGGGATCGAACTAGCAACCTTGTTGTTAAGAACACTGTGCTCTAACCAACTGAGGTAACCGGCTGCCCCAAAACACTTTTACTTTGATTAAAGTGGTTTATCCACTTTCATTTTTCAGTTCTCTCAAAGATCGTTATATCTAAGAATTCTTTGCCCAATTCCAAGTCACAAATATTCTCTTAAGTTCTTTTCTAAAAGATTAGAGTTTCATATTTTAGTTTCAGAGCTGTGGTTAATTTTGAGTTAATTTTTGTAAACAGATAGGAGGTTTAGGCTGAGGTTTAGCTTTGCTTTTTGATGTCCAATTATTCCACCTTCATTTGTTACAAAGACTGTCCTTCCTCCATCGAATTGCCTGTGCAGTTTTGTCAAAAATCAGTTGAGTATATTTTTGTGGATCTATTTCTGAGTCCTTTATTCTGTTTGTCTAAATACTGATCCTTCTACCAATAGCACACTGTCTTAATTATTGTAGTTACTTTTTAAGCCTTAAAATTGGGTAATGTGACTCCTTCCACTTTACTCTTCTTCTTCAAAGTGATTTTGACTATTCTTTGCCTTCCAATATACCATTTGTTTTCTTTTGAATTTTATTTTTTATTAAATCTGTTGGGGTGATATTGGTTAGTAAAATTGTACAGGTTTCAAGCATACAATTCTATTATATAATACATCATCTATATATTGCACTGTGTGTTCACCACCCAAAGCCAGATTTTTGTCCCCATATATTTGACCCTGTTACCCTCTTGTACCACCCCTCTCCCTAAACTGGTAACCACTAAACTGTTGTATGTGTCTACGAGTTTTTGTTTGTTTGTTTGCCTTGTTTATGTGTTGCTTTCAGTTTTACATCCCACATATGAGTGAAGTCATATGGTTCTTGACTTTTTGTCTGCCTTATTTTGCTTAGCATGATAATCTCATGATCTATCCATGTTGTCGCAAATGGCAGTATTTCATCTTTTCTTATGGCCCAGTAGTATTCCACTGTATATATGTACTACATTTTCTTGATCCAATCATCTATTGAAGGACACTTAAATTTCCATGTCTTGGCCACCGTGAATAATGCTGCAATGAACATAGGGGTATATATATACTTATGAATAAATGTTTTCAGATTTTTTTGGATAGATACCCAGAAGACGGATTGTAGGATTGTATGGTAATTCTATTCTTAATTTTTTGAGGAATCTCCATACATTTTTCCATAGTGGCTGTACCAATTTACATTCCTACTAGTAGTGTATGAGGGTTCTTTTTTTGACAAAGGAGCCAAAAGCATACAGTAAAGAAAAGAAAGCCTCTTCAATAAATGGTGCTGGGAAACTTGGAAAGCCGCGTGCAAAAGAAAGAAACTAGACGGCTATCTGTCTCCATGTACCAAAATTAACTCAAAATGGATCAAAGACCTAAATAGAAGACCTGAAGCAATACCTTCAATAGAAGTAAACATAGGTACTAAACTCATGGACCTTGGTCTTAGAGAGGATTTTATGAATTTGACCTCAAAGGCAAGGGAAGTAAAAGCAAAAATAAATGAATGGGACTACATCAAACTAAAAAGCTTCTGTGCAGCAAAAGAAACCATCAGCAAAACAAAGAGGCAACCAACCAAATAGGAGACGATATTTGCAAACAACACCTTTGATACAGGGCTAATATTCAAAATATAAAAAGAACTCATATAACTTAACAATAATAACAACAAACAATCCAATTAAAAAACAGGCAGATGACCTGAATAGACACTTCTCTCAAGAAGACATACAAACAACCAACAGATATATGAAAAGATGCTGAACTTCACTCGGTATTAGGGAAATGCAAATAACAACCACAATGATACACAACTTCACACCTGTTAGAATGTCCATTATTAACAAGACAAGGAGTAACAACAGTATAACATTAAAATAAGCTTGTCTATAGTTATACACATTTTGGTAGAGTTGTGGTAGAAATTGTGTTAAATGTGTAGATCAACTTGACTAGAATTGATGTTTTTACTATATTAAGTCTTCCACCCTATCTATATGATATGTTTCCCCATTTACTTAGATGTTGTTTACATTCTTTCATCAGGGATTTACAGTTTTTCTACACATAGATCCTGTTTTGTGTTTGTCAAATTTATACCTAAATATTTCTCTTTTATGAATCATTACAAATGGGTTGTGCTTTGAGTTTTTGTTTTTGATAGATTATTGAGAGTAAAAAGAAATATGATTGAGTTTTGTGTGTTAACGTGTATCCTGTGACATATCGCTGATAGAATAATTTATAGAATAAGTTGATTCTAAAATTAATCTGCAAATGGTAACTTAAAGCAAAACAAAGATGTAGTTGTTCCACAAAATATTAAAGCACAATATATGAAATGGTAGTAATTAACACAATATGCTTTGGGCATAAGAAAAGACAAACAAACCAGTGACACACAATAGTGAATCCACAGACTCATGTATATATATGGAAAATTGTCATTTCAAGTCACCTAAAAAAATTTTTTAAATTGTCATTTAAAAATGATTTTAGAAAAGTTGGTTACTATTAAAAATGAACTTAGGATATTACACAATTACAAAATAAGTTGCAGATGTCTTAGAGTGAAATGTAAACAAATCTATTAGAACAAAAGTATTAGAAAACAGAGGGTAATGTTTTCTAATGTTTTCAGAGGGTAATTTTGGGATTGGAAAACCCTCTTCACAAAGACATAAAATTTGGGAATACAAAAAGGAAAGGATTGATAAGTGTGACCTCTTAAAAATTAAAAACTTTTGTTTCAGAATAACCACCAAACAGAAAATTGGGGGGAAAAAATGACATTCTGAGAAAAAATATTTAAAATAATATAAAATTAGTAATATACTAATATATAAGTAATATGTATAGACCATTATTGAAAAAACAAACAACCCAGTTAAAATGGAAAAAGATATGTGGACAACTTACCAACAAAATACAACCAATGTGAACATTAGTAATTAACATTAGTTTGGTGCAAAAATAATTGCAGTTTAAAAGGTTAAAAATAATTGTAACCCGCAATTACTTTTGCACCAAACTAATAATTTTTTTACTAGTATTTTCTCAAAAAAATTTGAGAGAACTAACACTACCTAGTGAAAACATTAGGGACAGAATAAAGGTATGCTTAAAAACTACTATGGGATTGTAAATTAACATACCCTTCATGGAGAAGACAATATATTCAAGAAAAGGGAGGGAGGGAGGGAGGGAGGGAGGGAGGGAGGGAGGGAGGGAAGGAAGGAAGGAAGGAAGGAAGGAAGGAAGGAAGGAAGGAAGGAAGGAAGGAAGGAAGGAGAAGAATACGACTAGCCTAACAAAAATTGGAAAAGTTAAAAAAAATAACAAACTCATGGTTACTAGATGGGAAGGGTTTGGGAGGCTGGGTGAGAAAGGTGAAGGGAGTAAGAAGTACAAATTGGTAGTTACAGGAAAGTCACAGGGATGTAAGTACAATATGGGATATATAGTCAATAGTGCTGTAAACACTATGTGCTCATAGTGTCAGGTGGATACTAGATTTATCGGGGGGATCACTTTATAAATTATATAAATGTCTAACCAGTAGACTGTACACCTGAACTAATATAAAATAATATTGAATGTCAACTCTAATTAAAAATATAGTCACAGGGATGAGTAGTGCAGCATGGGGAATATAGTCAATAATGTTCTAACAGCTTTGCAGGGTAGGTAGAGATTTGTTGGGGTGATCACTTTATGAGTTATGTAAATGTCTGATCACTATGTACATCTGAAACTAATAAAGAAATAAAGAAAACAAACAAAATTTAAAAAAGCAAAAATAAAGCAAATGTGGTTATAATAAAATTCAGTGGGTTATATCACTATTTTAAAGAAAAAATACTTTCTTAGCTATCTCTTAGGTTAAAGAGGGAAGTTTCCCTCAGAACTTTGAGCCCATTGCTTTGCAGTTTTCCAGACCAGGCATTTGATTTTGGTGTGTGTGTGTGTTTTGTGTGTGTGTGTTACGCTTTTTCTTTAGAAAATTAATCATTGATGTGCATTTTATGAAAATATGTCAATATGTGGGCATTTTTTAAATTAATTATACTCATCTTTTAGTCAACCCTTTCAATGTGAAGCATTATTCATTGATTCTGAGGTTTTTCTGAGTTATGTTTTTATTTGTCTTAATATCTTTGCTTCTTTCTATCATTTTAGGATCTCAGCAAATGCATTCTGTAACTATCCTTTATATTTCTTTTTTATTACTTCAATTTTATGGTTTTTGCTGGTTTTGCTCTATGTTCTGAAAGTTTTCTGAGTTTTATTTTCCAGACTTTCTTTTTTTAAGTCACAGTTTTATTCTCTAAGAATAAAACTTATCTTTGTTTTCTAATCATTCCTTTTTTAAGTCATTTGACTTCTGATTTGTAAACATAATATGGTTTTCCATCTCCCTGAAAGTACAAATTAGAGGTTTTCAAGAATTCTATTCCCTGAGTTATCTTTGTTTACTCTCACTGTAGTCTCATCATTTAGTCAAATGATTCTCTTTCATGATATTGCCTTTTCTTTGTATACCTAATGATCTCGAGTTTATGTTTACATTTAAGCAGGCCTGCATAGCTACTACGGGTTTTTCTTCATTTTTTCCTATAAGGTCTCACATCTGAGTAGAAGATTTGGATGCAAAGAGGTCATCTCTGTAAGATTTTTGCTATAGCATCATTGTATAGGAAAAGGGCTTTGGGACTATTGGCCTCTGAATGAACGTTGAGGACGTGATTATTTTTGGCCAATATCCACATATAAAGCCTTAGCTTTTCCCATATGGTTTATTCCATTTCTTCAGACAACAAACCCCACTTCATAACTGTGGGTAAAAAACCAATCTGCCTCTGTGTTACATGAGGGGAGAGGCGGTGTTAAGTAGATTTTCTATTATTTCCCCTATTTTCACGTCACTCCTCATTCCCATATTACATTGTACTTGTCGGCACTGAACCCATGGATTTTCTGGTCCCTGTGAACACATCAGCTCTCACCAACTCTGCAGCCTCCTTGGAGCATGTCTTGCATGGCTGCTTCATCTGAATATTCATTAACTTTTTTTTCTATCTTCTTCTATTTGGTAGTTTGCTGAAATCTCTCCACTATCATCAGTAGTGACTCCTCCTAATCCAGTGCTTTGTTTTCTGACATGAATGTATTCCTTTTTGTACTTCTAAGTTTTATTTCAGTGGAGACTCAGGAGAGATAGACAGAAGATACAGGTAGGACATGAGCCCTTCTTGAACTAAACAGTACTTGTCCTTTGAATGAATGAACAAATATTCAGATTCTCAGAAAAGATTTGCTGAGTAAATGAGTGAAAATTAAGCATAATTTAGAAACAAACCAAATATCCCAATAGAGAGTACGCAATTCAGATAAGAAAAATCAAGACAGGATTTTTCAGCTCATGATAAATTCAAGAAATGTTTTTCAAAATGTTTGAAGCATGTTGTACTTTACTTTAAGCAGGCATGCAATCCATGAGATGAAATTAAATTGAACACATTCTGCTTTTGCCAGACAATGTTCCCACAGTAATTTCTGTCCCACTGTTCAGTAACAACCCAAGCAAATCCCACCAAAAACAATTCCTTTGCAGTAATCTATCTAAATGTCACTTGTTCCTGACTTTATCTATTGCTCACTCTTTATCGGAGGGAACTTTCCTCCAAAGGCATCGTTGGAACAGACTCAGATTCTGGCGCTCCTCTTCTGTTCGTCCCCTTCACAAGCCCTACAAGCTGGCCATGCTTCATGCAATTCTTTTTGAGCTTTCTGGCCTCCGTGCTACTGCTCATCTGGGTCTTCTCCCCAGAATGCATTCCTTCATTCTGACTCATAATCAAAACAAGTTGGGGTGGTTGCCCTACTTCCAAAGGTCTCCCTAATGACTACACCCTCCCCATAATGGCCATTTTTGACCAATACATGTAGTTCCAATTGGATTCTCTCTCTCTCCTGAGAATTTGCAGATAGGAACAGAGATGTCAGGTTGTGAAAAGTTAGTATTGCTTTGCTGCATCCTAGAAAGAAGAGTTATACACTTCTGATGACATCTCCAGACAGGCCCTGGTACCTGGCTTTCCTCAAGCTTGGTATTTCAATTCTTTTTCATGCATCTTTCCAACAAATCCTTCCTTTCCCTTAAGATAATATATGTTTTTTCTTTGCTTTCTGGTGCACGCAGCCAAGGAGCATTAACGTGCCTTAAAGCCTATCTCCTCAGACCCATCCTTTCCTGCCATTTAAACCCAAGTTCAAAGTCTTTGCAGGGAAACTTCATAACCTCACACAATAGAAACCCTCTCGATCCTCTGAAATCTCACAGTCCTTTGGCTTCACCTCAGTGATGGCCGTCACCACTCATCCCATCTCTGAGGTATATTTATATCAATGAATATCACCCACGTGAAAATAGTAGTTCATTGATGGCATACGTTTCATTTTATTTTTCCTTACAGATTCCTCATATGACACTTGCACACAGCAAATGCTCAGTAAATAATGGTTTGCTTCATTAGCTTACATGTTAGAAAAGAGCTTTCCCAACTAGGTAGAAGTCACTGAGAGTGGAGTTTGTTCAGATGCCGTTTTATTAACAGTAGACACCATCTTCTTAAGTGTACCTTTCTGCTATCTCATGCTGTCCTCTCTCTCTCTCTTTAAATAAATTTTATTGGGGAATATTGGAGAACAGTGTGTTTCTCCAGGGCCCATCAACTCCAAATCATTGTCTTTCAATCTAGTTGTGGAGGGCGCAGCTCAGCTCCAAGTCCAGTCTCTGTTTTCAATCTTTAGTTGCAGTGGGCATAGCCCACCATCCCATGTGGGAATCGAACCAGCAACCCTGTTGTTCGGAGCTCATGCTCTAACCAACTGAGCCATCCAGCTGCCCCTCATGCTGTTCTATTAACTGTCCTACAAAGTAGATAATATTGTGCCCTCTATCTAGATATGAAAAAGAAGGTTCAGAGAAGTGAAGTAATTTTTTGTAGGTTGCACAGTGATTCAGAATTAGACCTTTGTTTGAATCCCAGTTCTGACTGTTAAACTTGTGTTCTGCTTTTGAAATGGTTCCTAAGTTGCCTTACAAGAGGCTGCTTCTGTCCCAGTCACACCTATAATTCCTGGTCACTGAAAGAGAAGCAAGAGGGCCAGGAGCAAATAGAAAGGACATTTCCTTGTCTGACCTGTGAGCAGTCATTCCTTGAGCTCTAAAACAACAAACAAACAAACAAACAAAACTATGCAGGAGTAGCAGTCTATTTCTGATGAAAGAATAGGGACAATCGCTTTTGTTAGCCCTCATGAGTTCACAATGAAGCAAGACATTATTGCTAGATGGAAGATGTTTTGGAAGGTGTCACTGAAAAAATGTCTTAGAGGGATTTCTGTACTTTGGCCGATCCTGGGTGGAATATGCTGTTCTTATGCTTTTGGTGGAATACAGACAAGCCAGAGATTTGAGATATTTTGTTTGTTTGTTTGTTTGTTTGTTTGTCCCCCCATACCACCAAGTGAAGTCAATTGGCCCTTCAAGGATCCCCTCAAATCTCCTCTCCTATAGGATCTTCTTTGTCACCTCCATGAAAGGAATGATCACAGGCTAAATTTGTGGGGGTATCTGTCTCCCCACTGAGCGGGGATTCCTGCCTGACAGATGCCTCCATCCACATCTTGGGCCACATGACCCTGTAAGACACTCCACGTGTGTCCCGGGTCATGGCCATGATGTAACTTCATTTTATGCACCTAGCAAAATATTTCCTGAAGATTTAATTAACACCTAGTACGTCAATGAGCCAGAAATGAGCTAGACTTTGTTTGTGTCTTGGGCCTTTAAATCTCTCTTTATCCATGTAACATAAGGACAGGGAAGTTTCTCTTGGTGTGTTACAACAGTCCGATCCAGACCAATGCAATCCGAGTGGTGTCAAATAGTATATTGTGAAATATTGGCTCTCGCAGAAAGACAGAGGTTCAATTTATTTTTCTGCTGGTGGGCCCCTCTACCCAGAAGAACAGGCTCGCTGCAGATTTTACTTTACACGTGATACCTAAGGAAGATGGAAATGTGATTGCCCTGGGCTGCTGTGTGGCAGTGTGAGAGGAGTTAAAGCAGATGTTTAAGGTGGAGAACTCAGAATGGCTGCCCCACAAACAGTAAGTTGTGGAACGTGGAGTTGGAGAGAGGGACGGGGTTTTTAAAAATGATGACCAGCGACAATGGACTTGGGAGTCATTTCAAGTGTCTGTCAGGCATCAGTCAAACAATAATTCTCTGTTTGTTTGTTGGGAGCCAGTGAATTTACCAAGAAAACACTTTCAACTAGACTGAACATAATTGCTTCCTGAAAATAGATTTTGATGAGCGAATCGAGACTACTCCCTTCTAGTTGTCGCCTTTTAGAGTTTTATTATTTTTTTCTTTCTCTTTTTTTTAATGAACAAAGCATTTTCCCACACACCACTTTGAGTGCTGTACCAGGTGCTGGCAATGGCACATTGAGCAAAATCAGTGGTTTGTGTCCTTGGGAAGGCGATAGTACAGTTCGGCAGATAGACATTAAGCCAATAATCACACAAGCAAGCATGCTGTTGAAATTCTTTTTATTACAACAGCAGTTTTTAAATTAAGTCCATTAGCGGCGTTTCTGAGGCAGCTATGGGAATAGGTGACTTAAAGGAAAGGTTTTGGTCCCCACGTCTGCTTCAGGTGACAGCACTCAGATTGGTTTGATATATCACTGTTCGAAATAAGCTTTCGCTTGAAAAATAATTCATTGCAGACAAAATGCCAAAGATCCCTGAACTCTACATTTAGGACAATGCATAATGTGCTATATGCTGAACTCATGGTATTTTTCATGGGGTGTCGCTGTTTTGAGACATAGCACCTTCACGTTTATCTTCTCAGATGACCCTGTACTGAGCTGGGAGAAGTTTTGAATTTTCTCAGGGAGCAAAGGTCCATGCAGTCAGATCTCCATTTGTGGCTCCAGCAGGGTGTCAGTGTGGGGCAGCCTCCTGACCCACCAGTGCCAAACAGACCTACCTCTCAGGGCCCTCGGCAGCCTTCACTAAGCATTTGAGGCCCTCTGTACCATTTCTGCTGAGAAGAGTAGCTGACCTTTGCGAGACAAATCCTCCTTCTTTACAAAGCTCTGTGCAGCCTGATCGCTCTTTGAAAGGTCAGTGTTATTGTCTTGGTTTGGGCTGATCTGACCTTTGGCTATCTCTGAGTTTTTTTCTTCAAGGTCAGTTGCAGGGGTTAATTAGCAGAGGGAGAGGCTAACCACACCCTCTAGGCCCTGGGCTTCCGTGAACTTCCCAGGATTGGCATGGTCACTCTGTAGAGGAGATGCTGTAAGTGAAAACAGCAACCTCCTGTGCCTTCTCCACTCCCATCCTGACCAGCCCCTGCTATGGGTCAACAGCCCCACAAAGGATCCCATGCTAGAAAGCTGAACATGTCCTTTTGTGTCAGTCATTTGAGGAGACACTTGCAACACTAAACAGACATTTGGGCAAACTTGGGTAACCGATGAGATCTCTCTGGACCTTTTCCCTTGTCTGTAACATGGGTAAGAAGGCCATGTGGTCTTGAGCTAGCTACAGCAGCAATAAGATTCAGTGCCTCTTGGGCACAAACTTTAACAAGAATAGTCCTCATAGACTATTAGTCTCTTTATCTGCAAAATGAGTTATAGTCCAGGTTTTACAGAATTGGGAAAATCAATTAAGATGATCGACACGGGTCCGTCCTTCTCATCAACAGCCTTGTCCTGGTTCTCCTTGCCCTAGACCCCTTTTCACCTGTCCTTGTTACCTTCCTTCCTTCTCCTTCATCATTCTCTTTACTTTTGATAACCCCTCAATCCTGAATAACATTGCATTTAGAGCCTGTATGACGTGATTCAATTTGTGACTCATGCACAGATCATCAATCACTCCTCATTCATGTAATGAGCATCCTCTGAATATGCAGCCCAGGGTCAAGCCTGGGGATACAGCAGGAAGTAGTGTGTCCTTCAAAGGTTTTGCAGTCTTCTAGGAAGGCCAGCTTCAAGGGTATGATTTCCACAAAAAAGTAAAAAAAATGTTCAGTAGGACAGTTAGCAAAGGGAATCTGTTGTTAGGTTGAGATCTGAATGACTCATTCCTTGTGAATTCAATGCATATTAGTTCTGACTATGTAACAGGTCCTATTCTAGGCACTGGTAATACAGCAGTCAACAGACAAAATGCCCTGACCTCTTAAAGGTTACATTCTATTGCCCACAGTCCCCTGGGGAATGGAGAGGAAGGGGAAGAGTGAAGAGATGAGGCAAGACTTTGGCCAGAGTTCAGAATGTGCTGAGTCCCAGCGAGAGCTACCAGATGGCTACAGAGCCAGAGTCAGAGCCAGGTAAGATGGGTCCCTTTCAGGACTCCTTTCAATTGTTTATGCTGTAAAACTATGCATCATTTCAACACTATTTCTGAATTTGCTCTGATATTATTATGGAGGATGGTGTCTGCTGCACCATTGAGTAGCCCCAGGAAAATGATCCATGTGGAAATTAATTTTGAAGTCTGAGAAAGGAAAACTTTGTTGTCTTTGGGAAGCAGGGACTTTTCTTCCTGTACTAATGAAATCTGGTAATTTAGCATATTTCCCTTTTTGCTTTGGCTGCCAGACAGCTCAGGGACAAATTTGTTATTAAATATTTCAAATATATTAAATGTTTCAAATATTTGCTTTCCTTTCATTTCTGTTTTTAAGTTTATATTTTGGTACCATGCTACATGAATACCCTGTGGTGAGTGTGTCTAGACCCCAAATACAGGCTCTGGTTAAAAAAAAACGGTCAAGATTGATGACTCAGAATGATGTGAGTTATTTTCACTTTGTTTTACTATTGACATCTTTCTTTGTTTATATCTTTTCTTTTATGTCTCTACCAGGTGAGTTTCTTTGTTCATGCTTCCTCTCCCTAATGACTTTGTCTTCCTATATCCCCCTATCACTTACTTTTCCTTTTGGTAATTCCAAAAGCCAAATTTCATTTTGGCTTTTGTTCATATTACTCACTGCTTTGGTCCCTCTGTTTTCCTTTTTTTAAGTTAATAAGCAAGGCATCTGATCAAACCATCTTTTCATTCCAGTCCATAGGTCATGCTTCAGATGTCACGGGTTTTTCTGCCCCTGGGGCCGGGTACCCACTCTGGTCTAATGGGCTGTGGCTAGCTGAGGTCAGGCCACGTGGGACAAAACACAGTGGCATTTCCTTACTGTGGATTGAGAAGGAGCAAAGAGTGGAGCAGGAATGATGATATCTCTAGTTAAGTGGCTTTCCTGGTGCAGCCTAGTAATACGCATAGAGAACCTTGATAAACCCACTCCCCACTCTCATGCTCTTCCATGGTCTGTACCCTCTGCCTTAAATTTGGTGTCCTCTTTCTTCCCGTAGTTCCTTTTATTTTTAGTCCTTTCCTGCTGACTTGCTTTGAGACTCAGTCCACTCATCACTGGTTAAGGAAAGTTTCCTTGACTTCGTTCCCTGTACAGACCCCTTCCACTCCAGACTCAGAGAACCCTGTGCTTCTCTCTATTTATTAAAGCTTTATTTTTCCTTATTTAGTTCATCTACTCCTTCTTGACAAGCTTAACAGAGTTGGTTGTTTTTTTTTCATTTCTGTATCTCTAGCTCCTGAAACAATGTCTGGCCCAAACTAGGATACATTATGAAACAGGGGCAAGAAACTGAGACTCATCCAAAGTCAGGATAAGGACCCTTTTTCTGGAACAGGTATTACACTGTTACTCCCATCTGTATAACACTAGAGAATGAGAGTTAAAGCAGTGAGCCACAACCAAGTGTTCCTTTCCATGGGATGGACTTCCTTGAAATTTCTTCTTTTGCCATTTTTCTTATCTCTTGTCTAGACCCTCACTTTGTGTCAAGTTGTCCCATACTTATCATCGTCTTACAATATATCACCTTTCCCCTATATATAACACATATTATAACATTTTATATGTGTGTATGTGTGTGTGTATATTATATATATATATATATATATATATATATATATATATATATATATATATATATATGTATATGTGTATGTATATGTGTATGAATATAATAACCCCTATTGGCCTCTGTTGAAATCCAATCCTTGCTCTTTACTTGAATGTTTCTTGACACAAACTTTGAGAATATTTGCTTTGGAAATGTTTACTTTGGGGACTTAAAATTCATAGGTATGGGAACCACCTACACATTTCTGTAAGTGATTGCAAACAAAGTCACCTCATTTCCGCATCTCTAAAGTGAGAATCACAATCTGTTTTCTGCCCACTTCAAGAACTGCTGAGACTATCCAGTGACATAAACACAGAAGAGAGTTTTTCAATCACTTTGTAAATATTAGGAACAATTTTTATTCAACTTCCTTTTCTTGTTCCATTCCAACTCCAGTTTTTGTGGCTTATTTACAATATCTGACTTCCAAAAAGGATTTGAAATAATTGTGTCAGCAATAAAACTGTGTGAATTCAATGTAATAAATATTGATTTCTTGTTATGTTAACTTTATTGAGCACTTGCTATGCCCTTGGAGCTGCACAAATCATTTCGCTCAAACCACACATATGCACGCACATACACAAACACACACACACAACAAAAAACAAAACAAAACAAAACACTTAAGGAAAATATTTTTTATTTACCTTTGCCTGAAGGTGATTGTGTTGCGACTTTTGGATGTTAAACAACTCGATCCAGGTTGCACGCAGACATTATGAAGTCCAGACTTAATCCAGAACTCGATGAGTCCAAAGTCTACGCACGTAACTGCTCTCCTTACATGCCCTGTGGCCTCCAGTGGATCACTTTTGGTGTTCAACTACTCTCCTTCCATGGTCTTTCCTGACATTATTCTGGAAGCTGTCCTGAAATTCTTGATTAATTAGTGGATGAGGTTTGTGTTTATAAACACATGGCACTCAATGAACCTGCCCAGAGGATCTATATTCCTTGAATAGATGACTCATTTTCTCTTTGTAATTGTCATCTCACTTGTCAGTCAATCTAATTGAATCCTAAGCTCCTTAGAAGAGATTAGGAATAATATCTACATACTGTATTCCCTTCTTAGTTCATTTTTTTTTTCTTGGCACAAGTATAATGTGAAAAGGTAATTACTTTGTAATGTGAGAGTTAGAAGTTTATTATGTCATATATCAGTTTCAAAATTCAGAATCTTTTATGCTTTTCCCTGACTCAGAAAATGGAAATTGGACCTTCTGGGTTGTGAGAGGATTGGGAATGTGCCCGAATGCAGACTTTTCAGTCTGGAGGTGAGAAGATGGAGGCCCAGGTGAGGGAAGTTACTGGTCTTGAAGAGCTGTGGATTTTGAGTGGGTCAAATTCTCGTCTTTCATATGATTCATCATTGAGCATCTAAGAACGACAACATGAAAGAGAGAAAGCACAGGTAGACTAGAACTGGGGAGGATGAATACTGAGCCCTTCCTGCGCCGTGTGCCTGCCTTCCGATGCTGGGTAGAACCCTTCATGCCTTGACCATTCATTTAGCTTCTCTAGAAAATGGAGAGCCATGTCTAGAGTTCAGGTGCTCATAAAGTCTGTCAGGCTTGGATATTCTGCTCTACAAAGAAACACAGAAGACTTAATAGTCTTTGCATTCAAGGAGTTTCATAGGGAGTTCCATGCTGAGCACACACACACAAGCACAGACACACAAACACACTTTATGAAGCCAAGAACAACACACTCATTTTATGCTAAAAGACATGAAAATGATAACTCTTGTTGTATAAATTCAGAGGTATAGAGGTGGCATTATCAGGTCAGTTCTGATAATAAAAGAAAGTCACTGAGGTAGCCATTGAAGGACCACATAGAGAAGAAAGAGGACCGTGGTTCAAAGCGAAAGACCAGAAAAGGCCCATGTAGAGAAGTGAGAAAAGGCAGACACAGGTAGAAAAGGGATACACATGAGATCACGTGACTGGTGTGAAAAGCCAATTGTGAGATTGATGTTTCAAATTTTTGGAACGAGACATTAAATTTGGAGCTAATATTTAAACAGCAAATATTTATGGAGTTCTTAATGTGTGCTGGGTCATGTGCTAAGTTGCAAGGTATGGCATTGAGCAGGGCAGGTATAGTCTTGTCTCTATGGAACTTCCACTCCAGCAGGGAAACTAATTAAAACTGATTAAACTTTAGATGTGATAAGCATTGTAAAGCGAAAGCCCCAAAGACTGGGAGTGAAAACAGGGACCCAATCAAGTTGTCCTCTGTAGTCACCTATCCCCTCCTTTACCCCCACATTCTTTAATGCTCAGAGATGGCCGTGGTTCTGTAGTCCTACACAGCTCTTGGTATTTAATTACATTTTTTCCCTCTATTGTGAACTCATGGAGACCAGGGGAGATGCTTATACCCTCAGTTCCTAACTCAGGTCTTGGCATACACTAGGAAGAGTGAGGGAATGAAGGATCATCTTTCATCCTCTGTGAAGAGCCTGTCATCACCCACGGCTTTTCTCGAAATGAACTCTGCCATGATAGTTCCACTGCTTTTGTGAACTGCCAAACTAGGGTGCATTCAGAATTCTGTGTTCCAATACTATACATATATTGTTCCTTAGCCGTTCTGTGTAGGAAATATTACTTGATCAGCAGGCCAACACTAGCTCAGTCTGAAGGAAGAGCAATAGTTTAATGCATGCATGGATGTTTGGGGCTGCATCATGCAGTAACACCATTAATTGCAAAGAGGTGTGGAGAAGCAAGAGGTATCTGGGAGTCTTTGATTATTGTTTTGGAATGCTGCGTTGTCATCCCTCCTTTTCTTGACTCAAATCTTAGGTTTACAATGAGAAGTGGATGGGATTTCAGAGGAGGATTAAGTAAAAAGTCATATTAAAATGAAAAAAAACGATAAATAAAATATCATGTGGAATGAAATGCAAATTGGATTTAGGCAAACACTTTTATACAGCCTTACCACCCAACCCTATCCAACCGCTTCAGATTCCTATGGTGGTTTCTGTGAACAGTTCTATTACATGTTGCCACTCAAGGGCGTTTGATGTTTTCTCTCTCTGGAAATTCATTTGCATTTAAATGATTTGAAATAATCATAAAAGCCAAGTGCTATGAAGTTTGAAATTAGTTACTGTCTATAAATTGCGATGCCATTAAAAGATGATTGTGGAGAGCTTTGCTGTCTCAAATGTAGGCAGATTAAAATCTAACAAAGTACACCTTGTTACAAACCTGTAAAGAATGATGGGATACAGAGTTAAATTGATTTATTCTTCTACTAGTGCCTATAAACTCAACGCATTTGAATTTATTCTCAGAGTAGCAAACTTTCTCATCTGGCCTGTATCTGTCCTCTTTAAGTCTATGGAAGTTTTATAGGACTTGCTAGATTCCATCCTTATTCTTTATGGAAGAATGAAAGGAGAGGAAGTGGGTTGCATTTTCTTTTTAAACCAGAGGATCTGGGTAACATATTTTGGAAGAGATGCTTGGAAACCAGCAGGTAGGTGTTTGAAGGCCTCAGGTTAGAGGTACCTACAGTGTAGTAACTCCTACTTCAGCCATCCTGGAAGACCCGTGTAGCAGTATCACAGTGGCTAAAAAGTGCGGGCTCAGAAATCAGACATGGTTTCAAATGACAGTTCTGTCATTAGCTATATGACCCTAGGTAAGTTGCTTGTTCTTTCTGAATCCAAAACGGGAAATAATAGCAGTATCTATATTAGAGGGATATGAGGAGACCAGAAAGAACCAAACCCCAGCTCTGACTTAGGCATTTATTACATTACAGTGCCTAGGGCAGGGCATGTACTCTGCAAGTGTTATTATTGTCTTTTACAAGACATATCAAAGACATTCCACCTTTGGCTTTCTTTCCCAGTCTCAATACTTGAGACGGTTTTTACACATGGTCTCAAAACTATTTGATGTGTATTCTGACAAGAAGTATGTTTCTTCCCTTTGAATCTGGCCTCTTGATTTTTGACCAATAGAATAAAGAGGAAATGCCACAGTGCCAGTTTCTGGACCCAAGTTGGAAGAAACTGGTAGTTTCTGCCTTCTTGTTCTTGGGATTCTCATTTTTGGAACACAGCTAAAATGCTATGAGAATGTGCAAGTCACCCCAGGTAGAAGCCCATGTGCAGAGAAAATAATAGCTATATTAATTTCCCACACCTGCCATTACAAAGTCCCACAAACTAGGTGGCTCAAACAACAGAAACATATTATCTGACAATTCTGGAGGACAGAAGACTGAGATCAATGTGTTGAGACCAACAAGGAATCAGGATTGATTCCTTCTGAGGATACAGGGGCAGCATCTCTTCCAGGCCTCTCTCCTTGGCTTGTGAATGACCATATTCTCCCTGTGTTTATTTCTGGCTGCCTTTGGAAGGCTTCATAATCCAGTTCTGGCCCCCAGGAACCAAACCCCAGCTCTGTATAGAGTTAAACTGTACAACTTACTCCTCATACCCCTTCACTCCAAAAAGGTAGAGTGTGGACACCTGGCCACTAACCAAAAGTACCCTTAAAGTCACTTACAGATATAATTTGGCTGTGACAAGGAAGTGGCAATGAGAGAACTCTTGAAGAAGATAGGTTGGAATATCAGAGAAGTGGGAATAAGGCAAGTTTTGTAAAATGAATTATTGCTTCTTCTGACTTTTGTTATCCTAACGTGTACTAAAGCCTGTTAACATACTAGCCTGACTGATACACTCCCAGGGACACAACTTCCAGTGAGGACATCAACACAAAGCCTCTTCAACTCCATTCTTGGCAGTTTTCCATCACCCCTCTTGTTTGTTTCTTACCAATTCTCTTTCCATTTCACTGTCACCTTTGAGAAGATCAGGACATTTTTGTGTGTCTGTCCCCCAAGCACGAGTCAAGATAGATTTTTATACCTGAGGCAACTAGGAGTGGGACGATCAATGGCAAATATGGCCATAGTCTTCAGAGAGTACCAGGGTGGAAGCTGAGGAGACCCAGGTCATGTATCAAGTTCAAAGGACAGGATCAGAGTTAAACTAGAAGGAAGAAAGTCTAGGAGATCATTGCTCCTCCACTCTCTCTTTGCTTTTTGCTGTCATGCAATCAATTTTCCTTCCAGAAATAGACACTGAGAGAAGATGGGGAAATCCAATTAGCTCGGAGGGCCTGGGCTTAGGGCTCCATGCAGAGGAAATCCTCGCCCCACCAGATGCACTGCCTTTGATCATTGATCTCCTGTGGCCTCTGATACTGGTTCAGATGCAGGCGATGTCACAGAGACTGTAAGATTGAGGAGTGCAGACAGGTTTAATACACTTTGCAGAGTGGCTCAAACTACAGTTACCGATCAGAAGTAATACCTTTGAAAGTATGAAAAATATTTTACCAAAAAAAAAATGTAGTCTTAAACTCAAACGCTGGGGTCATTACGGGAGCAAAATAATTACGTGACTTACAAGCATAGGCCTATGTATGATCACCAGCACCACGGAAATTAAGGGAGAACGTGGTGATTTTCTGGTGCTGTTGGTCACTTTAAGACAACCAACCAGATCATCCAAACCTAAAACCTCCCTCTTTACAATGAGCAAGGTGACTATATAATGCTAAATCTCCAATTTAACCTCTGCTTAAAAGTTATACTCCTAGTGCAGACCACTATTTGCCATGTAGAAGATTTGCATAAGTTTTTTGTTTTTTTTGCCTTAGTGTTTTATTTTACTTAAATGATCTTCCAGTTTAAGATGTAGCACTTACTTCTGTACCTGAAGTGCAAAGAAGTCCGTTGTAGTTTGATAGTTTGGGTTTCAAAGTTCATTAGGAGAACCAAACTTAAGGGATTTACATGTTGACAGATGGTGTGATTGTACTCATTAAATATGTGACAGTCCTATAGATTTTTTCTTAAAGTCAGACTTACCAACTTGTGTGTGATGGAATATGGTTGGGGATCACACAGAAGGGACCCAGTGGTTGTGTGCTCTTTTTTTAAGAACTCAACAGAATAAAATGTGTACTTTTTGATAACAGGGTACATAATGTGCATTTTCATTCACCAAAGAGTTAGTCCCATATAAACATGCAGGGGGACAAAGAAACTGGTTTGAAAATGACTTTGTGGCATTGACCTCCAAAGGAATAGAACAAGAGCTGAAATGATCAATTGTTTACTGAGTAGTTACCCTTTTCTCTATTAAATATTTACTTGTGATATTTGTTGACCTGTGGTCAGAGCCAGAAGATTAAATCATCTGACCAGAGTTACAGTTCTGGTTGTGATTATTTATAGGTTAAATGTGACTGTGTAATTTGAATTCCCCACCTCACAAGCAAATCAAATCAATGCAATACATTACTCCCAGGTAGCCTTGTTCCTCTCCTCCAGCAGTGGGGTGGGGGTGGGGGGGGAAGAAGGGGTTATTCACCAGCAAGACAAGATAGACTAGAATCAGTGCTATAAGAGAGAGATCAAACAATCCATGTGAAAATGAAATTGATCTGGGTAGACCTTACAAGATGTAGAGGAGTTTGACCACAGCCTACAGGGCAAGACTTATGACAACTTGACTTTGTTTTCTAGCCCATAGCACCAAGTCTGTTTCATCGCAGATGTTTATATGAGTAACAGCGCTTTTGACTACAACTAACAGAAAGCTCAACTTAACTGACTTAAACAATAGGGACATATATATTAGTTTATATCTATGGGGAGTGTGGCTCCAGACTTGGTCACTGAGTGTCTCAGCAATTTCATCAAGTACCAAGGTTTTTTCCATCTTTCAGTTTTACTTTCTTCATTAATTTGACTTTGTCCTTAGCCAGAACCCTAAATGGTCAGTTTCAGTGGAAGAAGGAATATTTATCCTATTATTTATGTCTAAGAGTTATGGGGTTTTCATGACAAGCACTCTAGCAAACCTGCTGCCCAAAACTTACTGACTAACACTGGGTGATAGACCTCCTTCAAACCAATCATTGTTAATGGGAAAAGGATCAAATTTTTATTTGTTTGCATTTAGGCATTTGTGTGTGTGTGTGTTATAAAGGAACTTTAGCATATATTTTTTAATATACTATTATGGTACTAGAAATTTTATGTAATAATTACAAACACAGAAACAGATACAAGGTACAAGAAATTTATGTACCAGTAATAAATATAGGATATTTACCCATCATAGAAGGCCAAGAACTCTTTGTCATTGCAAGTTCGTCGTGAGTTCAACAAAACCGATTATCGTATTCCAGGGTGTTATTTTGCATACGGGTATCATTACTGATATCTAGAGTTACACTTTTAACTCATAAGCATAAATCAAAGAATTAAAAACATTTATATAGATACGGAATCAGTACTACCCATGTATAATGGGCATCCTTAGTTTTCCCTCACAAATTTGGGCAAAAAAGTGCTCATTATACATGGCAAAATATGGTGCTTTTTCTGTATCAACTTAACAATATATGTAAAAATGTAAAACATGCATCTCCCCTGACTCAATAATTCCACTTCAAAAATGTTAATTTAATCAACAAACATATTGAGATTGTATTATATGCTAGATACTGTAGTTAGACCCTGGGCATAAAAAGATGAACAAGAACTTTAAGTCTTCTTCCTTCTTACATGGAGTTTCCATTATCATGGAAATTTATTTTAAGTATGTGATCAGATAAGTATAGAAATATGTAGATATAAGAGTATTTTTTCATATAGCTGATGATTGCTAAAGATTGGAACTCAGATGCCATCAATATGGGTTAGATAAATTCATTATTGTACATTCCAGAAAAGCACACTTAAAAGGTGAGAGCAGAAGTATTATGAATTGACATAGAAAACGTGCATGATATATTACAAAGGGAAACTGCAGATTACAGCACTACAGTATGGTGTATCACGTAAAATGAATTATACCTAAATGTTATATAAGTGACCTGTCGATGAACAGTTTCATTTTCTTTTTACTTAGACATTTCTATAATAAAAATAATTGCATGTGTTAAATATCAAAGTGAAAACTTAATTCTACTAAAATTACTCTCATATAATAAATCACCCACTTCTTCCCTGTAACGTAATGTCTTCCTTTTAGAAATATGCCAGGTCCTTGGCTGGCAGTCTATGATGTGGTTGTCACAGAGAGAAGTGGCTTATGCTCCACTAGAACTGAGGAAGGCTAGAGGTGACGTAAACAGCAGCCAGGAACAGAGCGTGCCTGCGTTAGGCGTAGTGGCTGGCTCCAGAGATTGCAAATTGAAGTAGGGCAAAATCCCAAGGCTGACAGAAAAATCTATCACCCAAGGAGGTCGACCTTCTGGCTCTTTCCATGACAGTGCCAAAAAATCAGCAGTCCAGAAGCCTGCAAATTCCAGGAGAGCCTTATAATATTCTACATGTTTTAAGATGGAAAGGATTTTGGAAAGGAATTAGCTCAACCATTTGACTTCATCATTAAAGACCCTGAGGCTCAGAGGTCAGGGAGGGTGCAAAGGGCCTGGGAACAACAGTGGCCATCATTAGTGTCGTGACCTGTACGTGACTTTACTGTACTTCACATTCCCCTGAAAATTGCCATTATTACTTTCAGCTGAGGAAGGAAAACTGAATGTGAGGAGGAGAGTTATGTGAGGCCACACAAATAGCAGGAGACTGAGGCAGGAATTGATCTCCAGCCTATCTGCCTCCAAACTAGTGCCCTATAGTGCACCCCACACCACAGAGGTCATTAGGGACAGAGGGAGGAGATGGCTGTTCTCATTCCCAAACCAGGAGTCCTCCGAAAACGGAGTGTTTCCACCACAGGAGCTTCACACTTGCGCAGTTGGCTCTGCTTTCCCTGGGACAGTCTCCACTTATTAAAAGTGCCCTTCAGCCCTCCCAGACCCCAGGAGCCCAGTCTCAGCACTGACTTGGAGTATCACACTGTCTCTGTGTGAATCAGTCCCTTGTGTAGGGACAAATATCCTCAGGGACGCTACAGCCAGGTTGCTGGGGAAAGGACCTTGTCCTCGCGTCATCCCCTGTTCTCTTCTCTGGAGACCCTGCCGGGGGCAGTCAGAACATGGGCTGAGGCAGAGTTAGAGCCCCAGTGGACTCCTCAGCCATGATTCTGGCTTTATCAGTTTAGGGCAGGGTTTCTCAGTTTGGCACTATTGGCATGTTGAGCCAGATGACGCACTGTTGTTAGGGCTGCCCTGTGCCTTGTAGGCTGGCTCGCAACTCCCTGGCCTCTATCCATGAGATGCCAGTGGCACCTTCTCACAAATCATGACCATCCAAATTGTCTCCAGGCGTTGCTCTGGAGGCAAATCTCCCCCAGTTGACAACCAGTGATTTAGGGAAATGTTCTCCCTCTTTCTTCTCCCTAAATGCCCTTAGGCTAACTAAGTGAAAACCTTGGAAGGAGAATTTCACAGATAGTTTTTACATCAGACTCATTGATAGGTGCTTATCAGGGTCTCAGCATCGCCTCCCAGGCGCATATGAAGGCTGACGAAAGGTGGAGGTTGTCCCTCCTGCAGTGAGATGATCCTGGCTCCTTTGCACTTTTTAGATTGTCTTTACTCATCCTAGGCATTGGTCTGCCTCTTGATTTTTTTTTTCTTTTTTTTTTTTTTTTTTTAGTTTCAGGTGCACAAAACAAAGTAATACTTAGACGTTTATCATTTATATCCTGCACACTGTGTCAACCCCCTTCCCCCATCCACTAGCCCTCTGATATCGCACACAGCCTCTTGATTTTTTAGTTTCTGATCTCTTCTTTGCAGCAGTCTTTCATTTAGCATTCTTAATTCTTCCGTCCTTGCTTCCTAGATTCCTTTAAATCCGTTCTTTATCTCTTGCTGGTTCTTTCCTGGCTCTTATCCTGCAGTCATTCTCTGGCCATCTCCTTCCTAAGACAGAATGCTGTCTGTGACTCTGAGGGGGCAGAGTTCACTGGCCTGCATTATGCTGGTGCCCTGTCTCTGTTGCTGTTTGTCACATGATCTTGAACAATTCAGACACCCTCTCTGGGACGCAGATTTTTATCTGGAAAGTTGGTGGTGAGGGATCTTGCCTTCTTGTGTTAACTTACTAGATTATCCTAAGAGTTAAACGATACAATAGATGTGAGAGTGCTTTGCAAAGAATAAACTGACACATTTTATTAATATTATCATTACAATGATTGATTGCTCATATCATTTGAATTACGGATGAGCCAGCTGAGCTTTTTATCAGGTGGTCCCAGCCTGTCTCTTGAACCTTACACAGCATAGGGAAGACACGCTGACTGGGAGTTTGGAGGTGGCTCCATGACCTACTCTGGCCCTGTGTTGGTCATTTCCCTTCTTTGAACTCTAGGTTTCTTTTCTAGCTCAATCAGAGAATTTGGCTGGATGTTCTGATGGCCCCTCTTTCTCTCTTGCAGACTAATCTGTGTGACAAAGTGTTATCTCCAGAGTCCCCAGGTTATTTCCTCCAGGGAAAAATTTAGAGTAACTGGTATCTTGAGTATCACCATAATTTTTCGTCTTTCTTCTAATAGGCATTTGGGGCCATGGCAGATGGAATAACAGTGAACAGTTTGCAGGACAGCAGGAACACATCAGAATTTCCTTTGGAAATTTCATACCCACTTCCATACCCACTTCTGAGCTATTGGATGGCAACACACTTTAGGTCCCATTAAAGTAGGATGGCATTTTATGAGATGTGGAAACAACATAAGAGGACCACCTTCTTGGCACAAGCTTCCAGGAGTTTCTATGTAATTACCTGGGAAATAGGAAGAAGTCCACTTGGAGAGTAAATGGAAGGTGGGCCCATGATAAGCCCACTGATCCCCTTAGGATGTAAGAGCAGGAGCTAGGGCGCTGGCTAGGATGATGTCAGGTTGGGGGTGAGAGGTCAACATTTAATTCTCTAGCCCAGTGCTGTCCAACTGTCCAAAAGAACTTTCTGTGATGATAGGAATATTCTGATCTATACTTTTTAAAAATAGCTTTATGGAAGCATAACTTACACACACACACACACACACAAGACCTGCACATATAAATTTTTGTGTCTCTTTTAAAAATTACACATGTCAATTTCTTGTGTGCCTTTTATTGTTTTCCTTTCCTTTTTCTTTTTGTTGTGGTAAGAACACTTAACATGAGATCTACCCTATCAACAACGTGTAAGTGTACAATACCAGATTCAGTGCAGAGTCTAGGTTGTCCAGCAGATCTCTAGAACTCATTCATCTTACATAACTGAAACTTTATACATTTGAGCAGCAACTCCCCATGTCTCCCTCCCTCCAGCTCCTGGCAACTACTGTTCTATTCTCCGCTTCTAGGAGTATGACTATTTTAGGTCCCTCATGTAAATGGACACATGCAGTATTTGTCCTTCTGTGACTGGCTTGTTTTCCTTAGCATAATGTCCTCCAGGTTCATCTGTGTTGTCTCAAATGGTAGGATTTCCTTTGTTTTGGTTTTGGTTTTGGTTTTGGTTTAAAACTGAGTAATACTTTATTGTATGTGTACACCACTTTTTCTTTCTTTATTCATCCGCCAAAGGACATTTGGATTGTTTCCATGTCTTGGCTGTTGTAACATCCAGCCACAGTGACACTGCACATTCGAAATGTGACTGGTGTGACCGAGGAACTGGATTTTTATGGTACTGCATTTTACTTGAAATAGCTACGTGTGGTGACCAGTGGCTACTGTATGGGCCATCACTGCACTCACCTTTCTGGATGCCAGTGACCAAAGGTAGCAGGTATGTAGTGCTCAGTGAAGAAGGAGGATACTGGCAGTGCTGGCACCAGACGTTGGTAACACTCATGCCAGTTAGAGAAAGTGGGGGGTGCCAAATCACACAAAGCGCTCACAAAAGGAAAAGTGCCAAGACATGTATTTTCCTACTGCACTAACATTTACTTATATGTCCTGTATCTAATCCCTATAATATATCACATCTGTAAATGAAAAACAAAACAATCTTATCCACCCACAGATCTGTCTAGAAAGAAGAATGGAGGGACATTAGGACATCTAGCCTAATCCTCAGGGTTAACTAGAAAAGAAACTGGAACTCAAGGCAAGGAATGCAAATGGAGGTCATGAATTCAGGCCTCCAAGCCCCCAGCCAGTGTGCTTTCCCTTAGCATCTCTAACTTCAAATGTCAAGACCAGAGCGTTATATAGAGAGACACGTGTCATCTTTGACAGAAGCCGTGTTAGCGCCCAATATTAAATAAATCTCCCTTCTGGAATCTGAGGTTATGAAAAGAGAGAGGAAAAGAACTCAAAAGAGAATGGGTAAGAAACTGGATGAAAAAAATAATAAAAAAAACACAGGAGATATATTTAGGATATTTTCTTTGATGTTCTCAGCAAGATTTAAGGGGCTATCAAATCAATAAAGAAACAAAGGCTTCAACATCATTGCCAATATTCCCCATACTGTATTTCACATCCCTGTGACTATTTTGTGATTACCAATGTGTACTTCCTACTCCCTTCACCTTTCTCACCCATCCCCTCAAACCGCCTACCATCTAGCAACCATCATTTTGTTCTCTGTACCTATGAGTCTATTTCTGCTTTGTTTATTCATTTATTCTGTTTTTTTTTTTTTTAGATTGCACATATAAGTGAGATCATATGGTATTTGTCTTTCTCCGTCTGACTTATTTCACTTAATGTATACCCTCTAGGTCCATCTATGTTTTTGCAAATGATAACATTTCATTCTTTTTTATGGCAGAGTAATGTCAGATGGGTACCAGACTTATTGGGGGGATCACTTTATAAATTATATAAATATCTAATCACTATGCTATACACCTGAAACTAATATGAAATAATATTGAATGTCAACTATAATTAAAATATATATAGTCACGAGATATAAAGTAGAAAATAGAGAATATAGTCAATGGTATTGTAATAACTATGTACGATGTCACATGGGTAGGAGACTTGTTGGGGTCATCACTTTGTGAGGGGTGTACATGCCTAATTACTACATTGTTTTGTACACCTGAAACCAATAATTAAAAATTATTTAAAACATAAAGAAACAAAGGTGATTGTAAAATGCAATGATTTGAAACCAGATCATTTTATAAAGTTGAGAGGCATGATTTTACAATTGAGGGGAAAACTGACTGAAGCAGTGAATAGAATTGGATTCTGCAGGAAAAGTAAATACATCAGTATTTGAGAAGTCGGTTCAAATATACTCCTTTACTCAAGGAAAATAATAGAAATATGACAAGAGAGAAAATCAGTGATATGTAAGATATGAGGAGAAATGAAAGAAATAATAAAATGAAGCTGAATAATTAATGTTCAAACCAAAAGGGCTCACCTATCAAATTAATGCCATGAGATTCATTACTAGGATACTGAGATATGGACTGTGACATTCACAGTGAAAAGGAAAAACAAAAAATAAAACCCCCAAGAATCTGTAATTCAGGCTGGCAAATAAAATGGGACCATATCTACGATTGTAAAAAGTTTCATGTTGCCACTACCTCCACCACAGTACAAGGCAAAAGGCCGTCCAGCTGATCCAAGAATGGCACAACCTACCGACATACCTTCTATTTCCTCCCAATGAAGTTAGAATAAATTATAAACTCACCACATGTTTTCAAAGTAATAGACTCAAAGTCAAAATTCCCAGGCATAAAAAACCCCATTATTTACCTGAGGAATAGCTCAATATCAAGAAGTAAATTGACAATATTTTTACATTCCTGGCACACTATAATAACAGCTAATACTTAATGAGCACTTACTATGTGCCAGGCATTATTAATGTTATTAAAGCCTCATAACACCTTTTTGAGGGTGTTGTGTCCCCATTTTATTATATTGTTCCCACTTTATAGAAAATGGAGACACAGAAAGGTAAAGAGACTTGCCCAAAGTCACACAGATACTAGTAGATTTGGAGCCAGGATTTGAACACAGGTATCCTCGCCATAAAATCTGAGTTCTTGAGCTTTGTACTGTAGAGCAGGCACAGAGTAGATATTTGTTGACCTCCATTTTCTTGTTTCTCCTCAGATTGTCCATTCCTGCATGCCAAACCACCCCAAAATGTAATTTCTTAAAATGCAGGTTTCCGTGCATCACTTGGGTTCTGCCATAGAGTTGCAGTGAGATTATAGCTGAAGGTGCAGCTGAACTGGACCGGTGGCTTTTTTACCACATGTTTGTGGTTCTGATGCTCCTTGGACTCTCCACTGGGCTTGGGCTTTTCAGAGCTTGGTGGTCAACGGTAGCCACACTTCTTACATGGCCATTAGCTCCCCAGAGGCGAGGAGTGGGAGCTTCTAGGCCAATTAATTTCCTCCAGAACTGACACAGCATCACCTCCACCATAGTCAATTGGACAAGCAGTCACAGGTGCCACGTGGATTCAAGGGGACACAAGACATAGGAAACACGTTTGCCTCTGGATGGGGAGTGGCAAGGGCACATTGCAGAAAGCATGCCACAGTTATAATTTTTGTTTACTAGATATATGACATTCATCTGATGCAAAAGCAAAATGCTGCAAAATGTTATTCAGTGAAAAGAAAGGAAAACTTCTTTCTTCCATTTTCCCCTTATCCTCCAGTTTGCCCCAGCTCTCCCCAAACAGCAAGCACTTTTATTACTTTTTATGTGTCCTTCTAGGACCTTTATGGAAATATAAGCACAAGCAAATGCATATTCTTGTTCTCCCAGGTTCTTACACAAAAGGGGGCACGCTGCGTAAACTATTTACTGTCTTACATCTTGGAGGACTGCCTATATTAATGTGTACAAAGAGAGAGAAAAGAGATGGAAGGGAGGGAAAGGGAAATGTGAGAGGAAGGAAGGGAAGGCAGGGGAAGAAGAGAGGGAAGAAGGATAGAGAGAGAGCTGGAAATAGCTATATACCAATGAAAACATGGAGAATATACCCGAAATTATTAATAGTGGTTATTGCCCTGTGGTGGGATTAATGTTATTTTTTCTCTTTGCTTTTCCATGTCTTCTAAATTTCCTACAAAGAACATATACTGTATCTGTGATAAAGTATTTTAGTACCAAAATCACATTTCAATTTTTATGCTGGTCTGTAATTTTTGTTGTTGTTGGCTTATTTCTGAGAAATTGCCCTCCAACCATTGTAGAAATGGAAAAAGAAGAGCTGTGTATCTTCCTATCGAAATTTTTCAAACAGTTCTATTTGCCTAGACAAGTGTACCAGAACAGGCTGCTGTTCTGCAATGTAAACTATTAAATCCATGACCTTCTCTCATTATTGTGAAATAATCACTGAGTGTGTACCTACCACTTGGGAGGCAAGGCATGTGCTACGTGTTAGGAGTCGGGAAGAGTGACAGAGGGTGGAGGACACACAGACAACTACCTGGGCTATTTGGTAAGTGTCATAGAAGCAGCCTAGAGAGCTGGTGCAGGATCGCAGATATGAGACTTATCCATTTTGCCTGTGAAGATTCAGGGCACAGTTTGCATCATGGATGCTATTTGAGCTCGATCATAAAATGACCCATTTTTGAGAGAGGTAGGATAAAGCAGTCTGGGTAGGAGGTATGGAAGTTGCTGAGGAGCCTTGTGACGTAGCTATGTGGGTGAAGTGGTGGCAAGAGATCCTGGAAATACAGACTGGGATCCAAGGATGGAAGGACTGGTGGCCAAACTGAGGAGGTGGAAGTTTCTCCTGTGAGCACAAGGGGAGCTGCCAAGGGAGGAGCACAACTGTGCCGGATGCCACATGTGACTTGTCCCTTTTGTGAATGTCTTTTCTGCACTACTCAGTCCAGTAATATCTGTCCTTGCAACAGGTACTACCTGAGTTCATAGTAATAAATCTGTATTGAAAAGGTTTTTATTTAGTTTGCACTCTCAGCAAATCCAAAAGAAGATATGCATCCTCTGAGATCTAAGTAGAGGTAAAAGCATAGGGATTAAGTCTGTGTTCCAGCCCTTAGTGTCTGGGTAGGAGAGAGTGAGTGGTCGTATTCTTGAGACTCCTCAAGGGGCCACTGAGGGATATTATACACCTTCCCCTCAAACAAATAAACAAACCAACAAACTGAATTGGAATCATTGGTGTTTTCTCTCCCCCATGGCTGTGAGCACTGTAAAGCTAGACAGGCAATATCGTTTCATTCACTGAGGGCACTCGGTCCAGTTCCTGGTCCATGTTGGATGCTCAAAGCACATGAATCAGAGAGAGGCCCAACTACTATGAGCATCTCCAAGAGACTAATCAACAGGGGGTGGTACAGGCCGCTGTGGGTTGTTACACCAGCTTCTCTCCCCTTCGGTACCCATGGCGACTTCTGGAATGGGGGATGCCAGCCACCGGGGCAGCAAAGTAACCTGGGAGCCCAGACCATCAGCTTCCTACTTTCCTCTGTTCTAAAGAAGCTCAGTTTCTCGGATGGCCAGCGGGGAGGGAGAGGAGGCCTGTGTGTTCAATGTCTCTCCTACAGGACGCACTGGGCAGGGAAGGGCGGTAGGAACTGCCGGACCTCCTCACAGTGAATGCTCTCCACCGTCAGATTGCACAGGTTCATCTGTCTCCCCTGCAAGTGCTGCTCCAAGAGGATTCCCTCTACTTCTTAGTTCTTCAGATAGACCTGCACCCTCGCTTTTTCTGAGTCAGCAAAGCACTTACTGCTAAGGTTCTTAGAGCCAGCATGGCAGGAGAGAAACTATTGGTTTTGGACCCAGATGACCCTGGTTTCAACACTGTGCTATGTGCTTGCTCTGTGACCTTGGAAATGTCGTTATTTATTTTAGCCTGTAGTATTGTTTCTATCACTAAAGAAATGGTACTACCCACTGTGGGGTTTTTGCAAGGACTTGCAAAAGCTACATGTAAATGATGGCTTAATTATTACATAAACAGGGTCTTGTATAATTAGGCCTAAATTCAAACCCTGTCTCTGCTCCTTAATCCCTGGATAAGACTTCACGCTAGTTCCTTAGCCTTTGAATACTTGGATGTCCTCTTTCCGAAAAGATGATTCTTGCAGATTGGTTGTAAGAAGCGGCGGAAATGCAGATAACATAGCTAGCACAGTTTCTGGCTTCTCGCTTTATCCCTCCATGGTGTGGTTGCCTCATCTCTCTCTACACTGCAAGCTCCACAAAGGTTAGAAGCATGCCTACTTCTTGGCATCTTCAATATGTTTGTGTTTTGAATAAATAAAATATAAAAATGTGCAGGTAATGAGCTCAGTAATCCTGGGGAGTTGGAATAAATCCACGAGTGGCTTCCTACTGTATTTAGGATTCAATGAACATGTCCTGAGTGGCCCAAGGTTCTCCTTGCTTGAGCCCTTGCCCACCTCTCCTAACTCTGACTCTGCTCTTTCCTGCCTGTCTCAGCGCAGCACAGCCACACCCATCTCATGGTGTCCAGACCCGCCAACCTCCTCTCAGACTCGGGCCGCTTGTGCTGTTTCCTCTTCCTGCAGCATTGTTCCCAGGGATTTCCATGTGGCTGTTTCCTTTTTGCTTTTGGGAGGGTCCCATTTTGCTGAAAGATCCCTTCTTCAGATTTCCCCCAGGGTATCCTCTCTACTTTAGACATTTTTTCCAATTTTCTTTTCCTTACTAATTTCTATCTTTCATATCACTTACCAACATTTAAGTCATAATAGAGCATAAATCTGGCTTTCACTGCCCAGCATCTTTTAGGCTCAGAAGAACTGCAATTTAGTTTTTCATGGCTCTTGAGCTTTAGGTGAAGCTGGCTTGGTCCAGGGCTTCATGGAACACTACCCTTCTGCTCCTGATGCGTGAGTTGAGGATTTCTCAGACTCAAGTCAGGACCGTGGAGCCAAACAAAACTCAATTCTGAGCCATAAAAACTATTGGGGGAGGTAGCTTCCTCTTTTTCTGTGGATATAAATCAGGAAAGATGTGGGGCTGAAGGTAAAGTAACCATCATGTAGTGAAGAAAGATAAAGAGAGAAAGAGAGAGATAAAGAAAGAGAGAGAGAGAGGGGGGGGGGAGAGAGAGAGAGGGGGGGAGAGAGAGAGGGAGAGAGAGACAGAGAGAGAGAGAGAGACAGACAGACAGAGAGAGAGAGAGAGTTATGACCATCTGAGTATTTGGACTACTCTATACTTTAATTGGACCTACTGACAGAGACTTCAGGTACATAGCCAATATAGTTATTTTACTTATCCAGTTTGAATTGGGTTTTTTGTCATGTTACAAAACCATCAAGACACTTGTTGAGTGTCTGTCTTTCCCACTAAACTAAAGCTTTAGGAGGGAAAAAAATTAGGTCTCATTTTTAGTTATACCACCACCGCCCAGTATAGTACTAGTTATAGAATAAGTTCTTAGTATTTGTTGAATGGATAAATACGGTATAGTGTCATACTCCAAGTGGGCTCCCATGTTCTCCAGATGAGCTCTCACTTACTAAGACTGTTTGGAGTGTTGAAAAGGTCTGACAATGGTAGGACTGTGTTTCACAATGGTGATGAATGTGGAACATTCAGAATGCCAGAATTAGCTTGCAAATTTTCATAAAGATTTGTGTACCTGAGTACATGTAAATAAATGCTGCTTGGTAAGGCAGTTCCTGAGCTCCCAGGGTGAGATAAGAATGCCTAACTTCACCAAAAGTCCTGTCTTTTCCTGCTATTAAAATCACTCTAGGACTGCTGACATTCTTTTATTTATTTATGTATTTATTTATTTATATTTATTTTTAAAATTAGTTTCATGTGTACAAAACAACATAATGATTAGACATTTGCACCCCTCACAGTGATAACCCCCCTCTCAATCTACTACCCCTCTGACATTATATATAGCTATTACCATACCATTAACTATATTCCCTGTGCTATACTTTACATGATCATACGTATATACTTAATTGTAGTTGACACTCAATATTATTCTACATCAGCCTAAGTGTACAGCACAGTGGTCAGGCATCTACACAATCTATGAAGCGATCCCCTGATAAGTCCAGTGCCCATCTGACATCCTACATAATCTAAACAACATTATTGATTATATTCCCCATACTGTATTTCTCATCCTTGTGACAATTTTGTGACTACGAATTTGTACTTTCTAATCCCTTCACCCTCTCCCCCATCTCCCAACCCCCACCCATCTAGCAACCATCAGGCTTTTCTCTGTATCTCTGAGTCCATTTCTGTTTTGTTTGCTCATTTATTCTGTTCTTCAGATTCCACATGTAAGTGAGATCATATGGTATATTGACATTTTAAATTAAAATAAACCCTAACGATTCTTTAGATCTTACTTACAGATGCAGAAACTTATGCTCATGTAATTTAAAAAATATATATATTGCTTGGGAAACTCAACTTATTTCACCTGATCATGAGAGAAGAATCAAAACTGGCACGGTCATCCAGTCCACTGCACGTCATTCTACATCACAATTCTTCATTGCTCTTCCCTCCCTTCCTTTTTTCTTTCCTTCTCCTCTTTCTTTTATTTGAAATACCTCCATAGGTGGCTTTTCTTTTCCTGCCAACCACATCTGCATTGTTAGGACCACCCTCATGAAGTCAAATAAATCATGATGTTTGCTCTTAAGTATCTCACAATCTGTGAGAAGGTGGCAAAAAGGCATAACAACATGTGATAACTCTTGAAGGCTCTTGAGACCCGTTTTCAGGGCACCATTTTCAGTCTGCTGCTTGAGGTGGGTGAATAAATGGTGATTGGTGGTCTCAGAGAGAAGGTTATGGAGGATTTAGAGGAGATGAAACATCAACTGAGTCCTGAATTTGCCTTACGTAGACGTTACCTGAACAATAAGACTAGGGTAAAGATGACTTCAATGTTTAAACATGGTGGAAGTATGGTTTATCAGATGGATGGTGTTGAGGGATGAGGCTGTAGAGGTATATGGGGGTTGGGTGTGAAGGGCCTTGATAGTTTTGCAAGGATGTCTGACATCACAGGGTCAGGAAGCTTTTGAGAGATGGTGAGCAAGGAGGAAGCATGGTCAGATGGTTGTTATAGGGTTACTACTCTAACTACCCAGACTGATGGGTGGGTAGGACTAAACAAGAGAGAAGTTAGGAGGCTGTTAGGTAATCCTGGCTTAGAGTGGAAGGCTAGTAAAGGTGTGACAACACAGACTGCTATGACAAGACAGCCTGACACTCTAATGCTTCACTACCTCCCTCCTCCCTTCTTCCCTCACCTTTAATGATTTCTGGGTGTTCTGAAGTGGAACCTGGCAGATGGCATTTTAAGAAAAATGACTTCACAGCCCCAGGTTCCAATCGGAGTTATATTTTTTTCTACCAGAAGGAGATGGGAATGCGGTACCTTCTTAGGTAATTAATGATTCAACATGGTGCCTTTGCAAAATGAAATTGAAGCGGCTGGAAGCCTCATTTGCAGCCATAAGAATTCAAAGGACACAAGAAGGCTGATTTGTGATTGTTGCTTTTCCTCAATAAAAATTAAACTGATTACAAAGAGCTGACAATGAGACACTGTCTCGCAGAAGTAATGTTTCTGACATTTCCCTGAATGTTTACCACAAATATTCAAATTTATCATCCTTGACATTCTTTAGAAAAGTGGGGATAAAATATTATTTTGGTACGGCAATATTTGCTTGTATGCACATTTATATGCATGCATAATTGTCAGAAAATTAAAAGATTTCTGCGCTTCACATCATATTCATTTTTTAATTAAGTATCCTGATGGGAGATCATGGAATTAAGCCCAAAGAGCTTTTATTTTAGATATAAAAAGCATTTAAAGAGTGATAATATCTATTTTCTATAGAGAAGATGTGGCCATTATTAAGATCCTGGGGTTCTTTGGTGAATTCAGCCTTCAGAGAAGAATTATTGACAAAATAATACTACATAACATTTACCTAGCCCTTAAAAGCTTATAGAGATGACATCTTTAAACATTTTTAATAATCATATTGATATTATTAATGTTCTATCTCACATATAGGACCAGAATTCTCCTCACTTTTTAATCTTAGACAAGTTTTTGACCCCTCTGAGTTTTAGTTTTCTATAGCTGATTGTTCTTGTGTCATGGACTAGTGTTAAGATTTAAAGAACCCAATAAAACACAGCCCAACAATGTGTTAATAGTGCTTATTTATATTATTGTCACAGCCATTCTTTACACCAATCTTGCTTTTAATTCTGACTTTCTTAGTTCTGGTATAGCAATCTCAGAGTCATCCTAAGTCTAATCATTCCATTCTTCTATAGGTTATTTTTTCACAATATGTTCTACCTGCTATTTTCTCCTTTTCTTTCCCTTTACCATTGGCTTTGTACACATTTTTACAAAGTTTCTCTAGTGCTGCTTACCTAGTCTTTACTCTATCATCTTTCCCATGCATTTCATCCTGACGCTATATGGTTCTTCCAAAACAGTAGCTTTGGTTACATTACTTTCCTGAAGAACTTTCATTATCTACAAAATTGAGAGCATAGTTCAAGGATTCCTATATCCAGGTACCTTCTAACTTCTCCCTAAATGTCTTTTATGGATGCTGAAATAAGACCAGCTTTCACTGATGTCATGTTTTATAATTTACAACGTGTCCGTGATACACATATGACCTTGGCATGGAAAACATTAACTTCCTCTGCCATAGCTTTTGGAGACATGTTTAATTGTTTCACTGGAAGTGTTTTGGCTTTGCAGTGAGGAAATGCACTTTATCCCACATTACTGAAAAAGGGTGACTATTTTTAAATGGGGTACACACCTGCTGAAAATGTCTAAAATTCCACATATCAGTGAAATCATATGGTTCTCTGCTTTTTCTATCTGACTTATTTTGCTTAGTATAATAAACTTAAGAGCCATTCATGTTGTTGCAAATGGCATTATTTCACTTTTTTATGGCAGAATAGTACTCCATTGTGTATATATACCACATCTTCTTTATCCATTCATCTATCGAAGGACACTTTGGTTGTTTCCATGTCTTGGCCACCGTAGATAAAGCTGCAATGAACTTCAGAGGACGTACATCTTATGGATAAATGTTTTCAGATTATTTTGGGTAGATACCCAGGAGAAGATTACAGAATTGTACACCTGAAACCTATGTAACTTTACTAATAGTTGTCACTCTAATAAACTTTAATTAAAAAAAAAATAAAAGCAGGTTCATTTATAATAGCAAAAACCTAAAGGTCCTTCAGATGGTGAGTGGTTACCCAAACTTTCATAAATCCATACCATGGAATACTACTAAGCCATGAAAAGGAGCACATTATTGCTTCAGGCAACAGCTTAGATGGCCCTTAAACACAATAAAACTAAGGTTTTTTTAAAAAAAGTCAATCTTAAGATGTTGTGCACTGCATGACCTGTTTATTTAACCTTCTCTGTGTGACAAAATTACAGAGATGGAGAACAGGTGAGTTGTCAGAGAAGAGAGGGAGGGCATAACTGCACAGAGTGAGCATGAGGGATTCCCTTTGTGGTGATGGAACAGTCCTGTATCTTGATGCTGCTGGTGGTTATACAAACCTATACAGATGATGAAATGTCAGACACAAACACACGCACATACACAAGTGCATGTGAAAACTGGCAAATGTGAATGTGGTCTGTAGTTTAATTATTAATATGGAGTTCAATGGTTACCGTGATTGTGGAAAATGTCATTATTGGAGGAAACATAATGAAGAGGACACAGGAACTTTCTGTACTATTTTGCAACTTCTAGGTTAGTCTAGAACTTTAAACCTTTTTTTTTTAATGTGAGAGAGGTACTTAAAATGTTTTCCGTGCCATAACAAAAACTGAAAAACACATGATGCAAAGAGAATTCAGACCCAGAACTCCGACCAGCACAGCAGAAAGCTGTAGCATTATGACTATCATTTTCATTAACTGATAGAATTGCAAAAACCAACATATTGGAAGGAAGTAAAGCTTTCTTTGGAGATCAACTGATAGATGCTAAGCGTTTAAAGTCTCTTTTTTGAGCAAATGTTTAAGTCTAGCCTTAGACCTTTCTAAAGCAAGAAGTAGTTGTTTTCACACAAATCATGTGGAACAACTTTAACATGTGATCTGAAATAGAAACCAGGCTGGACAGAGCCAGAAAGATGGCAAGCCTTCAATCTACTACAAAGGTAATGTGAAGCTGATTTAGAGGTCCTAGTCTAGAAACTGTTTTCAAACTCTTGAAATGTTAGGGGGAAAAAATGTTATACTCTCACTGTGACCCAAAGCAAGTTGGTTCAATAAGCTAAATAAAGCCTAGCATTTTGGGGGCGATAGATGTTGTAGACATACCATTTTTAAAATCTTTCTACAAAGGAGGAATTAGAGGATACCAGAACACCTTATATCCTGTAGAACTTGTAGTATGTAGCTTGGTACTATAACCCATGAAAAACAGAGATTTCTTTTCCCAAAGGATGCTTTAACCTCACTCAGTAGATCCTTTTGTGTTAATTCATTAATTTATCCATTCACTTATTGAACCAATATTAATTGATTCTTTATTATGTGCCATGAGCTATTTCAGGGGCTGGGGTATGACAGTGATCAAGATAGCAAGAACTCATGCAGCTGTTATCTGGGGAAAATACTGTGTTTTACCTGCCATTCAGTTGGCTCAGACTCCTGGTAACTCTATGAATGAGTGACGTCCACGATATCCTGTCCTCAACCGCCCTGCTCAGCCCCTGTAGACTCCTGCCTCTGGCTTCTTTCATGGAATCAATCCATCTCATATTTGGTCTTCCTCTTTTCCTGCTGCCTTCCATTTTCCCAGCATTACTGTCTTTTCCAAGGAACCCTGCCTTCTCAGGATGTGCCCAAAGTAGGACAGGTTCAGTTTTGTCACTTTTGCCTCCAACGATGTTTCAGGCTTAATTTTCTCCGGGACCCACTCGTTTGTCTCTCTCGTGGTCCAGCGTGGCTGTAGAGCTCTCCTCCAACACTATATTTCAGATGAATCAGTTGTTATCCTAGCAGCCTTCTTCACTGTCCAGCTTTCATACCTGTACCCAGTAACTGGAAATACAAGGGTGTGGATGATCTCAGCCTTGGTCCCTAATGACACATCTGTGCTCTTGGTTATTTTTCCTAATTCTTCCATTGATGACCTTCTGAGTCTCAGCCTTCTCCTGATTTCTTCACTGCAGTTTCCATTTGAATCAATGACTAAACCAAGGTAAATAAAGTCTTTAATAATTTTAGCTGTCTTCATTGCCTATGTTAATGTTGTGTATTGCTTCTGTAGTCAAAATTTTTGTCTTGATGTTCAAATGCAGTCCTGCTTTGGCACTTTCTTCTTTCACTTTCATCAGAAGTCGTTTCAAATTATTGCTACTTTTTCTGCCAGTAAAATGGTGTCATCTGCATATCTTACATTATTGATATTTCTTCCACCAATTTTCACTCCTTCCACTGAGGCTAGCCCAGTTTTTTGTATGCTATGTTCTGAGTACAGATTATACAATGAAGGCGAGAAAATGCACCCTTGTCTGAGATCTTTACCTGTAGGAAACCTTGCTGTCTCCACATTCTATCTTGACAGTGGCTTCCTGTCTACAATCCAGGTTACACATCAGGGTGATCAAGCATTGAGGCAGACAGAGCAACCTATAGCTTTTCATGATCCACGTAGTCAAAGGCTTTATCTGTAAAACAGACTAACCTTTTGACATTTTTAGGGGCGCTCCGGTGCTCAGTGAATGCTTGCAACTAAATCTCGAGCGCCTCTTCCTTTTCTGAATCCAGCCGAACGTCCGGCATTTCTTGCTCCATATAAGTTAGAAGCCTTTGCGGTGTCGCCATGGGCGTCTCTTTACTTGCATGGGAAATTAGAGCAATGATTTTATGGTTGCTACACTCCTGATGATGCATTTCCTCTTAATACCTTCAGGGCAGCTTTCACTTCACTTTCTAGAATTACAGGTTGTTCCTCACAGGAATCTTCTTCCAAGGTATCTGTCATCCTTTTGTCTCTTCTGTGCGGACTTTCACTATACTGTTTACACTTTCCCTTTATTTCCTTCCAGTTTGCCTTGGTCCGTGCCTCTCTTGGTCTATGTTCTGATTGTATGTGTTGTGCAGCATCGTGCTTTCCTTTCATCTTTGTGCACATCTGCTTCTAGACATCTTTCAGCTTCGGTGTACTTGTATCATTAGCAACAATGCTATTTGTACTTGTTCTCTGCTCTTCCGCAGTAACTGAGTGGTTTTCCACCCAAGAGCCTCATCGTTCAGAAGTATCTCATATTCATTTTGGACTGTGTCATCATAGGGTTTTAAGGTAAAACAAAACAAATAACAATAATAACAACAAAAGAATATGAAAAAAAAAACACACCACACAGTTGTGGTTTATCATTGCCTTCTGCTGTGAACTGTGTGGGTCCAAACCACGTGTACTTGGTTCTGTGGTGTCCCAATCACCAAACACCTGCCAAATGTAAGCATCCCTGTGGTTGGGGAAAATATTACCCAATAATTAAAATAATAATTAAGATTCTGACCACTGCAACATAAGAAACAGGCGTGCTGATTTGAAAACATATAACAGGAGTTGATCAACTCCAGATGTTTAAAGTAAAATTAAAATAATCTAACATTAGGGAAAATGCACATTCCAAGAGTTTTAGAGGAGGAAGATGTTACTGCCAGGCGAGGTGAAGAGGGAGAGCTTCAAAGTGGAGGTGGCAAATGAATGAATCCTAGAAGAGTTGGTAGTGTCAAGACGATGGGGTTATATCAGTCAGAGCTCCTTTCAAGAGAAACTTTCAAGTGGAAAGTACAGGGGATTGACAACCTCAAGCAGCCATGCCTTATCTCTGAATCAGCTATAGCACTTACCCAAGGCCATGACTGAACACAATAGAGTCACCGGAGAAGGGCAATTTCTTGTCACCGTGGAACTCCTCTAATGAGCAATCTTTGCTCATGTACTTCCCATTGACCTTCAGACATTCTCAGAGTTGCACTGTAAATGAGGCTCTTTGTGCCCTATCTTCTTTCCTTTCTTTTTCTTTTCATGGATTCAAGAGCTACATCACAGTTGGAAGGCTCTTCCCACTTACTCCTGCTCACGCTTCCCTTTATTTTTCACAGATGTTCCTGTGAAGAGATTTTTTTCACCAATAAATCTCTTGTACATCTAATTCTGTTTTGGTGTCTGCTTTATAAAGGATCTGATACAGATAGGATTTTTGAGTGATTGATTTGATTAATGGATGGATTAATCAATATAATCACAGCTCTGCTTAATTTGATGCAAATATTCATACTCAGGTAACAGTTATGTGTGGAATCTCCCTTCGTCCCTTAAGAATTCTGGGTGAAAAACATTTAGAAAATGCACAGTGATAAAAGAACAGCTACGTGGAAATCATCTGTTCTGCCTGAGCTGTGGCTCTTGATACCTCTGTCAGGCTTACCATTGGACTTCCCTCGGACTCTCAGACCCAGTTCCATCTAGCTAAGAAGCAGAATCTGCCTCCTTTTGCTATGGCCAGTTGATACCCTTAGAATCTGTCAGACTTCCCCCCCACCCCACTCTCCTTGGTTCTATCTCAGCTACTGAACTTTAGGAGACATTGTTTTGGGCTATTGTCCATCCATCCATCCATCCATCCATCCATCCATCCATCCTTCCATCCTTCCATCCTTCTATACACCCATTTAATAAATCCTACCTGAGGGCTTGTAGAAAATATAGTTATTTAAATACAATGAAGAGAGTAGATTTTGGTGCCATATGTTCAGATGTAAGACTTACCACTTATATTGATAAGACTTAAATTATCTGTGACTCATCTGTAAGAAAGAATAATAAAATACCTATCCTATATAGTAATTGTGAAGATTTAAAACACAGTACATGTAAACATTTAGAATGGAATCTGCTACATAGTGAGTATTCACAAAAACCGTAATGAGTTAGTAATTCTACATGCCATAACCTGTGCTACGATTTAGAGATACAATCTGTAAATTGCATGTTGGTATTTTACTGTGTCTTACTGGGCCTCTCCTTTCTTTCCGCTCATGGAAATTCTCCCATTGACTTCCCCAGCCTGTGTTTGGGGCCAATGGCTGCCTCTTCCTATCAGGAGCAGAACATTCAGAGTGGCATTGGGATGCCTGCGTTTTCACACGCGCACATCCAAACATACCCTTTACCTTTGTGACTCCTCAGTGCCCTCTGAACTGGTGCATCTTCCTTCACTATAGACTTCGTCTCTTGCTGTGTTGTTATTCTTCCTTCTGTTTTATAATAAGTGATAGTTTTAGGGAAAGCAACTGACATTTTAAATAATCATGATCTTCAGTAAAGTGGCACTAATTTTAATGCTTTCAACTGCTGCTCCTTTTCAAGGCACAAAGCAGCCAGACTTTCTTTCCATTGAAGAGATTGCTAATGTGATGACATCCGAACCATCAGCTGCCTCCCACACAGATATTGACAGCTGGGGTGCTTTCAGCATTCTCTGTAGTTATCATCGTCCTCTCTCCATTGGCTTTTCTTGCAGATTAGATGGAAATGGTAGCGTTTCACTGCAGTTGAGATGGGGGCGGGGGAAGAGTCTGCAGATTGACAGATAGAATTATCACATTCGCTTTCCAGCATGTGGTGTCTAAGTAATCGTCCCCATATTTATCCAGTGTTAATCAGGAATGAGTTCAGTCAGTTGCAGAGGGATTTTTCAAACAAGGCTCTGCCTAGACGGACGACTCATCCAACAACGTCCTCACTTCTCATGTGAGGTTAGTGTCTTGCTCAGCTCTGTCTGAGAGCAACAGTTATCACTCACGGATCTTGGACCTTTACAGGAACTATCTTATTTAAGCCTTTCCATAATTCTGTGAACCAGCTGACCTTTCTTTTCTCAGTTTAGAAATGAGGCTTAAAATATTAAGAAAATCCCTCTGGGTCAGGCAGTGGTCAACCGACAGAACTATGATTATCTGATTGCAGCTTTCTTCCTTAGCCACGATGCCCTCCTGCCTTACATATAATCCTTCATATATTTGAATCACAAGTTCAAGGAGAACAGACAGGAAAGAGAGGGAGTCAGCAAATGGGGAGGTTGGGCCTTGTTTCTTTCATAACCAGTCCATAATAAACCGTGAAAGATAGCATGTGCTCAGGCGGAAATGAAAGCTCAACTCAGACAGAAGTTAAAAGTGAATGAACACAACCAGTTAATTTTGATTCTCCAATTGTTGTGCTTTCCCGGGAGGTTCATCAAATGGCCCACTGCCTCCCTTGTCTGTTTATTTTATTTTGTTTGTAAGCTCATGAAGCAGAAACCAGTCTCTTCTCTGTGGTATTCCCATAAAAGTTAAATAACAGTTCTATTAAAAGACACAGGGAAGGCTCACTCCTATTTTTGTTGGAGACCCATTCACTGTCATCCTGCCTCTAATGTGACCATCTTAAAAAAGAATAATTTCATTTTCCCCAACAGTTAGGGTAAGAGTGTTCCAATTACTTGGAAATTGTTTCTAAATGAGGAAAGTGGGCAGTCTGTATCACAACAAAATTTTAGACATAACTGGGAAGGGAAAAGTGAATGTGGAAGTTTCTTAAAACAATAGTTTATTATCTGATACCCATTCCATTAAATAGTTCACTTGCATGGACTCATTGGATGCCCACAGCAATCTGCTGAAGTAGGCATCATGGTCACCCGTGGTTTACAGAGGGGGAAACTACAAGAAGAGCAATTCCACTTCTGGGTATCTACACAGAAAATCTAAAAACATTTATCCATAAAAATACATGTACACCTATGTTCATTGCTGTACTATTCATAGTGGCCAAGACATAGAAACAACCAAAGTGTCCTTCGATAGATGATTAGATAAAAAAGAAGTGGTACATATACACAATGGAATACTACTCAGTCATAAGAAAGGATGAAATACTGCCATTTGCGACAACATGGATGGATCTTGAGAATATCATGCTAAGCAAAAATTATTCAGACAGGAAAACTTTAGAACCATATGATTTCATTCATATGTGGGATATAAAACTGAAAGCAACAAATGATCAAGACGAACAAACAAAAGCTTACAGACAAAGACAACAGTGTAGTGGTTACCAGAGGGTAAGTGCAGAGAGGGTGGTAGATGAAGGTATAGGGGCTCAAATATATGGTGATGGAAGGAAAACTGACTTTGCGTGGTGAACACACAATGCAATATATGGATGATGTATTATAGAATTGTGCTCTTGAAGCCTATATAATTTTATTAACCAATGTCACCCCAATACATTTAATAAAAATATTTTTTTAAAGGGTATGCTTTTGACCAAGGTCATGGTGCTAGTTTGCAGTGGAGCGAGGATGCCCGTGTTTCAGTGTGAGTCACAGGAACTACAGAGAGAATGACATTTATTTAAAAACATGACACAGAGGCCCTCTCAGGAGGGAAACTCAGCTGTGACCCAAAGGATGGGGACGGGCTGGGAAAAGAGCATTCTGAGCAGAAAGAACAAGTGTAAAGGCTCCAGATGGAAAGAACACTTTAAGGAAGAGCAAAGATGTTATGGAAGCCTGAAGACGATGTCTGAATAAGCAGCCGCAGAGCTTTCCGTCCACACAGTGGCTTCAAGCCACACATGAACCACCATTACGCTGACGGTCAGTCCTGTTGAGTGCTGCAGAGACCGCCAAGGAAGACTGAGACATAGACCCATCCATTGATTTGGCATTCTGCAGACCTTAACAAGAGGACCATCCATGGCATGCTGGTTGGCAGAAACCAGATAGGAAAGGCGGGAAGAGTTAATGGGAAGAACCACTTTTACTGGTTCAACAAGTGTCAGCGAGTGTCAACCACTTTTTCAAAAAGTTTTTTTTTTTTGTTTCCAGAGATGCTAGAGGAGAATTTGGGTCAAGGAAGTGTTTGTAAAAGCAGAAAAAAGAACTGTGAATGCTGATAAGATTGATCCAGAAGAGGCAAGAAGAGTCATGATACATGGAGGAGAAATTGAGTATGTCCAGAAACATTAGAGCCTGACTTGATACTTGGCCTTTGGCTAAAAGGGATTTATGGACATGTTGGCACTGGGGGTGTGTACTCCATCCTGTTTGTCTTGTTTCTATACTGGCCCATCCCTTAATTGGGTGAAGCCAAACGCAATCAATATATGATATCCATGTTGCTTTTATTTGCAGTGGTTTTATTTGTTTTTCTCCAAAGTGTGTTGATTGATTCTCTCCTTTGTAATAATTAAATGGGATAATTGGCCAAATAACTTATCTCATTCTCTCAACAAATATGTTTGACCATCTTCAATATGCCAGCTACTGTAACAAATTGAGCAAATTGAGTGATAGAAAAAAGGATTATACAAGCATCTGATGCCTGCTCCCAAGAAGTTCTCACTCTTCTGGGATAAGATGCAGTGTCCTACAGCATCTGCATCCTACACATCAGAGCCCTTTGCTCATCAGTAAAAGTTTCGTTTTGTTTTTTTAACCTGTGGGATTGTAGAGACAGATATGCAAATCAATGAGTCAGTGCTTTAAACATTTTCCAGAGCTTTTTTATTTTATCTGCTTTCCCTTTCTTTTACCTCTTCTTTTCTTGAATATTCATTTACATATATTCAATTATATCTTTGTAACACATATGTTATAATGAATATATAATATAGATCTATCTGATGAAGAACTTTATTCAGAATATGTAACAAACTTTTACAAATCAATAACAAGACTACTTGCTCAATTAAAAATTGGGCAAATGGCTTGTACAGACAGTTCACAAAAGATATATAAATAACCAGTGAATATATAAAAAGGCCCTAACATCATCACCCATCAAGGAGATACAAATTATATCCACAAAGAGATACCAGCACACAACCTTCTCAGAACAGCTCAAATTTGAAAGACTGGCGTACTATGTTGGTGAGGCTGAGTATCTGCTGAAATTCGCATACAATGCCAGGAGGTGGGGGTGGCTGTGTAAAATGCTACAATTAATTTGGAACACAATTTGACAGCTGAATATATATCTACCTGAACACCCAGAAATTTGCACACTTAGTTATTTACCCAAAATAAATGAAAAGTTAAAACTACCTTAGTTAAAACTACAAAAATTTTTCAAGAATGTTAATAGCAGCTTTATTCATAATAGTCATTATTAAAATGTCTGTCAACACTTCAGTAAACAAACTGTGGTGTCGTCATACAAAGGAACACTACTCGCTAATGAAATGGAAAGAACTGATGCGTACAAGATCATGGGTGACTCTCAAAAATGTTATGTGAGAGAACAAAGCCAGACACAAAAGAGTACCAACTGTAATTCCATATGAAAGCAAAACTAATCTATGACAACAGAAATGAGAACAGTGTGTTCCTATGGCACTGAGGATTGACTAGGATGGGGACTGGAGAAGTTTCTGATGCAAATGGTCTAAATATGATTGGGGCAGTGTGACATGGGTATAAAAGTTGCCGAAACTCACCAAATTGTACACTTAGGATGGTAAGCAAAATTTCAACATTAACCTCATGACCTGTGTTACTGTCCCTGGTGTTACTGCTATGATTTTTTTATTATTAAATTTTTTGGGGTGACATTGGTTAGTAAAATTATATAGGTTTCAAGTGTGCATTTTTGTAATATGTCTTCCTAATATTACATTGTGTGTTCACCACCAAGAGTCAGTTCTCCTTCCATCACCATATATTTGACCCCCTTTACCCATTTTGCCCTCCCACCCTTCCCTATCCCCTCTCACAACCATCAGTCTGTTGTCTGTGTCTATGAATTTGTTTGTTTTATATCCCACATATGAATTAAATAATGTTTTTTTTTGTCCTTTTCATATGACTTATTTCACTTAGCATAAGAACCTCAAGGTCCACCCACGTTGTCACAGATGGCAATATTTCATCTTTTTTCATGGCTTAATAGTATTCTGTTGTATCTATACACCACATCTTCTTTATCTAGCCATCTATCACAGGACACTTAGGCTGTTTCCATATGTTGGTTATTGTAAGTAATGCTGCAATGGACATAGGGGTGCATATATCTTTTTAAATTAGTTTTTTTTGTATTGTTTGTGTAAACACTCAGATGTGGAATAGCTAGATCATTAACTCAGCTTCTTATCTGTGCTTTCTATTAAGTATCAATGTGGAACCAAGTACGGAGATTCCACATTGATTTTTAATAGAAAGTGGAGATAGAATTTATCTCTCGGATGCAGAGTAAACGGCCTTTGCTTCCACAGCTGGTGAGGTATAAGAATTTGATATGTCAAACACAGGACTCTTAAATAAACTTCTTTGCATTACTGGCAGACATAAGTGTATGTTTAAAGACCTCAATAGTTTTGTTTCTTTAAACGTGCTCTTCTCCAGTTGTCCCATAACTAACTTTTGTTGAACTCTTGCTATGTACCAGCCATTGTTTTAAACACATTCCATATACTAACTCACTTAATCCTCACACTAACCCTATGAGGTAGTAGGTATTTTTATTAGCTCCAGTTAACAAATAACTCCGTCTGGGTTACACCGTAAGGCCGTCTGCCTCTGGAACTCTCGCTTGGAACCACAATGCTGTATCTTGCCCCATAAAAGCGTAGAGTCATCATTGTGTCTTTCCCTTACACCCAAATTCAATCTATGAGATTATCCTAATGGATCTATCTCGAAACATAATCCCACTCTACTCTGAGCCAACATCATATCTCATCTGGACCACAGGGGAAGCCCCTCACTGTTCTCTTCTGCTTCTCACTTTTGTCCACGTCCCCCACGATCCACAAGTGTGTCACATCAGCTCATTCCCCTCCTCTGCTTAAAACCCTCTGATTGCTTCCATGACATTTAGAATAAAGACCTTACAATAACTTCAGGGCACAGTTGGCAGTGTCTGGATATGTTTTTGGTTGTCATGACTTGGGGGGCTAGGGTACTACTGGCATCTGGTGGGTAAGTGCCAGGGGTTCTCCTAAACATTCTACAGTGCACAGGATATCACCCCAAAACGAAGAATTATCCAGCCCATGATGGCAGTAGTGCTGAGGTGAAAACCCCGGCTCTAGGCTGAGCATAGCAACAAGTTCAAAGCTTAGAGCATCATGCACTTTCAAGCCCCAGTATTTAGGAGTTCCTAGACTCTCGTCAAACTGCCAGGGGCATCCAGCGGTCAGCTAGCGTGGGAATGCATAAACTAGGCTTCACTCTCCCACAGAGCAGTGAGCGAGCTCTGGGAGTGAAGACATTAGCTCTGAGCTGAGACCGAGATCCAGAGATACTGCAAGTGGCAAATGAAATTTTTAAGAGTGATGAGGAGGGAGAAAAACATTCTTCAACGACATCCTTAAGAAATGGCAGCCACTGCTTTGACCTCAGGAATGCTTGCTTTTCTCCTGCTTCCTGCGGTTCCTGATTATTGCTTAGATTAATTTAATGTCCTCATTCAGGCTGAAGTGTTAATGACCAACGCGGTAACACGTTTATATAAGGATCGAGTTTTAGTAAGACTCTTTTCCCATAAAATTATACAAGCTTAATGTAAAAAAAGATCGGGAAATAATTTTAAAAAATAAAAATCTGAAACAGGAAAGAAGAAAGAGAAAGAAGCTATAATCCCACTACTCAGAAATAACCACAGATAATACTTAGGGTGTGTGTGTGTGTGTGTGTGTCTGTGTGTGTGTGTCTGTGTGTCTGTCTGTACAGGCAATATTTTATCATGAACATTCTCTTGTGTCATTAAAATTTTGAAAATCATAGCATAATATTCTATTTTGTGGCAGTATTGTTTGCTTTCAGATATTTTCTAATTTTCATCCTTGAGATTGATAACATCCACTTTCTGATGGGTTGTGAGAATGAAAGGAGAGATCGTTTACTCAGCAAACAATTATGAGCTGTGTGCTATGTGTCATACACTGTACTAAGTGCTGTGTGTAGCAGACGAATACAATGGGACCTCTGCATTCAAGGTGCATCACTAACAGTGTTGGGCCTCGTGGGGGCAGAGAGCAGATGTGAAGTTAGTACTAGCTGCCCAGGAGCCTCCTAGGGGTCACCCGCCTTGGTGGTGAACTTAGCAAATGAACCCATTTGTGGTGTCCTCTCTCCAATCCAGAAATGTCTCACTTTCACAAATTCTAGCAGTTTCCCCATTAGGGTATATATTTATTTAATAATTGTTGCAAAAGAGAATATGATGCAGTTTTGTGCACCCGTCTTAGTGTATATCTCACTTATTTTCTTAAAATGAATCTTTAGAAATTGGTCAAAGATTGAACTGGTCAAGATTATAGCATTTCTAAGGTTTTTAATATATATTTGAAGTGCTTTTTCAGAAAGATTATATGAGTTTACCTGCCATTATTGTCACTATAAATAAAAGTGCTTTCCTCACGGCACCTTTGGCAATATTGGTTCTTCTTTTTCTCTTCCTCCTCCTTCTCCTCCATCACCACCATCATCATCATCACCATCATCATCATCATCAAAAACTGATTGCTTTCTTCCTACGCTAGAGTGTCTGTTTTTACATCGACACTATTGATGCCAACTCTAGACCCCTACCTGTATGATCTTCCCCAAATTTCTGAGAAACCTGAAACTTGATTTTCTATAACCTACCCCCCTGTACTCTCCTAGGTTAGAGTCAGCTGACGGAGGGTGAAGTGAGCAATTGCTTGATATTCTGAAGGCAGAGGAGATAGAGAGTGGATTCCCTCTCCGGGAGTAGTGGTGTGTGGACAGGAAATAGATGAGAAGTCAGTATCGGCTTCCATGGAGGCTTCTGGGAATCACCTGCTTTTGTGATAAACATAGTGAATGAAACCATCTGCAGAGCCCTTTCCTTAATCCAGAAACTTCTCATGTTGACAGAGCTCTACTCCCCTGCCCAGGCAAAGGGTGCGTGTGGGCCTCTGAATGCCTATACCGAAAACTTAACTACTTTGATTATGTATTAGTTTTCTAGGGCTGCCATAACAAATGACCACAAATTGGGGAACTTATACAACAGAGATTTATTTCTCAGTTCTGGAACCTAGAAAGTCCAAGATCAAGGTGCCAGTCCACTTGGTTCCTGGTGAGAACTCTCTTACTGGTTTGCAGATGGCTGCATTCTCACTGTGCTCCGGTGGGAGTGGGGGGGGCGGAGAGAGAGAGCGAGAGAGGGAGAAAAGAAGAGAGAAAGCTCTTTGGTATCTCTTCTTATAAGGACACAAATACCATAATGAGGGACCCATCATCATGACTTCATCCAACTTGAATTACCTCCCAAAGTCCCCACCTACAAATACCATTGTATTAAGGGTTAAAACTTCAACATATAAACTTTAGGGGGACACAATTCAGTCCAGGTTGCCTAGAGTACATTTCTTTTGTGATCAGTAAAATTTTTACTTTATTATACATAAAAATGTGTTCATGAATAGTGGAGATAACCTGATACCAATTTAGTGTATATTTTCCCCTTTTTACCTCATGTGTATGGGTCATGACCGTAACACTGATTCATGTAGTCCACAGGTATTTACAAATTTCTGTTCTATGCTGTTCACTGTGGCTGGTGTAAGAGAGTGCGTGCTAAAAGGTAAACCAAAGCATTTGCCATCACTGTGTTTGCACTAAACTGCTTTATCTTAATCTTTAATACTTAAAACCTGCAAGATAAGCATTTTCTTTCCCAGTTTACAATGACTGACTTAAAGCTAGAGAATCTAAATATTTTACGAGAGGGTAGTGAAAGGTAGAGTTCTATTTGAACTGGCTTCAATGCCTTCTTATCGTACAACTGACTTAACTCAAATCCCTCTCATTTTGAGGATTTTGTCACTTCTGCATTTCACAGGACATTTCAAAAGTCACATCTTCATTGGTCAAGTCACAGTGTTAAAGAAAGTGGAAACATGATTAACCCTCAGACCATCAGAATTTACGGGTTTTTTAAAAATTATTAGGGAAAATTTTTTGTCAACGAGATGTTACTAGAACTCCAAATACATAAAATAAATGGAAAACAGAGTTGAAGAGGACAAAGATTTCCCTTTACCACTCCCACAGCCCTGGAAATATCTCCAAGAAATCCCAGAATTCATGGAACATGGTTTATAAACCACTGATCTAGCTCACCCTCCTTATTCAGTTGAGAAAGGCAAAAATTACTTGCTGAAGGTCATGTAGCTAATTAACTGCAGGGCCAGGCATGTACCTCTGGCCTTCTGATTCCTAATTCAATGCTGCTTCTAACACACAGGTGTAGAAATGTTTTCAAAAATCACCTGTGACTTTGAGGCACCGGGCTCTTCTGGAATCATAACTGAATTATGTAGGGCCTGTAAGGTTCCTTGAAAATCCCAATGAAAACAAAGGGAAATTGAAAAAGCACTGTGGGATTGACTGCAAACAATTGAAATTCTTCTCAGTTAAATGTCGAGATGAAAAGGCCAAGACAAGCACAGTTCTGCAAAGAAGAGAAATGAAAAGTCAAGTCAGAAAGCTTTACAGACGTCAATATTCTGCTGAGAAGACTTAGTTCTAGAAGAAAAGGAAAGCTATGGTTTTCTGTTCTAGTTCCAGTATAAATGCCCAGTCTGACTCTGGCTCAACCTGGTATGTGTTTAATGAATATTTTAGAGGTTTCTACAGAGTTGAAGGACTTTAGAGGTCAGTGAGGCCCATCTACTAAATCATTAAGGAATCCTCTCCACAGAAACTAACTTTCAGTTAGGCCACCGACTTTCACACCTTGCTGGACAGCTCTGACTACTAGCAAGACCATATTTATAGGGGGAAAGGGGAAAGGGTGAGAGAGAGAAAGAGAGAGAGAGAGAGAGAGAGAGAGAGAGAGAGAGAGAGAGAGAGAGAGAGACTTCCCGTGAAATTAAATTCACCTCATTTCATTTCCACAGTTAGCCATTGAGGAAGGTAGGATAGTCATTTTGGATGAGAAAAATGAAACTCAAAAACGTTAGATAGTTGGCGCATTATGCCCAGATAATTTTATCACAACTGGAATTTGGAGCTGGGCCTGTTAAAGGGTTTTGACTCTGTGACAGAGACCACTGGTTAGTATAAAATATTTGCGTTTTTCTTTCCTTCCTGGGAAAGCACCTGGACTACATTTTCTAGACTCTCCTACTCAGCTCAGGTAAGCTCAGGAAGCTGCCTGGTGGCCAATGTGAGCAGAAGTGTTCGGAGCCATGTCTAATCTTGGTTCTTAAGTGCACCTGTTCCCTCCCAGTGGTGGAAAAAAGAAAGCTCGGAGGACCTTCAAGAGGATGGCGCCAGAAGACGGAAGATGCCTGTGTCCTTGAATAACTTCAGGGAACTAACCCTCTTCCCCAAGCCCCAGCTCCTTCTGCTTCTCACTGAGATCTGTTTCAGATTATTAACCAGGCATGGTTTCCAGTTGTGACAGCAGAGTAAAGGACCAGGAGATGTTTGAGGAAAACCTCCTTTAGCTCCTCCAGTCAAATACTGGGATAAGTTGGCTATAACCACAGCTCCTAGCCAGCACAGTAGCCTTGCCCTCCAGTACAGAACTTTTACCAGCTCACCTGACACATAATCTCAAAATGAAGTATGCACCTAGCTTACCCTCAGGCTTCAGTATAATTGGCAAAGAACTGTGATGGGGGGGGATGTGCTGAGCTAACAGCCCTGCCCCCATTCAAGACCGAAACACTCATTCCCCCAGCTCAAAGAAGTGTGGACAACTTATAGCTTGTGTTTGAGTCTCCCTCCAAAGATAGCTCTTGGATGAAGAAATCCACCTCACATAAGATCATAACCCCTTCCCAGGCACAATTTTTATCCACTGACTGGTCCAATGCTGCATTATAAAGGCGCTGCCCCCCTTATCAAAATTCAGGACAACTGGGTAGGGCTGTTCCAACTCCAGAGCCCCTTACCCTCCACCCCATGGGATTGGCACAAGCATTTTTGTTACCGTATCACATCCCAATATCTCTCACCTCAGTCCTGGTACAAACACCAGAAGAATCCATACTTTATAATATAAAAATATGATTTTAAGTGATTGCATCTTTCCAAAAGCATTCCTTTAAGATGGTGGAGGAACAATTTGCTCTGTGAAAAGAGGGAGATGATGGTATGCCCAAATCCATGTGTCTCTGGAGTATTTCAGAACTGCTTTAATTTGACTTGTTATATTCAGGCCCCTCATCTCTGCCTGATAATGATGTGTTTCGATTTTTAGGCAACCATTCCTCTATCTCAAATTGTGTAACTTATAACCCTGTTACTCTTCTTCTTTATCCTCAGAATTATCCAGTTCCCCTCTGCCATCATTGCTGCATCTGGTACATACTTTTGACCATTATTCACATCATATCATCACAGTCAACTGATTTAAACTGTGATTATCTATTTACACGTCCTTCTCCACTAACCTAGGAATTCCTGGAGGAAAGATGAGGATAGTGGCTTGTTCATCTCTGGACTCCCCAGTTCCTAGCATTAGGTGCTCCTCAAAAAAATTATTTTTTCATTGTTGACACAATGAATTCACACTACAACTCTTGATGCTAAAAAGGTCAATTTCCATGGCTTTATCTACCACTGTTCACTTGTTACTTTGTTAAAAGTAAACACATACAGTGGAAAACTTTTTAAAGTCCAATCTACATATAAAGTTGGGCAAATAAGATGAATGTAAAAATGTACTCTATTCATCTCATTAAAAAGGGAGGCCTTCCAAAAGAACAGGAGGTATCCTGGAGAAGTTTAAAGGATTTTTTTCCCCTCTAATTTTGTCTTAATCAGGTCTATGTCTCTCATCCAAATAGAAGCTGTCATTGTCTTATCCTTGGCCTGGGGCCATAGCCTCCTCACTGATCCACTCACACCTACTTCTGCTTTTCTCCAACCTGCTTCTTGCTCAGTAATGAGGATGTGATTTGCAAAATACCTGTCTGGTCATTGCAGACATACCTCTTACCCTCTTTAGCGTGGCCTATGAACTTCCCTGTCTGGCCTGGTCCATCCTTCAGGCCTCATCTTTCACTCTGTTCCCTCAGTTTCAGTACCCCAGCCACACTAACTGTTCTAGTTTTTCCACAGGATTTCTGCTCTTGCTGATTCCTCTACCAGTAACCCTCTTTCTCTCAGATCTGCTGCGCTCATTTGCTCTTATTTAACAGATCTCAATATTCACAGGGAAAGTTATCTGGTATTTATGGAAAGGTTTGAACCTCATTACAAGGATTCAAAGTTTATAGAATCCATGATGGGGAATATGTGGTTTTCCTCTTCATGCAAACACAGGGCCTACCACATAGTAAGTACATGTTCAAGGGAAGGGAAGGGAAGGGAAGGAAAAGAGAAAAGAGAAAAGAGAAAAGAGAAAAGAGAAAAGAGAAAAGAGAAAAGGGAAAGGAAAGGAAAGGAAAGGAAAGGAAAGGAAAGGAAAGGAAAGGAAAGGAAAGGAAAAGAAAAGAAAAGAGAGGGAGGAAGAAAGACATTAAAAAGAGTAAATTGGGGGTTATCTCATAGCTTTCTACTTTTGTCATACCAGATTTCAGACTTTCTACCACATCATCCCATCTCTCTGGTAGCTTATATCTTATTTGGAGGTATAATACATATAATGTAGATAAATTCAATTGAGCTGAATCTGGAGGGTCTCACAGACTCATGCTTCATGCTTCCGTCTGACTAAAATCTGTGGTCTTTCCTTGACCTGTGGTCTGATTCCCGCTCTTGAGAAGTTGGCTCCATGATGAAACTTGAAACAATGCAGATGTTCCTTAAAAAAAAAAAAAAAAAAAAGGGTAGGAAAATAACAAAAGACCCAGATGATGGGTGTGTGAAATTAAAACCTTAAAGAAAAAATACTTTGAATCCAAGTAAAATAGGACAGAATCTGCTCTAGTTGAGAAAAGAAAAGGTATATTAGTTCATCTATAGGGCAGAGACACACTGAGGTGTGGAATCTGGTGTTTCCCAGGAAGTGTCAAAGCTCAGAATTATACAGACAACCCTGAAGAGAATGGAAAATTTCATGATTTGGTGCTTGTGTTGTTAATTATTGAACTCCCAGTTACCCTAGTGAAATATTATGTAATTTTTACTCTGGGCATGGATGTAGCAATACCTTTAAATAAACAAGACAGTCAATTAGAGTTAATCTGTTAAAAAGTTACTTTGCCAAGACAAACTGTAGAAAGTGGAAACAAAAATAAAACAGTATGGAGGAACACGGGGTACAGTTCCAGGTCCAACAGTCATCACTAATAACTCATAAGGTCCAGTTGCTAATATGCCCATCCATCCATCTTTCCACCCATATAGTCTGAATTCTCCTATTCCTGGAGATTGGTTAGACAGGCTAGGGCACTGGCTACTGGATTGGAGCTTATCCATGAAGTTCTGAATGAGGAATGTGAATGGTCCGAGATGGTCTATGCAAGGGGAACAAAGCTGAAAAGCCAGAGGCTGAATTAAACACTAAGTCAGGCGGTGAGAATACAGCATGATGATAAGTGCTCCAGGAAATGTAACCAGGCAGTGGGGCCCTCTTCATACACTCACGAATGTCTTGGCTTCCCTTTAAGGCCTATCACGTGTGCATTATGTAGGCTTGAGTCAATTCAAGTACCTTAAAAGTCAAGTGATAAGGTGTATCTACCCATCAATCCGTTAGCCTACCTTCCGTCCATGCTTTTATATATCCAACCACTTATGTAGCTCAGCGAATTGGATTAGGAGGAATGGATGGAGGCATAGCAAACTACCTGTTGATCCAGCCCTGCTCCCCTCTGCTCATAAATCCAAACTCAGAAGACCAACCAGTGTGACTGTGGTATTAGCTCTGTGCCTATTATCTGCTATCTGGAGGAGGTAGAAAGGCTTTTCTTGGCAATTACATAGGTTGGTTGGTGTAAACCAATAACAATACTTTAATTTCCTCACCTATAAAATGGAGCGAATACTAGAACCTACCTCAAAGGGTTATTGTGATAGATAGTATTTCATTTGATAGTATTTCATTTGATTTTCCCAAAACACTTGCAAATAAAGTGCATTTCTCCTCATTTCCTAGATTAGAAAATATCTGTCAACCTTTTCACTCTTTCTAAAATAATTGAGCGCCTGCAGGGCAGGGCTGCAGATTTTTTCGACCTGGTCTGCCTCGTACACCTACTACACAGTAAAAATAATAATAATAACAATAATTAGTTGTATGATTGAAGTTGCAAAATCCCTGCAGATGCTTCTCTAATCTGCCCCCCTCCTCTACCTCAATCCTGCCACTGCCCTGGTTTAGGTCTCGTCAGCTCTCTCCTCTGGGTTGTTTTCACAGCCATCTAACTGGACTCCCTGATGCCAGATCCATTTTTTTCTAGTGCATTCAGAGTCACCTTTTCAAAATTAAATTTGACTGTGCTGTTTCTAAAACCCTCAGTGGCTCACCATGTCAACAGGATATAGCTCTTCGTCCTCATTCTTGCTCAAAGGCTCTTTGCAAGGGGCACAGGCTCACTCGCTGCTGTGTGAGTCCCATTTACCAGGCCACCCTAGGAACTGGGGCAATACCAGGTCTCAGGGGAGAGGAATAGCACCAAGGGGTGAGGGCGCACGTCTCCACTCCTGTCCCAGCCCACCCACTCAGCATAGAATGTCCCGCTGCCCCCCAACCCCCACCTTGGAATGCTGCTCTCTGGGGAAACTGAGGGGTGAGGGTCCCCATGCTGAATCCTGAGGGCAGAGAAGATGGCAATATTTCAGAAAAAAAGGATGCTTTCTTCTCACTCTATGGTCTAGAAAATTCCAGCAAATGAGATCTCCTGCTATAAATAAATAAATAAATACAGAAATACATAAATACATAAATAGAAAGAGTTTGCTTTCCCATCTCTAGACCTTTAGACTTTCTGGATTAAATAGTTTTAAATACTTACAATGATATTTTTCCTCATCTTTTAAACAGGACATACAGGTGAATACAAAATCGTCTATTCCCTGTCCACAAGGAGTTTTAAGTCTAGCATGGGAAAAGGACTTGTGGGAAATAACTATAATACAATGTACGACAAGTTATAAGAGAAGTGCATATCATCTACCACATCCAGGGTAACCTTAGGTATTTTTCTCTGCATCACAAACCAGCCACAGGGCCCACCATGGCAGCCAATCATCCTGAAAAAGATTAATGTCAACAGCTGGGGCTTCACTGAGCATTTTTGCTATACCACATAATTTCAGTCCTTCCAATAACATGTGAGAGAGGTACAATAATTTAATTTTACAGATTGAAAACTGACCTTCAAAATATTGAGTAACTTTGCTACGGTCAACCAGCATGTATGTGCGAACTAGAATTTAAATTCCAATAGGTCCTTCTTTACAGTAGAACATAAGCACGGAATCTTACTCCTGAGAAATATCATAATAATCATTGGCCCCTTGTTGAATGAATCCCGCCCTCTGTCCCTGGGCCAACCTCATCAAATTCTAGTCTACTTGTGAAAGGTAGTGTATTTGAATTCCCAAGGCTTTTACAAGTCTCTCCAAGGAATGCTCAAAGAGTGCCGCCTGAACACTATTCCACAATCTATATCTTGTTAGGAATTAAACAGTTTGCTGGCTTACTTTAAAGGATGTTGGGATAGAGATTATAAGAATGGTTACTTTGCAGCATGAATGTCTGTGAGACCCAAGAGGGACATCCATAGGTGGACACTGGAAACCAGAGAGATTCGGGAACCTAAAGGGAGGCATCAAGTGTCAATAGGAGGTGGCAAGAGTTCCAGAAAACACCTGAGAAACGCTGCTCACATGGAAACAATCAACTTCTTTACTCGTCTACTTTTCCTTTAGACTGTAAGCTCCTTGAAGGCAGAGGCCGTGTTCTTAACTGAGCTAGATGCATAGCTCCTATGCCTGAGACAAGCATGTCTCTATTACACAGCTTGGGACACCTGGTGAGTTCAAGGTAGGATGGCCTTTCCAAAAAAGTAGAACCAGTCTCAGCGGGCAGTGCCATCTCACCATAATATGGCCTGGGAGGTCCCATGGGATCCCGCACCTGCCTCTGCACAGCCTCATTTCACCACACTCACGTCTTCACTCACTGCACGTTGGCCTTCCATCAGTTTCTGGAATATTCCAAGCTCCCCTCTATCTTAGAATCTTATGGTGCTGTTATCTCTGTCTGAGAGTATCCTCACCACATTCCACTGCATGACTCCCGCGTCTTAGGTCTCCCACGTTTGTCCTCCCCGGAGCCAGCTTTCTTCCTGCTCTACTTTTATATGGTATTTGTTCACAGCACTTAACACTACCGTGAACTAAATAGTTAGTGATTCCTGACTCATTCTCTGCCTCTGCACGAGACTGAAATCTCCATGATGTCAGGCGATTGTCGAGGTAGCTGCAGCATTCTTAGTGCTTGCCACATTGCCCAAGACATAGGAGTTACTCATTACTTGTTAAATAATGAGTTTCAGTCGGTTATGTGCCAAAAAATTGTAACATCCAATGGGGATAAGTCAGTGCATCTGAATTTATGGTCTTTAATGTTGAAATAAGGAATATAAAACATACTTGGAATTGGTAGTGTAGAGAAGGGAAGGCTTGTAGGTGACATGTGTTAGCCATTGTTTTAAAGGGAATAGGCACTGCTTTTTGTTTAATCAAAATTTTCGTATAAGCATGTGCCATGGGCTTTCTGTGAGATCTAATGTGAGAGTAAAGAGCATTGCTGACTTCACACTATTAGATATTCCTAGATAAACCCACTGTAGCATCTAGCCACAAAAATGGCAGGAAAAAGTCTAATTTAGAGGCTCTTGTAGCTGAAATAGTAGACACAGAAGTTAGAGTCGTTTGTCAGTAGTTATGTTTTACAATTTGCACAACACTTTCTCAATTAATCTTTGATTCTCTTGATCCTAAAGCTGTTAAAATATGAGTTACACTGACACATTCCTCCTTTATATTTTTTAAATTTATTTTTCAATTACAATATTATATTAGTCAGACACCTGGAACTAATATGATATCGTATGACATGTTCCTCTTGAAAGTGGAGATCTTTCAAGGTCTACCCAGCAATGGGAGCTGTTTCCGTGAGAGTCGGGATTGTGGCATGTTCACAAAAGGCTAAATTGAGATTTTTTTTGAAAATGTTATCTACAAATGGAGGTCAGTGTGTATGTGTATTTTTCTTTGTCACATGACTTGGGCAAAGCCTGGGTCACAGAGAGGCCGTGTGTCCACACGCCCTTATAAAATGAGTGCGAAGGACACATGCGGTGAGCACTGGAAGCAGAAGGGCCCCAAATTCTCCTTCCTCTGGCCCCAAACTCTCCGAGGGCATGAGCCCTGCACTCACTTTTAAATCCCAACTGTCACACGTCTCCGCTCTGTGAATACTGGGCAATCATTTTACCTCTCTGGGTCTGTTTCTTCATCTATAAAATGGTAATGCAAATTGAAGTTCATGATCTCTTTTCCACAATTCTGGAATCCAAAAAGCTCTGGAATCTGAAAGGTTTTTTGTTTTGTTTTTTAATAGCTTTGGAGGAAAAGCTCTTTGGGCAGCAAATCCTTTACTGAATTGACATGCAGCTATAGAAGTCATCATTTATCACACTTATTCTCAATATTCACAATGTCAGTTGCATAAACATTAGTGTGATTAGCTGAGATGTTATATAATGCACAGCATATGCACTGCACTACCTTTGTAGAGCCATAAACTTCTGAATCTCAAAAATTAGCAGGCCCCAGGAGCTTCACGTGAGGGGCTATGGCCCCATTCCTGCATGATTTAATGCTGGGGTTTAAAGAAGGTAGAGGAAGAACTCACAGGAAGAACTCATTGAGTGGTCGTTGTGACAGGTATTCTTTTGGCTGTCACCTGCTAAACGCTAACATGCCTGCCCCTTCCTGTCTTTCTAGTCGGTAAAGATTTGGCTTTGGATCAAGAATCTTTTCTCTTTTAGCACATTGCTGTTTTAGCCAGAGACTGAAACCCAAGGAGTTTCTTCTCTGACTCGAGTTGCTTCTTCCAGATCAAAGTCATTTCTGAGCTCTAACGTCACCAGGACTTTCACCAATGTTGTTCCAGGAAGACTCTTACGTCTGCTCATTTCCTTTTTGTTTCTTCATTTGTTTGTCTTGTTATTTTGTTGTTTTCAGTTTTATATGCCACATATCAATGAAATCATATGGTTCTCTGCTTTTTCTGTCTGGCTTATTTTGCTGAGCATAATAATCTCAAGATCCTACACAATGGAATACCATTTGTCCATAAGAAAAGACAAAATAGTACCATTTGCGATAACATGGATGGATCTTGAGATTATGATGTTCATTTACTTTTTGCCACGTGGAGTTTAAATGGCAAAGGGCAGTGGGGGAAACAAAAAAAAGTACGTCTTTTCAAAAATGAGTTTATCATCTTTCTCCAATACTAGCTTCTGCCTAGCAGGTAGGTAGTTAATTCATTTATTCATTTTTTTAGCATTCACTCCTTTTCTGTTGATTCATTCCATTATTCATTCATTCACTTACTAACTCATGTTTCCATTATTGTGTTTATACAGTAATTTAACAAATGTCCCCAAAATCTTTGCTGGTCTTCATTGATCCTGTTTATAAGATGACCCCAAGGACTAAACAGAAAAATAGAAAATTAAATTCTTCTGGTTTATTAGGTTCTTTTGCTTTTGCTTCTTTGCTGATTTCTGGTGAAAGTATATGGGTAAAAGAATTAAATATTTAAATGTTGGACATCATTCCGTAAGCACTTTGTGTAGGGCAGAAGTCATCATTTTACAAATGAGAACATATTATTAGTAACTAGCAGGCCTTACAGTTAATGCATCATATACCTTGCCTGTTTGAATTCTCCACACCTTCCGAAAAGTTAAGATTTTCATCGGCAATTTTATGGATGTGCTCTGGTTACCAGCCAGTTTCAAACGTGGGTCCTCTGGACCTCGCAGTCCTCATGGACTTCCAGTGACACTCTACTTCATCCCAGGAAAGACCCAGGATAGAAAGGGCCAGTGACAAGGCTGAGGAACTGTGCTCATTTCACAACTTTGCTGAAGGTCAACTTGAATAACTTTCATAACAGAAGGATTCTTCCAGAGAGTTGAGCAGAAGGTAAACTCTGGGGAGGCAGGAAACATGGTTCCATATCCTCAGCACCTGGCTTAGTATCTGGTATAAATAAACCTTTAAGTCAATGAGATTTATCATTGAATATAATATTAGCAGTTGATTAAAAGAGAGGTAAAGGAAAAGGAAGAGGGGAAAAAAGAGGAAGAAAAGGAAAGAGAGAGGAGGAAGAGCAGTGAAAATGGAAAAAAGAAAACACAACAAAGGAAGGAACAAAAGAAGCAATGGTTTAAGAATGATTGAAACATGCCTATTGCCCTAGCCATCGGGCTCCCACTCATGACTCCAATAAAATTGCTCTCCTGTCTCTGTTGACAACAATGTTGCCAAATCCATTGGCAAATGGCTTAAGAGGAGTCTCTGGAGTCACACTGTCTATTTGTCACAAACTAGCTCGTTGACTGATGGACAGACCCTAAACAACACCCCACCCCTCATGACCCCTGCCTTCTGGTACCCACACCTTTTATTATCACCTTCCCTTGGTTGTGGGTGGGACTTGTGGCTTGCTTCTAACTAATAGAATATGGTAAAGGTTAGAATGGCACTCCCATGGTTAAATTATATTACATAACACTCCGTCTTGCTAGAAAACTCTCTCTAAAGAGTCTTTCTGCAGGCTGGATGAAGTGAGCAGCCATGTTGAGGAATCCCACATGTCAAAGAAATATGCGTGGGTTCTTAGAACTGTTGCCTCCAGCCGACAACCATCAAAGAACTGAGTGAGCTTGGACAGGGTCTTCTGCATTTTGGCCTCCAGATGAGAACACAGCCCAGGCAAGACCTTGAGTATAGCCTTGTGACACTCTAAGCACAGGACCCAGATAAGCTGTGGCTGGATTCCTGACCCACAAACACTGTGGTATTATATAATAAATGAATGTTTTGTTTGAGCTGCTAAGTTTGTAGTAATATTGTTATGCCCCATAAAAAACTAACACAGTGACTTTGGGTGCCAAACTTTCTCTGCCTTAGCTCCTGTTTTATAAAATGGATGCTATTTAGTAACAATAGTATCCATCCTGGCGTATTGTTCTGAATGATGTGATGAGAATATATGTAACCCAGAATGCCCAGAATGGTACTGGCACATAGAGAGTTACATAAGCTTAGCTAGTATAATCACCTGTGACGTATTGCTTTGACATAATTTTATATCTCTCCTTGAAAATCTTTTCTTCCTTGGCTTTTATAATGTTTTGTTCTCTTGGTTTTCCCCCTCGTTTTTCATTCTCATTCACACACTTCTCTTCTCCTTAGACATTTCTTTGGAATCCTGCCTTCAGCACCCTCCTGAGTGTTTCAGGGAAGAAGAATTCCTTTCTCTTGCTCACCACTTCTAGAAGACTAGCTCCCACAGAACATGATGGAGTGGTTCCTGCTGAAAAGAATAAGACACTCCAAAACCAAAGGAATGAATTTGAATAAAAATAGTATTTTAGGCCCCAAATATACCCAAAGCATTGGGCCAGGCACATTCACATTTTGAAATTAATCTACACACTGTCCCATGAGATTAGCATTATTGGCACCAAGGAAAGGAAAAAGGAGGCTCAACGAGGTGAATGGCAGTATGAGTATTGGAAAGAGTGCTGGCTGTGGAGACAAACCTTGGTTCAGAATTGGCCTCTGTCTCTTGATAGCTGTGTGACATTACACAAGTGATTTAACCTGCCTGTGCTTTTGTTGCCTCATGGCAAAATGAGGATAGTAATACTGATCTCTGGGGGTTATGAGAATCAAAAACACATGTGCATGGCAAGAGCTTAATACCTTATGGCTCTATTTGTCTCAGGAAGTACTAGCAGTGCTGGAATTCATTTTAGGGTTTCCCAACTCATATGGATGATAGGTAGAAGATAGATAGATAGATAGATAGATAGATAGATAGATAGATAGATAGATAGATGATAGACAGATAGATAGATAGATAGATAGATAGATAGATAGATAGATAGATAGATAGATAGATAGATAGATAGATAGATGATAGACAGATACACAGATACATAGGTAGATACATAAATAGATACATAGGTACATAGAGAGTAGAAATAGCTGGGGAAAAGATACATGATTTTAAAAATTCAACAAAAGAAAGACAAGGACGAAATCCTCATGGAATGCTCACATATAAGACGAGCTTGATGTCACTTGATGGCTTCCAGGGAAAATGTCATGACAGAGTTGAGGGGTCTTTTAAAGTCTTTTCTGGTTTATGGAGAGGAAAACAGAGGTTAGGAAAACTCCTGTGTTCTAGACAGCCTCAAGAGAGTCTGCTGCTGCTTACTTTTGCATAAAGATGCTACAATTTAAAGACTAAGTGCATTTTGAGTGCCAGACTCTTGGTGCTTCAGCCTTTGAAGGCTTGAAGTGTGTTGAATCCATGTGTCCACCCCGAAGACCTGGGGACACCAGTGCTTCTATTTGCCATAGTGTTGAATGATGCCTTGCCATCAAAACCCATTTATTCTAGGATTCAGGCATCTCTCGGCTTGATGGAGGGCCAGTGACAGGAATCTGTAGGTAGGACGCTCTGAGAGTTCCGCAGGAAGAACTTATCCTTAGGAGATAAGGAGCTCGAATGCAAACGTGTGGTCTATGGATGGGAGTGAATGGAAAAAGAAGTGTAGGGGAATCCCATGCTTCTTATCCTGCCCCTCACCCCCCCCCATCCACCCTCTACTGCCCATCATGGCCACACTCTGAGACTTTGCATCTGGGAAGCAGAAGTGGTAGAAACACAAGATCAATGTCACGAATATCTCTGTAATTTCTAGAGAGGGAAGATATCCTGTTGCACTTCAGTGTGAAAGATGAGGGTCCCAGCAGTCTGGTCTAAGGGGAAAGGTTTTTGATTGTCTCCTGTCATGATGACGCACAGAACTGAGACAGAAGAGGATCTGAAACACGCCGTGAGGCCTGTTGAAGCAACTGTGAGGAAGGTGAAGTTACCTGTATCACAGGCAGTTCTTTGGTTGAGAGTAAAGATGGCCAACTGTAGTTTCCTGTATATCGAGGTTGTGTGTTTTTATAACCATTTCTATCTAGAGGTTTGTTTGTTTGTTTGTTTATTTGTTTGTTTGTTTCTATAGCCCTTTAAAAATATCTTGGGGTGAGAGACATTCTCAAAACACACGGAAGTGAACTACTAGACTATTTACAGGCATGAGTACAACTATATCAGTCAATCAGGTGGCAACTGTATAATGATGTCTGCTCACTTTGTAACATCCCTAGTTAAGACAAGTTGTTGGCAACTGAGTTATGACTTATGAGTCACAGAAACACCCTTTGTAGGGGAAGGTGGTGACTCCAAAAGCAAGCACTGTAAAAGACCTAGTGTTGGCCACCACACAGCATCTCTGGGAGATAGCTTACTGTTTATCCAAGAATCTCAGTGCCTGGCCCTTTAAGGAAATCCTATGCCAAGAGGAGCTCTACCCTTGAATTAAGTTAGATCATGTCTTATGAGTTGGTGCCTAGACCAGCTGAATGGCTGTTCCAGGCCTGATGCTTTCTTTTTCTTTTTGTTATTGCCAGATTGCAACCTGACTCTCATCCATGGCTCCAACTTCAGTATCTTTTGCACTGGACTCTTTGTGTTATGCTCTGACACCTAGAGATTGACTTGCCTTCAGTTCTTGCCCCCGACCTTGATTGATTCCAAGACTGCTTGATATTTGCCTGCAGTTCAATTGGAATGGTGGCCTCTGGACTGCCCTTTAGTCTTTTAACTCTGCATTTGGAAGCTCACGGCTTGTGTACACACATTCGGTCCCAAGGCCATCATCGAAAGAGAGGGAACAATCTCTCCCTCTAACACTTCCTTTCTCTTTAAGATGCCCTCTGTGACTTCTTTGTCCTTTCAGGCTATATAGCAAATAGTCTCTATCCTGATTTTACAGCATACATGCAAATACAAGGGAAGGGGCCATGTGATTTTCCAAGAATTTCAGAATAAAATCCTGAGGGATGATTGTATTAATAACATATACTATCACCATACCTTCCAAAAGGGGAGACATTGGATTAGGTTTAACTGTAGAAGAAACCAAGCCAGTGTAGGGAGAACTAAGAATGTGAGAAAACTGAGTGATGTGATCTGAAGTAAACTACTCTAAGTCTACCTACCGTGTTTCCCGCAAATAAGACCTAGCCGGATAAGCAGCTCGTGGGCGTCTTTTGGAGCAAAAATTAATATAAGACCTGGTCTTATATAGTATAGTATAGTATAGTATAGTATAGTATAGTATAGTATAGTATAGTATACCGGTTATTATATTATAGTAAAATAAGACCAGCTCCTATATTAATTTTTGCTCCAAAAGACGCATTAGAGCTGATTGTCCAGCTAGGTCTTATATTCAGGGAAACATGGTAGTTATCTATTGTAACCAGGGCGTTTTGCTCCTGAGGGTGGTTCCCTGATATACACAGATCCATAAAGCAATGCCCTTTTCTTGATGAACACGTGTCACTATTGGCCAGCGATGAATCAATTTCAGCTGCGTCTGAAACCTTCTGTGCTCCCATATGAACAGCAGTAGTAGACATTTATAGCCATGTCTGAAAGTCCTAAAATCAACCAAAGCACCATAATGGTTAAAAAAAACCCAGAAAAGTGGGATTTCCAGCAAAGCATAGGGCACCTTAAAGAATACTGAAGAGTGAAGAGAGGTTTCAAGACACTCGTGTTTCACTCCCAGTTGTCCAAGGACCACCAATAATCCTCAGTCCATTTCAAGTTATTTCCTTACCTATTACTTCTCTAGAGTCTTACAAACACTCTTTCATCCTTCATCTCATGTCCTTATTGGGGATGATTTATGCCCCAGCAAATTAGATGGGGTTGGCTTCTGGTTCTCGTGGCATCAATCACTCTTAGGAAAGCCATAGTCATGGGAAACATCTGGCCGATGTCTTTTTCAAGGGTATTTTAAAAAGGTGTCCATAGTGACCATTAAGAGCTCTGTAAAGGAGGTTATAAAATGCCCTCTCTCTCGATCATCATCTGTAAACATTTTTCCCCACTAAGCAAACTTTTTATTTTTCTTTTAAATGAAAATACATTGATACAGCCTTTCTCTGCCAAGGACACTTGGCAGATTGGACTGAGATTTCCCTAAGAAGGCGGTCCATTCTTTCAGAGGGAAGGGGAGATGCATAGAGACTGTTAATTAAAGAGACCCTTTAATTCAATGGATTTCTTTGCCTAATGAGGAAACTAAGGCTCATAAACACTGTACTATGAAAATTAGATTGAAAAAAAGTGATGTTTCAGATGTCGTAGTGGAGATAACAAAATCACTCTTTATTTTTTAGATTGAGTGTCAGAGTGTTTCATGCTGCCTTTTATTTTTTTCCCCGCTAATGGCCTGATACACCCTGTACGTACACACACACACACACACACACACACACACACACACACACAGACAGTACTTAGCAAATAAAAGTTTTATTCTTTCTTATGCGTTTGCTCAAGATAAGCCCCTAAGACCTGAATATTTATTTCTGGGGAAGACTTTATTGTTTCTACACATGCTGTAGAAACATGTTGCTTGTTTGCTTTACTGCCAAGTCAAAATGACTATCTGTGCTTGTTTGCTTTACTGCCAAGTCAAAATGACTATCTGTGGCCACAGCCCTCTCTCTGCTCCAGAGACTTTCCCCAGCCTGTGTGTTCTTTTCTGTGTCTTCTCAGGGTGCATTCAGCATTTTCTGTTTGAAGAAAACCGTTTTGATAGCAAGGTTTTCTGGCTGCTTGCATTCTGAGCTAAAAATGGATTGATATTTTTCCTCCTTCAATTTAAAAAAAAAAAAGGCATTGCAATGACATGTCTCGTATTCACACTATAAACGACAAACTCTGTTTCCTCCCTCACCCAGAACAACTGTAATTCAAGATGTTTCCACTTAACCACACCCTGACTGCTGCCATGTAAGTTAGATGGATCAGTTGAACTGATATTATCTTACCAATTGTACGTGGCAGGAAAAACAAGGAAGAGAATTAGTATTTATTGAGGTTTTTTTATATGTCAGGTGTGGTTTTCGCTGCTATATATGGATATTTAGTTGTTACAGAACTATGTATTGAAAAATCCCGGTAATTGTTGGTATTTCTATTTGGTAATTTTATTTTAAAAAATCAATTGAATGCACACACACACACACACACACGAGTTATTTCTGGAATCCCCATTTCTTTCCATTTTTTTACTATATTAATTATTCTCAGCAATTTAAAAAAGAAACCAGTAAATAGACTTTCACAAATTTTGTTACTTTCTTATTTTTGTATGTTGTCCCAAGTGGCAGCATTTTGCATGCAATTTCAAGTGATACTCTGTTTTTATTTTTAATTCTAAATCTTCATTGTCATCTTATAAAAACAAAAATTTGATTTCCAATAATCAAAACACTATTAATTATATTAGGTAACATTACTAAAATCACTTACCACTTCTAGTTGCTCTTGTAGATTCCTCTAGAATTTTACCTATGGTATGTCTTCTACAAATAAAGACTATTTAAGCCTTTTCCCTTTGAATTTGTGTGCTTTTTATTTTCCTGAACACAATGTTGAAGAAAAATGACAAGAGTAGACATATTGATCTTGTTATTGATCTTGTTGACTCTAAACAAATAGACAGCCAGAAGTTTCTCCAGAAAAATGGATTTATTGGGCAACCACAAAGAATTGCAATTCGGGAGATGTGGTCTAATGTGAACTGCGTGCAAATCCAGAGGCAGAGAGGAGAGGAACACTCTTTTATGGACTCAGGAGGAGCTAATATAAACAAAGAGTCCCTTGGAGAAAACTGAAAGTTCTAAGTGTAATGGTATTTCATTGGCTGAGGTGTGGCAACTTCCTATTGGCTGAGCTGTTACTGAGCAAAGAGGAATCTTTTCCTTCTTCAGAGGTAGTAATTTAGTATCACTTTGTATCATAGATGCCTGATGGGGTCAGTAGTGTGTTCAATGACACCTTGCCTGAGAGTAGCTCTTCTAGTCTCCTGATTCCATTTTAAACGAGGTTTCTGTTTATTAATTTTTATAATTTTAAGGGGAACACATTTCATCTTTCAACACTACATAGGATGCTATCTAGAGATTTTCTGGTAGAAGTCATTTATCAAATTGAGAAAGCTCCTTTTTATTCCTAATTTGCTGATTTTTTTTTTTTTTTTTTTTAGTTATGTAGGTTGTAGAGTTTTATCCAATTTTTTTTCTGTGTCGCTTTTTATTGTCAGATTATTTTTCTCCATTATTCTGTTAATATTGTGAATTAAATAGACTTTTTGAAATATTAAATTAACCCTGTACTCACAGGATTAACAAAACTTGACCGTGTATTATTATGCTTTTACGTATTTCTGGATTTATTTCCTATAATTGTGTTATGCTTTTGTAAAACTTTATTCTGTTATAATTGAAAGATAGAAATTTTACATCTTTAAGGTATACAATTTGATGTTTCATATAAATGTATGTATTGCAAAATTGTTACCACAATCAAGCAAACTAATGTACATCACCTTACATAGTTAGCATTTTGTTTTTCTCTGTGTGTGTGTGTGTGTGTGTGTGTGTGTGTGTGTGTGTATGACAACATTTAAGATCTACCCTCTTACCAAATTTCAAGTATATAATCAGTATTATTAACTACAGCCACCAGGCAGTACATTAGATCTCCAGAACTTATTTGTCCTACATAACTGAAACTTTTCACCCTTTGACCAGTTTCATCTCATTTCCCCCACCTGACAATCACCAATCTATTCTCTGCTTCTATGAGTTTGACTATTTTAGATTCTACCAATAATTGAGATCATGCAATGACTGTCTTTCTTTGTCTGGCTTATTTCACTTAGTATAGTGATTTTTCATTGGCTGAAATGACATCTTCCCATTGGCTGAGCTGTTAGCAAAGAGGAATCTTTTCTTCCTTCTTCAGAAGTAGTAATTTAGTATCACTTGGTATCACAGATGCAAGCCATGTCTCTGCCTGATGGGGTCAGTAGTGTGTTCAGTGACACCTTGCCTGAGAGTTCTCTCTTCCAGCCACCTTCTAGCCTCCCTTAGTACGTCCTTCAGGGTCATTCATGTTGTCCCAAGTAGCAGGATTTTCTTGTCTTTTTGAGGATGAGTAATATTTCTTTGTACATTTATTTATACCCTATTTTCTTTATCTATGCACCTGTTGACAAACATTTAGTTTGTTTCCGTATCATAGCTATTGTGAAATATTCTACAATGAATATGAGAGTGCAGATAGCTCTTTGAGATCCTGATTTCAGTTTCTTTGGTTTCTTTGGATACAGTATTTTGACTTTATGTTAATGAGGATTGTAGATCTTTAGTTTTCTTTCTCATAATGGTTTTCCCAGGTATTGCTATCAATATAATGATGGTATCATAAAATGAATTGGAAAGTATTCCCTTTTCTTCTATATTCTGAAAGGTTTATATAGAATTTATCTGTTAATGTATCTGGTAATGAAGTTTGTGGGAAATTTTAATATTATAAATTTGATATTTTTAATAATAATAGAGATATTTACATTTTTCTATGTCCTCTTGAATCAGTTACAATAATTTGTCCTTCAAAGAATGTATCACTTCATTAATGTTGTTTCATTAACTGATAATCACTTTCTTTATTACGTACCTTTATTGTCACCCCAATTTTGAAGGAACTTGAGTGATTTCCCTTTCATTTCTGATATCAGTAATTGGTTTCTTCTCTCTCTGGATTCTCTTCATTACTCTGGATAGTCTAGTCATAGGTTAATCATGTGTTGGTAGTTCCAATACAACAACTGTGGTTTCACTGATTTCTTCTATGATTTGTTAGTTTACTATTTCATTAACTTTGTACTTATTTTTATTATTTCCTTACTACTACTTACTTTAGGTTTCATTTCCTCTGCTTTTCTAGTTCCTTCTAGTAGAAATTTGATAATTGATTTTGCACATCATTATTTTCTATTATGTGTATTTCTATAATAGCTTTAAGCTTCATTTCAAAGTATTCTTTAATTTCTCTTTGATTTCTTTTATGATTCATATGCTATTTGGAAGTATGTGGTTTAATTTCCAAATATGAGGTCTTTTCCAGACTTTTTTTAAATTTTATTTTTTAATCCAATTCCATTATGGTCAGCAAACATACTTAATCTTTTGAAATGCATTAAGACTAGTTTCATGACCAGGCATATGGTCTCTTAGGGAATGCTTTTAGTGTGTTTGTAACAAATGCTTATTTTACTGTAGTGGGGCAGAGTTTTGTATAAATAACAGTTCAAGTTGGTTGTCTTGTTCAAGACTGCTGTATCTCTGCAAATTTTTGTTTGTTCTATGGATTATCAAGTGGGGATTATTGAAATTTGCATCACAATTGTTATTTGATCCATTTCTCCCTTTATTTCTATCAGGTTTTGCTTCATACAGTTTGAAGCATTTTTGTCAGGTGTGTATACATTTATAATTATTAGTAATACTTGATAAATTCATCTTTGTATCATTTTGAAATAACCTATTTTGTCTTGCGTAATATTTTTTTTGTTCTGAAATTTACTTTATCTGGTATTAATATAGCCAATGAGACTCCCTAAAGATTAATGTTTGATGATTTACATTTTTTCTAATTATTTATTTTTAGAAACTATTTATGACTTTATAGTTAGAAAAAGATTCTTAAAGGTAACGTATATTTTGGTGTTGCCCTTCTATCCAGTCTGGCAATCTCTGTCTTTTAATTGAAGTGTTTAGATAATTTACTTTTAATCTAGTTATTGCTGTGGTTTAAAACTACTATCTCACTGTTCTTTAAAAATTTTCTCACATATTATATTTTCGTTGTGTTTTCCTTCCTAGCCTTTTCTTGAATGAGTTGATTTTTTTTTCAGTGTTTACTTTTATCTCCATTACTGACTTATTGGCTATATTTATTTTTATTATTTAGTGATTTTTCTAGCATTTAACCTGTCAAAGTTTAACTTTAAATATAAGGTCTGACAATTAAGTTCGCAAACTTGTTGTAAAGATGTTGTTAACCTTTTTTGATATCAGAGGGATTATTCATTATGAATTTGTGTCAATTTGACAAACTGTTAACCAAGTTTACTATTTGGAAGTACTGGAAAAGCTGCATGAAAAAGTGAGAGGAACTGAATTTTTTGCCAACAATTCATGGCTCTTGCATCACGACAATGCACCAGCTCACACAGCACATTCTGTGAGGGAGTTTTTAGCCAGTCAACAGATAACTATATTGGAACACCCTCCCTACTCACCTGATCTGGCCCCCTTCTTTCTTTACCCAAAGATAAAGGAAATATTGAAAGGAAGACATTTGGATGAAATTCAGGACATCGAAGCTAATATGATGAGAGCTCTGATGGCCATTCCAGAAAAAGAGTTCCGGAATTGCTTTGAAGGGTGAACTAGGCGCTGGCATCAGTACATAGCTTCCCAAGGGGAGTATTTGGAAGGTGACTGTAGTGATATTCAGCAATGAGGTCTGTAGCAATTTTTTTAGGATGAGTTCGCAGACTTAATTGTTAGACCTCGTATATTGAGAACCTTATTAAGATGCACATCTGTTTTCTCCTTCTGTTGTTTGGAAAATTACTTCATATATTTTACTTCATATATTCTATAAACCTCATAATACATTGTTATTTTTCTTACCCCAAACAAATAATAATCTTTAAAAGGAATAAAAACAAGAGAATAAAAGGGTTTTTTTTAAACATATTTACTCAATATTTGATATTTCAGTGCCCTTCATTCCTTTGTGTAGACACAAATGTTTTATTTGGCATTATTTTCCTAATAACCAGAAGAAACTCCTTTAACACGTCTTATAGTGGAGATCTGCCTGGGATAAATTATCTCAGCATTTGTTTCCCTGACAAACTCTGTATTTCATGTTTACTATTGAAGAACATTATCACTGGATGAAGAATTCTAAGTTGAGAGTTTCTTGAAGTACTTTAAAAATATATTTGCATTTTCTTCTGACTTGCATAGTTTCTTATAAGACAACTGTTTGTGTTTTTATTTAAATATAAATTATGTACCTGGCTTGTTACAAGATCTTATTTTATAAATTATTTTCTGAAATTTGATTATGCTACATCTTGGTATGACTTCCTTTGTATTTATCCCACTTGAGTTTCTTGGATCTGCAGGTTTATGAATTCTACCAAATTAGGAAAATATTGGCCAGTTCTTCAAAAATTTAGTTTTCCATTCCACAGTTTCTCCTTTTGGTGCTATGGTTATATTGTATGTTTGACTGCTTGATGTTATTCTATAGCTCCCTGAGGCCCTGTTGATTTTTTTTTTTAGTCTTATTTTCTCTGTGGTCCTTTTTCATAATTTCTATTGTTATTTTTTCCAAGTTCATTCATATTTTCTTCTGCCAGGTCTAATCTTACATTAGTCCCATCCCACTTTATTAACCCTTTGCCTTTCTTTGTGAATAGATAGATAGATAGATAGATAGATAGATAGATAGATAGATAGATAGACAGACAGACACATAGACAGTAGAGATAGCTGGGGAAAAGATAAATGATTTAAAAAATTCAACAAAAGAAAGACAAGGATGAAATCCTCATGGAATGCTCACATATAAGACGAGCTTGATGTCACTTGATGGTTTCCAGGGAAAATGTCATGACAGAGTTGAGGGGTCTTTTAAAGTCTTTCCTGGTTTATGGAGAGAAAAACAGAGGTTAGGAAAACACCTGTGTTCCAGACAGCCTCAAGAGAGTCTGCTGCTGCTTACTTTTGCATAAAGATGCTACAATTTAAAGACTAAGTGCATTTTGAGTGCCAGACTCTTGGTGCTTCAGCCTTTGAAGGCTTGAAGTGTGTTGAATCCATGTGTCCACCCCGAAGACCTGGGGACACCAGTGCTTCTATTTGCCATAGAGTTGAATGATGCCTTGCCATCAAAACCCATTTATTCTAGGATTCAGGCATCTCTTGGCTTGATGGAGGGCCAGTGACAGGAATCTGTAGGTAGGACGCTCTGAGAGTTCCGCAGGAAGAACTTATCCTTAGGGGACAAGGAGCTCGAATGCAAACGTGTGGTCTATGGATGGGAGTGAATGGAAAAAGAAGTGTAGGGGAATCCCATGCTTCTTATCCTGCCCCTCACCCCCACCCCATCCACCCTCTACTGCCCATCACGGCCACACTCTGAGACTTTGCATCTGGGAAGCAGAAGTGGTAGAAACACAAGATCAATGTCACGAAAATCTCTGTAATTTCTAGAGAGGGAAGATATCCTGTTGCACATCAGTGTGAAAGATGAGGGTCCCAGCAGTCTGGTCTAAGGGGAAAGGTTTTTGATTGTCTCCTGTCATGATGACGCACAGAACTGAGACAGAAGAGGATCTGAAACACGCCGTGAGGCATGTTGAAGCAACTGTGAGGAAGGTGAAGTTACCTGTATCACAGGCAGTTCTTTGGCTGAGAGTAAAGATGGCCAACTGTAGTTTCCTATATATCGAGGTTGTGTGTTTTTATAATCATTTCTATGTAGAGGTTTGTTTATTTCTGTAGCCAAAGGTCTGTGACCTTTTTAAAGCTTGCCTTTAACCATTATTAGGGCACATTTAGATTAGTCTTTATTTTAGGGCTCTTTTACTCTCACGAATAAGGTGTGGCCTTCTGGGGTCTCTCTTGAATGCCCTGAGTATTTGTACTTTGGCAGGTCAGAGCTCAAGTATTATCTAGCCCTGAATTAGGTTTGGGGATCATTTTCTCACAGCTTCTCAATGTTCTTTCCCTTTCTTTGTGGATTTTTCATCCTATGCTTATGCATCATGATATTCAGCAAGCAAACATCATGATACAGATTTCTGGAGTTTATTTTTCTGTTTATATTTTGTCCAGTTTTCTTGCAGTATGTATTAAAATAATAAATTTGGACTGTGTTATTTCATAATGGCCAGAAAGGAAAATAAGTCCTATATTTTTCAATTTATCCTACTTGTAGTTAGAACAGTTTGATGATGATGTTGTTGGTGGTAAATGAATGGCTGAAACCCACCAATAAAATTACAGAGATTTGGTAAGTACTATAATGGGATAGTTAATTAATACTATAATTCCAGGTTTATTAAATAATTCAGTTCCGCTCTGTCCTGAAACTAATTCAGTACATTACATGAGAGCTTTAGTCTCAAAATATTCTGATGGATTCAAATTAGCAGGAATCATCATCTAGAAATGAGAACAGAAGAACATTTTACTATATTTGTGAGTCTAAAGAAACTAACCTTTTGATTCATATAAAGCTGATTTCTAATAGGAATATCATCAGGCACAATCACTTGGGATATTTTTTCAGAAACCACATGCTCTTCGAGGATAAAGTATAACCTCTTGTTAAAGATATGCTCCTAAATTTGAAAATATTTTTCAATATTTTCATATGGCCTCTGTGGCCATATTGTATATAATATATAAGGAATATAGCATATATTACATAGGAAAAATTCAGGTGCTTATAAAATTACCTTCACTATCATTTTTGTCTCATTTTACTAGGAAAAAAATAGCAGTTATTGTACTACAGGAATTGATTTTTTTTTCTGTCAATACATTCTTGTTAATTAGATCTAAACTACATCACTTGGACACCTAGAGTGTTATAATAATATAACGTGGTATCATAACGATGTCAGACATTGCCAACTAAGGGATATTTTCCTTACCTTTATCAAGCTTAGTGGTGGGCTTGAGTCTCTTTTTCAGCACTTACTAATTTAGAAATCTTAGGAAAATTTACCCTTTTGTTATCTTAGTATTCTCTTCTGTAAAATGATGGTAATTATGATACATACCTCATAGACATATTGTGAAGATTAAATGAGCAAGTAAGTAGAATGCCCTTGCAATGTATAGATTCTCATACGTACTAAGTACTACACCCACGTTGACTTTATTGTTATTATTAAGGCTAATCCCGTCACTTGTGTTCTGATTTCCCTCCTATTTTCTTGAGTCTTTTCTTCCAAATCATCATTTGTCTTGATGAAATACAGGGAAAACCTGTCCCTTGATCATGTACCCTCTGGCTATTATTACCACAGTCTCTCTCCTTTCTGCGCTGTATATATGATCATTATTCTGTGATTTTTGTGCTTCTGTTTTCTCCCCACTCTTAACCTCACCTCCAGTTATTTACCCTTTAATCCAGAGTATTCAGTCCTATCGTCTCACAATCCAGTGTCATTTTTTTGCTTGTTTGTTTCATTGATCGAAAGTTTCCTAATTTGCGAAACAGCCATGTTAATATGTCAAACTTGTGTCATTCTCTAGGTGGAGGAGATGAGCTGTGATATTAGTGAAGCACAGGGACTCATTCATCCTTTATCCATCCTTTTTAATTCATCCAGGCTCCAGCTCTGGACCATACTTAACCTTCCAGAAACATTATGTGTCCCACCTCTGTCTTTTTTGTCTGTGCTATTTCCTCTACCACAAATGCTTTGCCACCTTAGAAGAATGTCATATCATTCAGGAAAGCTTGCTGGGTTAGCTATTCCACTTCTGTGCTTATCTATATTTTATTTGTCACAATGTAATATCATTTTCCAATTACTTTTTTTTTCATCCTCTAGAGCTGGGGTGTCTAGACTTTTTTCAACGTTTTTCACCAAGGGCCATATGCGGTAAAATACACAAACAGCCGGGCCACTCACTCGAGGTAAAGTATGTATTGCCTCACCTGGTTTATTTAAGTAAACTAAATATATTTTTGGAATTTGCTACAGGCCAATTAACAGTGGATCATGGGTTGCAGTTGGCCCACGGGCCGCAGTTTGGACACCCCTGCTCTAGAGTTTCTAAGAGCAGGGATTGTGATTTACTAATTTTTGTATTTTGTGCACTTTGCATAGTTTCTGGATCTAGTAAGTGTTCAATAAATATTTGTGTTTTTTTTTTAAATGTGTGCACATGTAAAACCTTTAATAAGTTATACTGAAAGCTTTCTGTGTGTTCAAGTGGGTAGCATTTTTACGATGAAAATTATCTAACTCTCAAAATAACTATAAAAGATAGATATTGTCTTTCTGATGAGGAAACTGAGTCTAAAATAAAAAAAGTCTAGATAATTTTCTCAAAGCCCAACTAGTTACCAGAGAGAGAATGCCACCTTTACACTTAACATGTTCTTGTTCAGAGTTATGCACAGGTCTATGAAAATGGGTTCTCTGTCTAAGCAGGTCCCCACTGTGGTTTTCTGTGCTTGCATTTCAGTCCTTACTTTCATAGTGATTAGCCCAAGGTTAATGATATGTGTCCTTACGTGTTTGCCTCAGCATCTTCTACTTCTAGCAGTAGATTTTAAGCTTGTCTCCTCCCTAACTTGATATAAAGCGTCCAGTCTTCGTCTGTTTTCTTCACTGATGTACCACCATCACCTAGCAGGCTGCCCAGCACACAGAAAATCCTCAAGAGCAAGGCAAATCCTATTTACTACCCCCTCCTTTTTCTCCCTTTTAAATTTCAAAGCCATTTCTAGAATGAGTGCAAATGACCTTTAAGCCAAACTGAACCCAAACAGCTTTTCCACCAATTTCACCATCTACTCTGAGCAAGACATTCAATCTCACGTTTTTCTTCTATAAAATGGCACTAACAAAGTCTAAATGTCATGGCTAGTATGAGAAACACATTAAAATAATAAATGTAAAGTGATCAACCTGAGTTTCAGAAAATCCTTTATTCCTGTCCTTTCTAGGATGTTTCATCCACACATTGCACTCAATGTGGAAAGAACTTTCACTGAAATTGTGAAAACAATATTGTCATTTTAGAGAACAAATATCACACTCATCAAAATCATCTGAAAGAAGTTCTAGCCTTTACGCTGAATACATAAAGTGAACATTACCACGCTTTTCTGCTTGGGCTCTTGCTAGAATTAGTAAAAAGGAGGAAATTTTTACAAAGAAAAAAACGATTAGCACTAACTTCATTTTAACAGGAAAAAAAAAGAATCCGTGTTTGATATTAGCCAAGGCCATAAAAGTCCTCTAGGCCTAAGGACTCATGTGCTCCTGGCGTGACTCTTGGGGCTAAACCCAGATTGGGGTTGTTTATCAATTATACTACAGATAGATCTCCTCCACTTAAACTTCAGATGATTGTACATCGTAACAGTTGGTTTTATGAATCAGCAGTCTTGCCATTTAATGATGTCCATGCTCATTGGCACATGGACATATTTCCACATTTGATTTCGTATGTCGGTAAAATTTAGTCTCTTCTGTCAGTAGTAGAAAGATGCTGGAAATAGCCCTTTGGCTGAATTAATCATATTTCCTTCATTCAATGCTTCCACGATGGCTTCTGCATAACTGTCTCAAACTTTATTCCGTTGTATTATAATAATCTATTTTCAATGTTTGTCATGTGAATCTTATTTCCACTGCTTACCATCTGTGCAACCTCCCTCTCTCCTAACACGGTGGTAATAATATGTCTCACAGGTTTGTGACCCTGAAGAGATACATAAAATGCCCCAAAGAATTAGCACATAGCTACCTCTTTCTTTTATCGTTGTGGTTGTTTCACATAGAAGTGACTCTAGCTAAATCCTGGGAGTGTCTCCAAGTGATAGATTCTCCCCTACATTGACGTCATGTTCAGGTAGCCAGGGATGCTTGTGTGGTCAGTGTTTAAACTCAGCAATTCTAAGTATGAACACCAGGAGGAGCCAGCAATTTGGAACCATGCCCATCTAAATTGTGAGAACTCGGTCCAGCCACGTTTGCTCACCTTCAAAAGTCAATTCTAGAATCAGCTTGGCACGTAGTTGAAACTCAATAAATATTTGTTAAAGGGATAAAACAAAGAATTGCATATTATCGTAAGATAAAACAGATGAAATGTAACTCTAATGGCCATTTTGACAATGTAAGGGTGATACACTTGAGAAACCAGGCTATTCTGATAAGCTGTGCTTGTTACATAATAACTGACCATTTACCAAACCAATTCATTGCTTCACCATATAAGACCAAGTTCACACCTGTTTTGTTTGTTTATTTTTTCAGTTGGAAGTCAGTGCCTGGTCATTATCATAAACAAGTAGTAATTGAGCAGCTAAGTTAATTGTATTAGCTTAGCAAAAAGAACCCTGGGCTCAGTGATAGATTCATGTTTGAAATTCACTGACTTGCCAAGTGCTCCTGACAAGTGACTCAGAAGGAGAGAAATGTACAGGGCAAATATGGGGCTTGAATTTTGAAAGGCCAAGAATTGAATTTCCCTAAGTCTCATTTTCTTCATTTGTAAATGTCATTAGTGATTCCTGCCTCATCAGGTTATTAGAAGGATTAAATAAAATAATGCCTTGTAAAATAGAGTGGGCACTAAATAATTTATCCCTTTTCTAAGAATAATGGTATGCATTTATAAAATAAAGTTAACATTTCTATTATAGCATTATGGGAATTGAAGTAATGTATATGAAGTGCCTTTAAAATAATAAATTGCTATGAAAATATGCCATTATTAAAATTGAAATTATTAATAGAACTGAAAACATTTTATTCCAACTATTTTAAAGGTTTCTTTTAAGACACTTTAAAATTTGTTTTTCACCCAAAATGGATTTATTTTAAAATTTTAAAAATAGAACAAGTCTAAAATTAGATTCCTTGTACTATTTTTAGAGCCCACAAAATATATGTTCTGACTGACAAGCTCCACGTTCAGGTGTTTTGATATATCTTACCGTTTCTAGTGTTCTCAGAGGTTGCTTGTTTCAGAGCAACCTAGATAGCCATTGCCAGACACCCACTTTTCATTTTGCCTTGTTAAAAATCTTTGCAGAATGTTGGAAAACTCTAGAAACTGATGTGCACCTGTGTTTTTTTTTTCTTCTTCTCTGCACTTCTCTCAGTGATCAGTTCTAGTTCACAGCCCTTAATTTTGTTTTTTCTTTGTCCATTTGTTTTCCCCAAAGTGTTAACTAATAAGAAGAAAAGAATCTAAACACAAAATATGAGAAACAGTTAATAAATTTCCCCCAAATATTTACCTCCCAATTTCTCTGAAACAAACAGTATGAATAGCTTTGTCCATGACATTCCAACTTTTCCTCGTGTTTACACATACACAAACACATGTGTCCCTATTCATGGCACCCACGTACAAAGAATTTAGAAGTTGCTCATTTTTGCAAAAGTTGGCTTATAAGTGTATTAGTTTATATGTAAATTTTCTTTTCTGGATTAAAAATGCATCATATATTGTGCACACTCCTCCAGGCCATTGCACGATGGTCTAATTCACTGTTTTTAACAACTGTATAATGTTACATAGTATATAGACACATCACACTTTTCCCAATGGCTTTCCTATGGAAAGATAATCAATTTATGTTCATGTTTTGTCATGATAATGCTGTAATACCCATTTATATACATATATCTGTATATAGATAAGAAAGACTTAACATGGTAGGTTTACTGGGTCAAAGAATCTGTATATTTTAATTGTAATACATATTACTCCACCACTTTCCCAAAAGTTCATATCCGTTACTATTACCATTAGCACTAGTGAACCCAGAACTCCCCAGATTATCAATTGTCCAAGACAGTTTTTTGTGTGTTTTTTATTTCAAGCAATCTAAGGATGGCAAGTATCTCTCTTATCTTTAGTTTGTACTTCTCTGACCAATAGAAGACAACTAGAAACAGATTTTTTGAGTCAATATTACAGTTGCTAATAACAATACAGCACTGAAAATACTTAAAGTGCCAAGTAAATGGCAAGATGATTTCATTCTATAGAGCGATCATTAGAATGTCAAAATGAAAAATCTAAAAAGTCAATACATGCTGAATGTACTGACATCTGAGACTGACTCACACGTCAAGTTGAGGGAGAATGAAAGACAGTCACAGGAGGTTTGCAGAGATCAGGGTGGGAAGTCAGGCTCAGTCGGAGGCATAGAGATCTCCCTGTAGGAGCTACATTATGAAATTAAGATTGAAATCAAATGTACACGTTCTCTCCATTAGGGATTTAGTCAGCGTAGTATTCTAACTCTAGATTTCTCATCTGTTACTCATCTGAAATGAGTAGCACTCTCAGATTGAAATGTATTTTGTTCTTTCAGAAGAACCCCAAGGGAATTCTACATGGTTCCTCATGCCGGACATCTGAACTTTTTCTCTCGTTACCAGATAGTATCCACCTAAAGTAGCTATCTATTTATAATAATGCCTGAAGTTTTATTTAATTTAGGACTGTAATTTGTAGAAATAACAGTCCTCATTTTGTAGTGAGGACACTATTTCTTACACTAAACAGTAACATACAAGCATATACTGTAAATTCTAGAGAGAGTTCATATTAGCTGCTTCATTTTCATTAAGTAATTATTCCTATCGTTGCAAAGCATGGCTGAGGGAATAGCCTCTGTGCTGGACAGGTCTGCATTTTCTTCTGTATGGGTTAGGATATTTTTGTCTGACAATTTGGTCTGTTAGAATGGCTGAACTTTGTTTTATGGCCTTTATAACTATCTTTGCTTAAACATTTCCTTATGTTTTAAATTATCGATTACCGCTCTTCCCTAAATATTTAAAAACTCTCCTTCTCAATAGGATCCCAATTATCAGCATTTATACTTTCTCCTCTCTCCAATCATGAACAACAACAGCGAAAACCCTCCCAAACCACATCTGCCTCTAACTCCTGCTCTCCCCCACTCTTTCAACAATGAACTTCTAAAAGGTGTTCTCTGCTTCCGCTTCCTCTTCCTCCATTTCTTCCCCGCCCACTTCAGTCTAGCTTCACTACCTGGAAACAATTCATGCTTAGATCACCAGTGACCCCCGGCTGTACTTGATCTCTCAGAGGACACTCTTCATCAATCCTTTCTTCTGTATTTGCTTTAAATAACCATTTCCCACATAGGTACAGCACCATTCTCCCAGTGTTTCATTCTAATCCCGTAATCTTTCCATCCTCAATATGCAGGCTCATTCTGCTGGAGCTGCTGTCATCTCTCAGCAGGTGTGTAGGTAACCGGTCCCTCACTGGGACCCTCATCATTCCCCTCATCTTACACAATGTAGCGAGAGTGAGGTGTCCAAAATGAACACCTGATTATGTTGTTTTCCTAACAAAGCTTCTCAATGGTTCTTGGGATACAGACCCCAATTCTCTACCTGTTCTGTAAGGCCCGGCACGGTCTGGCTCTGGTCCCCTTCCTCAGTCTCATTTGTTCCACACTCTTCACACTGGTCACCCACACACCATGCTCCCTCCACCAGAGTATTGGCACATGATTTTCCTCTGTCTGTAATGCCGTTTCCCTCTGGTCTACATCTTGCTAATACTCACTGACTCTTCAGACCTCAGAAGAGTCTTTGATCATTTGCCCCTCAGGAACCCTATCTGACATCCAAATCCTGTCACATCCCCTTTAAGCATGTTTTTGGCACCATGCCCTTTCCTTCATGCCATTTATCAGAGTAAATAATTATGCACCACTTGGGTGATTTTTCTGTTTTCTGTGTATGTGCTGGAAGCACCTTGAGGACAAAGATCCATTTCAACTTTTACTCATGAATGTGCCCCGAGTGTCTAAAATGATGCCTTGCGTATGATGAGTACTAAGCGACTGAACTTTAGTTCACTTAAGGCTTGTTTCTCCCAATGTGGTCTGAAAATATAAGCTGATGTCATAGGCAGAAGTCTGCAAAACCCCAGAAGACATATAGACTGATAAGCTAAATAAATACTGGTTCCATGCTTCTGAGATTACTGCCACTGTTAGTTAGGCAGCATTGTTTCCACAGTTAGATGATACAAGGTGCTGGGAAGATTAAATGAGTGAAGAATGCAGCCATCTGAAACAGAGTCTACTCCTTTCTCTGCATTTCCCTCCAGATAAGTTTGTATGAAAATGATACACTCTTTGTAGTTTTGTACTTTCTTAGACAGTATCCAGCTGAAATCTCCATATGTCTTCATAGCATAAGACAGAAAGCTACATAGTTCCAATCTGTGTGACCGAGCCAGAGGCAGGGGATTGTGATGCTGTAGGGAGAAACTACTTTGTGTGTGTGTGTGTGTGTGTGTGTGTGTGTGTGTGTGTGTGTGTGTGTGTGTACTTTACTCATCAGATAATTTTTCTTTATTTGCCAAACAGCTACTATCCATTGAGCACAAGCTCTTCTTGGAGTTTTATTAATCTTTTAAATTTTATTTGCTTGCTCTTTCATTTCTCCTGTTATCTTTATTATTTCCTTTTCTTTCTTTGAGTTAACACTTTTTCCTTCAAACTCCTTGAGTTGAAGTATTCCATTTACAATTTTAATCTTTCTTACTTTCTTTTTTTTTCCTTGCCTAACCCTTGAATTCTTTTTTTTTTTTACAGATTTTTTTTAAATTAAATTTATTGAGGTGACAATTGTTAGTAAAATTACATAGATTTCAGGTGTACAATTCTGTATTACATCATCCATAAATCCCATTGTGTGTTCATCACCCAGAGTCAGTTCTCCTTCCATCACCATATATTCGATCCCCCTTACCCTCATCTCCCACCCCCCACCCCCCACCCCCCTTACCCTCTGGCAACCACCAAACCATAGTCTGTGTCTATGAGTTTCTGTTTCTCATTTGTTTGTCTTGTTCTTTTGTTGTTTTTGGTTTGTATACCACATATCAGTGAAATCACATGGTTCTCTGCTTTTTCTGTCTGACTTATTTCGCTCAGCATTACTCTCTCAAGATCCATCCATGTTGTCACAAATGTTCCTATATCATCTTTTCTTACCGCTGAATAGTATTCCATTGTGTATATATACCACAACTTCTTCATCCATTCATCTATCGAAGGACATTTTGGTTGTTTCCATGTCTTGGCCACCGTAAACAAAGCTGCAATGAACATTGGAGCACACGTGTCTTTATCTCTAAATGTTTTCAGATTTTTTGGGTAGATACCCAGGAGAGGGATTGCTGGGTCATATGGCAATTCTATTCATAATTTTTTGAGGAACCTCCACACTGCCTTCCATAACGGCTGCACCAGTCTGCATTCCCACCAACAGTGTATGAGGGTTCTTTTTCTCCACAGCCTCTCCAACATTTGTTACTATTTGTCTTGTTGATGATAGCCATTCTGACTGGGGTGAGGTGATATCTCATTGTGGTTTTGATTTGCATTTCTCTGATGATTAGTGATGTTGAGCATTTTTTCATATGTCTATTTGCCATTTGTATGTCCTCTTTGGAGAAATGTCTCTTCAAGTCCTCTGCCCATTTTTCAATTGGGTTGTTTGTTTTTTGTTGTTGAGTTGCATGAGTTCCTTGTATATTCTGGATACTAGCCCCTTATTGGAGGCACTGTTTGCAAAAATCTTCTCCCATTCAGTTGGTGGCCTCTTTATTTTGTCAATGGTTTCTTTTGCTGTGCAGAAGCTTTTAAGTTTCATATAGTCCCATTCGTTTATTTTAGCTTTTACTTCCGTTGCCTTTGGAGTCAAATTCATAAAATGCTCTTTGAACCCAAGATCCATAAGTTTAGTACCTATGTTTTCTTCTATGCAGTTTATTGTGTCAGGTCTTATGCTTAAGTCTTTGATCCATTTTGAATTAACTTTGGTACGTATGCACATTTATGGCTACAAATCCCATTTACCCATCCCCAACCCCACCCCTTTCAACAAGGATCACTTTCATTGCATTTCTCAGGTTTTTACATGTGGTATTCTCTGTGCCATTCATTTCTAAATAGTTTGAAATTTTCTTATTTCTTCTTTCTCAAAAGTTATTTCTAAATATTTTGGTTTTGCTATTATTGGTTTTAGTTTAAAATCGATCGATTTTGAAGGGTAATTTATGGATATGTATTTCTAACTTTATTGCATTATATTCATTGAATGTGGACTGTATGTTATAAACTCTTTAGTATTTTTTAAGATTACCTTGTGACACAAATGAAGATTGACGTAGTATTTTTATATAAGTCCATTAATTTACTATTGCTAACTTCTCCTTTCAAACATTCTTTATTGTAATTTTTTAATGCTTACATTCTCAGGCAGATATATTTTTAGAAATCACTATGTTGTTTCAAATTTTTCCTATAATTCTCTTTCTAATGATAGGTAAGTAGATACATAATTTTAATTATAAAATAATTAAGTTATAGATAGTTAATAATAGAGTAATATAAATTTTTATCTTAAAGTATATCTTTTCTGATATTATTATTACACTTTCTTTTGCTTAGTATTTGTCTGACAATTGTTCTCTATTTACTTTAAACGTGTCATTAACTTATAGAAATATTTTTAAGCAGCATAAAGCTAGATTTTGTTGTTTGTAAATTCAATGTGAGAATCTCTCTTTCAGTAGGTGTTCCTAAACAAATTTTTGTTCTTTTATTTGTTTGAAAGCTATGTATTTTTTATTTTATTTTAATTGTCACCTTTAAATTATAACATGTATATCTAAGTTCAATTCTAATATTATTATGTCATTCAGGGTGATCTTTGTTAAGATTTGGTATCACATCTTTACTAATTAACTTCATAAAAATTTTTTGAAGCTTCTGTTTATGTTGTAGAACAAATATATTTGATATATTTGAAATACTCAGTTCTGTAAAGATTTGCAGAATCCCTATTATACAGTCTGATTGTAGTACTTTTGGGAAGTGGGACATAGCTCTTTGACAACTTGCTTATTACTTCTAGTAATTCTTCTAGCAATATTTCCCCAATATTTTGAAGAAAAATTCATCTTTCTTGGTATTATCTATTTTATCCATATTTCAAACATACTTCCCTATGATTGAGAAAAGTGTCATTTTTTTAAATGCCCTGCACCTTTGAATATTTCACTTTTATAATTTATGTCATGTATTTGTGTTCTGTTGAAACATTCCTATTTACTGGTTGTCTAATTCTCAGAGCTTTGTTTGTGGTATCTGTTGACTCCCCATTTTTTGTGGATTTCTCTTTCCCTGTATTTTTTTATTGTGAGCTCATGTCCAGTGAACTTATTTTCTAGTCCATGAGAATCCCGTGAGTGAATCGACAGAGCAGTTCTGTGTTGGCTCGAGAGAATACCTATGGATGTCAAAGGTCCTGTGCTATTTTCCTGTTATTCTCTTAGTTTGGGTTACTGGTACTAAATATGGCCAGTGATTCAAATTCCATAATCTTGAGTAGCATGAGTCTGGGGTTTAGATTTCTTAAGAGTGACTGATTTTTAAATTTTATCTGTCAAAGATTCTGAATATAGGCAAGATTCTTCACTCTATCAATAATCTTGTAGAAGCATTTTTTCAATATCCATATTTAGGGACGGGGTAAAACTTTAACCTTTAGGATTTAGATTCCAGTTTTTCATGTTTCATAGACCAGAGCCTAGTCTTTTATTCTGGCATAGGTTATTCCTGTAAAGGTTTATAATTGAAACTGCTGCCTCCGTGGTTGCCAATGGTGTCAAATGGTCCTGATTATTTTAACTTTGAGTTCTCTCTCCATTTCTTCCACATGTATATTGTTCTTTCTTTCTTTTGAGCTTGTATATAAAGCTATATTTACATATAAATTATTTTATATTGAAAAATAATTTTTATCTTTTTTTTGTTTTAATGTTTGTAAATATGTAAAGTATTTCACCAGAATTTCTATAAATTTATTGCAGAATTGGGGAAGGGGATTCTATTAAAATTTACTCTGCCATACTCCCAGAAATTGCCTCTGCTGTCTTTATGTGTAAGGTGATTAAGGGCAGGCTGGATTAAAACTTTTTTTTAAGAATACATGCCTATTAAGCAGCTGTACCAGGACCAAAACCCACACGGCCACCATGCCTAGCATTGTGCCTGACAAATAAAAGATACTTAAAATGGTGAATGATTAAAGGTCTAAATAAAACAAAGGAAGAAAGAAGCATTTTCTTTCTTTGGCATTGCCACCATTGATGAAGAGGGTGGGAGAAACAAGGCTCTTCCTTTCTGTGATTCACAGTCGAAGGGTACTCTCAAGAGGCAGAGCCGTCTGGACATTTCTGAACTCGAGACTCTGCTACCAAGACACCCTAAGGAGAAATGATTACCCCCGATGCAGCCTCCCTCAAAGGAAGGAGATCTGAAAAGTGATACTGACGTTTTAGGACTGCTCAGTAATTTATCATTCAAGTCCTTTGCAAAAGCTATATATTTCTTTCCCAAATCATCCCAATCTTTCATCTATCCAGTAGTCACGTTTAGAACAAAGCAAATGTTAATGGAGAATGAGGCAGCCAGCATTTTAATCCAGCTTTAAATGCTGGCTGAATTTCAGATGATTTACAATGAGCTTTGAAGAAGAAAAAGCTATTACCTATATTGTTTCAACAGATAGAAAAAAAAATAACAACTTTACTTCAGTTACACAAAGTGTGTTAAATTATTCAGTGGAGAAAAGAGATTTTGATTCTCAAAACAAACATTTTGTTTAAAACTTCTGGTAGAAATTTTAACATTTATAATACTATTTGAAATTACTATCCTGTGTCCTAACTTGTCTTAATGGTTCTGATCTGATTCTCCTACCATCAGTCCATAGGACAGCACCCAGACTGATGTTAAAATATCAGTCAGACTGCATCCCTCCTCTGCTCTGCTACACCAGGAGCTCCTCATGTCAGCAGAGTAAGAGCTCACTTTCTAACACAGGCCACCAGGTCTTACAAAATCTGGCCCATTTTGCTAGTTCTGTGACTTCCTTTCCTTGGACCACCCATGTCCTTTGGCTAAATCCTCAGACATAGGAGTTCGACAATTAGGTTCATGAACTTGCCACCGTGCACTTACATTGGCAGCACTGTACAAACAGCTCGGTAAGGTGTCATCACCTTGGTATATCAGTGTCTCACAGCTGTATTCGTCTCAACGTGTGGTGGTGTCTTGCTGAGTGGTGTTCATAATTGTTGCTGTGTGTTTTTGTGTGCCATCGTGAGAATGTCTGAGCTTGAATTAGAGCAACGAACAAACATAAAATTTCTTGTTAAACTTGCCAAGAGTGGAAGTGAAATCAGGGACATGTTAGTCCAAGTTTATGGGGATAATGCCATGAAGAAAACGGCAGTGTACAAATGGAGTAAACATGTTTCTGTGGGGAAAGAATGCATCACTGGTGAAGAGAGGTCAGGGTGGCCAGTAACAAGCAGAACTGACATGAAAATATTGCAAAAATTCATCGACTTGTGCGTCAAAATCGTCAGCTGACTGTGAGAAGCGTAGCAGACCAAGTAAACATAGATAGAAAAACAGTTAGGAAAATCTGAACTGAAAATCTTGGCATGAGAAAGGTGTGTGCAAAAATGGTCCCGAAGGAACTCAGCGATGAACAAAAGCAAAGGAGAGTCCAAGTTTGCCAAGACCTTTTGGAGAGGCAAGATGATGTTTTGGGCTGTGTTATCACTGGTGATGAAATGTGTGTACCAATACGACCATGAAATAAAGCGTCAAAGTGCACAATGGAAGTCAGCCAATTCACCATGACCAAAAAAGTTCTGTCAATCCAAATCAAGAATCAAAACAATGTTGCTAACCTTTTTTGATATCAGAGGGGTTATTTGTTACGAATTTGTACCAACTGGACAGTTAACCAAGTTTACTATTTGGAAGTACTGAAAAGGCTGCATGAAAAAATTAGATGACCTAAACTTTTCGCCAACAATTCATGGCTCTTGCATCAGACAATGCACCGCTCCCAGGGCACTGTCTGTGAGGGAGTTTTTAGCCAGTAAACAAATAACTGTATTGGAACACCCTCCCTACTCACCTGATCTGGCCCCCAGTGACTTCTTTCTTTACCCGGAGATAAAAGAAATATTGAAAGAAAGGCATTTTGATGACATTCAAGACATCAAGGGTAATATGATGACAGCTCTGATGGCCATTCCACAAAAAGAGTTCCAAAATTGCTTTGAAGGGTGGACTAGGTGCTGGCGTCAGTGCATAGCTTCCCGAGGGGAGTACCTCTAAGGTGACCATAGTGATATTCAGCAATGAGGTATGTAGCACTTTTTTTAGGATGAGTTCACGAACTTAATTTTCAGACCTCATACATGGCGGCCCTCCATGGGGGCCTCAGTTCTAGCTCTTCTCTGTGCCTGCGATGCTCTTCCCCCTGAAAATCTCATAGCTTGCACCCCTCTCTTCCATCTAGTCTCCGTCAAACATCATGCTCTCAGTGATCTTCCCTGGACAATCCACTTATAATTGAAACCTGTTTTTCCGGATCCCACCCCTGGCACGTCTGATTCCCCTTTCCATTTTTTTTTTCTCTAGAGCATTTACCACTATCTAATATCACACACACACACACACACACACACACACACACACACATTTTCTAAAGTTATTTTTTTAATTCATTACTTGAATGCTTCTACTACAATGTCAGTTTCATGGATTTTTTTTGTTTTGTTGATTCCTAATGTATCTGTAACTCCTAGAACAATGATGGCCTGGGACCAGTAGCCACTTGGTAAGTATTGGACAATGAATAAGTAAATGGATGAGTAAAAATTATCACTTATTGAATATTCAACATGTGAGGCACTTTTCTATGCATTTTACATGTATTCATTCATTTAACCTTTGGAGGTAGGTCCTTATATATTCCTTACGTTAGAGTTGAGGAAGTGTAAGCACACACCAATTATATAACTGTTGCAGAATACATAACAGAATTTTAAATTTCTATGTTCAAAAGCATTGACTATTTTTCTCATTGTATCCTGGACAAAGTACAATTTGTCTATCTGTGAATCCAAGACTCCCTGAAATCTGGCCCCTGATCATCCTCCCCCAAAATTGGCACATTCTCTCCCCCAGTTATACTGGGAAGTTCCCACAGAAAGGGGAAACAAACAAATAAAAAACTGGTGGTAATAAGAAGGAGAGGAAGAAGACCTAGTGTCATGACCTTTGAGCTCTTAATGTGTATCAGGCAGCATGGAAACCTGTTATATGTACCATCTTATTTAATCCTTACCACAACCACATGAGAAGATTGAGGTTTGGAGAAGTTAAGAAATGTTTCCAAGTTCACACAGATAGTCAAGAACTAAGCCTGTAATTTGACCCAGGGTTCTGTGACCTCAAAATACCCCTTAACCATATGTTAGACTAAGTTGGAATTAACCCATGCATAGTTCCAGCTATAATGTATCCTGGAGCAAGTGACCCTACTTAGGGTGAGGATGATATTGCAACTTTAGCTTGTCTTCTGTATTGGTTTTCTTTCTACTGCTGTGTAACGAATTTCCCTACTTTTAATGGCTTGAAACAACAACCACTTATTAAATCACTGTTCTATATGTAGAAGTCTAACTCAACACAGCTGTGTGCCCTGCTCATGGTACCACAGGGCAGAAATCAAGGTTTGGGCTGGGCTGCCTTCCTTTCTGGAGACTCTGTGGAAGAATCTCTTCTACGCTCACTCAGGTTGTTGAAAGAATTTTTGTGATTGCAGGACTGAGGTCAACATTTCCTTGCTGCTTATCAGCTGGGGGTTATTTTCAGTGCCCAGACGCCTCCCAAAGTCTTTGCCACAGGGTCCTCTTCATCTTCAAAGCCAGCAATCACACTTCACATCCTTCTTGTGATTTGAATGTCTGATTTCCTCTTTTTCTGATCTCTAGCTCCATATTCAGAAGTCTCATGGGAGAAAGTCAGGTCACTCATATAATCTCCCTGTCTTAAGGTCAACTGATTTTAGAGCTTAACTACACCTGCAAAATCCCTTTTGTCATATAACAGACCATAGCCATGGAAGTGATGTTCTGTCATAGTCATAGGCCTGGGAACTGGACAGGGCATGTATACTGGTGGGGGGAGGAGTCATTGAAGGACATCTTATCACTCTGCCTGCTGTGCCTTTCACAACCTTCATTCTGCACCAAATATCTATCCATTCTCCTGATAATTACTTTGTCTCTTTTTTGGAAAAATACCAGTTAGTAGACCTATGTGTATCTCACCCATACCCAAAGAAGATTGGCCATTGGCCTTGGACCCTCCATTCAATATTATTTTTCAGGGCTCTGAAGGTAGGGAGAGGAGCAGGCAAGAGCAAAACCAGAAGATTTTACATGCCATCTATATTGTTTTTCCTATGGCTAACATAACAAATTAACACAATTAGTGGCTTAAAACAACACAAAGATTTTATTTTACGTTTCATTGAACCAGAAGTTTCACATGAGTTTCACTGGGCTACATGCAAGGTGCCTGCAGGGCTGCGTTCCTTTCTGGGAGCCTTATGGGAGAATCTGTCCCTGGCCTTTTCCAGCTTCCAGATGCTGTCCATACTCCTGGGTTCATGGCTCCATTTCTGCCACCTTCAAAGCCAGAAGTGTTGCATCTTCCTGACCCTTCTTCCATCATCAGTTTCTCTCTAACCATTAGAGGAAAGTTTCTCCACTTTTAAGGACACATTTGCTTAGATCAGATAATCCAGTATAATGTCAAGGTTTCTATCTGTGATCACACGTGCAAAGCCCCTTTTGCCATGAAAGGTGAAATACCCTGTTTCCCTGAAAATAAGACCTAGCAGGACAATCAGCTCTAATGCATCTTTTGGAGCAAAATTAATATAAGACCCGGTATTATATTATATTACATTACATTACATTACATTACATTACATTACATTACATTACATTACATTATATTATATTATATTATATTATATTATATTAAGACCCAGTCTTATAGTAAAATAAGCTCAGGTCTTATATTAATTTTGCTCCAAAAGACGCGTTAGAGCTGATTGTCCGGCTAGGTCTTATTTTCGGGGAAACAGAGCCTTCACAGGCTGCAGTGTTATGGTGTGACTATCTTGCGGGTGGGGGAGAGTGTGCATTATTTTTCATACCACGTCATGCTAAGAAGTTTGGTTTTTTTTTTTCTGAAGATGAGTAAAATCATTGAAAGGTTTGTGGCACAAAGTGGCTAAAACAGATTTGCATTTTAGAAAGAGTCCTTGGCTCTAGGTTGCAAACTAATGATAGGGGAACGGTCCTATTAACTGAGACTCAGTAACTTGGTGTGGAGTACTGACCACAGTGCTGGCACCGTTTGAAGTATGTTACAACCCTTACGACATTGAACCCTTAAAAGTTAGACAATATTATGTTAGTAATAACCCAACTCTATAGAAGATAAAATATATACACAACATATACATTTAAATAACCTTGCCCAAAATTTTACAACTAACAAGTGCCAGAGCCAGATTCCATCCAGGCGGTCTGGCTTGCAAAGCCAGTTTTCTAACCACTACACAGAACTGCCTGTAATAGTGCAGAGAGGACCTCTTCCAAGACCTTGAAACAGGGAGGAAGCCTGGTCAGTTATAGTCAGGGAATGCTGTATACGTCTGTGGGGCATGCAAAGAGGCCACGGAGAAGGGGAAGGTAGAGAGGAATGGAGAAAGACTTCCACAAATACCTGAACTGTATAGTCAAATCTATATCCTCCGCGTTCTATAAAATAGAATCCTAGGCCTCAGTAATTGCTTGACTCTTTAAATGTTGGAAAGCGTGCATCAGGGCACTACAGAACAATATGTGCTGATGGCTGCACTCTCCCACTTTAATGACTGCTTTGCAAGTGTCACAAATAACTAAACACCTGAGAGCTTGCCTCCCTCAGACTGAATTCCATTTTGTTTTTTTTCATCCTTCTTGATTCTAATCTCTTTGTGCCAAAATTGTATTTCTCCAAAGATGTTTTCAACAGTGTTTTTTGTTCTGATTTAATAGGCTCCGTTTTCAGGGTTTGGCTGAAATGGAGGAGGTGCTTTATGAAAAGTGAATGCATTTGAATGAAGTTTCCTGTGAAGGGAACTAGTGTTGTTCCACTCTGAAGTGTCTAAGAGCCAGCCTCTATTATTTTATTTCTAGGTTTTCTTCCATCTTCTTCTTTAAAACGTTTCAAAATGACATCAAACAGCCTTCCTCTTGCTATGAAACAGAGGAAGGAAGCCCTTTCATCTGGAGGTAGGTTGATGGTGTGAGAATTATCAAGCAGGGACAACCAAGGCTATTGTTCTTGTAAAATATATTAACCTAAAGAAGAAAGAAAACCTTCCTTTCCAGCTAGTCACTCTCAAATGCCTCCTCTATATTGATAATCCTTAAAATCAGAGATGGTCACGGAAAGAGACAGCCCATAATATACCAGGAAGTGGGACAGTCCATGTACAGACCCTCCAAGGAAGCGACAATCATGACAAACAGAGAAATGGAAATGGCATTTATTAAAATATCACCTATTTTGTGCAAAGAAAAGTGCCGTGTTACTTTTGCATATTTTGAAAGCCTTCTGAGCAAATTATTTTATCCCCATTTTACAGATGAAGAAACTGAGATATGGAGAAGCTAGGCAAAGTATTCAAAATGTTTGTGAGTGAAATAGCCAGGTTTGAATTCAGGTATTTCTTACAGTACTAAATCACATCATTTGCCTTTCCAACTTATTATCATTCAGAGAAATGATTATTAGCGAAAGTTTTTGCTTCTTCTAAGATATATAAGAAAACCAGAAGTTTAATAAATGTTGTAGACAGAGAAAAATAATCATTTCTTGAACTCAAACATGCATTAAATATCTAATATAACTCTGGACCTATACTTTAAAGCATGACTTATAATATGACATATAATTCATCTCATCACAAAGTTTTTATTATAGGTTGAAAGATCAGCCTTCCTATCTACTGTAGAGTTACTAATAATAAATAAGAAAATATTTAATTGGTGCTTGATTTTATGGCCATGACACTAATATTCTCTAGTATTTCTTCAGTACTTCTGAGTTTGCAAACGTTTCCTAATGCATTACCTCACTGAGTTTCCCATCCTTTCATAAAAGGGGCATTGCTTGACCTTCTGTACTCTTATTAAACCGAAGCTCAGAAGCAGTTCAGCAGAATGAGTAAGATAATACAGTGAATAAATTGTGAAGCCAGACCTAGAACATCATTATTAGAAGCCAAGACATAATTCTTTAGGCCGTCGAGTCTGACATCCTAATTAATCTATGAATAGAAACAATGAAGTCTTATAAATCCAAAGGGAAGACAGTCTCTGTAGGGCAACCTAGGACAATTTGCCCACTCAGGAATTTTTCATCGTCTGGCCTTACAAAAAGATTCTCTGCATCTTTCCCCATTTATTAGTCTGATATCTTTTGACTCCAACTTCAAACTCACAACTTGACCTTTTTCAGAATTGGTGTGTGTAGACTCTCTCCGTGGTATTTTAGCTACCCTTTCCTTTACAATGATCATTTCGCTGTATACCTCTCCATACCAATATCCCCTACGGGGTTAGATTTTTCTGCTGTGGAAATGGACCCTCAGAGTTCAAAGCCCACATGCCTAGGCCAGTTGTGTATTCCATCCCAGCAACAAGTAGGACCAAAAACAGGTAATAAAGGTAAATATCTTAAGGGGTGGCTTGTGGAAGAAGAGAAACTTAGCTGGGTTTTGGAAAATGGGTAAGATTAGGGAGGGAATCTCACCCTCCCTAACTTTAGGGATTAGGGAAGCATGGGGAGGGAAAAGGAGAGACAACAATATAAAAGGAATAAACGTTGAATGAGCAATGTGTATGGGGAAAGAGTGTGAGAGGCAAAACACTGTTCATTAAATTCCAAAGTTACCACACTGCAAACTTATTGCTAAGCCATATTTAGGCCAGGCGCAGAAACCTTATCTTAAAAGCCATCTTGTCTTGATTCTGTCTTGCTTTATCTCCCAGGGGCCTATAATCAGCTGGCCTGGGTGGTCCTGGGAGGTCTAGATGGTGACCTGGGGCCAGGGTGTGGAGCTGGAGGGCTTGGTCATGTCCAGAAAGAGTGGAAGTGAAATCAGGGATATATTAGTACAAGTTTTGGGGGATAATGGCATGCAGAAAATGGCAGTGTACAAATGGATTAAACGTTTTTCCTGAGGTGAGAGATCACATCACTGATGAAGATAGTTCAGGGCATCCAGTAACCGATGAAAATATTGCAAAAATTCGTTAAATTCTGTGTCAAAATTGTCGGCTGTCTGTGAGAAGCATAGCAGACCAAGTAAACATTGATAGAGAAATAGGAAAATCTGAACTGAAAATCTTGGCATGAGAAAGGTGTGTACAAAAATGGTCCCAAAGGAGGTCAGCGATGAACAAAAGCAAAGGAGAGTCAAAGTGTGCCAAGACTTTTTGGAGAGGCAAGATCATGTTATCACTGGTGATGAAATATGGTTGTACCAATATGACCCTGAAACAAAGCATCAAGGTGCACAATGGAAGTCAGCCAATTCTCCACGACCAAACAAATTCCGTCAGTCCAAATCATCAAGAATCAAAACTATGATGCTAACCTTTTTTTTTCATATCAGAGGGATTATTCATTACTAATTTGTACCAACTGGACAAAGAGTTAACCATGTTTACTATTTAGAAGTGCTGAAAAAGCTGTGTGAAAAAGTTAGACGAAAACGACCTGAACTTTTCACCAACAATTCATGGCTCTCACATCACGACCATGCACCAGCTCACATGGCACTGTCTGTGAGGGAGTTTTTAGCCAGTCAACAAATAACTGTATTGGAACACCCTCCCTGTTCACCTGATCTGGCCCCCAGTGACTTCTTTCTTTACCCAAAGATAAAGGAAATACTGAAAGAAAGGAATTTGGGTGACATTCAGGACATCAAGGATAATATAATGACAGCTCTGATGGACATTCCAGAAAAAGAGTTCCAAAAATTGCTTTGATGGGTGGACTAGGTGCTGGCCTCAGTGCATAGCTTCCCAAGGGGAGCACTACAAAGGTGACCATAGTGACATTCAGCAATGAGGTATGCAGCACTTTTTCTAGGATGAGTGCCCGAACTTAATCATCAGACCTCGTATATTAATTTCACTTTGGACGATGCGTATTTGGTCCAGTATAGCATGATGTTGTTTGATTTATACATTCATTCCATTGATGTGTTCATGAACTTAGTTAGAAGTAAGTGCTAGTTTTTTGTTTGTTTTGTTTTTTTCAAGTTCTGAGATGAAATGCACTGTTCTATATAACATAATAAGATCTGTCATTTAAATATCATAAAGTTAATTCAAGAAATTATCTTTACGAAAAAAGCCACAGTAAAAATACTTTGTTCTTACTGTGTTAGTCAGAATAAACTAATTATTTAATCAATATTACAAAGTGTCAGTGGCCGAAGACAATAAAAGTTTATTGTTCTCTCACTTTAGGGTCCAAATGGATTGGTCGGTAACAAAGTGGGTGGGGGAAGGTCTCTGCCTCATTGCAGTTTTTCAGGGATCCAGGCTCCTTTTTTCTTGTAATGTCACTATCTTTAGTACATAAGATCCGACAGGAAGAGACCTTATGTAATGTATGTAGGGCACATAAAACCTCAATATTGAATTAGCCAGAACTGGTCACATGGCCCAACCTTAGGGAATGTGTTCCTGGATAGAACTTTTTCCCAATAGTAATTCTAAATCATGAAAAAATAAAATAAAGTGTTGGTGCTCTGCAAGCCACTCTTTCACTGTCTATCCTTCTGGGCACCAAATATCTAAGTACATCTGTATTAAGTTTTTATCACTACCTAACAAATTATAACCAACTTAGAGCTTTAAAATCACTCTCTCAAATTTTCAGTAGGTCAGGAGTCCCAGCATGGCCCAGATGGGTTCTTTACCGAGATTCTCAGAAGGCTGCAACCAAGGTGAGGATCAGGGTTGAATTTTCATCTGGAGGCTCAAGGGAAAGATCCGCTTCCTAGTTCTCTACGGACATCAATGGAAATTCATTTCTTGTAGCTTTATGATTCATATCTTCTTCAAAGGTAGCAACAAAGAGAAAGAGAGAGAGAGAGAGAGAGAGAGAGAGAGAGAGAGAGAGAGAGAGACCTCTGCAGATTGTGTCTGCTAACAAGCCCGTCTTATATAATACAACATAATCACAGGGGCAGCATCTCATCAATATTGCCATATAATGTCACGTAACCATGGGAGTGGCATCTCATCACCTTCTCTTTGATGATTAATGATAGCCATTGGTCTACTCGTTAGAAGCAAGTTATAGATCCTGCCCACGCGACAGGGAAGGAGATGATTCAAGGGTGTGGAATTCTAGAAGGTGAGAACCATAAGGGCCACCAAAACTATTTATTTCAATTACAGAACACATTCAACTCTTCCCCAGTGAAGAAAACCAGAACTTCCATTCAGTCACTATATCTAGCCGAACGTACAGGGTTTCTGAGTTAAGTACAGTTGTTGCCATCAGATCTGAATGTGACTACTTTCTGTCCAGCAACATATGAATTAAAAATAGAAATTGTCTGCTTTAACATATCAATACACATATAACAAAAATGACAAGGTTCAAGTCCAGAAACAACTACAATAAAACATTTGCTTCAAAAGATAGGAGACTAAAAGATCTAGAACAGGCACCAGTCAACAGCAGTTATAGAATCAAGCTTGGTGGAAGTTGTGAAGACCGTCTGTCCTGGAAGTAGGGAAGCTACTTGACGAGGAACCACTTCTAATCCCTAAGTGGGGGTGAGACTTCCCGAGGCTCTGCCTTCTTCCTGTTCCAGTGTCCCTTTGGATACATTCAAAGTGGGTATGGGTTATCTTGGGGGATTTCTTGGGTGACAAAGGGAGGCCTAAATGTTTCTTTTGGCCTCAACTAGTCAAGAGCTTTGTTTTCAGAAATGTTTCCTTCACTAACTTAGTAGGCTTCTGTTCCATTGGCTTCCAGTTGGTTCCATGTACCAGGAACTGCATCTAAACTCTTTCCCTAAGTATCATTTGAAACTTGATTTTACTCCTCTTTTCTCCACCTGCATCACCCTGCTCCCTCCACCTCTCTCTCTCCCTCTTGGCTTAATGGTAACTTTAAACTATATCAGTATTGAGTGAGAAGGGTACACCCTTAATTTGATATTTTTTGCAATACTGGATTCTAATTGGTTTTTGTTGCTCAAAGTCTTTCTCAACTTTATTTCCTGCTGTTTTAAGTCTAGAAACAGTTGATTTTTCTCCCACTCAAGGTTTCAGATTTCTAGCCTGTTCTTTCTCATGTATGCTCATAAACCAGTTGATACTTTCCTGAATTAATTTCTCTCTTCTATACCTGGGCACAATCAATACTACAAGCACATACCACGAATATTCTGTTTTGCCACTTCTTTCCCTGAAACTACAAGTTGGTTTATCACAATGTAATGTGTTCACCGTCTTTCCGGTCTCTAACATTCATTTTCTTTTTCGCCCACTAAGCCATTGCCTTATAGGGATATATTTTCTTAGGCAACTCCCTATTTCTGGCACCACATATTCAATCAGAGTTTGGCCAGGAACATACAAACCACTGTAGGAATTTTGAACAAAATATTATTAATATAGAGATTTGGAGGCTTATGAAACCATCATTGTAGTTGGGGGTGTTGGGAAGCAGGGTTTTTACACACTCATTTATATATTACTTGGCAAGACTTAATCTTCTTACAGAAAGTGTTAGTGGCCCTGAGTGGAGAAAACAGAATTGTCTGTAACATGATAAGTATTTATTGAAGTAATTAGTTACAGAGCCACTGTTCCATCCCAAAGTCTTGGAGATGAACTTAAAGGTCAGGATGTCTGCCAACTGGCCTGCAGAATTCCATCCAAGGAATATCTGATGTGAAAAGAACAGTGATGAATTAAGCACAAAGCTCTATTTCTTGTGATTAATTTAGTGCATATCCTTGTTCTTTCTAGGGGAGCGTGTTTGCATTGATGTATTTTTGCCAAGGATGATAAAAAAATCTATGACCTCTTCTTACACTTCTTTGTGCCTAATGAACAGTCTTTGTGGCTTTACCACTGTTTCTCAACTAAACAGAAAAGTAAAAGAATAGTCTGAAGGTACATAGAAGCTCTGAGAGTCTACTGTGGCAGAGATCACCGTTCAGGCAACCTCACAGGGAAGGAAACTACTTTTATGTTCTTTCATAGCAATGAAACATAATTTTGACTTGGGATTTGAATGACCTTGCCACTTATGAGCTGTGTGATCTTGAGTAAGCTACTTAAATTTTTGAGCCAACTTTCCTCATCATCAAAGATGGGCAATTCTCATATTTCAAAGGTGTAATGGGAACTAGGTAAAACTATTAAAATGAGTGTTTAATAAAAGAAGTTTCTGCATTATTGAAGGATGAAAGGAAAAGAGATAAGAAACGAGGAAAGGAGAGAAATGAGAAGAAAGGAGAAAAGTAGAAAAAAAAAAGAAACAAAAGGAAATAGGCGATATGAGAACAGAAAATCATAAACCTAAATGTAAAGCAAATAGTGTTCCTAGCAAATGGACCAGAGATTGTCTTCAGTGCTCCTTGCTTGTGGATGGAGTCGTCTATGTATGTAGTTGGCTTCTTTAACTTTACATTTCTTCAATTCTCTTCGGTAGTGAGTACCTGCTGTCCACGGGCCAGGCTGTGCACTAGGCATTTTGAGGCGGGGGGTGAGGGGCTGGAGTTGGACCTGAAGCAGATGTTGTTATAGGCAACTCCCAGAATCTCTACTTCTGGAACCTCAACTCCAGGATCTCTCCAGGCTAATCAAAGAATGGTACCGCTTGACTATAGTATGTAGATTGCAGACTCAGGAAAAAAAGTTATAACAAGAATGGAGAGCTGAGGGATATTTTTCCTCATCAATAAGTATACAATCTAAAAAAGATTGCCAACAGGTGGAAGCCACCATCAAAAGGTCCACTTTTCTAGTGGTTGCCAGAGGGTAAGGGGGGAGGTGGGGAGGTAGAAGAGGGTAAAGGGGGTCGAAATTTATAGTGACAGAAGGAAATCTGACTTTAGGTGATGAACACACAATGCAATATATAGATGATGTATTATAGAATTGTACACTTGAAGCCTATCTATGTAATTTTATAAATCAATGCCACGCAACAAATTTAATTTTAAAAAGATCCAGTTTTCAATAGAGTGGTAAAAACATATGCTTTAACTATAAGTTGTTGAATATTTTCAATTTGTGAAAGCAATCTACAGTAGACTTTGTCAACCACAAAATTAAACAAATAAAAAGATAGAATGCTCTTATATTCACTTCAAAAATCAGATCTCAACAGTTCTTAAAGGGCGGACAAAGTATTTCCCACTGGCTTCAAGGTTATGTGTTAAATTACAATGTAAATTCTTATTTTAATAAAACTTGCTATGGTTCTTCATAAAATATATCCAGGAAAATTTATTAACACTATAAAGGTATTTCCAAAACCATTGTTTTGGAAATGCTTAAGTGATTCATGAACAATTTCAAAAGCTTTTTCTCTTTGGAGAAAAAAATAATAAGATGTAATAAGCATGCTTTGGTTTTGAACACATCGAAGCCTCAAGTAATTTTTCTATTCACTCCCTGAATTCTCAGATATTTTTCTTAAACGTTTGTTGCCTGTAAAATTGGGAGGAGGCGGTGTTGGGTGTACGGAATGTGAGAGGAAATGCATGGAAATCACCTGTCACAGTTTATATGCTTACTAAAGAGTAGCTGTTTTTACTGTTGATCTGAGTCCCAAATTCTAGAACCCACTCTGCACTGCTATCACTGGGCTACATTCACTGACTCATTTAAAAATAAGTCAATGAAATAGGAAATATCCCTCCTCAATGTGGCTCTCTCTGTGTGTGTCTCATTCTCTTTCTCTCTGTCACACGAAACTCATTTCTTTGCTCATCCCTAGCAGACAACGGAGATAAACAATCCCAGTCCCCATGCCCAGAATAATTTAGTTCAAAAGAGAGATCAAGAAAAGTCATGCTGTGTCGTACATGAGACCACCTGTTCATATTGGACCATAACCGAAAACATTGGGAGTAAAACTTAAAATGATTTATAGAAAATAAGAAAGAGCTTATCTCTGCAAGATGCAAGTCTTTTGTGGATTTGTCAGACTCCTGGCCTCTAATTGTGCTGATGAGAACCAAATCCACTGACTCATAGAGTCTGCAAGGAGAGCATCAATTTTTCATTATCTTGACTGGGTACATGGCTGTCCTTCATTACACACTAGAGACAATTTTCTCAAATAAGATGCAAACAAATTTTGTTAGAAAATACAAATTCAAAAAATGCAAATTGCTATTTGATGAGCAACGCAAGCTTCAATATATTCAGTAGGGCTTCTTTCCATCAGTTTATAAATAGGTTTCTTCCCCCTTCTCCTTTTCTTCACTGACAAACTTTCTAGAAGAGCAATTTAAAGTTAGGGCCTCAGCTTCCCCACACATTCCTTCACGTTTGTAAGACGGTTCTTTGCCATCCATCGTGTAGAAACTCTTAGGTTTCTCATGCTTTCCCAATCGCCTAAAACAGTTATTTCTCTCTTCGTTATTTCCAAGTTTGACAAGCTCCTTCTGAAACTATCCCTTTCTTTAGCACTAGTGATATCATTCTTTTCTGGTCCTCCTCATGTATTTTAAATTATTTCTTCTCAATCTTTGCCAATTTTTTGCTTCTTTATTTCTTTGTCCTTTCTGAGGCATGCTCCCATCTTCATTTGGCCATCTCATCTACTAGCTGTGTTTTCATGATTACTTTTGCAGTGATAAAATCATGATCTACAGCTTTAAAACTGCCTTCTTAGCCATAGATCTTTATTTCCATCCGATTTCTCCTTATCTTCATCTGGATCACTCAGTAGTAACTAACACAAAAGTCTTTGTTTCTTCCCTAACCCCTTTACCTCCAAAGGGGCATATATAACAGCTCTTTAAGAAATTCACAGTTTTGTTGAGTCTACCCTGGTTGGGAGATGGGGGAGGGGGTCTTTTCTTTACTAGTCTCTACACAGGATAACATGTCTGAGGGAATGGCAGGTGTCATGCTCCATTAGAAAATGTGATGTTCATAGGTGTTAAACTCCAGTGAAAATGCCCATAAAAATTACATTCTGGTTTTGAACCATCCATTTCTTGCTCATTCAGTCCACAAATATTGGGTGCCTACTCATTGTATTAGATACTCAATAAATTACAATTTCCTAGACCCCAAAACTCCTTAGGCACTCTTTTATTGTATTACACATAATAATAGTTGCTATGTATTAAAATTATTTAACATAAATGTGTTGTATCTCTTCAATATTCTGTCTTTAAGGTAGAAGTATATCTCATCTGTATTTATATCCTCTAGAACAACTGGTTGCCCATAGTTAATAAAAATAATTCTTGTCAAACTTCATTGAAAGTTATTTGAAATATGGTCATCAATAGTGGATGAAATAAACTACTTGACACTTTTACCCTGAAAAGAAGAGCTGGCAAAGGACACAGGACATCTTTGATGTATCTGACTCTTTTAAGAAATCCTTCTTTGGTCACAGTATTTATAGACTCAAGAAAAGCATTAATCCAGGTTATGTTTGAGGAAATTTATGTTCACTTATACAAAATGGCAGAATGCTTCCTTGAGATAACTTTTTCCTCTTAGTGATCTCAAAGTAAATTAGTATTGCAATGTCATGGACTGTACTGCATCCCCCAAAAAGTTCATATGTAAAGCCCCAGCCCCCAATACGACTATCTTTGGAGGGAAGGCCTTTAGAGAGGTAATTAAGGTTAAAGGAGGTCATAAGGGCGGGACTTTAATCAACCTAAGGACTAATATTCCTCTAAGAAGAGAGATAGACACTAGAGATCTCTCTCCTTCCACGTGAATACAGAGGAATGACCATGTGAAAATACAGCAAGAAGTTGGCTATCTGCAATCAAAGAATAGTGCGTAATTTGCTGGCACTTTGATCATGAAATCTAGCCTCTAGAACTGTAAGAAAATAAATGTCTGTTGTTTAAACCACCCAAGCTGTGGCATTCAGTTATGACAGCCTAAACAGACTAATGCATAAAAAATAGCATACAGGTACAGAGTGTACTTTCTGTACACTTTCACTTATAAGATCAGTAAGGTCTGAGAATCTAATGTATAACATGATGTCAATAAGTGATGACACTGTTATATAATTGAAATTTGCTAAGAGTAAAGCTTAAATGTTTTCACAAAAAAAGACAAAAAACAGCTAATTATGTGAGGTGATAGATGAGTTAACTCAGTGGAAGGAATCCTTTCAAATGTGTACATCTATCAAATCATTATACTGTACACTTTAAGTATCTTACAATCTTATTTCTCAATTATACCTCGACAAAGCTGAAAAAATATATTTTTAAAAAACAGCATAGTGGAAAACTTGTGATTTTAAAGAACTTGTGGGTCTTCGTTTGCTTCATATTTACCCCAAACTCTATAATTCTCTTCTAATGGAGAAAAGCTTGGCCCTCGTTTGCTTTTGTCTATTGTCAGTATCAATAACACTATTTCTCAATAAGCAAGCTTTACTCTTGAAGTGTTTTATATCATTTGAGACAATTATTGATGCTGTTCTTTTCCATCATTCAACTATGGCCAAATGTTTGGGATACAGTGCCAGAAAAATTACCAAACAAGTCATGTTTTATTTGTGCTTTTCTGTCTCATTAAAACAGGTAGCATTGAGATGCTTGTGGCCATTTTCATATTCAAGGATGTGAAAAAATATTTTCTGTAACTATGAAACACATTTGAATTAATGGAGTCATTTTTAATAATCTAAAGATAAATAAACCATACAAAGGCAAATTGTCTTCTATCTTTCCTTTTTTCATGGTATGTTTTGAGCGCCTGCAGAATTTCAGGTATTGTTCTAGACTTTTGGACTACATCTGTGAACAAAATATATAATGTTTACATGAGGGACTCTATAGTTTAGAGGGTGATGTAGATTAATACAGCAGCAATTGTAATAAGAGTACAGCATTAGGGTTAAGCACAAATGTCTTTAGAGCACCAGTCTCCTGTGACTAATGCTGTGTTGACTTTTTTTTTTTTTTTTTTTTTTTTTGGTATTCTTCTAAAACATCAGTATAGGGAGGCAGATCTCTACCATGGAGAATAAGGCATAATAATCTCAAGTGAAATAAATCAGACAAAAGAAGTCAAGAACCATATGACATAATTCATATGTGGGACATAAAACTGAGAGCAACAAAGGAACAAGACAAACAAAGAAACAAAAACTCATAGACACAGACAATAGTTTAGTGGTTACCCGAGGGTAAGGAGGAGGGAGTAGGAGAAGAGGATAGAGGGGGTCAAATATATGGTGATGGAAGGAGAACTGACTCTGGGTGGTGAACACACAAAGTGATATATAGATGGTGTAATACAGAATTGTACACCTGAAATCTAAGTTAACTTTACTAATCATTGTGCCCCAACAAACTTAATAAAAAATACAAAAAAAAATAATAATAATGTAGTGAAGAGTTATAAGAATCATTCTGAAAGGTTAATGGTGATTATCTCTGGATAGTAAAATTATGAGAAAAATTTACTTCTTTTCCTTTTTTTTTATGCTTTGCAAAATGTTCAAACTGAGAACTAGAAAATCAGAGAAGTATACTTATAAACATTTGTTCATCTCATGTTATGAAAATTAAGGAAATTTAAATAATAGAAAGCTTAGAGCTGTCATTTTCCATCTACTCTTTTATTCTGATGTCTTTTCCAAGTTCCTGAGGTAAAAAGATATTATTTTAAAATAAAGGGAAAATATTTTATTATAGCTAAAAAAAAGAAAATATGAAATGAAAAATATCAACATTTTCTTTGTATATTTTTATCTTTTTTCAATTTTAAATACATATGTATATCTAATTTTTATGCTTTTAATACTTTTCCTTAAAGATTTTCACTATAAACATTAACATTTCATTTAAAGTGTTTTCATACAATTTCTTTGTATGGATATTCCTTAATTTACTTCACCATTCCTCTAGATATGGCTCTGATAGCATTTTCACCATTACAGATAGCAATGCTATGAGCAGTTTGTGCCCAAATCTTTGTCTGGATCTCAGAATATTTCTTGATGATGGAGTCCCAGACCTAGGAAACCCGGATTAAAAGATGTAAACTATTAACCCTCTTGAGCTACAGCTAGTCAACCGGCTATGAATGCATTACGTCTTTATAATCTTTGGGTTTGTGTGCAGGCTCCAGCCCAGGTGGAAAATAACAACCTCTCTGAAACTCAGTTTCTTTACCTATAAAGTAAGGCTAATACTACCTCATCATCTAGAGCAAAGATTAAATGAGAAGAGATAGTCACAGGATTTCACACAGTACCCAGCACAGAGCAAATGATCAGCAATGACTGTTTTCTCTCTGCCTCGCCTGGCAGATAGGACTCCGTCTGCTGCAATCTCACTTTTCCACCCTGAATCCTTTCTGAAATTTACTTTTCATCCCACAATCAGCATGCCCCTCAAGCTCTGCTTTTTGTGGCTCTGCCTTCCTTTTTACATTTTTTATTCCCAGATACATTGCCTATGTCCCTTCTATATTACAAGGAGCTTATCTTATTTCTCCACTCTATAAATAACAGACTGCTGATAAGAATAATAATGGAACGTCAGATTGCAGCAGAGCAGAATCAGGGGGAAATAAAGGTAACATTGAATGAACTTCAACAGGGAAGAAAGGAAGCCTAGTGGATAAATGATTCTATACCCGGAGGTGATGAACGCCATCAAGCAGTAAATATGCAAGGGAAAAAAAAGGTCAATGTGAATACGGAGGGACGAAAAGAAATCAAGGAAAGGCGAAAAAGCCAAACAGGGTACAAAAAGACCGTTCTTGAGCTAGGAGAGGAGAAAAAAAAAAAATGGGTAAGAGCAGGGACTGGAGGATGCAACGTGGAATGTGCGGGGATGAGGGAAGACGGAGTCCGTTATGAATGACCTTCAGGCACAAAAGGAAGACAAGGTTTGTGAAAGAGCCAGTGTGCCTGCAGAGAGTGGCTTTGATAAGTAAGTCATTGATATCTGAGTCCAGGGGAAACCAGAAAGGAGTTTAATCTCCTGCAGGTGGACACAACGAACAAGAGCATAAAAACCCATAAACTTGTGTGAAGCTGGAGACTGTGCATAGCACCTGGTTAGATGGGCTGAATAGCAAAAACAAAACAAAACAACAAATTTTTAAAAATAAATAAAATTTTAAAAGCGAATTCAACTTGAAGTGTGTCCAACTATAAAGAAGCCCATGACCCCTAATTGCCCTGGTGGCGGGTAATTCTAAGTCTTTATTGACATCTCCTTCTCTTTCTTAGATGATTCCTTCAACAAATTTCCAGTGGGTCCCTCTCTTTACCTCCAAAGCTGGCTGGCTGATGAATCTTCTTGAAACAACTTGAAGAATGCCCCCATACTCCAAAACCTTCAGTGGCTTGCTATTGCCTGTAGAGGAAAGCCCAAGTTCTGGTTCTGGCACCACATCTCCACCACGTAGCATCAACTGACCTTTCCAACTGGACCCTCCATATTCCAGGTAAGGCGCCTTTCTATCTCTGGAGTTATAGTCCTTTCACTTGTGTGTAGGCAGAAGCCCAAAGGGCAAGCCAAGGGCTTCACAAGCCATACACTGCAGAGAAAAGATGGCTCATCAGGCCCACTTCACGTGAACAATCCTTTAAGAGCTATAGCAATCATCCCCACCGTACGTGCATACATGTACGTATATTACCTCACATGATTCTCACAGCAGCTCCATGAAGTAGAAATTGGCTTCCTCATTTCACTTTTGAGGTAGAATTGTTGTGCTCATTGTACCACAGAGGAGTAAGCAATGTGTTGAATACAGACGCAGTAAATTCTCCAGCCAGTCTTTGTCACCATCTTGCAAAGCCTATGCTTTAACGATTATGTATTCTCTTCTGGACCCCAAGCAAGTTGTTCTTAAAATGTTTCATGCTGGACCAAAGTGTTGGTTCTTTGCTGATCTTTTATCCTGGTATAAATAACCATTTGGGAATGGTTTCCTTCCTATTGTGTCCTTAAGTTTGATATTATCATACTCCGTTTGGAATAGTGAACTCCCTTTTGGACTATGCCATGTCATTCACCCCAACAGGTACCGTGCACGTGTTCTCTCTGCAAAATGGATGAACGTGGTGTTAGTTTTGCCATTGCACTTTGGAATCAGCCAAAGCTTAATTTCAATCTCAACTGTCCTAAATTCTAGCCTGTATATACTTGAACAAGTCATGAAAATCATCTGCGTTGCAATTTCCTTACCTGTAAAAAGAGAGTGGCAATATTTCCCTGTCTACCCCTCAGGGTTGTTAGAAGGACCAGATTAGATAATGAATGGGAAGGTGAAAGTGACTTGTAAGATACACTTATGTTCAGAATGATTATGACATCATCTTGCCATTGTCATTTTTTTGTGCCTCTTAATCCAAAACTGTCTGTAATCCTTAGTTGGCCGTTTGAGGCATTGAGCTATTACCAAAATACCATCAGGCCTTGTAACAATCTTTTTAGGATATTGAAAATCATTTCTGAAATGCTGTAATCTTGAGCTGAATTAAAGCTCAGGCATTTTCTCATCTGACCCAAAGGTCAAATCACTATTCTAGGACTCATGTGACTTTATACTTTTCTTCACCTTTAGTGTTGCTATCGTTATAAATGTGTGAAAAAGAAGAATGCCAATAAAGAGAAAGCAATGCCACACAAAGTGATTCGTTTCCAGATCCAATACAGTGATTCTGTAATACAGAAAGAATACATTTTCGCTGATTTATTGCTTTGCCAATTAAACAGTAATTTAATCAGGTTTCATTATAGCCTCTCCATTGTGAAGAAGCCAGAGAAAAAGTTTTAATTTTTTAAAGGCTGACCTTGCTGTATTTCATCTAAGGAAGTTGGATAAACACCAGACTTTTTAAAGTTTTGAAGGAATCTCCAGGCCTCAATATTTCTCTCTCTCCCCCCGCCCCCTGCCCCTCTCCAAAACTCAATGTGGAGATGGGGCAACTCTTTCTTGACTGTTTTGTATGGGTCTAGAAGACGACTAGGTTATCAGGGAGAATATAAAGAATAAACCTATAATCAAATGCTGATAGCAGAGATGTTCATTTTCCAGCCCTTTGCATTTGTTCATTTCTTCAGATGAAAAACCAAGGCTTGGAGAGGCGAAAGGGCACACTGAAGGATCCAGAATTAAATACCCCCAAACCTAAGCAAATACTCTAAATGTTGGAGGGCACGTGTGTGATGTGCTTCTTTTACACACAGTACTTCCCATCCTCATGACAATAGTTTGAGATAAGACCAATGACTCCCTTTTGATCAATTAAGACATTGAAGCTGTAAGAATTAGGCGGCATCCCTTTTGTCACCCAGCCAGTGAGGGGCAAAGCCTAAGGCTGAATCTGGGACTCTCTGCTTCCAGAGTCTTGCAAGGCTCATGGGGCCCCTTGCAAGTCCTTCTTGGAAATCAAAATGAAGTCCAAGGAGTTCGTGAGCAGAATTTATCTTTTTGGATGAGAGTGTGTCACTGTGGCCACATAAGAATATTATTGCCAGGTCCTCAGAGCCCAGGGCTTTGGTGAGGGTTCTTGGTGAGAGAGGCAGCATACCTGCAGCTGGACTCCCCACGAAGGCCTGTTCTGAATGTCTTTAACCCACATGCTTGTGAACACAGAGAGTTTGCATATCAACCTTGCAGACCTCAGAAGAGCCCGTGCAAGTCACCCAGGGAGGTCCTGTGAGCATGTTCTCTCTGCTAAATGGAAGAGACTTTCCATGTGGGGAAAGATAGGAACTCAGTCTCGGGCAGCACAGAGGCCACAAAGGTGCAGAGGACCACCTTGCTTGTTACAGAAGAGACACTGATCACAGGACCCCTCCCTTAGTTAGATGTGCTCCGCCACCTCAGTTTACCTTCTTCTATTCTCTCTGGCCAGATCTCCATGCTTTAAAAAAACAAAAACAAAAAGAAAACTTGCTTCCCCAGGAAGAGCATTTGCATTGAGGATGGGCTGTGGCTGGAGAGTCGGAGGCCTCCTCTCACTGCTGGTCTGGGGCATAGTAGCACCTCAGGTCTGTCTCATGTGCCAATTAAGTTGCAAGAGCCCTGGTTATGGATGAGTCATGGGCTCATGCTCACTCCTGGCACACAGCTTCCAAGCCTCGTTGTTATGGACGGCTGACTGCCTACTTGGGTTCCGAAAGGGGCCCTTGAAGTCTACGTAGCAGCAACATACAAACATTACCTTCATGCGTCCTAAACTCTGTTCTCCCCTCTCTTTCTGCCTGAGAACAGAAGCCCTAAGAGCCTTTCGGTAGCGGACATGTCATATTGTGCAGTCTCACAGAGGCCACATTTCTGCCTCCCTGTTGTCCTCGTACTCCCTCTCTGTCTCTCTGTCTCTTTCTGCCTCTTGTACTCTCTTTAACTCCGATGCGTATTGGGCTTAGACTGCTCAAGAACCAATTAGCTATTTAATGGGTATCAATAATGTTTTCACATTGTTCTACAGAAACTGCACAAATTATGTTAGCTTAATTTGTAGACACTTTATAATTTGTGTTGGTATTGAAAATGATATTATTTCTCTAATTGTTTATTTTGACATATGGGGAGATTGCAGTTATGTTGATAAACTCTCCAATTATATTTAGTAGATAGATGGTCTATAATTTCCTTTGATTTCATGTGTCCATAATCAAATACTATAATTTGTTAATATTAAGATCAATTCGTCACTCCCCTGGGTGTGGATTTGGCACCATCATAAATTATTTAATTCTGGGGAGACTCGGGTTTGTCAGTTTCAAGATATGGCTGGCATGGATTTCACAGGTGAAGTGTGAAAGTTAATTGAGCTAATGCATCTCAGGGGCTTGATTCAGTATGGCTCCTGGCCTGGGCTGGAACTCAGCCATGTGGCCACAGCCAGCTCCAGGGAAGGCCAGGGGGTGTAGCTGAGCTGCATGAAACCTGCTGTGTGAGTTTCTCTGCCCATTTTCCATTTTTTAAAAAAATCCCTATCAGATTTCAGACATACTGCTAGACACATACTGCTATGCTCTATCTTTACATGACTTGGTGATCTTTCCAAATAGATATTATAAACCTCATTTATAGATAAGGAAATTAAAATTCAGAAACTTGAAGAGACTGACCCCTTGGTCACACAACTGTCTCCAGGAGTTATAAAATTATTCTCTGGGGCTTTGGTTATTTAAGCTATTGAGTACAAAGGCTACAACAGTCTCATGTGTATTTGGGGACATCCTATGGTTAACCTATAATCTATTTTGCCTCCACCGAGGTCAACCCTCACAGCTAAGTAATGTCTTTTCCCAAAGCTAAAGCAACAGCCTTACTTGAGATGGGTTGACACATTTCTAATTTTGACAGAGGGTCCCTCCTTTTTTCCTCTGCTTTCTTCTCAGTTCCTTCAGTATAAAATAGAAGAAAAATAAATCCCTGGGCATCAATCATCACTGTGATTTAACGTATTTCTGAGGCTACCTAGTCCATGGAAGGAAATACACAGAAAGTTCCATTGACATTGTCGATTAAGTAAGTTCTGTTCTTAAGATTGTGACATCATGGCAAGGGGACATGACTATAACAGAGCTTTGCTGTAATCATGCTGTATATGCACGTATCGGGATGTTAATAGAACCTAATCATCCAAGACTGTGCTGGAGGAGACGTAGCTGTGTCACTACCTCATGACATGGGCACAGTTCTTCTTAAATGAAGCACCAGTTATTTAAATAATTGGTACCCTGAACACATATGTGGGAAGAAACTATATCACATATACCTGCTGGTCACAGAATCAGAAACTTACAGCATATTACCAAATCCCTTTGGCAACTGCCTTTTTTCTGTTTGGGAGGAGAAATTATGTAGTGGAATGTATTTAGGCTTTCATATCACATTGAGCTTGTTTTGCCTCTATACCCTGTCATGAATAAAGTATATGACATTGTACGATCACTGGAAATCAAGAGATAATATTTCCTGATTCTCAGGGATTAGAGGAGTGGCCACTCTGAATGTAAAGGATATAGCTCCCGTCCCTTTCCCCGATGTGCAATTAGCAGTCCCTACAGTCTCAGGTAGCGATAGCAGAATTAGTGATATATTGATATTAATGCATAACTAATAACAGTTCCGTCCTAACAATGTGTTCGGCTGGGCTTCATCTCATTTAATCCTCAGCATGGCCGTGAGACTGATAGCATTATTTTCCGTTTGCAGATAAGGATACTGAAGTTAGAAAAACAAACTGACTTGACCAGGGTCTCATAGCCCATGTCAGAGCATTCAGGGCACTGCCACTCTCTCTGGGAACAGCCCGACTTCCTGGGCACAGCCAGGGTACCTTCAGGGCTCAGCCAAACTTCCTGGACACAGCCAGGGCTCTCAGGGCACTGCCACTCTCTCTGGGAACAGCCCGACTTCCTGGGCACAGCCAGGGTATCTTCAGGGCTCAGCCAAACTTCCTGGACTCAGCCAGGGCTCTACTCTCTCTGGGAACAGCCCGACTTCCTGGGCACAGCCAGGGTATCTTCAGGGCTCAGCCAGACCTCTCAGCGCACTGCCACTCTCTCTGTGCCTCTCAGGGTACCCTGCTGGAACAACAGCGACTCACAATCAAGGTGCTTACATATTCTCAATGGTGGCCAGTCAAGAGACAAAAGCAAATATCCCCCAGTTCCACTAACAACAGTTCCCAAACAAACAGTCAAGCGGTCCATTAAATTAGGGATGGAAGGCAATTCCCCATAGTCCATAGTCATTCACCAGGGCTGTCCTGGGGTGAGGGACGACCGTGACCTCACCCTCATCTCCCACGGAGGACTCAGCAAGCGTTACCTCCTGGGACTATAAGTCCTGCATCCGGGCTGCCTGAGCAGGAACTTCCCCGGCCCACAGGGCTGCAACGACCTTCGCTTTCTCCGGCCTGTGCTGGTTGGGGAACCGTCCACATCTTTCCACCTCTCCACGGGGCTCCATCTCTCCAGCAGCTGCATGGCTTTTCCTGTGCTGGTGGGAGAAACGTCCACGTCCTCCCACCCCTCCACGAGGGTCCAGCTCTCCGGCAGCTGCTCCTCCTGGTCTTCCTCAGACTGAGTGTTCATACACACAAACTGCTCCACCGTCCTTTGGAGAGCTTTGGCTGGCACCATATCCTGCCGACTACGCCATGTGTCATGCTGGGGACCCTGCTCGCTGCGCCATTTGTCGTGTGGGACGGCCTGCGGGGTCTCTTCTCCCGCTCCCCATACAAGAACGCAGGACATGGTGAGGCCAAAAAGGAACACCCACGGAGCCATAGGTAGGGGAGTCATACCACTTTATTCTCTCTGGCGGCACTATACTCTCACTGGAGGCTGGATACACACTGTCCGCAAACCGCCATCCACACTTGCCAGCCCAGCCGCCATCTTCTTGCTAGCCCCATCCTTCTTCTCTTTCTCTTCCTCAAACCGCCATCTTTCTTCTCTCTCCTTCCGTAGCCACAGCAGTTATATTATTGGCCAATGGCTCACTGGTTACAGCTGACGGCCAACTAGCCACAGCTGATGGCCATGCAATCACAGTTGGCCATTTACTACCTGAGCCAGCACCTGTCTATGTGAGGCCGAGAGCCTGGAAACTACTTTCTGGGGCTCTGCCCCCACAGATGTTTATTTGTACTGGGAACCCCCTTACACACTGCTCTCTGGGAACTTCTGTCTGAGGAAGTAGATTAAGCAATCCACCTAGAAGTTGAGAGCACGCAGAGACTGAAAATGGCAGAAAAAAGGAAAAAAAAAAATTTCTTTAATGCTATTAGAAATGGGCAAACTCTTACCCATGTGTATCTGTGTCTTTGTTTGTTATCCTGAGGGTTTTCTTTTTTTTTTTTTTTTTTTAGGTACATTAACTCTCACAGCTCCTCCCCTTTTCCTCCTCAGCATTTATTTCATTAAATTCCATTGCCACTGAGAAGCTAGGAAGAGGAAAAGTCCCCTGAGGCCATTTGGCATGTACTTATAGGAAAATTTCCATGTGCCCACTGCTGTTAGATTGTATCACCTGTGATCCAAAAGTTGAGTTTTACCAAGATGATAAGAATAGCACAAATAATCTGCCATTTCTCTTATCTGCCTGTTGTTCTATGAGACTCCGGTCCAAACACTGTAGAATTTGAGTATCTTGACCTTCTCAACTCAAGTGAACTTTAGCTCTGACTTCCTTTCAAAAAGCCACTCCTATGATAACACTTCAACTTACGTCAAGACCCAGCACGGCTCTCCTTCTGAAATCTTGCACTCCAATATTAAAACCTTTGCTCAGTCTCTATGCCTTCCAACTTTCTCCCTTTCTTAAACCCACCACTTCTGTTCCTTGACTCAAAGTGTCCTTTGGCCATTTTACCCTCCCTTTCTATTTTCTGTAGAACCTTCTAATCTTAGGGGACTCCCTGACCAAGCTGGACCTTGGTTTTAGTCCTCTAAATTGCTTTGTTAGTTTGTTTGTTAGTTTGTTTATTTGTTTGTTTTTAACAACCTCACCTCCATGACACCCTGTCTTCTGCCAACACCTGCCCAGCAGCATCCCAAGTCTGCATTTTTCTTATAATATTTTTTCTTCTCCTTAAAGTTTGGCAATTGATAGAAACACTAAGAGCATCGGAGAACATAATGGAGAAAATGACACAGGGTGATAGTGCCCCAGTGCAGCCACGTCCTCAGTCTTACCCATTAATCATTTCTCTTGCTCATGGTCAAGTTCCACTCCTAGAAACTTTTCCAAATCATCATCGTTTTCTTGAATCTTGATTCAGTTACTAACTACCTCCCCCATGTAAAATAGCCCTCCCCCTAGTTCACTGAGATTGTGAGGCCTTCCAACATAAATTAGCTGATTCTCATGCTCCGTTGCCCCCACACACTTAAGTACACAATTACCTGCCTTTCTGTACATCTTTACACCCTCCCCTCTGGCTCAAGCATGGATGTCCCTTCTGCTGTGCACCACCGACCTCTCCACATGGATGTTCCAGCCCATTCACTCTTTTATCCTCTAGGATCTTCCTTTATTAATACTGGTGCCAACAGCTAGTGCTTTTTGTGTCATCTGTTGGATGCCTCTAAGATGACCTAAGGAATCCTTGCAGTCAGAATCTTAATCTCCTACTCCTTATAAACAAATTGTCCACTCTTCTTAGGCCGGTGCCTTTACTGCCCACAGAACAGTTTCCTTATCCAGTTTCCACATCTCACCCCCAACTACTGCATGATGTATCAGACATTCCCAAGAACTTGCTCACTGTACCTTTTCTACCAGCAAAATTTTGCTCAGTTAACAGGTTTCTTCAGCTCTGCTTGTGTTCAACCAACCAAGAGGTAAGTTGTCAGTATTTCTTTCTTCCAGATACATGTGTTATTAGTTGACTACTGCTGTGGAACAAACAACCCCAACATTTAGTGACTTAGTTAAATATTTATTTCATAATTCTTCAGGTAGGCAATTTTGAATGGACTCTGCTAGGCAGTTCTGGTATTGTCTGAGTCTGCTTATGTATCTGTGGTCAGCTATTGGTAGCCTAAAATATTTTGCTGATTTGTCTGGAATTTCCCACATGTCTTCCTGAGACAACTGGGCTGACTCAGCTCTGCTCTGTGTGTCTCTTTCTTCAGTGCACTAGCTTGAGGTAGCTCTGGGATGCATCCAGTGAGAGCATGGAAAACTGCAAAGCCTTTTGAGACCTGGCATAATACCATCCCATCAGATTTTATGGGGCAGAACTCATCACAAGTCCAGATTCAAGGGCTGGGGAGAGGTTTCACTTCTTGATGGGAGCTGTCAAATCACTTTGAAAGGGAAAAGGACATGGGTACATGGAACAGGAAAACTCAACTAGGCCATTTTTGCAACAACTCAAACACATCCCCCAATCTCTACTAGTAGTTTCTTTGAACAAGCCTTCCTTAGTTTTTTTGTGGGGTAAACACAGTGAGAGGAAGAAAAATGTCACATCGTTTTCCCCTAAGAACAACTCCTTGGCAGAATGCAATCTCCTTGCATTCCTAGTGCTCTATTAAAATAAACTGAGGGGGAGAGTAGGTAATCTGAGCAAGGTGGTTCTGCACTGTTTGCAACTTCTCCAGCTTTAGGTGTGCCTGCAGCTTTGGATCCCACAAATGTGCCCTGAGTATCAGTCCTGTGTCAGATGCTCTTTTAGGTACATGGCTTATGTAAGTGAATGTAACATATCAACCCCCTGCCCATATGGAGATTGCATGCTAGTGGGGGAGAAAGAGACTAAAGCATACCTATGATAAAGAAGCAAATTGTAATTTGTTTAAGTGTGATAAGTGTCATGGAAATAAAAGGAAAACTAGAACAGAGTAGGGGAGATTGGGGTGGTAAGACCAAAAAAAAAAAAAAAAAATGTGTAGGTGAGGTTTCACTGAGAAAGTTAAGATTTATACAAGATTGGAGGAAGGGTGATAGTTATGGAGATGCCTGAGTATCTGGAGTATTCTACGGAAAGAGAAGACTAGGGGACAGGATGTCGCATGGCATGTTTGGGGAACAGCAAGGAGGCTGGTGTGGTTGGAGTGCAGTGAACAAGAGAAAGAGTCATAGGAAACAAGGTCAAGAATAGGAATGAGGAAACAGGCTAGATCCTAGAGGATGGGGGTCAGCAAACTGTGGCCTGTTGGGCCAAATCGGTACTACCACCTGCCTTTGTAAATAAAGTTGAATGGGAACAGAGGTAAACCCATTTGTTTGTATTTTGTTTATGGCTGCTTTCACACTACAGTGGTAGAGTTGAGTAGTTGTAACAAAGACCCGATGGCCCACAGGTCTAAATTACTTAACTTTCTGGGCCTTTACAGAAAAAGGTTTGCTAACCCCTGATATAGGACCTTCTAAGCTATTGAAGAACTTTCTGCTCTGATGGAAGGGAGAGCCATTGCAGAGAGATTACATGCTCTATCTTGGATTTTTCTAGAATATCACCTGGTCTTTGGGAAAATGGCCTCTAGGGATGTACCGATAGAAGAAGAAAGACCACTTAATAGCTATCGAGACAATCCGGGCAAAGGATGATAGTTTGGATCTGAGGGGAAGAAATAAGATAGTGCAAAAGACTCAAAACCTGGATCTATTTGGAAAATTCAGTAAGCCTACACATTCGTTAGCTTCCAGGAGAGCCCCACTCAATGGTACAAAAGCAGGAAGAATGTGGGAGCACATCTGTAACCATTTGAGCTGGACATAGGACAGACATTGGGACCCAGCAGAAGCAACTCACCCGAGCTCACTTGGACCCTTTGGAGAAAAGAGGAGCAGTCCCGACACGTCCAGCCCAGTGGCCCAACAGCCCCAGCGTGTGTCCCTGACGTTTTCTCTGTTGCCACACCTCTTTTATCACCTGTGACAGGGGACGACTGGCTGTCCTTCTTGGAGTGTCTTTTGTTCCTTTTCATCAAGTTCAACTCTGCGTCCCATTAACTCAGGGCCTTGCTTTCTACCTGTGGAACTTTTACTACCTGGAGTAAAACATACATGTGCAGTCAGGAGGTCTGGGTGTAACTCCTGGTTCTGTGACCTCAGCTAACCTATTTAAACTATGTTCACCTCAATTTTCTAATCAATATATCAGAGGGCTAATTGTATCTATTCCACTCTGTTGTCACGATAATTAAACATGGCCCTTTCTATTGAGCAGCGTCATAGCAGTGGGTAACCGGCACATAGTAGGCTTTTAATCAACATGAATTCATGGATGATTTTTCTTTTCCGGGGAGGTATTCTCTGATCTGTATGGAGAGAATGTTTGTCTGCTTCCTATACCCATCCTGGCGTCAGGAATGTCCTCAGTTCACCCTGGCTGGCAGATTCGTGCTTGCAAATTCAAATCTTTTGCAGACTTGCTGTGAGGAAGGATCAAACAATATCTTAGAGGGGCCGGGAGACTGCAAAGAGGCTGACGCGGGATTATGCATGAGATGTCGCATAAGCAGGGTCTGCAGACAGAGATACCAAGCAACGCGAGCATGTTCAGTTAAAGAGCTATGTGTAGTGAGATGGCTCCTGCTCCTGCTCCTGCTGCTGGAAGGAGGCGGTTCTCGGGGTGGCTGGAGTCACTATTGAGGGGTTGGACAGGTAGTTATTTAGGTTTGGAGAGGCACTGGGGAAAGTTGCAACAGGAAGCAGAAAGTTTTTAATGAAAGAGAAAGTAACTTGCTGTGCTCTCTCTGTTTGAAAACGAAATCTTTTCCGGGCTTCCTAATGGTGCATCCTAGGCTGTAAAACCAAACCGTAGTGTAAACCAAATTGCATGTCCCTGCTTTTCCCTCATCTCCTTTGAGAAGCTCCGGAGGTGTGAACAAGTCAGTGGAGTGTGACTTTAATTCTTGTAACGTTAGCACTATATTTTTTCCTGTTTTCAAGGCAGTGCACCCACAAAAAGATTTCGCAATCATAAAAGTAACAAAAGATTCTCTCTGCCAACCCATGTATCGCTACTGTTTACATTTTGCTGTTTTTATTTCAGTTTATTTACTATGTATAATCAGGAGACACCAAATTCAGGAACGAAAGATTCTTGGGGTTTTCCATAATCAGATTTCTACCAAAAGTCACGTATTTCACAGAATTCTCCTCCTAACAAATGTAGCCACCTGTTTAAAATTTATTGAGATTTTCTCTCACTGGATGATGGCTTGTTTTTTTTCAAAGAAGTAAAGTCATTACTTTTCAAAAGTTTCTGCCTTGCACAGTAAGTTGACAATAGCAGACCTTTATGATGTGGAGTCAGAACTGTCAGCTAGGTTTAATAAGCTTTGCAAAACTCATGATTCTAAGTCCCTCTTCAGCAATGTTGCATGTTAGTATGTGATGTGACCTTGGGATACACGTATCTACAAAGACCTACTATTATGTATATACATTTGTAAACATACACACACACACCGGTACGCATGCACAGTTAGAATTGGTAGTGTATATGCAGACTTGTGTCATTTTTTCCCTTTGCCACCACAGTAGGACAATTTTCTTGATAAAATTATTCAAAACCTAAAGTTTTTAAAAGTGCATAATGGTCATTTATGCAACCTTTAATTGCTAGATATTTTAATTGCTTCCAATTTGGACCACTGTAAATAGTATTGGAATGTACATTGTTGTGAATAAATACTTATTACATCTTCAGAATTTCTTTAGGATAGAGTCCTAGTAATAAAATTAATAGCTGAAAAGATTTAACTATTTAAACCTAACTCTCTCTCTCACTCTATATATGTAAAACCAAAACATAGTGGTTTTACCAAACCATATAATCTATATATATATATATATATACACACACACACACACACACACACACACACACAGAGGCATATATGTTGTGTGTGTGTGTATATATATGTGTGTATATATATATATATATATATGTGCACACAGAGGTATATATATACACTACACACACACACACACACACACACACACACACACACATAGAGGGTGCCAAAAAAGTATATACATTTTGAGAAAGGAAAAAACTGTATTAAAATTGTAATACTCAATATATACTGATAACAAAAGAATACAAGTCTTGTGTATACATTTTTTGGCACTCCTGGTATATCTATATATATAGATAGATAGATAGATAGATAGATAGATAGATAGATAGATAGATAGATAGATAGATAGATATAGATGATATAGATAGCTATAGATATAGATACGGATATAGATATAGACATCGATATAGACAGATATCAAGAGTCAATTTACTTTCCAGAACTAATGCATGAATATCCCTCCCTTCTACTCAAGCCCACTGCGGAAGTATTCTTGGTCCATTCTTGAATGTATTCTTGGTCAACATCAGTATGGGACAATAGACTTTTAAAACAGCTATGAAAATTTGACATGGAAATACCTATTTTTCTATTGTTTCTTCACTTTCCATGTGTGTAACACTAGTAAGATTGAATATTGTCTCTATTTTATTAGCTATTTTTTTCTTCTGTAATATTTTGCTTTAAGTTCTTTGGCCATTGATCTTGAAGTTAAGCGCTTTTCTAATTGATTGCTATGAGCTATTTGGATACTAATGATATTTTCTTTATTCACTTTTATGGCAAAGACTTTTTGAGGTTGCTTCATTTTAATTTTGCACATGGTATCTTTGACAATTAAAATAATCATTAATTCAAATCTTTTATAAGTCTCCTTGGCAATTTTCCCAGGGGTCCTTAAGACTCTTTCATTCCCAGATCACTTAATTTCTTACCTGTACGTACAAATATTTTCATGCTGCATTTGGGCACATGGTGATGAGTTGAGGAGCTAAGGTGGGAGAGACTGAAGACGTACCTAGGCAGGAGCCCACATACAAGCAGATATGGAACAGTCTAAATGGGTAAGACTGATTCATTTCTTTGAATCACCAGTATGAGGTTTGTGTTTGTTTTATTTGATTTGTTTTAAATGGTAATCATTGCTTTTAACTAGTTCCTTATCATTTCACTCTTGTATTACTGTAGTCACTTCCCAATTTTGTCTCTTCACCTCCAGTTTTTGTTTTCCAACTCTCTTCCCTTCTGCGCATTAAAAACAGGGTACTCCTTCTAAAATAAACAAAAAACAAAAACATCTGATCATTTCAGTTTTTAATTAACATCCTCCCATCAGCTTTAATGTGCAATCTCTATTTCCTATTCCAGTCTCCACCTCTGTCTCTCTTTCTCTCTTACTTTTCACTCTTGTGTTATGATGCAATTTTAGGCTTGGTGGCTATGCTCATGCTGTTCTCTCTACTTGAAATTCGTGTCTTTATTCTTTACACTCAAGCCAGGCAGCGTCTCCCCCAGAAAGCAACTCGTTGAACCCACACTCTGCTACGTGTCCCTTTTCTTTGTTTGTGGCAACCTAGGCAGAACTGCATCTTAAAACAACTGTTATTTTGAAATTTGACTAAGTGCGTACATCTCCAATTAGACCATAAATATCTCAACATCAGGAACCCTTCTTTAATTTTATTATATATCCCAGCGCTTAGCACAGTCCCAGCATACCTTAGGTGCTGAGTATCATGTGACTCTCAAAAATCGCCATCCACTTAATGCCGATCAGATGCCATCAGAAGTCACATGAATACCCAGAATAGCCATCTTCTAATTAAACTCCAACCCATTGCTATGTATTCTTTTGTGAAATGAGTATATATGTCCCTACCATACCTTCTATGTTGACAACAGATAAACTGAGGGCGGTAATGAATGTACATAATTTTGTAAACTGTGAGGAATTTGGTATGTATATATCCATACATGTGTGTGTAGTTATTAATACAGAAATCTGATATTAAATTAAAAAATCACAAAATATTAGAATGTTAGGTATACAGGTGACTTTGACTTAACATTGAAAATTGGTTTGCAAACTATGTTTGTTCCTAGCTGCCTTGAGGTTCTTTAGAGGTGTTTCAAGGGCCATTCCTGAAACAGGTGGGAAAGGGGAGACCAGATCCAGCAGGGTTTCCAAGCCCTATTCCAGCATCTATCAGAACAACACCAGTGTTAATCATTTCATATGTTAGCGTTCCTATATGTTTTTTGTCTAAATAAATATTTTAAAGTTGCCAATAGTCTTAATGCTATAGGGCAGAAATAAAGAAATTGGAGCCCAGAGAGGTCAGCAAACTTACCCAAGATCACACAGCTTGTCAGTGTCACACCCAGGCCAGTGTTCTTTCCCCTACACAGCACGGCCTTGGCAAACTCCCTCCTCCCCAATCCCAGGACACTTCCCATGCATGCTTTTCTCCATGGAATCGTTTTGCAGCCTCAGATCATGCTGCTGCCATCCTAATTTACATGCTGGTGTCGGTTCTGCTCAGCGCCAATTCCTATCTTTACATTTATTTTTCAAAACAACGCTGAGCACATTCCTAATGCTTGTCATGCCATCATTCACAGTTTCAAAGACTCTCTGTCTCTCTCAGATATTCCAAGCACATGTCTTTTAGACCTCAGGGCTGTAAAATCCACTCTCTGACAAGAGTTTTACCAATAGCATTCTCTTCCAGTTTGGTGGCTTGTTAATCAGCACATTTTCATGAATTGCTCAATAATAGCTTGAATCTAAAAGATGATCAAATTACCCTTTACAGTGCTCTGGAATTGCTGGAGATTGGTTTGCAGGATGAATAGGAAATCTGCCACTATTTGGAAACCAGAGCAATGAATCAACACACTGGCTGAGCATCTCTTACGTGTCACACCTTTGTACGTGTCAGGACCACAAAGGGTATTTGATATTGTCACTGCCCACCAGGAACTCACATCCTGGAGAAAGATACACATGGAAACACAGATAATTCAGAGCAAAACACACAATTAAAAACATATAAAGTGAGAGCATGAGTCATCTGGATGTTGTCAAGAAAGCTTGAATGCAATGAAGATGAAGACGGAGCAGATTTTTAAACAGCAATACTTATTTTAGGGGCACAGGGTAGAAAGGCATTTTGTGTACAGGAAATGGCATTCCAAAGATACTCCACTTGCTTATTCAGTCATCTTTTTAAAAATACCTTACTATGTACCAGGAACTGGGTTTGCAACCAGAAACAAAAATCAGTTCTTACTGTCATGGCAGAATGAGGGAAATGAGTCAACAATTAAAATTCTGTGGAAGTACTACAGGAAGAGGGAGAAAAGAAATTTGAGTTTTTAAAATAGAAAAGTGTTGGAAGCGCATGAACAGAGTCATGGCAGGCGAGGTGACTAGAGTGGAGGACAGTGGCCGGAGAATGGACGAAACCTTGCATCCCAGAGTGAGAATTGTGGACTCCATCCTGATGACAGAGAGGACCTGTCCAAGGCTTCTGAGTTGGAGAATGCCCCATTTTCCTTGCAGAGACACAGGTCTAAAATAGCGTGGACTGCAGACAAAGGATTGTGAGGTCCAGAGAAAAATAATCATGGCAGACTGAAGTGTCACGGAAGTCACTCAGGAGGTGAGGGGTCTTGAAGGATGTGTAGAACACCAGACGAGGAAAACGATGTGTGTGTGCTGAGTAAACATAGTGTGAGCCAGGCAGTCATTCAGGAAAGCAGTAGAGAGTGTGATTTCGGGTAAGTTATTTATTCACTCAACAACTACTTGTTGAATGTGAATTATATATAAGATACCCTTCTGGTCTGAAAAGAGTAGAAGCTTTAAGATGCTGTCTCTATTCTGGAGGAACTTTTGTTTAGCTGACAAGATAGACAAGAGCTTAGATAACAGTGGACATTCAGCTAATGAGAATTGTACATGGTGCTTTATGGAGAGTTTTCATTCTCACAACATCCCCATGTAGCTAGTGATATTATTACTATGTGACTTTCATGTTTCCACACTACTAAAGGGTGTTTAATAAAGCACCAACTTAATGGGGATGTTGTGATCCTAAGGAAGTAAGAATGGGTCTGCTTGCTACCAAATTTCAAACTTCCATCCACTGCCTCCCAAATAATGATGGCACCAGGTGATGGAAGTATTAAAGAGCTGTAGATGTAAAGTACATTGGGAACTTAAAGGAAAAGAGGGGTACAGATATGGTCAGGATCTTAGAGGTTGAGTTTTGGAGGGAGTCCAATATTTGAGAGAAGGTGGAGTGGTTTTAGACCTTAAAAATAAAAATATGGGACAAAATATCAGTACAAAGTAAATATCGCCTTTCCAAACCAGATTGTTGGCCTTCCCAAATCTTCAAGGACCAGGATGAAAGGGAGTGAGTAGTCGGAACTTTTCAAGGATATTGCCCTGGATGATGAATAGGAGGACCACATTTTGACCTTCAATTATGAGGCAAGGCAGAAAGTAAATTAAAGTCTTTGATTTAAAATATTAAGAAATAAAAACAAAATCAGCAATACTACAAAAAAAAAAAATTAACCAAAAAAGGGGGTTCAGGGGGAAGAAAAGAAAAGGAAAAGAAAACCCAGGCACATAAAGTCACCAGGCATCAAATCACAAGTCTATAAACTTCACACAGTGGAGCTTTCCAGTAATGAATTCCATAAACTCTTAACATGGTGGGACTTCTCCCCCCCATCTTCTTCCCACCTTATTAAAACGAGGTTGGAGTTTTACAGGCTTTGCAGTAAATGTGAGCCCTCATGGCACTCATGATATTTGCAGAAAAGTTTCTGTTGTTATTGTTTCACAGCTAATAGATGAAGGTGGTCAGGAGAGGGAGAGAGAGGAAAGGATTTGATTTACAGCTATCCTTGTTCCTGAAGTGTCCTTGACAATCTGTTTCAGGATGCTCCTCATACAGCCACAGAAATATCTGCCAAACACTCAACTTCAGGGCAAAAACTCAGTTGGTTTTATGTGCTGCTGGATCAATGGCCTATTTCTTCAGACTTTAAAGTGGGTTCAGAGTTTGCTGGAAACTTAAGAAAGAAAAAATAAGAAGCTCATTTGATAGGTGGTTGCATAAAAGTCAACACCTGCTACTTGGATTTCTTTTCTTTTTTTTTTTTAATGCCTGGTTAAGGAAAAATGTCAAGGGCTTTTCAAATTTGCATCGATTTAAATAAAACCTTTGTTATAGAGTGTGCAAAAAGTCAAAACACTTTGAGGGAAGTTAGAAAAACTATTTTTTTCTTCCTGTAGAGATTGGCATAAAAGTAAAACCTCAAAGATCTTAATCTGAAGTAATCTTGTGAGAATTGCCCAGGCTCGTATTTGCCAATTAAACTCATGTTCCAGAAGATAAAGCATGTGCTGAATTAGAGTATATAATTTGGTAGACCAGGGAATCTCTTCCCTTCATAAATATTTTATCAGGAAGTGAAAACATGCAAGCTTATCCTCTGATAATGCCGTGAATATCAAGGAAAAGTGATCTTCTAACTTGTTTTTCAAGGGAAATAATTTTGATTAAAAATTTATGTCCCATGGTGCTTTCCAGTAAAGACAATGCTATGTATCTATGAACAAAAAGAAAAAAAATGTTTTAAAGGAACAAACATAGTTGCAAATAGGTTTTATGTGAAAAGTTAAACTGAAACTAAACGTAATGTATTTTTCCTCTAAAAGATAGATTGAACTTGAAAAAGATTCTCAAGTATCTCGAATTGCTGTTGGCTTGATAATTAGGGCTCAGGTAGGTTTATGTGGCCGTGGTGTGTGGGAAAGAATTCCATGAGTGGACTTAGCACTCCTCACCTTTATGAAGTGTTGGATATGGGGACAGCATTAAAATGGGTACTTGTATTGATACGGGTGATTAGTTAGGAGTAATGAGATTTTTCCAAGACGTACATAAGTCAGTAGGCTGTATCTAGCTCCAAAAACTGAATTTTAACTGTCTCATCTTGGGTCATTAAATTTGCCTACTAGTCAGTCCTACTAATTAATATCTGACAGTGATTAATATGAATGAATTGAATCTTAAATTAAGTTACACTTCAAAATAAGCCAAGAAGGGTTTCCAAACTTTTTGGTGAGCTACTTGGTTATGCATCCTTCAGGAGATGGGGATTTAATGAAATGCCCTAAAACCGCATGTGAGCCACACAGCTGGGCGACAGAGCTCCCACTTTCAGGACTGCAGAGGCTAACTGCTCAGTCATAGGGCCGGAGAGCCTTTTTGGAAGGAAGATGCTTAGAGAGGAATGAATTACTTCATCCCTTTCATCGTGTTTTTTTCCATCTTTATTGCCAGTACAATACCCCCGGCCTTGAACTCTTTCTCACCCTTGAAATAGCAGAACCAAAGAAGGTTCTAGGACCCCTCAGTTCCAGGCCTGAGGGAGAACCCCTTTCCATCCTGAACTGCCACATCTTCTAGCATTGAAAAATTACTGTATTCCTGCTGTGTGCCAGTCACTCTGCTAAGGCTGTGTGTTGATTACCTTCTTCTTGCTCATAAGAACCCTGTGAAGTAGGCGTCATCACTGCCTCCATTAGAAATGAGGAAACTGAGGCACGCGGTAGTTCCACACTCTTCCCTGGCATGTGACAGAGCTAGGATTTTCACACAGGTAGCATGACTTCACAGCTCTCACTTTCAAGCACCACGCCTGCTGACTTTCTAATTTATATTATGATACAAGTTGGTGTTGGAAACAGCATCTCAGAAGACCAGAACAAAGAGTGGCTTATTACATTTTTTTCTATTTTCTTTTTTCAAAGAGTTTAATCTGTTGTTATTATAGGCTGAATTCACAATTACATGAAATGTTAGGTTAACCAGAATACACAGAATCTCACCTCTCTTCCATGACACGACAATTACTGAATATCAGAAGGAGCCATCACTTTTCAGCTTTCGCTTTAGTTCTGGTTCTAAAGTAAGGTCAGTTGTTTCACACCTGGTTTCTCTGCTCAGCGGCAGTGTGAGCCCTCCGTGTGTCTCTGGCTCCTTCTTCCAGCCCAGTGACACTTTCTATTTTTGTCTACCCTCCACTCTGGCTTTAGAAGGCTGAGCTCTATCTCCAGCCCCTAATACAATGCCTGGCCCAGTGAATTTTTACTAAATTAAAGAATGGGAGAGCTTCAGTTTTGACTTCTCTTTATGGGGATGATAATGTTTGCATTAATTATCTCGGGGGTTGTTATGAAAGTTGGGTGACATAATACATAGGAGAGGATGCAGAATTAAGGTGTAGTGCAAAACTAGAGATTAATTCTCTCTAGGATTATCTGTAATCATTCTCCTCTGTAGATATACTTGACTTGTCTGAGGGAGTCACACACAGGGAAAACGATTATTAGGAAAAGTTCTACATAAGACACACCCCCATGATATCTCAACATGGTATTTTCAACGTGTATATTTTGGAATACAGGCAGCTTTCAGACCTCTGAATCGGGATATTTATAAGTGATCGGTGGAACCAAGGTACAATAAGCTGCTTATATGATTTTTTATTAACAACAACATTTAGCAGCCTCTAGTCCTTATGCAGTAACTGCTGTAAACATGTGCTTGGGACTTGCATCTTGTCCTGTGATGACACGGGACACCCTTTCTTTGAAGCAACTTTACTATATGTGTCAAGATCCTTAAAATGTTCATAACCTTTGTTCTTAGAAATTTTCACTTCTGGGAATCTCTCCTCAGAAAATGCTGTGAAATATAGAAAAAAAATAAAGCTTCAAGTAGACATAATGGTCATCACTTCATATTATGCACAGAAAAAAATAGAGATCACAAGATGAGACTAGTTATATAAATTTGGTGAATGTACTGAAATGCAATATTATTTTGACATGAAAAGGGATGTTTGTATAAAGTATAGAATAATTTCACAGAAAGCTTAAATTATGATGTTAAATGAGAAAAAAAATAGCATGCAAGTATAATCATAGTTATGTATACACCATTGTATCTGGGAAAAGACTAGAAGAGAGTACGTTTAAATGATAATGGTGAATCACTGCATTGTGAACACATTTTTCCTTCTCTCTGATTTTCTTTACTTTTGAAATGTTCTATAATAAACAGATGTTACAGTGGCAATAAAAATTAAATAAAATAATATTTTATTAACTTAAATACAATTCTTAATGTTCAAAAAGAATTAAAAAAAAAAATCCACTTCCTGACTGCCTCTGAGTATATGGATGTCACAAAACCACAACCCCTTTAAGCGGCTCCTATGGTAAGCCCCACCTCATCCTTACTTCATTTTCTGTACCTGGCTGCCTGGATACTCCTGTCTAGATACATTTCCTTGCTCTTACCTCTTTTCCTCAAGCCAGCAATCCTACCTCTGCATCCTGAGACATAGTGTTGAGAATCCCCATAAGTTACTAACAGTGACCTCCTTCGTGCTGCTATCTCTATCCACACAGTTCACAACTTTCTTCTACTGTAGTATTGCAGATTTCTTTAGAACAATACCGACTTCCATGTAGTTCATTTCAGTGAATAACAATACTGGAAAAAATAAGGGAAAAACTTGGAACGAGTGTTACTAGTTGGAGGAGACACAATAACAACACAGAAAATCTAAGCTTTCCAGAACTTTACTCAATTGAATACGCCTTGAATACTCAAATATGGGAATACATATCTTTAGGACTCAATTGATTGAAGACTGATTGAGGCCATTAATCAAAATGTAAGGTTTTGACTTTCTCAGTCCTTTGCCTTCTGCCAGCTTTCCCACTTGCTGGGAATAAATAACTGACGCAGAAGGACCTGTCCTCTCCAAACTTCTAACATATGTAATAAAAAAGAACTGGTTCAGGACTTATACATATACTCTGAAATTAAAGTAATAATAATGTTCATGAGAGGAATATAAGGAAAAAAACAGCTAAACTTTATCAGAATTACTCTAGAAAACACACCCAGAATCACCTGAAAACGTGATTTCTCTGAAAATAGAAAAGTTCAAAGAATAAAGCTTAGAGATCAAAGGGAATAAAAATGATAATGCAACAGAGTGAGACTAGATCAAAAAAAAAAGTAATAAAACAGGAAAATGAAACCACTGCAGAGTTTAGAGTCATATTTGAAATAACGACTGCAACACTAACAAAATTACAAAACCATGCATGAAGACATGGCCAGGGACAGAAGGACAGGCTTGAAGAAATCACACATAGGACATAGAAATAATGTAAAACAAGTTGTCAAATGATAGTGGAATATAAAATAAATTTCAGAGCATGTGTCATATTGACAATGTCTTTAATTAAACAATAATTCAAAATGGCCTCTCAAGTTTGACCTGGATTGAATTGTGAGGGCCAAAGAACACAACACATAAGGATGGATGGTTAGGATGTTTTGTTTTGCCATCCATCTATCGTGCAGTAACCACCCTCCTTATCAGCGAGAGATATGTTCCAAGACCCGCAGTGGATGCCTGAAACCACAGAAAGTACCAAACTCTATATACCATGTTTTTTCCTATACATACATACTTATGATAAAGTTTAATTTATAAATCAGACACAGTGAGAAATGAGCAATAATAACTAGTAATAGAACAGAACAATTATTACCATATACTATAATAAGAGTTACGTGAATGTGGTCTGTCATTCTCAAAATATTGTACTGTACTCCTCCGTCTTCTTGTGATGATGTGAGATGGCACAATGCCTATGTGATGAGATGAAGTGAGGTGATGACACAGGCATTGTGACATAGTGTTAGGCTACTATTGACTTCTGGTGGTAAGGCTGATAGGTGACTAATGGGCGGGGAGCATACACCATGTGGATATGCTGGACAAAGAGATGATTTACGTCCTGGGCAGGTGGAGCAGGACAGTGCGAGATTTCATCCTGTGACTCAGAATCATGCACAATTTAAAATGTATGAATTGTTTATTTGTGGAACTTCCCATTTAATATTTTTAGACCACAGTGACCATGGGTAACTTTAACCCCAAATAGTGAAACTGCGGATAACGGGACTACTCTACTTTGCTATGGCAGCTCTAGAAAACTAATTTGACAACCAAAAAAGGAGCGGTAATAATAGTCTCAGTAGTAGGAACATTTACAGAGTGTCGCCTACATCTCATACAGTGTCCTAAGCTCTTACGTCTGTTAGTGCATGTCATCTTTCCCAGAATTCCAAGAGAAAGATCGAATGAGTAAACACTTGCAAAATGCTTGGGAAAAATCCATGCATAGAATGAATGTTCAGAAAAATGTTACCTATTGATATTTTCTATAGTTTAGAGGTGAGGAGACAAAGGCCCGAGGCAGTTACATAACTTCTGTATGTTTTCCTGAGTGCAGATGTTAGCACTGTCATCCACTGCCACAAGGTCAAGTGGGGATAAGGTAGTGATCACCAGGGCAGGGTAGCCATGTTCAGCAGGACAGAGTTCCCATGAGTGACATCAGCGGTGGATGCGGCAGGGTGATAGATGATGCTGGGACCTACACAGAGAACGGTGAGGGATTATCCCTGTGATGGGGTGGGGATTGGGGAGGATGCTGAACTTATGCACATTAAACACATCCACACAAACACACACCACTTCTCAACTGAGCACAAACTTTTCAGTAACCACCTCACCTCCTTTAATGTCTCAATAAACAGATGGATCACTTCTTTCCACGTTTAATTCAATAGCAGCAGTAGCCCAGAATCCATGATTTAATAATATTCTTCAGAGGTTATTCCTTACCCTTTAAGAAGCTAACCTTCCAGAGAGAGAGAAAGAGAAGGATTCCAAAGTGTCATGGTGATTTTGTAATAATTATCAATCAAGAGCTTAGCCATCTCCTGAAGTCCAGGGGATTCCATTCTTGCTTTCAGTGGAACTATTTTCTTTGGCTTGCCTACGCTTCCCAGGCTATTAGCTTCAAGAAATATCCCATTATCTGACATTGCTTTCACTGTCTGAGAAATACGTGCTGCACAGAACAGGTCAGCCTTTCTCTCCTGTCTCATACTAGGATACTCATAATACGGGGAAGTACAGGAACAGAGACAGGTGGAAATAACGGAGACAGTGTATGTCAAGGTCAACACCACAGGCACCTCATTCCTCTTTGGATTGCATACAACATCCTAATCTCACTCATTGTGAAGAGAAGGTAGGAAGTAGCTGCCCAGGTGTGTATGTGGGGGTGGGGGTGGGGCAGGGGGCAGGGGTTGAGGGTGGAATTCCTAATTCTAGAGTCATCTTCATGGCCGCTGTGAGCCACCACCTGTTCCTAGCAGATGCCGCCAGCATTAATCCATCAACACATGACAATTTATTCTCCATACCCTCAGCACGCCTAGCAGGAAAACAATATGGTTTCTCTTGTGATTACTTTCCTTGCATCAGTTCCTAATGCAATTGCCATTTCAAATTTTTCTTCAAACCATCATCTTGCCTTCCTCCATCACTGCTTGAGTAGCTACTTATCTATATCTCAGCATCAGTGAACAGAAAGAACTATGGGCTTGGTCAGTGTGGAGACTGGAGTGAGGGGCCAGACTGCTTTCTCAGGCCATTATTATCTATTTTATTTTCAGTAATAAATATGGATCTGAGTGTGTGCATGGTGAGTCTCTCTCTCTCTCTCTCTCTCTCTCTCTCTCTCTCTCTCTCTCTCTCTCTCTCTCTCTTTCCTGTCCCCACCACCCCATATATACCTCTGTGTGTGTAGACTAGCCTAGAGAAAGACACAGAAATACAGAATGGTGCCGTTACAGATACAGGATATGCAGAAAGAATCCGAAGGTGCCATTTAGACCTTATGATGCTCAGAGACAAGCTGAGTCACCCCAGAGCCCAGGTAAGAAAGGGTGACACAAAACGTGGAGGAGGAGCCTTCTCTGCCACACACAGCTCATGAGGGAATGCAGTGCTCTTTGCATCCTCCACAGCTTTGCAGCTTTGAGGTCAAGTATCCTAGCACTGGTTTTCTAGGGAGGTAGCAGCAGTGGGGATAGTAAGAAAACAGCTCAAGTGACCCTGGGAGAACCTGGCATGGGAGCTGGGGAGGATGAATGTGGATATGCTCGCTCTGGGAGTATGTGAGACGCTCCCTGGCTAACGGAGGGATCATTTGTTTTAGTTGTGGTGCAGAGGGCTGGGGCAGGGAGAAGGATGACCTTTCTAGAATCAGCTGTGATATCCTCATGCAGCCTCCCTTATATCCCACCTGCTGTGAAGCCCTGAGAATCCAGGTTGGATGCGATTATTTGTGCTATGCCTCTTGTGAACAGTGGCTTTTGTTTCTATGTTTGTTTTATTTGTGGTGCATGTATGCTTGCATATGTGTGCTCAGAATCGAGCCCTTGCGTTCTCAAGTTCAGTCTTAAACTCACAGTAATTTATGTCTAAACACCGCAGCTGCCCATCCCACCTGTGTAAAGTCTGCGTTGAGCTACTTCGTAGGTTGTTGTGTGTGTTCGGAAAATATCTGCCGCGTACGTAGAACGTGCACTACTTAGATCAGATGTATTTCTGAGAAAGCGGATGCAGCATTATGCTAGTCTCCTCATTAGAGGAATGAAGCATACTCGGGAGAGTTTTTTTGTAAACTAGTAAGATTTATTTAATGCTTTATACGTGCCAGGCACTTTTAGAACATCGTTGGCATGTAATGACTCATTTAAAAGCCACCATGACCTGGTGAGAAGATCACTGTTATTGTAATTCACATTTTACAAATGAGCAAACTGAAGTACAGGGAAGCTCCACAGCTACTGGAGCTCGAGCTTGACCCAAAGCAGTTTTGCTCGAAAGTCTTTGTTCTCAGTTAATAAGCCAGTGCTTCCCTGTCTTTTTCTTGGCGTGTACAAAACATACGATGAACGTCTGTGAGACACGCTGTGGGGAATGAAGGAGTCTGCTCATGGATGGAGGCAATTGTCCTAGGACTTGAGCTGTCCTAGCTCCTCTCCAGCAGCCTTGATGGTTGGGGGGCTCAATGTCTCTGCTTACCTTTAACCCATTTTGGATACATTGATTGGGATACTGCACAAACCTTTACTATTCTCTGAGAAGAATGTCACATATGCTTCTGAGTCCACACCTCAGGCCCTGCTCATCCAGCCATTGCCCTTCCTGGTGCATCTCCACGCAAAGATTCTTAGCGGAGCGCGGTAGCAGGGGGTTCAACGACTGAACCCAGCCTCCCCAACACGTTGATCAGTAGACTATAAACACAATGATTGCAAAGCCAATGCATAGCATGGTGGCCCACACAAGATTCATTCCTCTCTGTCCCCATTGTGTAGCCACCATGTGCAGTTTTGGGAACTGACTCTAGAACAGGGGGTAGCCAGGGCCAGGGGATTATTTCTGATTAGCCCAAGCCATCTCTGCTAATCATTATTGTTAATGATTGACAGGTAGGCATGTGACCAAAACTAGCCAATGAAGCAGCCGGGGAGGTTGCTGGAGATTTTAACTTTTTCTCTCACATGTAAGAGAATGCAACAGAATAGAGGTTTCTCTGTTTCACACTAGATATAAAGAAAAACAATGCAAGCAGCCTAATTGCTCCTGCAGCCAAGTCATGACTGTGAGAGAGCCACCTTGTCACCAAGCTGATACTGTGGATGGCAGAGTGACGACACTGATAGAACCTGGGCCACTTATGTCATTTGTGATCTATTGAACTAACCCACCCCAAGTCAGCCCTGCCTCTGGATTTAAAGTGATTTGAGATAATATGTACCCCTGTTGCTAAATCAGTCTGGTTTTCTATTTCTTGAAGCCAAAAGCATCTAGACTGTTCTGTTGTGCCTGTGGAAGCCCCTAAAGCATCTGCCTGGGTCTCCTGGAGTCACAGAAGTGGAGATGCTTCACATTTTATGCCAGGGACCCCGTTTGAACCATGGTTTATTTTTTTGGACTCTTTCCAAGAATAATATTTTACTTCATTAAATATCATTAAAAATGGAAGTGAAATCCATTATATTGTACCCCAGTAATCAAAACACTAAAAATAACAACAAAATTGTGACACAGTAATATGTGTGTCTTTATAAATACATTAAATAGCATGATCTAGTGGTGGATTTAATAAATCCTGTAATATGAGTGTAGTGATATTTTGTAATTTCACCTTTGGAACAACATCAGTGTTGAAAATATCTGTAATTTCTATCAGCGACCAAGCCTCAGCTTCACCTATCCTGTTGTGGTTTGTGGCTGATGGAGTTTCTTGGACCTCAGGTTAACGTCCCTGAGCTAAGGAGAATGTAGGCATTCAAGGCCATGGACTCCCAAGGTCCCTGGAGCTGACCTCTGCTCTGAAAGTTCTTTGTCTTGAATCCTCTTTTAAGGCAGCCATAGGGGCTTTTCTTTTCTTGTCTGATATTTTCTTACCTTCTTTCTTTTTTTCCCTGAATCTTCCTTCAGAGGAACATTCTCTCCTTCTCTTATCCTTGAGGTCCACTGTGATTTTTTTTTTAAAAAACTTTTATTTGTTTTAAGTGTGTTTTTCCAGGACTCATCAGCTCCAAATCAAGTAGTTGTTTCAATCTAGTTGTGGAGGGCATGGCTCACAGTGGCCCATGTGGGGATCGAACCAGCAACCTCATTGTTAAGAACACCACGCTCTACCCAACTGAGCTAACCAGCCGCTCCTCCACTGTAATTTTTTTCACTGTGCTCTTTTAAGGTTCCAAACATACACACACACTCATACACACACACACACACACACTCACACACACACACACATTTCATTCTCCAGTATTACCAGCCTCTCCTTTTGTCTCAGTTCTCTGTTCTGGGCCACTGAGTTTGTGCCTGGTGGAAAGATTATTTAGACACTTGAGTTGGAAGCATTGAGCCCTGTTCCTATTTTTTTGCTAACACGTTTAGGAGGGAAAACATACATTTCTCCCCTCTGGAGTTTCTCCTTTCATATTTAAGACAAGGACTCAAACAGAAGTATCAGTCATGCTTCACTGAAAATCAGGAACTACGTGTTCACCCGCTTCCTTTCTCTGACTTCCCTCTCCCCTATCCTCTCTCCACTGGTTTCCAGGCTCTCCAGGGTGGGTGAGTAGTTGATTTTCAACTTGATTTGATTTTCAACTTGATTCAAATTGATTTTCAAGTAGATCTTCAACTTGAAAATCAAATCAGATCAAACCAACATATTTGGAGACTATGGAAAGAAATATATAGGATGAGATGTGTAGAATGGGGTAAAAAGGTAGCTTTTGTTTCTTCTCAGCTTTTTTCTTGAAATACAATATTATGAAGATGCATTGCTTTTATAATGTAAAAAGTAATTTTAAAATGTTTTAAAACAAAATATATAAGATGTACCAAAAATATACTAACTCAGGAGGGATTGGCTATACTTACAACCCAGGAAAATTCCCTTGGCACTTTTACTTTTCTCTTTCGTGTCTCTTCACATGAATAATGAGCAGCCACTTAGAGGGCTTCATAGTTACAAAGTACGGTCACAGCCATTGACTCATTTGGCACTAACCATTCAATGAGATTGGTAGACCTGGTAGTATTATTTTATTCCCATTTCACAGATGGGAAACTGAGACTCAGGGTGGTTTAAATGGCTTAGTGAATTTCTGTTAAAGATCACAATCCATAGAAGAGAGGGCAGAACAGTGTCATAGGTGTGATGATGAATCATAGGAGAGAGCAAAGAGAGCGGCTCTGGACAGTGCAGGTAAGGAGGGCAGGAAATGAGATAGCAACATCCCCTCCTGTTGGACAGCCCCCCATGTGTGGACCCCTTGCACAGATTGTTCCCATAGCTGCACAATATAGACATGCCATTGTCCTACTTTTATTATTTTAGTTAAAAAAATGATTGAAATATATTTGACATATACCCTTGTGTAAATTTAAGATAGACAACATATTGATCTGATGCATGTATATATTGTAATGTGATTTGCCATTGTTGGGATAGTTAGTACCTCCATCACATCCATAAATATCATTTAGCGAGGGCGGGAGGTGAGGGCATAGGAGACAGGTCGTGTAAGGCTCTTGCCCCATTTTCACATCAGGAACTGGAAGTTCACAGAGGTTAAGTACTGACCCACACTGAGAAGCTAGTAAGTGTGAGAGCCGGGATTCAAGCACGGGTATACCTGACCCCAACCCTGCTTCTCTGAACCATTTCACCCACTACCTTCCTCACAAGTGTTCACAGAAGGCTACGATGCGTTGTAACCTTGTGTTATATCAGACTTTCCTGCTGACCTACAAGAGCATCAGGACAGGGATATAGTGTCCTAACTTTCAGATTCTCAGTGACAGTCAGGTGTCTGGCTCAGAGCACATACTTATCTTAGGGAAGAGCCAAAGGAAAAGGGTTTTCTGCCTGAGTGAGGCTGGGCTCCCAGCAGCTGAATCTTTGCATCCTGTCCCACGGCATGGAGGAAGCCATTGGCTGGCATACCCATGCTCCACTATTTAGGGGTTTGCCATAGTGGGAGCTGCAGTGTTGCCACTTCTAATCAGGCATTTGTTGTCCGATAAACCCAGGTGCAAAGCACCTGATATAGCATTTACAGAGATTGGCAGGGTGGGATGGGGTGTCTGACATGGGGGTTCCCTGTAAGGAATCCCACCTCCACCTCTCCCCATCACTGCCAGCCCCTGGCAGCGTGCGGGAGCTGCAGACTGCCTTAGTGAAACCAAAAGGTTAAAACCCATGTTTCAGCAGCGGGCTTTGTGCAAAGTGGCTGCTAGTCTGTGGATTACGTTGTTCCCTGACCTTTCTGGGATGGAGAATTCTTCACAGCTGTCATTGCATCAGCACACGAGCCCAGAAATATCATTAGGGGAGACATCTTGGCTGGGAGTCTGTGCCAAGCCTCAGGGAGGAGGGCTGTACTGAGGAAACATGACCAGAAATTCAATAAATGGAGCTGCAGCCAAACACAGATGCTGAGCCACAGATGAAGGGAAGCCAGAGAACAGGATTCTTACCTTCCCTCTGGCCCTCACTGATTTGCATTGCAATCATCTATTTCCACGTGTGTATGCCTTACTAGTCTGCACGTTGCTCAGGGCAGGTGTGTGTCATATTCCCCTGTTCCCCCAGTGCAGTGCCTGGCATGTGGTAGAAGTTCTGTCAGCTTCTGCAGATATGAAAGGACTCACAGTTGATCCAATATAAAGAGCTTAAAAATAGGTTCACCGATGTTTGTTCCAGATCTCCCTAAACTAGAGCCTGAGACCGTAATTTGGGTATAAGTTTTTAATTTGGGAAGTGCATTCGTCTGGGCTGTCCAGAAAAACAGAACAGATAGATGATAGATAGATAGATAGATAGATAGATAGATAGATAGATAGATAGATAGATAGATAGATAAGTGATTGATAGATAGAGAAAGATTTATTATAAGAAACTGGCTTGGCTCAAGTGATTATGGAGGCTGAGAAGTTTAAGATCTAGAGTGGGCAAACTGAAGATCCAGGAAAGTCTGTCATATAATTCCAGTCTGATTCCAAAGGCCTAAAAACCAAAATTGCTGATGATCTAAGTTCCAGTCTGAGTCTAAGTCCAAAGGCAGGGGAACAGTACTGTCCCAGCTTGAAGACAGTCAGAGAGAGAATTCCTTCTGCTTCAGCCTTTTGTGCTACTCAGTCCTTCAACAGACTCAATGAGTCCTGCCCATATTGGGGAGAACAATCTGCTTTACTCAATCTACCAATTAAAAGGTTAATCTCATTCAGAAACCCTCACAGACACACCCAGAAATGTTTAGCCAAGCATCCAGCACCCTGTGGCCCGGTCAAGGTGACACATAAAATGAACCATCACAGGGGGCATTCTATGAAGCAGCGACAGGGAGACAGGAAGTAAGAGCATAGGAGAAGAGCAGTTAGGAAAGTCTGGGGTGATGAGCTGGACATGAGGTGAGCAGCTGGGGTTCGACCCCACAGGAGCCATCTCAGGCATCTTGTACAATGTGCCTCAGAATTGTCTTTCTGAAACCTAGGAAGCTGGGGCATTTGTTCTCTCACTTCTGTCCACTACAGGTGTGGGCAATGGCTACCCCTATACCTGCTCCTGGCATAAGAAGCCCTTCAGACTGTAGGGGGAACTCTGGCAAAAAAAGGAAAAGAAAAAAAAGCAGAGGTTGGTGTAGCAGGCACACTCGAGATGCCCACCAGTTCTTTGCTTAAGTTGTGTGGGCCAAGGGACAGGGTGGGGAGGGCACAGAATGTGTCTCCTGTGCTTCACATCTCATTTTCACTGGTGGGCCATGACAGTTCATACAGTGCTTCACAATGTGAAAAGCACTTTCTCCCTTGATCTCTTCCACAGCCGTGGCATTTGGTAAGGGCAGTCTCTCCTCCCGACTCCCAGAAGACACGGGAATCTCAGGGGGACTGTGTGCTGGCCCAAGGCCCTTCAGCTATAGAGCTGAGCCAGAGCTGAGCCAGAGCTGTAACCTCTAGGCTTTCCATGCAGTTCTCCTTCCACTTCACCTGCAGGAGGGTCTTTCTATTTCCTCTCCCCAGCCTTAGGATTTTTGAAATGAGCAAAAAATGAACCACTGAAGGAAACATAGAATGAATGCAGTTGCAGGCTAAATTAGCAAGAAACCAGCTCGGGTTTGTACATCTCGTAGGTGAGAAGCTGGTGAACAAGAAGAGCCCGGGACTGGGCATCTACACAGGTGGATTCAAATTTTAGCTCTACCGCTAACCAATGCTCTAGCCATGCAAACGTCTTTGCTTTTCTCAGTATGTCATCTTATCCCTCCATCAAATGAGGACGTCTCACTGGATAAGCAGTACTTTGTTGTTTTATTTTGTCTCTTTTTAAAAATGATGGTGTCAACCAAGCAGCAAACCTATCTGTTATTATAGTGGCACGAATCTGTTTAAAGTATGTTGGCTTTGATGTGAGGGAGGCCTGGTGCCATCTTGGTTCCACTAGAGTGCTGTGATCTTGGGCAACTGAACTGGCCTTTCTGAGATTTGCTTTTCTTATTTCTTAAGGGAGCCTAATACTTACCCTGCAGAATGAATTATTAGAGAAATCAACTACAGCTGCAGTTACCACACCATTGGCTTATGCACACAGCGCACTAATAGATAATCGCTGCTGTTATAGCTGCTCATGTGACTTTTATTAGAGCTATGTCCAATAAGCTGTGTTCCTTATTTCCTCTAACTCTTTTGACAAGTTTGCTAACTAATCAATAGATTAACCCACTTGACATCTATTTATAGAATTAGGGTTAATTTCATCCCTGTGTCATCCCTGCTGAAACCACGGAGAAGGTGTAAATAGTCCTCTTCTTTTTCCTGCTTTCCATAGATAGAGCCACATGTTTATATTTGGAATTTTAACTAATAAAGCCATGAATGCCAACATCTTTTGTACACACTCAAAAAGGAAAATAAAAAGGAAATATTAGTTTGGATGATTGATAATGACCCTTTCACTTTATTTAATTTTAGTGTTAACATTTTTCCTAAAACACAGATATAAAACCATTATTAAGTCTCAGAGGAGTCCTATTTGTTTTAAATCGATTATCACCATGAGATGCCCAATAAAAGAATCGTGCCATCAGGACGAGAGGCCATTTAGGACTCACATCCAGTTCACTCACAGACACAGTGATGGGTGTTACCATCTAATGATACATGGATTAGTGTTTCAGAACTAGCATCATATTTAGAGAACGGAAAAATGCAGAATGACAGAGTATTGGAGATAGCCCTGTGAAAATTCATAAACAGAAACCTTCAGTTCAATTCAGCCCAACAAATAACACACTGTCAGCTCAGTACAGTGATGCCCTGCATGCCTCAGAGATGTTCAAGGCAGTCATGCTACCTCAGCCCTCATAGCCTCTGTCTAAGCTCTTTTGAATTCATTTCATCTCTGGCTTCTGTCTCTCAATGCCTCCTTACATTAGCTTTCCTCTTTTTAAGGCTTTTTTTCTTAGGAATTGCTTCTGGGGTCTTCAGCTATTGACTTTTGCTTCCCACTCAGAACTGACTTGGACTAACTTTGGTTTAAGGGCCGTACCAGCGGACACTGCAGTTCCTAATGGCGATTCCATTCCTGCCTGGCCTGCCTCACCTCTCAATATTGAGGAAGCAGCAGAGGGGTGTTTAGCCAGGTGGAAGGAAAGAGAGAGTAGAATGTGTCAAAATGATTCAGGACCTTAGGCATAATCAAAGGTACATAATAGTATAAAATTTACAAAATTGTTCATTCTTTCTGCTTTGGCTCTAAATGTTTATAAAAGACTTCACCAAGAACACGGGGACTCTTACAGCTTTTGTGGGGAAGGTGTAATTTCTGTCCTGCCTTTTACTTACTGGCCACCCTTCACCACCCGCCACCAGCCCAAGGCTGAACTCTGGCTCTCATAGAAGATTAATAATACCCTTTTTGGAGACTGACAACTTCTAGCATGCACAATTATCGTCAATGGAAAGAAAAAGCCTGGAGGCTTATGTGGAAAGGCTTAAATTCTTAGCTTTCCCATTATAAGTGGCCCCAATTCTACTTCACAGTGCGTGTGAGCAGAGATAATGTAAGACACTCCCCCCCCAAATATTCAAAGTTTTATTACTTGACAGAAAGAACATTCCTTTTCTCAATTCAGCTACAGAACAGTTTCATAAATGCTAACTTTTACTAAATCACCTCTTAAATAACTTAAATGTAAGTTAACAGTGCAAGCTCCTAACCCAAACTTAACTAAAAAAAAAAAAAAAATGGTGCTCCATTAAAAAGGGAATGGGGGTTATAAGACAGAAAGAAGTTCATGAGATGGAAGAAAAAGCTGCTAGGTGAAATAAAACTGTGTATGTGCTCTTTGAGCCTTTACCACAAGCACTTATTCATGGGTGGGTCCATGCATGAGATAAATAGTTTAACCCAAACTAACTAAAAAATAAAACCCATTCTTGAGGACATGCATGTATTAATTGCCTAATGCATAACATGAACTCTGCTAGTGAAAGACTACTACCCGTCGAGTAAACAAAATGATATTTTTAAATATATGTAAATAGAATCATGCTATACCATCCCATGGATTGCAACTGGAATAAAGTCTAAATCCCTTGACCAGTTCCACAAAACCCTATAGGGTCTAACCTGTGCATATTTTCAGCTTTATCTCCTGCCTCTTGTACCCTCTTTCACTATGCTTCTGCCAGCCTGGTTTTCTGTCTTAGTTCCAGCTCCTTAGAAAACACAGGCAAAATCTCACATGGCAATGCTTCCTCTGCATGTGTGATTCCAAGGAAGCAAGAGTGAGAAAATCATAGACCATAAAACAGGGAAGGAGGGAGAGCAACTCAGGGTGATATATGCTCAAAGCTGGCCACAGTTACCTCAGTCTGACGGTGATGTGTTAGTTGTGGTTCTCTGGAAAAACAGAACCAATAGGACCAGGAGATTTATTACCAGGGGTGGCCTCACACCATTATGGGCCATGAAAAGTCTCATAACCTTTCATCTGTAAACTGGAGACCCAGGAAAGACAGTGGTGCACTGTGGAGGCCTGAAGCCAGAGAGTTGATGGTGTAGATCCCAGCCCAGGTCTGAAGGCCTGGAAAACAGGAGCCTGAGGGCAAGAAAAGATCAATGTCCAGCTCAAGGAGACAGGCAGAGAGCAGACTCAACCTTCCTCGCCTTTTTGTTCTATTCAGACTCTCAATGGTTTGGGTGATACCCACCGACCTCTGCTTTCCTCAGTCCACGGATTCAAATACTAATCTCTTCTGGAAATACCCTTACAGATATACCCAGAGCTAATGTTGAACCAGATATCTGAGCATCCTGTGGCCCAGTCAAGCTGGTACATAAAATTAACCATCACATCCAGGGACAAGTGAGGCTGAATGTAATATCTGGGGTAACTCACAGCCTGTATATCTGCTTTTTGTTCTAGGAACAGCGCTGGCTGATTGTCAGTGTAGGACTTCCACACCGTGTCCTAAACATGCTACACTAGTTGTGCCCTGTTGTGGGAACACTTTCCCCCCCAGATCTTCACATCCTTGTGTTTTAGTTCAAATATCAGTTCCCCAAAAAGGCCCTCCCTGACCAGTCTGTTGACAGTAACATTGTCGCCCAGGCCTCTCTTTATCCCATTCCACTTTCTTTTTGTTTTCATAAAATTCATCACTACCTAAAATTATTTTATCTTTGTAAATGATTTACGTGACTAGTGTCCACCTGTCTCCCCTTCCCCCCCCCAAATTATAAGCTCCATAAGGTAGGGAATTTATGTTATGTTCTTTGTCATATTCCCATTCTCTAAAATAAAATTGGGATAGAGTACATGCTCAATATTTATTTATTCAATGGAGGGTAAATAGAAGAAAAGAAGAATAAAAGAGACAATCTCCACCAAGAAGGAATTCTAGATGTTGTGAGGGAGATACTTAATTATTTAATATCAAAAGTGTATGACAAATGAGGGGAGGGTGACAGAGAGACACCATTTCAAATTGAATGGAGGGGTCTCAATGAATGACTGATACTTGAGCAAAGTTTCAAAGACCCGGAGAAAGTCAGGTGGTTAGATGTGGCCGAGAACTTTGCATTCACTCATTCAGTCCCAAGGTAAAGATGAAGATTCTAAACTCTACCTGAGTTTGAATCCTGCTCTGCTATCGCTAGCTCTGTGACCTCAGATTAAATGCATAAACACTCTTTGCCTCAGTCTCCTCATTAATAACTGGGCATGATATTAGCAGTCCTCATAGGCTTGGTGTGAGAAATAAATGGGGACATATACACACAGTGCTTAGATCCGTACCTGGCCCATCGTAAATGTTCAGTGCATGGTAACTATAGCATTCGGACTAATGATTACTACATTTTGGATTATCTAATAAGTACAAAGCATTGAAATACCACGGGTGTATGGTGACAAGCAAAACCGACCAAGTCTCTTAGAGCCATCATAAGCGGATAATAAACAAGCAAACATAATTTAAAAAGTCTTTTTAAAATGTGAGTTGCTGTGAAGCAAAGAAACAGGAATAAAGAATACCAGGGGGACAGTGAACTAAGGCTCACTGAGAGGATGACATTTAAGCTCAGATCTGAGGGATGAGTAGGCACCAGTCACACAGAGGCAGAGCGCAGCATTCCAGGACAAAGGCTGTTGAGTTTTGAAGGTAGAAAAGGGAGAGTTGTGTCTGCGGCTCTGAAAGAATGATCTGTGTCTGGAGGGCAGAGATAAGGGTGGGGAGGTCTGAGATGAGTCTGGAGAGGTGAGCAGAGGCAGGTCAGGCTGTGCTTTGAAGGGCAAGGCAAAGGATTTGGATTTACTTTAAAGCATAAAGGAAGTTCACCAGATGACTTCAAGCCAGTGAATAACAAGACACAGTCACATTTTTAAAAGACCTTCTGGCCCCTGTGTGGAGAATGGATTGGAGATGGCCAAACGTGGAAACAAGGAGGCCAGTTAGTGGACATGAATAAAAGCCCCAAGATTTGGAAGTTGACATCATGAAACATCCGCTGTTCAGATGGTTTCTTTGGAACCATTGGAGATTTGCATCTACTCTGCAGTGGCTGCTATCTGCAATGAATGAAGAGCCGTTGATGACACCCTGTACCCCAAACCCTTGCAGACTCTTTGGGGAGGTCCATAAAACAGAGTTAAGTGTGTCTTCTTTGGGACATGCACAGTCACTGATATTTATGCCCCTCCTGACTTTTAATCATGAACTGCTGAGTCTCAATGCTCTGTAGTCATGGTGGTCAACTGCATTGGTGGCCAGAGTGATTAATCTGTTTAATTATCAGGTGACACTTCTTAGATTTTATTGCAACTCTGTGTGTCATCCCCTCCCATAAAACTTCACCTGGGTCCAATAACTTCACCTGGGTTAAAAATCATAAGCTATTCATCAAATTGCAGTACTTCTTCAGAGAGAAGCTAATGGCTCAGTGTCAAGACTGTGAAACATCAGTTGAAATAAATCAAAAACACATTATGTCCTGTGATCTTATAAATTGTATATATTGCAAATATGTAAAACCCTTGCCAATTGCCAAAACATTTTAACTGGTAAAACATCATTATCCAAAGATTAAGTTAAAATAAAATTATCATCATCATCTTCTTCTTCTTCTCACAACAACAAAAATAATAATTAACACACTGAGCTTTGATCACGTGCCCCAGACTACCCTAAGCACTCTGCCTATTGATCTCTTTTAATTCTCACACAGCACTGTTAAACAAACCCTGGTATTTCCTATTTTATTTTATAAGTGAAGGGACTAAGTTTCAGCAACGTAATAGAGTGTCCCCAGTGTCACCTACCAAGGATGTGGAGTGGATGCTCAGATTCAGGTAGTTATGGCTCCAAAGACCATCATTAACCTCCATCCAGTTGATTTCAAGGCACCTCGTTCCAGGTGTAAAGGACAGAATCAGAATGGGGGGAGGTACAGGAGACCTCAAGTTAGGAAATGCCTCCAATGAAATTATCTTTTGATCTTTATTTCCCTCCATTGTATTAAGTGAAGGGAGGACAAATAAGGTCTCTAGTGTTACAATGCCATATAGGACTGAAATATTGGACTGAACTTCCTTTTCTCATTCTCACCCCTGGGGGTTCCATCACTCAGGACACTGGGGAAATGTGCTTGGTACACCATTTTCTTTAACAATTCAGCAGAAGCCAGCACGGCATCCATAGTTCTTGACTGAAACACCAGAATAGCAAGAGCATCCTTCCATCCAGAGTGGCAGCAGGTCAGCTGCTAATCTCTGGGCACGGTCCTCAGAGTAGCTCACCAGAAAACCTAGAAAAGAAGGAAAATTGTCTCTTCATAGCTCCCAAGACCCTGAACAGCATCCAGTTACTCTGTGACTTTTAAATCTGGAACAGAAGACTTCTAAAATTGGTCTTTAGGTGTCTTTCCTCAAAAGAAAGTTTCTCCAAAAGAATTGAAATTGGGATCTAGTAGAGAGATCCGCACCTGTGTTCATTGCAGTATTCATAGTAGATGGCAGTATTCATAGTAGGTGGCATGGATGAACCAAGAGGACATGAGCCTAAGTGAAGTAAGCCATCGCAGAAGGACAAATCCTGAGTGATTCTACTTATATGAGGAATCTAAAGTAGTCAAACTCATAGAAGCAGAGAATAGACTGATGGTTGCCAGGGCCTGGGAGAGGAGAAAATGGGAAATTGTTGCTTAATGTGTATAAGATTCACATATGCGGTTGGACAATTAAGTTCATGAACTCATCCTAGAAAAAGTGCTACATACATTGCTGAATATCACTATAGTCACCTTCGAAGTACTCCCTTTGGGAAGCTATGCACCGACGCCAGCACCTAGTCCACCCTTCAAAGCAATTCTGGAACTCTTTTTCTGGAATGGCCATCAGAGCTGTCATCGTATTACCATTGATGTTCTGAATGCCTTCAAAATGTCTCCCTTTCAATGGTTCCTTTATCTTCAGGGAAAGAAAGAAGTCATTGGGGGCCAGATCAGGTGAGTAGGGAGGGTGTTCCAATACAGTTACTTGTTTACTGGCTAAAAACTTCCTCACAGACTGTGCCCTGTGAGCTGGTGCATTGTCGTGATGCCAGAGCCATGAATTGTTGGCAAACAGTTCAGGTCGTCTAACCTTTTCACGCAGCTTTTACAGCACTTCCAAATAGTAAACTTTGTTAACTGTTTGTCCAGTTGGTACAAATTCATAATGAACAATCTCTCTGGTATCAGAAAAGGTTAACAACATGGTTGCAACAAGTTTGCGAACTTAATTGTCAGACCTCGTATGCAAGGAGAATAAGTTCTAGAGATCTGCTGTATAACATAGTACTTCTAGTTAATCATATGCTATTGTGCACTTGAAAATACTCTAAGGGGATAGATTTCATGTTAACTGTTCCTATCACACACACACACACAAACACACACACGAACACAAGGAAATTTGGGGAGGAGTTGGAAACGTTTAGAACCTTGATCATGGTGATGGTTTTATGGGTATAGGTATATATGCAAACTCATCAAGATGTATACTTAAATATGTGCAGTTTTTAAATATCAATTATACTTCAGGAAAACTAAAAGAAGGTTAATATGAGGTGTGATTGCCCAGAAACAGGCTGGCATCTGAGAGCATCATTGTGAAGCAGTAACTTCTTTGTCAGTTCATCTTTGCTGGTCTAAGACACTGACTAGAGCTGGGGATAGCTTTTTCAGATCTTTTGGTCATGGAATGCTTTGTCTTCATTTACTGACACCGTCCACATGCATTCTGTTTTCAAGTCATTTTCAGCTCTTTTATGATTCTTCTAATTCCTTATGGTCTTCATTTGTCTGAGCCCTGGAGGACCTTTCTCAGCTTCCATTCTCAACTCTACCTTCTCCTATGCATTCCTCAAAAATCAGGTTTTTCTCCTTAAAACATTGTCCTGAAGACTCTCTCTTTGTTCTTCCAAATCTTCTCTCCTCCTTTTTCCTGTCCATTTACAATAGACTGCATTTAACTCAGCTTTGTTGTAGATGTGAGGGATTCATAACATTCTGTTGAGAGACTTCATGTTTAACAACTGGCACTTAGAAAAACAACAACAACAAAGAAAGCCCCGATTCATACAACTTGCAGATTTCAGAAGTGATCTACTTCTATCATGGCCAATTTCAGGCTACCAATTTTACTCCAATTAACATGAAATTGGAAAGAAATATGTACAACGGGTTCTTGACAGAAAACACAGGCTATAGTTAACATACATGTTCTAACATTACACTTGAACCCACATATAATTAAGCAATATTAATGTATAAGTATGAAAATTACATTTTCCTTAAACCCACATGTCTTATAATATATCAATACTGCGCATATATGACTAGGGTTGAGTTTGGTTAACTCACAGCCCCTCCGGATCTGGGCTCTGGGGCATTAGCTGGGAGTCGCAGGGAGAAACCATCTTTCTGAGACCTTCTCTTCTCTCCTCACACAGGCTGTAAGGCTGTAATCAGAGTGCTTGCTGTCCCTGTTTGCCAAGTCACAGATTGCTCTCCTGGAAACACACAGCTCTCACTAATTTTATTGCACAAACATAACTCAGTATTTTCCTATTTGCATCTGTCATTGTTGTTACCTAAACCTGTGCAAAATAGGGACATTTAAGAGGGAGAAAGCTCCTAATCTGAATCTCCTCCAAAACCTTCCTATTTTGGATGATGGATGATGGATGTGACACTTAAGTCCTTTCTCGTCATATACACACCAAAGCAGTCATCCAGGCAGATGTTTCTGGGAAGTTTCTACCTTATTATTTAGGAGGCAAAATAGCTATTTCCTGTTTTCCTACTAAAACACCTCCATAGTCCAGTGTCGGAAGTTAAAAGGTGTTCATCTATTGGCTTGACGAGAATTTTTATGTCAACCCTTGTTTATATGGTCGTTAAATAGCACAGCCCTCACTTTCCCTGTATCCATGCTTTTCTATCTCATGAAGTTACTGCACATATTTAGTTGAGAAAGTTTGTCTAAGAATATTCCAGAAAACTCAAGGAGATAATTCTCCCTAACACTCTGATGGGTGCTTTTTATTTTCAGAATAATAAATTGTTTAGATCCAATGTAAGGAAAAAATTAAATGAAACTCTTAACAGCCAGACTGAAAATCTGAGTTCACAATCCATCACTGTCCTTTCCCATTTACAGGTTTATCAAATACACACAACTAATTTTCAGGCTCCCATCCCATTATTCTAGGAAGCCAACATACTTAAGTCCCAGGAACACTTAACATTTGCAGCGGGTTTCACACACAGTTCTCTACAGTCTGTGCTCACACACTGATTTTGTCTGGCTTTGTCACCATGACAGAGCAGAGATGATTTTCTGTATTTTAGACCCTAACTCGGTCCCTAAACCTGCATCATGTTTGCAGCCATCATCCTTACTTGAGATAGGTTATCATGATTCTCATGTCAGGCTTGGTCTTCCCAACTCCCATGACATCCCCACTCCATTTTGTGAACCTATCCGCTGACAAAATGATTTTATGAAATTCAAACCTGAGCAACATGCTTCTCTAAATTCCACTTACAGCACCTTGTCTGTCCCCAGGATAAAATCAAGACTGCATAGCTGCAGGTCTCAAAATGTCTGCCTCCAATGCCTTTCATGTGCAACACACCATGACCATGCAGGCCTCGCTATTCATGGCAAACGCCCGCCATAAAGCAGGGGTGGAGGAGAAGGAAATGCAGAAAGAGGACGTGGAAAAGGGGAGAGGAGATAAAGGTGAGGTTTTAGAGAAGCGATAAGAGAGATGTGCAAAAGTCCTTATGTATTTCACCAAGAGAAAGAAAGGAAGGTATTGGCAAATAATAGAGTGTCGGGGAGTTACTTTACCTGTGTGAGAATATGTGAGAGCATCTTCCTACAGGAGCAGGACGATCAGAGCAGTGAGAGAGAAAGAGAAAGAGAGACAGAGACACAGGGAGAGAGGGAGAGACAGAGACAGAGGAGACAGAGACTGGAATAGATGGAGGGAGTGGGGAGAGAGAGAGAGAGAGAGACAGAGAATGTGTGTGGGGGGGTACAAGTGCCTGCTTGGTGTAAAGTTGTGTGAAATTACTTCAGCTGAACTGGAGGAGGAGGAAAAGGAAGGAGAATTATATTGTGCAATTTTGTCTGGCAGAAGGAACTGGAGGGTTCAGTTAATCACTTTGCCCTATCAACTCTGGAGTACTATTTACTGCGACAGCTTGGAAGCTGTTTTTCGATTTGGGGGTGTTTTCGTTTTTTCCCCAGAGTGACTGTAATGAGAAAGCAGAAGCATAGCCAAGCGTGTGGAGCCCACGTTGGCAGCCAGGATGCAGGTGATACGAAACTTATTGTTAGATAGGGAATGTGTATGTACGTTCAGTTCTCACATGAGTAGTGAAGGTAGCTGTGACAGCATCGGTTACTGCCGGCCACTTTATAAACAGCAAATTTCATCTTTCACGTGGCCCCATTTTGTGGATGGGAAACCTGAGTTACAAAGAAGACAGGTTAAATCAGCTGCTAGCAGGATATTATAAAACCATGTGACAAGATGACAAGTGTTGCAATTGGGTGATGCGTAGGTGGGCTGCCCAGCTCAGCTCACCTGATGGGGGAGCTGGCAAGGTTTTCCCTGGCAACAGGAGGACTGAGTCTAGAGGTACAAGTAGTTCTGTGAGAAAGAAAAGAGGACTGGGGACTACAAAATCTTAAAGGTATAAGAGAGTCTATTTTGGGGAAATAGAGACATCTCAGGTGTGGGTGAGGGCCCTATTACTTTCAGAGTACAGTTGAGCTGTTCTGCAAAGAAACGTTAGGAAAAGCAATGACTGTTTGTCCATTTTTTCCAAGTGACCAGAAGCATGGTTGCCTCGTCTTCCCTTTCCTTCCTTTTTACCTTCATTTCCTTTACTTGTGTGATTTTTGCTTCTTCTCCTTGTTCACCCTCTTCTTTCTTTTTCCTTTTTTTTTCTTTTATAGCACAGTCATATTTTAACATTTAATGAAGTATGATTTTTAGTGTTAGAGAGTCTCACTCTTTCTCGGCCCTCGGTCATTGAAACTGAGGTGGCTATTGCTTCAGGAGAAGCAGACAACCAAGATGAGAAAACGGGGAAAGTTATTTTAAGTTTTGCTTTTCAAAATAAGCTCTTGAAATGCATTTAAGAAGCAACGCTGTGCAGGCAAAGGCTTTTGCTTGGAAGAGTCAGACTCTTTTGGGAAACAACAGAGTTTTCTACACTTCAAAGCTTTCTTTTAAATTTCAGGAACCACAGGGTAGCTAATTAGGATCATGGAGTCTTACCGTGAGGCATAGCATGAAAAAGATGGAAAATATGTGCAAAGGCCAGTTCCTTTCACGCAGAAGAATGACATCATTTCTCAGTTTGGTGGTTATGTTTGCAGAGAGTCAGTGGGAACACAGCTGGACGGATGATGCAGCTCACCTGGGATGGTCCCACCAGCACTAAATTCTGAGCCTCTTCCAAGGAATGAGGAAGACTTAGCATGAGAACAAATCTGAAAGGGGAGGAGATTCTGCCCTCTCCCCTTTGGGATGCTCAGAGGAACTCTTTGCGAGATGTCCTATACTCACCTAAAGCAGCCGCTGGAAAGTTGAAATAGTACAGTGCCCTGTTGGGACAGGAAGAGTCCTGAGATTCCTCTTCTGGTTTCCCCTGGCTTGTCCCCCTTGCCCTTTTCAGCTTCTAGGGGCTTCCCATGGTCCTTGCTGTGTAGCCACCTTCTTCCATCGTCAACAGCAGCATCACGGCATCACTTTGACAATTCTCCCACCATCCCATTTCACTCAGGCTCCCTCCTTCTGCCTCATTGTTTCATTTTAAGGACCCTCGTGATCATATGAGGCTCACGCAGATAATCCAGGATAATCTCCCATCTCAAGGTGAACTGAATAGCAGCCTTGATTCCATCAACGACCTTAACTCCCATTTGCATAAAGCAATTTAATCAGAAGTTCAGGGGACTAGGATTTGGTCCTATTTGAGGGGCCATTGTTCTGTCCACCATAGAGGGCTTCAAGGCTGTTACTAGGACACAAGAGAACACTTATCTCCCCAGCGGAACCAGCAAGTGCCCAGAAACAGGGATTCAGACTAGAGATCTGTATCCATGATGTTTTATAGGCTTCCTACTGGGAGAAGGGAAGAGAGAGGCAAGAAGTAGACAAAGTCAAGAATAGACTGAATTAACCAAGGGAGAATCTATGATTTAAACTGGAGGAGACAAATAACATTAAAATGACAAGATTAAAATTTTTGCTGACATCAGTGGAACTGGAGGGCTTATTACCAAGTTACTTGAGTTATAGAAAACACAGAAAACTACGGGCACACATATAAGATAACAGTATATAAATTTCAATGCAACCACATTTTCTTATTTTTATATCTTCTTTCTGCTACGACTCCTTTTAACTTTTTTTCTTTGCCTCTCCAAAACCCTTAATTATCTTATTCTTTCACCATTTCCTCTTTTTTAAATCTTCTCCTTACAACTACATAACTTCTCTTTCTCCTCCTTTCATTTTTCATTTTTTTTCTTTCTGTTTCCTTGTATCTAATCTAATTACAAAATGAGAGAAGAGAGGTGAGGCCATGTCTTACTTATATTTTTGTCCCAAGACTTAGCATGGGGCCTGGGAGATAGCAGATGCTCATTGACCATTTATTGAATAAGCAAACAAAAAAATTGAATTCTTAGCCATGCAGTAAGAAAGGGGCACTGCAAAACGTCAAAGAGGACTGCTGATGTTCTAAAATCATAGCAAATAGCTTGGTTGCATTAAAAATAATGTTAATTATTTCTTCCTTAATGATCCCAGTTTTTCCAGCTGTCAAGTGACTTATCACCTTTTAAACATGCCAGTTTGGAAAAAAGCTTTACATTATAACCATAAGATGGCAAAGGAGTCAAAGTAATTGGAATTAAATTTATACGGAAGAGTTTTCCTTTTCACTGTTGTTTAAATAGGTTCAAATAAATTGAAATAGCAAGAAGGTTCCAAATGAATAAAGGCAACAAAATGTGATTGCCTCACCCAAAGCTAAGGTCTGCAGTTTAACTGATCAGGAAAGAATTATTCTCAGAAAGAGCCAGCCTGTGTGCTCTTAAATCATGGGGATAAGCAGTTTTGTTTTTCCTTCTGAAAGTAACCTGCTCTAAAAATAGTACACCATTCTCTGAAGGGCAGTCAATAGCTCCAAATTATAGGAGTGTCCAAATTATGGGCCAAATACCTCCTGTTATTGTGTTCCTGAAAATGTCACTTAAAAGAAAGCATTTCCAATTTCATGACATGTTTGCAGAAAAAAAACATTGTCCAAATGAGATTCTATACCTGGGAAAGCATCAAGATGAGACTAAAGAGGAAAGGGGACAGCCACAGAGTGGGCAGGGACCCAGAACAGCAAGGAAAAGCCCTGCCTGGAAGTTACGATCAGTACCTGTTATTACCTGGCCACAGGTGAGCAAGTAGAAAGCATAAAGGCAACACGATGGAAGTGAGGTTTTCTTGTGTTGTTTTGTTTTTTCAGTTGATGGAGAAGGCAGTATATTGCATGCATTGTTTTATTTAATCTTTTTTTACCACTTTTCAACATTTATAGTACTATGTGCATTTTTCACAAAAGTAAAGTAAAATTGGTAAATTTTCGGTAACTTGACCACACGGGTACAATTTAATGTGGACCTGAGATTTGAACTTAAATCTGTATTACTCAGCTTGTGTGTAATAACAATACCACATGAGGAAACACTGCTTCCTCTGCAGAGTGATTTTTTTGGCTTCTTTGTTTGCTGTTACCTGTGTCTATACAGATTATATGTGTCCCACATAGAATTTGCATGTGTCCACTGGAACTGTAAGGTTAAAGCACAGATCACCCCAGTCACAAAGCAGCAGTCAGAAAACCAGGATCAGTCACCACCATGACCATCATTACAGTTGCTTTCTTACATCTAGAAAACTAGTCATGGTTTATCAGATGGTGAAATCTGGCTACAGCCTCTTGTTGAAAAATTTTCTTGATAGCTCCACAGCAAGAAAACAAGGATGGTACAGGGAGTGGGGTGGGGGGTGTCTCTAGAAAATAGCCATGAGCAGCAGGAAAATAGTCTTTAATTTACTTCTGCCTAACAAATGTTAGGTATGCACATGCAATTGGTAAAACTCTGATTTGCATTTAGAATCCTAGCTCTGAGGGAGTTTTGGAAATGCAATTTTTACTTTGTCAGTCTATGGAATTGAACAAAGAAACAATAGGAGGTTAGAATAGATGCTGAGTGGTAGTTTTATATATCCAACACATACAGGAATTTTTTTTTCTCGTTATAATTTTTTTTTTATAAAAGTTTATTGGGACGACAATGGTTAGTAAAGTTACATAGGTTTCAAGTGTACAATTCTATAATACCTGATCTATATATCCCATTGTGTGTTCACCACCCAGAGTCAGTTCTCCTTCCATCACCATAAATTTGATCCCATTTACTCTCATCTACCACCCTCCTCCTCCCCTTACCCTCTGGTAACAACTAAACCATGTCTATGTCTATGAGGTTTTGTTTCTTTGTTTGTCTTGTTCCTTTGTTGCTTTTAATTTTATATCCCACATATCAGTGAAATAATGTAGTTCTCTACTTTTTCTGACTTATTTCATTTAGCATAATAAGATCCATCCATGTTGTCGCAAATGGCACTATTTCATCTTTTCTTAATGCAGAATAGTATCCCATTGTGTATATATACCACATCTTCTTTATCCAATCATCTATGAAAGGATACTTTGGTTGTTTCCATGTCTTGGCCACCATGAATAAAGCTGCAGCGAACATCGGAGCACATATATCTTTACGGATAAATGTTTTCAGATATTTTGTGTAGCTACCCAGGAGAGGGATTGCTGGGTCATATAGTAAAAAAGAAAGGAAGGAAGGAAGGAAGGAAGGAAGGAAGGAAGGAAGGAAGGAAGGAAGGAAGGAAGGAAGGAAGGAAGGAAGGAAGGAAAAAAAAAAAAAAGAAAAGAATTTTGTTTTCCTGTCTCTATTGTAGAGAAAGACAAAAATCAAAGGATAAGAATGTAGGCTGATATGCCAGTAGAGTGCATTTCTTAGAATACGATGTGTGTCATTCAAAGAGAATTAATTCCAGTATCTTCCTAAGAACAACCTGAGAAAAGTTTCGAAACTTCCCACTGGGGCTGAATTTAGAAGCACATAGCCCTAATGCTTCTGGCAGCGATCTTGCAGCCTCAAAAGGAAACAAAGCTAAGAAATGCAGAGAAAGTGACAAATCCAGAATTACGTTATTTGAGTGCCTTTATCCAATTACACTTGAGGCCACCTACTCTTCAACTATTTGTAAGCTAATAAATACCATTAAAAAAAAATCAGCCTTGTAACATGTTGCCTTCAACCCAAGAGTCTTATTTGGGATGCCCTCTCATGATGTTAAAAGGGAAAGAGGCCTCAGTTCTTGAGATCACCAATTACAATACAGGGTAAAGATACTATAGGGTCAGGGAAAGCATCATTATTACAATAATCTAATCTCAAAAATAAGACATGACTTACAGAAGTGCCTCCAATTTGTAAGAAAGGTACCTAGCTAGACGGATGCACAGAGCAAGGTTCTGTCCCCAGGGTTCCTGCCCTGGGGTGAGAAAGAACTCATGATTGGTAAGGAAGCTCGTAGGCAGTTTAATGACTCCACACAGACCACTCAGTCCTGAAAGCCCTCACCTCAAAGGAACTAATAGACTCGAACTCTAACAGGATCAAAAATACTACCTTAACACAGAAAGATGAGACACTGCCCCAACCAAATAACACATGTCTAGCTTTATAGGAAAGCAGCAAGAAAATGCTGGTTTGGTTTTGTTATGTTTTGAATTTGGGGAGGGTAAGCAAGCTAATATTCATCAGCGTTCATTTTTTTTTTACCTTCTAGGCACACAAAGGATGATACTCTTAGGCTACCCCATAGCTGGTTAGAATAGGAGAACTCTTGGAGTCAATAAAATATGATCATAAATGGCACTGTCACTTTTGAGCCAAGATCTAACTAAGCACTTGCATGGTTCTGTATTCTCTTTCTCTGATGGAGAAAGCCATGGATTCTACATGGGGCAGTTGAAAGATGGTGGAGTGTCTGTAATTCTTTGAAACAGAAGCCATCATCAAGCCATATGAATCGTGTAATATGAGCAAAAAAACAACTTTTGTAGTGTTAAGGCACTGAGATTATGGGAGAGGGATTCATGTTACTGCAGCATTATCTAGCATGTACTGGCTGATATTGGGGTACTAACGTGAAATGAGAAAGCTCTCATCCTATTACCTTTTGTGCAGGAACACTGATTCCAAGACAGAACTAGGTCAGACATGGTCATTTGTGCTGACTAAGGAATAAGTTCCAGGGTTGATGAGACTAAATCAGACAAGGTAATCTCTTACAAAGCTCTTCAACCAATAGGAAATTGACATAATTATATAATGAACCATAGGTGGGCACCAGAGCCAGATCAATCGGGTTTCAAATACCAGCTTTGCTACTTATTAGCTGAGTGTTATCCAATCAATTTTTAATAAGCCTCAATTTATTTACCTATAAGGCAGAAATAAAACAGCTATCCTTATAGAAATATTGTAAAAATTATTAAGAACACATGAAAAATATGATAGATATTCTATAAATGCCCCTTTGCAGGTAAAGAAACCAGTGTTCTCAAAAAGTGAAAGTAATTAATCGAGGTCAAACAGTGATTTACTGAAGAAACCAGTAATAGAACCCAGATTCCCTGATTCCCAACCCCAGAACAGTTATCTTCTTCTCTATAAATAGCTCTTCATGTAACTATAGACTTCACACAGTTGAGGTTGTGAACCATGCATTCCCATTGATGTATCATTAACGTCCAATACAATCAACCAACCTGTGGTGAATAACTGACAAGACTTAAATATATGACAATCGGTATCTTTGCCTTTCATAACCTCCTTCCTCTGGAGTTCATTTGCCCCATATTTAGCACAAAATTAGATCTTCAATATACTGGGAAAAGGCGATGCCTCTAGTCTTCCTTTTGCTTTTATATATTAAAAAAAAAGAAGTACATATATTTAATGTGGCTGGTGTGAAGTGACAAATACGCTTTAGACCTAAAGGCTTCTCTAAGAGGAATGAAATGTCCCCAGGCTAATGGGATAGAGAACCCTTCACCTGTAGTTCATTAGTTCAAACCCTCCATGATGAGGTCAGTAACGAGTCATTACCATCTGATGGCTGTTCGGTGACCTATGTAAAATGAGTTGGAGGTCTTATTTCCTTGCAAAGAGAACAGTGTCTTAGATTAAATGAAAAACAGCATTGACACCAGCATCACAACAAAGTTTGCTATGATATGACAGCCTGAGTGGAAAGATAAGTGTTGATATTCTGTTTGGAGGAGAGAAGCAAATAGACCAAATCTTGCTTTCTGGCCATCTGCACTGGGTCATCGAATGAGAGAGGAAGGTGACATAGGACTTGTGTTTCTATTCAGCCTAGAGATAAATGGTGCTCTTAATTCCTTAAAAATGATATGTATTGTACACATGTAATAAGATTTTTTAAAATAACCTTACCAACTACAGTGGATTGAAATGTTAATTATGCCCAGCTAATCACATATCCAAACATTGTGCAGTTCCCTCCCACGTTGACTCAGTGCTTACTGGTAGACACATGATTTGTTTTGGCCCATGGGGAAAGCAGCAGCTATGACACCCATAGGGGATTGATAAATGATTATGCATTGGGATGTGCCTCTTTGGAACCCAGTTGCCATGTAACGAAGTTCTGCTATGTTGGGGCAGCCACATTGGTACCTTGCAGCTGATAGAACCAGCCATGTGCGTGAGGGCACCAAGAGGCATCCAATTCTAAGACAACCTACTCTCTGATAACAAATTCACGAATGATCCCATCAAATACCACATGGATTTAAAATAAACTGCCCCAGCTAATCCATATGTAATTTGCCATCCTACAGATGAACAAATAATTACTGTGAACAAATAATTGGTTGTTGTTTTAAACCACCATATTTTGAGGAGTTTTGTTATGCAGCAAATACTAACTGACACAAAAATTAATATCCTGACCCATTTAAGATCAGGCTTTACAAAGGGACACCTGTGTCCCTTCACAATCACAATTAACTTATTTATTTATGCATTCAATAAATATGTATTAAGCATCTTCCGTGTCCTACTCATTGTGATAATTATAGTGACACAGTAGTAAAACAAACAAACAAACAAACAAACCCCAGAGGGACACTTTTCCTCATGGAGCTTCATCAGTGGTCCAAAACTGATGGCCCATCATATAAGTCTGGCCTACAAATATATAATATTTGACCCACAAGTTGCTTTTTTAAATAGTGATTTAAAAATTTGAAGCTTTTCCATTCAAAATTGGAAGATACAGCTTTTTTTCACACTCAGAAGAAATGGAATCCCTGGGTCTGCACTTCCATAAGGTGTGATTGGCTGATCTAAATAGTGGCTGCACTTCCTCAACCAGGATGGGATGTGAACTATTCAGATACACAAGCCATTGCCTGTGTTTTCTGTGACTGTGAACACTACTAGTGTTGTTTAAATTTATTATTTTCATAGAATCATTTCATCCTTTTATTGTTTTCTTTTGCTTTGCTTTGTTTTTGGCCAGTGTAGTATCCATAGGCATCTAAGTCTAAGATATGCTATAGGTAGGTCCAGTGGAATAGACAGACATGAACATCCAGAAAAGTGAAAAATGTAAATATATCAATGGTGTTAAACATGAAGTTTAACAATGAATAAATAAAGATAACTAATGTAGCCTCTCCAAAATCCAATAATCTATTTGTTTAACTCTGCCTGGAAATGATTTAGGACAATCAACACGTCACCCTCAGTGTTAGGTATATCAGGTTATAGGACCACTTTTTTAGGAGCTAGTATCAATGTCTCATAGATACCCCATTTCATAAAGCACTTATGACCTTGCAAATGTCCTCAGAAAATCATGGGCTTACCTTGCAGGTTATTCAAACCTGAGCTTGCAGGGCCCACTCAGGCAACATAAAAGGGAGAAGAAATCCCCAAATCCTACAGGTCATCAAGTTCCAGCAGGAAGTCAACCGGAAAAGATTTCACACTGACCTTGTGTTGTTGGTGTATTCAATCTATCTTTCTCCGAGCCCCGAATCTGAACCTATTTCAAGATTAGAACTTGAAGAAAACAAATATCTATTTCATTAAGATGGATTTATAGAGTGTAGAGCTCCTATTCCATAAAAAATAACCTTCTATATCCCCTCAAAATCTGGGGCTCCAAGCTGCTCAGAAGGCGTTGTCAGCTTTCCATGGTAGTGAGAACACTCCTACAATTATGCCACTTTCAGATAATACATTGGTTCTATCTTCAAACCTTACAGAAGATAAACTAGGAATAGAACTACTAGAGGAATAGCGGATGTGAAATAACGTCATCATTATCCTATTATTTATAGTGCTGCTCAGCACACAATATCCATTATCAGCAGTGCCGTGGACTGTGTGCTTCTAACTGTTGAGATTTTGCACATCAAAATCATATTGTAAAAGAGTGAATTGTCATCACTTGGCATTGGGAAAGTGTTGTGTTTTTTAATCCTCTTAAGGTTTGTCATTCTTGTTGTGACAGGTAGAAAAATATATCTCTTGGCATTTGAGTGGAAACTTCTACATGGTAGATTATTTCAGACATTGGAAACTATAGCCTGTGGGTCAAATCCAGCCCTCCACATATTCTGTATATAACATTTCATTGGAATACAGCGTGAACATTCACTTGTATATTGTCTATAGCTGCTTTTGTGCTACAGGTGAAGAGCTGAGAAATTGCACCATGCATCCTATGGCCCACAAAGTCTAATATATTACTGTCTATCTGGCCTTTTACAAAATAAGTTTGCTGACTCTGGGACTAGGTATCTAATGAGGAAGGGGAAAGGGCAGATCATCTATAGAAGATCAAAGTGAGATATGGATAAAAGTGAGAAGTCTCATAATCCTTTGAATAATTTAAACAAAACAGTTTTGGAGCAAGAAAAAAATACTAGTAGACCATATGGTATAATTTTCTCAATTATAGATGATGAACATGGTGTGACTGACTTGTCTTCAAAGAGGACCTCCCAATTGTCACACCCTTATGTGGTCTGCTCCCCTAGAATCCAAATAATCTTGTGACTAGTTTTTGAGCAATAGAATGCATGCCACAGGTCAATGTGGCCATGTGTGACTGCCAAGGCTAGGTCCTGGGAAGTCTTGCAGCCAGTAACCCATCCCCCTCCCCCACACACACATACCCTCCTCTCAACTTTCCATCACTATCTCTTCCAAACATCCATCCATTCAATTATTCATTTAGGCAACAGATATATTATTGAACACTATTTTTAACTAGCTCCTAGATAGGCTCAGGAAATACAGCCAGGTTCCAGAGGCTCTGTCTGGTAAGGGAAATGGACATGCAAACAATTATGACACAAGATGGCGTGATTTACAGGGAGCATGTAAAATACTGTGGGACCTTCCTTGGCAGCCTACCTGGAGAGCCAGTGAAGGTTTTGCAGAAGAGGTGCCCATTAAATTGAGTCTTGAAGGAGAAGTAGTAGTTTGCCTGACAGATGAGAGATGATTCGTTTCAGGGAACAGGATGATCATGAAGCGGCTTCTAGGCAAATGGAAGAAAGTTATGAAAAATGACAAAGTTTATCTTTTCTCATACTCAGCACCTCATTTTCTGTAGCATCTATTCATTAATCTTGGTCCGCCTAGTTCAAATCAACCAGGCAAAATCTAATACATTCTTCACTTTGGAGGGCAGAGAGCACTATATATATATGTATGTATGTATGTATATGTATATGTGTGTGTATATATATATATATATATATATATATATATATATATACACATATATATGTATATATATACATATACATATATATGTGTGTGTGTATACATATATATTCATTTATATATGTATATATATATATTTCATTCAAGTCTATATATATACATATTTATTTGAAATTTTAAATGTCATTTGAATTTCATATGGCAAACACTGTGGTTGTTGAAATACTATATAATGTTATAAATGCATATGTATTTATATCTGGTTGAACGAAATATAAATATATATTATGTATTTGAAAAAAGATAGATATCTGTACATATCTATATATTTTACATATTATATATGTACATAAATACATACATATGTACATACATGTGCACATATATATACATATGTGTGTGTATGTATATATATATATATATATATTTCACCAACTGCAGTGTGTCTCACATGAAAAGCCTTGTTAAATCATTTCTTGAGTAAATTTTGACTTACATAAATAATCCTTGTGCCAAAGGATAGCACTTTGGAAGCCTGAAGGCCATTACCATGTTTTCTCTGACTCTTCCCAAAGGCCTTGTTCTCCACACATTCGATTCCTCCCCCATGAAAAGGCTTTGAGCGCCTTTCATTGAATGATGTCATCCTCTGCGCATCTGCTGTTACTGTGCAGTGTGCTGAGCCCTGCAGACATAACACTGACCCAGACAGGCGGCCACTGAACGCAAGTGTCTTTAAATCCCACTGTTCTCTGAATGGGCTATCGTTTGCCTGTGCCCCACATAGAGTTATACAACCCAAGGCTGCATCCCAGGCCTGACCTAAATTAATCTGTCTTATTCATTAGATATTACATCATGGCCAAGCCAAATCATCATTTAGCTTGGGGGTTTGGGGATTGATGTTGCCCCTTACCTCCATTTATCCTAAACTCATGCCCTTTATGTCCAGATCCGTACCAACTTAGTATGAGAGCGATCCTCATTCTCCCAATGACATTAATGAGTACATTAATTTAATTTCAACACTTAATGAAAGACATTGTCCTAAAGGGATATTTTTATACCATTAATGAGACCTCATTAGTAAGGAGACTGGATTGTGAAGGGACAATAAGAAGTGACCTTTTTGTTCTTTATGGAATCCTGCTTCCTTCTTCCCTTCTCTCTTCCTAAAAAATGTTCTTCCCCTCTTTCCCCCAAAAGCTACATAAATGTCTCCCTACCATGACTCGGGAACTTGCTGAAGCCTTGCCTTCTCTGTGAGGTGCTCTCTGATCACCTTGACATCCTAAGGGAAATAATTGCCTCACCCATGTTGAAATCTACTTCTCCCTCATCTGCATAATGGGGAAAATAATAGTACCAATGTTATGGAGTTATAAGATTGCATCTAATCAACACAGACTCGTATTATATGCACATAACACATTTATTTGTTTGTTTGTTTTATATCTCTGCATCAGAATATAAGCTGCACAAAAGCAGCAATTTTCATCTCTTTTGTTTCCCACTGCACCTCCAGTGCCTATGACAGCACCTGGCACATAATAGTGTTCTGATAAATCATTACTGAAGGAAGGAAAGAAGGAAGGAAGGAAGAAAGGAAGGAAGGAAGGAAGGAAGGAAGGAAGGAAGGAAGGAAGGAAGGAAAGAAGGAAGGAAGGAAGGAAGGAAAGAAAGGGAGGAAGGGAGGAAGGACACGACAAAAATTTTAGGCCAAGTACGTCTGGCTCTAAAGCTAACACATGTCTACCCTACCATACTACGCTAACCTGCTTCTTTCCTATTTACATAAGAGCTGTCTCCACTTTAAATATCTGATGTGAACCCTATTAACAAAATATTTTAGTGTGAAAGTGTTCATTACTCATTATGTGGGGAGCTCAGCAGTTTCCCAAACAGGATCTTAAAAAAATAAGTTCAAGGTGATACTTGCAATCTGGACACAGACATGTGCATTCTATCCAAAAATGAATCCCAGAAGATGATCCCAGAAAAACCTGAGGCAGTAGGCAAAGCAGAGATGCAGACCCAGTCATGAGTTAGAGGCCAGAGTGTAATGCAGTTGGAGATTATTTTGAGGTTACCAAACACATTTCTAATCTTAATAACAAGAGCTGTTGATGAGAAATGGAAGAACATTACATTATTTCACCATTACAGGGTCCAATAGGAGGGAGACCTTCAGAATGGGACCTTATTGGATATTGGATTTTTACAGAAACAGCAGAGGAGGCGGGGCTTTCTTTGTGGATTTTTACAGTTCAGTTACAAATAATAAGGCTTTGAGATGGATTTCCCCATCCCTAGTAGCCAATCTTGATGCTAGCTTCCCCACTCAGAACATTTTCCTAATGACCCATTACTCATAGGGAGAAAACATGGAGAAAGCATTGACTTTGTTTCTCTTTTTTTAATTTTTATTTATTTATTTATTTATTTTTGTTAAATGTATTGGGGGTCAAGAACCATATGGCTTCACTCATATGTGGGATATAAAACTGAAAGCAACAAACACACAAACAAAAACTTACAGACACAGACAACAGTTTAGTGGTTACCAGAGGGTAAGGAGGGAGGGGGGATAGTAGAAAAAGGTCAAATGGGTCAAATATATGGTGATGGAAGGAGAACTGACTCTGGGTGGTGAACACACAATGTGATATATAGATGATGTATTGGCTTTTGAATGAAGCAAACCAAATACTGAAACAGATCTCTACCACTTACTAACTAAGCATCAGAGGAGTATTTAATTTCACTGATTTCTATTCTTTTTTTTAAAGTTTCACTGATTTCCATTCTTTTTTTTTAAAGTTTATTGAGATGACAATTATTAGTAAAATTACATAGATTTCAGGTGTACAATTCTGTAATACATCATCTATATATTACATTGTGTGTTCACCTATTCTTTCTGAAATTGTGTAACGGTACCCAAGTAGCTTTTTGCAAGAGTACCTGATCTTAGCCGCCATGGTATGTGTACACTAGTCCTTTTCCCCAGAAAAGACCCCCCTCTCTCCCACCTTCTTAGCATGCACAACACTGAAATGCCACTTCTTCCGAGAAACCTTTCCTGACCCCTTGGCCTAGGTCAGGGGTGCATCACCTACTCTCACGGCATTGCCTGTCCTCATAGCACCGTCTCTGGTTTGCAATGTTTCTTCTACTCTGTGTGATTATTTTATTATCATCTGCCTTTCCTAATAGACTACAGGCTTTGTGAAAGCAGAGCTCTTGTGGGTCTTTGCTGAGCATGATATACTGAGCATTCAGCACAGTGCTTGGATGACAGCAAGCTCTGAGCAAATGTTTGTTGAATAAATAAATACATATGCACATGTGAAAATATCAAACTGATCCAAATAGTAACTGAGAAGTCATTCCTCTGTGGCTTCTTTCAAGTTCCCTTCATTCTCTGTGCTTCTGCCTGGGCCCAGGGGGGCCCAAGCTGTGCTTCTCATGCATGCTCATAAGTGAACTAGCTTTCAGGGCCCACTATATCCACGCTCAGCCTCCCCGCCTGAGCAGAGATAATTAGTGCGGCCATGGTGGGGAAACTTCAGCCTTAGGCAGTGTTTAAGTGCAGAGCTAACAATCATTGTAATTTCAGTTACCAGGAGACCTGGAATTACTTTCTTATTCTTGTAGCTTCCCCCCACTTTCCAGGTCCTCCACATTACAGCTGAGAAGCAGAACCCTATTGTCCAGCCCAGAACCCCTCCGACAGCAAAGCTCAAAGAGTATAGACTTTAAATGAATCTCCTCGTGGTTCCAGGAGTTAATTTATAACTCAGTTACAGCTTGAGGCTGCATAATTCAGTTCACAACAGTGAATGTAACGTAGGAAAAGATCAATCAGGACCATTATGTTTTTACTACACTTCTCCAAATGCAAGAAAAGCTACATTTTTTTTCCTTTTCTTTTGATGGAGAATGGGTACCCCACTATTTGAGCTGTCTGAGAGCTCAAGAAATGATGTAATTCATTGTCCCAAAAACTTACTTGTAGTCTTCTTGAAAAACAGCTCAGAAGATTCTTTTTTTTTTCTTTCTTTCCTTCTGTTTTTGTCTTCAACTGCATGACTTTAAGACTGGAACAGTATTTTTATGAGACTTGATTTGAACTCAATATGATTACTTAGACACAAGAATCCATATATTCATAGTGGAAAGAGGATTTACTGCGAAGACCTCTAACGGGTGAACTAAGGCACTCATCTCGGAGGCAAAAATGTAAAGTGATACCCAAAATCAGTAATCGAGATAAACCCTGTTTTAATGCAATGTTTGAAAAAAAACAAAAATTGAGCCCAAGCATCCATAATGAACAAGATGTCAACATATTAAATAAAGATAAGATTAGCATTACTGATTTTTCTTTTTGCCTGAATCTATAGTACTACTCAGTATATCAAGTCTTCATTTAATTTTTTGATATTTCGCTTATCCTGGAACTTTTACATTGCCTTTTACTTTTAAAAATATTGCCTGTGATATTCTTTATTTTGATTACTGTATTATTTTGTTATTCCCTTAAATTGTGTGTCTGAGATGAATGCCTTCTTAGCCTAGTCCTGGCTCTGCTTAGTGGAAAGTGAATTTAGAAGACAGAAATGGTCCCAGGTGCACCTCATTCAAATGGGGACTTCAGGAAAATCACAAAACTTCCACGTCACCTTAACTTTCCTCTCAGTAGTATTCAAAGAGCTTTGTCACCTACAGATATAGTTTCAGCCAATGTCTGAGCCAATCCTCCTTAAAGCTGGGGGAGAAACATAGGCTGACTCACCAGCAGAAGGAATTTAAAATAACATTAATAATAGCTGGTATTTATTTAACACATTTTTATGCCTGATACCTTTACATGGGAGATAATAATAATATTTGAAAAATTTAAACTAATACATTTTAATTTGGGGGTTATTTTCCAGCCCTAAAATTTTATTTTCCCCAGAAAGGAGGTGGCTGAGACATCCAATGATGTAGTCTACTGGAGCTAATTTTGCATGCCCAAATAGTGTAGCCCTGGTCTCTTGGTTGAGCATATATGCCCATCAGACCGCAACCATTTTCCCATTAGACCCGGATCTCAGCCATTTTACCCTCTAGGTTTCTGCTTTGGCTCCCCATTGGCACCCAGGCTTTCTTGCTGGGCTGCATTCCATCTTGGACCAAATTCACTTTTGCCATTCCTCTGATATGATGGCTAATATTGGCCAATACTCTCTCCATACCCTCAGTAATGAACTGCATCCCAAACCAGACTCAACAGGCCATGTAGAATCCTAATCTCAGCAGTTATCTCTTTCAAGCCTTATTAATTTGAAAGAAATTCTTGATGCCACATTTTATCCACCACAAGCAGCCTACTTCATGGCCTTCTGGCACTACAATAATCAGTGAACTATATCAGAAGAGGCAAGAGTCAATGGAATCCAGCTTATCAAACACACATCATGAAAATTCAGTGATAAACAACCACCTTGTAGAGTTTGAGAATGAACTGCACTATATCCCCTTATCAAGTCATAAAGGTGAGTGCTGCACACTGGTAATTTACAGAAATTACCCAGGAATCTCCTTCCTTGAGCTCAGTCTTGACTCCATTCCATTTCTTCTCTCTACTCAACCAACATTCACGAGTTTGAGTTTGCACACATGTTGTCCTTAGCACGCTATTCCCAAAATGTGTTTCAAGACTATTTGATCCATGAATTGCCCTGGGTTGAGGTGGCCAACTAATTTTGAGCAATGCTGCCTACTGTAAATGCTTCTTGCAGATTTAAAATGTTCATTGGCATATTAAAGGCTCTGAGAAATATTATAGTAGAGAAAGTGTTTGACTCTGTTGAACCCAGAAGTTTCCAAATTAATTTGCTCATAGAATCTTTTTCCCCCCACAAACCTTTTTGTATCCTCTCATGCCAATATTTCATCCTCTAGGGGCCACTGGCTTAGTCAGTGTGCCCATCTGAGAGGAAATGTTTATGTGCCCATCTGAGAGGAAATCCTGCTCAGGCTTCTTCTGTGTGGAGTCCAGCAGGAACGCCTGCCATGCAAGCAATCTACCTGCCCCACCTCTGCCATCCCAGTAACATCCTTGCACTCATTTCAGGAAGGATGTTACCATTACCTGCCACAATCAGCCATTATGCTTTGAAAAGGGAGTGTTGTTAAATCCTTTGATAGAAACATTCTGTCCTTCATTGGGAGACATCTCAATACCCCTTCTTTTGGGGAGCCCCACAACACGTCCTGTCTAACACAACTTTAAGTCCCCACATGTCTACACCTCCTCCCTCCAGCTATAGTTCAGAAAGCTGTTCCTCCATAAGCTCTTGAGGTTTTAGAGTGATTGGCGCAGTACTCATGATTTTCATACTTAAGCTGGCTTCAGAGTCCTCTGAAGGGCTTGTTAAGATACCAATTTCTGGGGCCCACCCTAGAGTCTCTGATTCAGCAAGTCTGGGGTAGAGGCCAATGATTTGGAGTTCTAACAAATGCCCAGGCAATGCTAATTCTAGGAGCTACATTTTGAGAACCACAGGTGTGCAGAAATAGTTGTGTGCACAGAATAGCCTTGCCTTCAAGGGTTGTAGGTACCCTAGGTTAAGACCAATGCATAAGATAAGAAAAACTAAAAGAAAAAAAAACATAATTGTCTGATTATCAAGACAAGTAATCAAAGATCTACTGGCGTGCCAGCACCCTTATGAAACGGAGCACAGAATGAAATAAAATAAAATCCCCATTATAGTTTTAATCCAAAAGGTAGAAAATAAATCAAGCCGTGTGAATAGAATTGATAGGGTTAACGAGGGATTCTGTGGGATGGAGAAAACTGACACACAACACATGGGGACTGATGGGTACCCACACTAATTTATCCATTTTTAGCATATTTTATTAGTTAGGATACTGGTTTTATTGATATAACAAAGACAAAAATATCAATGCCTTTTTTTAAAGTTTATTTCTAAATTCCCTAACAGCATGGGTCTGAGCTTTTCAGGGTTGAAATAACAACCCTGTGGTGGAACACCCATGAGCTTACAACAGGGTTGTGTGCCATTCTGAGCATGAGGCGTCCCTGTTGTAAACAAGGATGGCTGCTTCAGCTTTTGCAGGAAGTGGAGAAAACGAGATGGGAGGGCATATTCCTGTTTTATTTAAGTTGTACTCATCAATTTGTTTCTATCCCATTAGCCAGGACCTAGTAAAAATGATCAAATTAGCTTCATGGAAAACCAGGATGTGTAATCTTCTCACCCAGCCAAAACTTCTATTTTTTTTTTTCTTTTATGAGAGAGCACAGATATTGAGGGGGCAGCCAGCTGTCTCTTCAACATGGATTGTAATGCACTGTGGTTTATGTGTTCCTGGTTAATTATATTTACAGGTTGCGTGATCTCATGTCAAATATGCTAACACTCAGAGAGTAAACAAGTGGTTTAGCAGGGTTTCTACAAATAAATGACAGCTTGAAGATAATGCTAGTAACACAAGCACATGTGAGCAAGAAAATGGCAGAACTGACAGTTTTGCTCCAAGGTCTTAGGGGGCCATATTAATGAATTAAAATAATGGCCATCTAAATGAACAGTCTGACACACAGCAAGACAAAAACAAACAGTTATTCTTGAAATTATTTGGAATGATTTGGAATTATCTTGAAACTATTGGGAAGAGCATTTGAAACATTCATACCCACTATCATTTGCGTCAGCTAATATCTAACAGTATACGACACATTTAAGATAATATGCAAAGTTGCTAATAGTGTGCTGTACACATCATCCTACTTATGTCATTTTATATGTTATACTTATAAAATTTGATGCCCATAGGTTATCAATATCCCATAAATTATGTGTGTATCCTATAAAATGAATAAACACAATTGCTACATAGTATAACCCCACTTTAGTAATGAGAAACAGAAATTATATATAAGAAGGCCAACTTTTTTATGGTTGCTATAATGCCATAAAAATTAGAAAAACCTTTAACATCTTATTTATGTCACCTTGATCACCTCCTTTTAATATCCACTTTTATAACACAAAAACTATGTTGGTATTTTAGAACATATACACAATTTATAAATAAATAAGCATACATGTATTGGGCATGTGTGCTCAAATTATTTAACTACTCAGGATGTGCAGTTCTGTGTACGCTACAGGAATTTATCAGTGTGATTTACATAACTGTAAAAGGAAGGAAAGCTTACAAAAGAGCAAACTGGGTGTTTTTCTTTGAGAAGCCAGTGATGTTCTTCAATGGCCATGCACTCGATGTCCTCACTCCATATGTAAATTCCTCTATTGCCACAACACCACAAAAGATTACACTCCCCGATATTTGGGGTTAGATGTGTCCTTTGAAAATCAAAATCACTGAGGATTGACAGTGAATACCTGAATACCACTGAGCCTTGCCATAGAAGCTATTGAGCAGGATTGAGAGAGCCCGTCCCTATAGAAATGGGGGTGCAAGTGAAGAGCTGGATCCAGTAAGCAGGTGGAGGTCCTTGTATGGTAGGGATGTGGAAAGACAGCAAAAAGGACAGCCCACAGGATCCAATGTGGACCTTGCTCTAAAAAGCTGAGCCTTGAGAAATGAGGAATTTTGATTGATAAACACACAACTTTGTGTTGCGTGCTGAAGCTTAGGGCTTTCTCACTCTGCAAAGTCCCTTATCTTTTTCAAGTTTTTCTTCTGTGAGGAGGAGGCAATGCCTCTGTCATCTCCCTTATGGTGTGGGTACAGATCAAATAGCACCATGTATACAAAACCCACTTTGCAAACTACAAACACCTCTGTGTCCAAACTTTATTGAAGGATGGTAGGACTGGACAGTAGTGATTATGGGAAAAATGATTTCAGGTAGAATTGAAGAACTAGCATGTGACAGCAGTTATGAGAGAACTAATGTTTATTTTGCACCATGAACCATCAGATAAATTGCATTGTTCAGTATCTCATTTAACCCCCGCCACAACTCTGCAGGTAGCATATATTTCTGTCCTGCAGATGAAGAAATGGAGGTTCCCTGAGATTCCCTCATCTCTCCAAGGCTATGTGATTAGAATGCGGCAGAGCATAGGTCAAACCAAGCTGTGTCTAACTCCCTAAGTCTGGTAGCTTGCACAGCCTCAGTGAAGCTACAAACCTGTCTCACTGAGGGCACCTGTACCAGAAAACCCACCCGTTGGAACTGGATGGAAGGGGTGAGATGATGGGTCTCAAATGCTGGGATAAAGGACTTTGCCCTGAAATTTGGGAAATTTACATTTTGTATAGGGTTCTTAGCAGGGCACATCTGTCTGTGTCATAAGGATATTCTGCTGGTGGTCGGTGAGACAGTGTACAGGGAGAGGGATTCAGACTGGCAGAGTGGTCTTTGGCAAGGGACCCAAGCAAGTTGGTAAGGACTCACCTTGGATGTTGGTGTCTGCTTCAGCCAGAGTCAGATCATTTGGCTTTGGGCACAGGGAAAATGAGGCTGCGTGCATCCATTCTCAAGTATCTGTTTGGCAGGTGGGTCTCTCAAAGGCAGAGGTGGTGAAGGCATGAAACACATCCAGTTTAATTGTCTTAAGTTCTGAGGTCATGGGTGAAAATTGAGACATTGACAGAACATCATCCATATGAAAGGTGCTATGCTAGATTCTGAAGGTTAAAACAAGTAATAGACACAGCTCTGGCCAACAAATGATAGTGGGGGAGATTGATAAATAAAATGGTAGTTTCGGTTTCAACTCTGACATATAGTGGAGGACAACCCAGACCATGATTGGAACAAACCAGAGCATATCTTCTCCTGCCCCAGTACTAACATCCAAGGGGGCTGGGACAATTGCTTGGGCTGCTTCAAACCCCCAGCTCACCGTGTGAAGACAGGTCACCGCTGCGTCTGAGACTGGGACGATTCCCACACATGAGCTATGGTGTGCCTGTACTGACATGCACAGAGTAATTGTCCTTTATAATTGAAAATGTGGCCACTGACAGTTTTATGTCCCTGACAGTCAACCAATGTCAACAGAATTTTATGGCGAATTTACGGTAGCAGGCTCTGGGTCCCGGGTTAATAGGCCTCTGCCTCTGTAATAAGCGCCCATTAAAAAAAAGGAGGAGGGAGGGCCTTCTAAACACAGCCTTATGCTCAAGCTCAACTACTATGAGCTCTGGGGTATTAAATGGTTCCCTGGATCAGGAGTCACATTACAGATGATATTTCTTTGAAGAGCAGCCATAATCTCATGTTACTAAGTCATCCAGCCCAAAACCTGCAGCTATGACTCATTATGCCAAGAGTAGATCACTCATAGATCCTTGGGGAAGATTCTTCAGTGATGCTAATTGTTTGACAAAATATTGGAACATAAACCAGCAGCTCTCAACCTATAGTCCAAGAAGTTCGAAAATCACAGCTGTCATATTTCCAGCCACTGTAACTAACTTAATGGGCAAGAGATGAAAATTGGCTTCATTGATGAGGGTCATAATGGCCACAAAAAGCTTGTGGCAACAAGATTTCACAGTAAATATAATATCAACATATCACATTGAATTAAAATGATGTCTATTTTTGCAGGTAGTTAAAATGCCAGACGCTATAGTAAGACTTATTTATTCTATTTAATCCTTATGAGAGATATATCCCTACCCCCATTTCATAGCTAAGAAAACAAACTTAGAGATGCTGAATACGTACTTTTGCCCCCAAACCAAGAGCACAGCTAGGTTTTGAACCCAAGTCTGGGCCTTCACTCACTGTTCCATGTCCTTCTGTATCCCCCTGTTTTGTTTTTGTTTCTGTTTTGTTTGTGTAGAATCTTTTATTTCATACCTTCTCATGCCCAATTATCCTGAAAACCATTGTAATCACATAAAGCTCCTGACAGCCATTGTTCAAATCACTGATTTGAATGGAGAGTCAAGCAAACGTCTCTTGACTCTTCATTCGCTTGACTCTCCAGGCACCGAGTAACCTCCTATTAAATGTCACAGTCAAAGCAGTTTTAATAAACAAAGAGAAAAGCCTGAGTACATGAGCTCATGGCAGGAGAGGGAAAGAAATGGTGTGTCAATGAATGCAACAGACGCTCACCGTCCCTTATCTGAAATTGGGGGAGCCAAATATACATTCAGGTTTTCCACATCTTATGATTCCCAACATTCTGCAGCTCCTTCAGTGCGGCCAGAGGCAACATGTCATAAACAAACACATGAATAGTTCTGCAGTGAAGCCCATGAAAATTCACACTACGTGTGATACCCAAAGTCTGAAAACTAACTCCCTTTAGGTTCCGGTCAGGTCATTGGGGCTTTCTAATAAGTTAAGAAAAATTACAACTATTTTTCAGACTTTTTATTTCACCCCAAGATGTCTGTTTCAGTCTCAAAAATATTCTCTGGTGGAGAAGAAATCATTCTTTCCAGTGACTACCTGATGTTCCTGTGGCATCAAAAGGTAAAGTCCCTTGCCCAGCACTTTTCTCTCTCATTTTTGTTAGGATTAGGCTTAGGATTCAGAGGCTGTGACTCCTATTCTAGAAAGCGTTTCCATACAGCAAAGGACAGAGAAGAAAGTTGGAGTCACAGAGACCTGGGTTCTCTTCCTCCCCTGGGCCATCTGGGGCCACCAAGTCCAGTGTCCACCCCCAGCCCCCACAGCTCAAAATGTGCAGCTGCTCAAATTGGGGCATTGTGGGATAGCAGGGTTCTGTGGGGGTCCCTTCTGATGTCCTCACTCACTCCCACCTCACCTCTTTCTTAACACTGTCCTACCTCCCTTGCCTGTGAGTTTCCCAACTCTACTAATGCCTGAGTGCTGCATTCTGCCATCGTACTCTGGATAAGCCTCTTACATGTCTGCACAATTCCTTCTTCTCTCTCTTTCCTCGCTTTTCCTGATTCCTGGAAGTAGAAAGAATCAGAGAAAAGCACTGACCCAGCGATCCATCAGGAACCTAGGCCTGTGTTTTGTTCCCACAGCTGTCCAGAATATGATGGCCTTGCCTATGTCAAAGAAACTAGTGGCTGTAGCAGTCGTCTGGTTTACCGGATGTGGGTGGTATGTGCCCTCCTTACCTTTCAAGGAGACAACACTTTGAAAGCACATGATCAAAACATAAACGATTCATTGACAGTAAGGCATGTTCCCCATAAGTTCCCTCACTCAGTACACATTTGCCCTCTGTGTGAAAGTTTGTGTGGTAGGGCCTCTAACGTTATTATAACGAAATTTATTTTTAAATATTGCAAAGGTAATCTAATATTACAGAAAATCTTGAATATAGACCAAAAAGAAAAAACGAAACTTGAATACACTAATAATCATATTTCTGTTTCTTTTTGATATCTCCTTTCTATTTTTTTCCTGTGCATGTTTTTAACCAGAAAGGACACATAATGCCATGACTGTTGAACACGTCTTTTAAAAACATTTTCCGTGTGTGCTGTAGTGTATTTTCAATGACTGTAACACAGTGGTTAAGAGTGTGCATCCTGAAGGCAGACTGTTACAGGCTGAACATTTGTATCTCCCTGAATGTCATCTGCTGAAGCACTAACCCCAGTGAGAGGCATTTGGCGGTGGGGCCTTTGAGAGGTAATTAGTTTGGTGAGGTCCGGAGGGTAGGCATCCAGGATGAGATGAGTGTTTCCATAAGGAGAGAGACCAGATCTGCCTCTCTCTTTGCCCTGTGAGACTATAGTGAGAAGGCAACTGTCTGCAAGCCAGGAAGAGAGTTCTCACCGGGCACCGAATTGTCTGGCTCCTTGATCTTGGACTTGCCAGCTTCTTGAATTGTGGGAAATAAATGTCTGGTGTTTCAGCCACCCAGTCTGTGGTGTTTTGTTATGGTAGCCTCAGCTGACAAAGACACAGACTGCCAACCTATCAGTGGGGTAAACGTGGACAAGTTACACAACTTTTCTGTGCTCTGATTTCCTCAACTATGAAACGGAGATAGAAATAGCAGCTGTCCCATAGAGTTGTTACAAAGATGAATAAATATGCATATAGCACCTAGCACTGTGCCAGCGACCCAGCAAGCATCCAGTGGCTGGCACAGCTTTCTATTCCGTACAATGATCTTACTTTATATGGTCCACATTTACAGAGTGCTAATGAGGTGCTAGGCTCTGTTACAAGGGTGTTACATTCACTAACTCATTTAATCTTCTTCACAACCTATGTGGTGAGAACTATCATCATCTGACAAACATGGTGACTGAGCCTCAGAGAGACCAGACTAGCCTGCGTACAGTTACAACTCGTGGCAGAACTAAATGGCTAAATGGCAGGACCAAAGAAAGATAGGGTTTGACTATCTTTCTGATTCTGAAACACATTTTCTTGTGTTCAATACTCTGAAGACAGTGGAATGGTCCAGATACACTGCCATTCCAGATGCTGAATCTATCACTATGCATAACATTCTGTCTTTGATTGGACTGATCTGCTATCTTAATCAGAGTTCTCCAAAATAGCAGAACCCATAAGCTGTGTGTGTGTGTGTGTGTGTGTGTGTGTGTGTGTGTGTGTGTGTGTGTTTAAGAACTGGCTCACATGACTATGGAGGCTGACAAGTCCAAAATCTGTAGGGTTGACCAGCAAGAAGAGACCCAGGAAGAGCCTTATTGCAACTTAAGTCTGAAGGTCATTTTCTGGTAGAATTTTCTCTTGCTTTGGGGAAGTCAGACTTTTTGTTCTATTCAGGCCTTTAACTGATTGGATGAGGTTCACCCATCTTATAGAGGATAATCTACTTTGCTCAAAATTCACTGATTTAAATGTTAATTACACCTAAAAATGCCCTAATAGAAACAGCCACAATAATGTGTGAGCACACATCTGGGTACCATGCCCCATGCGCCTCCACCGCATATAACGTTGACTATCACACTCACTATCAAGGCAGAAGCTAATAAAAATCTTCCATCTCAAGTTATGGATTTTATTTAAAAAGTTATTTTAAAGAGAAAAACAGAAACGATGAAGTGGATGGTGACTATATGTCCTAATTGCTTTTTTCTGCCACTGCATTGCACAATGGGAAAATTAAAATAAAGCATTCAACCAAAAAGAAGAAAAGCAAAGAGAACCACTCTTTGGTGCAAATATAAAACTATTTCTAACCTTAACAGACATGGCACCTTTTGTTAACAAAAAGACAGTGGCAGGTGTGGACGAGTAGCAGCAGGGTTCTCATCGCTCCTGCAGTTGTGGAAGCAGAGTGGCCCCGATACAACAGGGCAGCGTCTGAGCCCAGCAGATTCAGGGGGCAAAGCCTCTTTGCAGTTAGCAACACGGGTGGGTCCAGGGATGTAGAATGCAGTCTCCAGCATTGGTCACCAGGGCTAGGAATCATTGCGCCATTGGAAAGTTGAAGAACTGGACTTTCCAGCGTAACTAGAGTCACCAGTTTCCTGATGAGTTGAGGGCGTGGTGCCTAGTAGTAGTTTTCCTGATGATTTTCACAGAAATCCAATGCTGGTCACCAGGCCTCAGGATGAATCCTTTGGTTGAAATATTCATGAGTAGACTTGGTGGTGGTCATTCACCTTGGTAGACTGACTGGGAATCATTCAATCAACACCATGAACAACACAAGTCAGGTGGTGGAAAGAGGGGGTCACGAGATACCTAAAACAGCTATAGGGGTTCAAATTCCCTGGGTAACAGGAGACAGGGCTTCTCCTAAGAGCACTTTAAAGATAGAAGCACTTAAAAAAATCTCCTACAATCTGATACATGTTAGGATATATATAATATGAAGGAATCCCAGGTGTAACTGTACTTGGCAGGTTGCTATTTGCAGCCAAATTCCCAGTAGAAGATGAGTGTAGTATTGGATACATCTGTCACTGGGGAAAAATCTGACTCACTTCTCTGTGGGTGGGAAAGGCTACAGAGAGTTGAAATGATTTGACATAACGTCTGAAATGCAGGGCCATGTCGATAGAGTAATCTCAATACAACAGCAAGCTATAGGGACATGACACTCCAGACTGTGCTGAAGTTTGGAGACATTCCACTCTGGACTTACCTGGACAATCACAGTTCCCTTCAGGTATCCTACACCTGACTGAAACACTCCATTGAAATATTCCAGAAATTTTAATATCTTGGCAACCAAATTATAGCTTCTGTAAGTTCTCCGTCAACGCGACAGGAAAAAAGGAATGATCAGAAGCACTCAGCATATACAACCTCATTTAATCATTTTAACATTATGTGATATAGGAGTTATCACTCCCATGTTATATGAATACAAAAAACACAATTTCACATGGTCTACCAGAAGTGTCTTAGGTCATATTATAAGTAAATTAAAGAGGCGGTATTCATATTCAGAAGTATTCTTTAATGGATGGATGGATGGATGGATGGATGGATGGATGGATGGATGAATGGATGGATGGATGCATTCTCAGTTATTTTGTTTTAATTTAGGTCCCCGTTTCTTTAAATGTGAGTGGTACCTTCTTTGACTCTACCTGAAGTGGGAGAAAAAAAGGAAATTGCTAAATATGTGTTCAAAACAAATCTTGGAAGCCCATATAATCTTTAGAAATGTACTGACTGTCAAATTTATAGCTAAACTGGCCAGCTATATAAAGGAGAGAGTGTAATAATATAGACATTGGAATGAAACTATTTATTTCTGTGAGTTGCAAGTGACCGTATAACTCAAAAGTAATGCCAAAGTCTGTATATTCCAAGAGATTCATGTTGTATTGTATCATGGAGAATGGCTCATAATTCATTCGCCGGGCTTCCTTTGGTATGCCCAACCTGAACATTTCAGCATAAAATTTCTTTTCTCTTTGCAGAAATGGAAATGCAACTGTGATTTCCTGGCAGCAGATTTGTCTGTCTTGGAATAACAGTGTTTTAAGAAGCGTTTGGATACTGGCTTTCTTTGACAGATGCCAAAAGTGATACACAGGCAATAGGGACACGTGCACTGATGTCCCTCCAACACCCCACAACGTTCCCAGTTTCCCCCAGAGTTCAAAGGTCACCCAGTTACACATTCAAGCCCCCAAACCACACCAAAACTAATACAAGTTGCTATTTGAAATGCAGAAGTAAATAATCATATAGAAAGACTAGTAATATAGAGTAGCCAAAAAAAACAAAATCATTTCAAAGCCCACTATGAATAAGAACTATTTTTAATAAATTGATAAGTATATTGTCATTATAGTAGGGGCTGCATAAACTCTATTCTAGCTCAGTATTTATGAGTTTGCTCAGTCCAAGCCATCCCCGACTGGCCCTCTCCACCTGGCCTCCCCATCTGGCCTCCCCACCTGGCTCTCCTCACCTGGCCTCCCCACCTGGCCCAGATGTTCAAGGAGGACTGGGGGCGCTTGCTCACCTCCACCAGGCATAAGGATCCAGCTGAGTTAACAGATATTCTGATGCAGTGAGGCGAGGACTCCACATGGGGCCGTCACACCTGGATTGGTCCCCTGACACGGCTGGTCATTGCTCCCGCTTGGCCATGAGCTGAGGCAACCTAGGGGGAGATCACAAGACTATGCATCCTATGTTGTACGGCGCTCCATCCTACAGCATGTTGTCATTTATTTTAATAATACCCTTTTGTGTTTACTTAACCTCCTTTTAAAAGAAGTCACATACATTTTACGTTTGAAAATGATCTGTGAAATGAATTAGGGTGTTTCAAATTTATATAATCTTGGTGCCAGCTAGAGTAACCTAGTCTCTTTATGATCTAAAAGATAGTTGGCCTCAAACACTCCATTTCACGACCTGTGGGAAGTGCCATGCGCTTTCCCCCAACAAATATCTGCCTCAGGGTGTTGAACTTTTCAAGTTTATACACTCTCCCTGAAGACTTTCACTTGCGTATTTTCTCATAATCTTGCATGCACTTTCCTTGTTCTCTGTTAAATTTTCTAGGTAGGGAATGCAGATCCGATTCTGGATTTTAGCAGCAGTAAAGTGACTCAGTGACTTTCACAGGGCTCCTGAGTATGTAGCCAGCACTACTGAAAATTTGTCAAGAGAGAGGGATTCGTAAGCCCACATCTCAGTGGACATTGCATGTTAGGGCTGCCTTTTCCTGGCCAGCCCAGTGGAGACCTCTGCGTCTCTACAACCAAGTTACTGCCACAACTGAGCTGTGACACCCAATGCTACACCTGGACCCTCACGTTCTTCCTGGTTCTTCCTGCCACCTATCTTCTGGGAACCCATCAACTTCAAATCCTGGCCATTTTCTTATGCATAACAATTGGGCTTTTTTTTTATCTGAAGACTCTTTTAGATTCTACTCTGGTGCCTATATTTTCACATCTAAGTGACTGACCATCAACTCATTTTCTAAACAAACATATTCTCCTTCAGAGAAACCTGGGTGCCATTTTTTAGGATGATGAATTGTTATGAATTTTGCTTATATGTATTGACTCACAGGAAACCTGGGGGAAAGGGCTAGATAGTCATATCAGGAAACCATATGTATCCATTCCTTAATCCCTGGGGCCACCCTCTTAGGTCTATATCATCCTTTCTCCTTTGGTGCAGTTCCCAAGTTTCACCTTGGTTTTCTTTGCTTTTTGAAGCTGCTACCATGTTTCCCCAAAAATAAGAGCTAGCAGGACCATCAGCTCTAATGCGTCTTTTGGAGCAAAAATTAATATAAGACCTGGTATTATATTATTTTTTTATATTATATTATATTATATTATATTATATTATATTATATTATATTATATTATATTATATTATATTATATAAACCCAATCTTATAGTAAAGTAAGACTGGGTCTTATATTAATTTTTGTTCCAAAAGCCACATTACAGCTGATGGTCTGGCTAGGTCTTATTTTTTGGGAAACTCAGTATCACGCATCACATCTGTGTGAGTTCTCTTTCTGAGCCTTGTTGGATAATGGAATAAGGTCATGAAGACTTTAACATTCTTGGTGTTCCTCGAGACAACAATATGGGCTGTTTTCACTTTCTTACAAATATTTTCAATCCTGCAAGCAGACATGTAGACTTTGTAATCATAGAAAAGTGATAAAAAAGGATTCAAAAAATTGCGAAGTCCTCTCCATCATGTTTTCTCTCTGATGTCCCTGACTTGCTTTGGAAATGATCAGTGGCACCAGCTTGGGCTTCTATTTTCCTTGTCTGTTTCTTGGAGTAGAGATCATTTTACCTGTTTCCTTTAATTTTGAACCTTATAATCTTCCTTAAAAGCCCCTCTTGCTAGCACATAGACCCCAGAGCAGAACAATAGGTATCTCTCGCCTCAGAGTATGCAGGGTTTGGCAATGAGAAAGAAATGGATTAAAATCATAGCAAAACATATGGCATTTAGCAAAGGGATTAACCACATTTATCATTTTTACTCATCTGTAAAATGAAGCCCGTCATATGGTGTAATACTGATCCTATGACTTAAAGAACCTAGAAAATGTTTGATATTTAGAAACTCACAATGACTGTTGGCATTGGAGTAAAGGAAATGTCTGGCTTCCTTATAACTTTGCTTTAATTATGTCACCTTGAGCAAAGAACCTAACTTGTCTTAAGTCTCAGCTTCTTCACCTGTCAAGTGGGTATTGGAATATGTGCTGTGGAGACTCACGAATCTGCATAGACATCAGGTGAGGCGTCCAATCCTTAAACGTTCAGATGAAGTTTGCTGAACTCTGTGTCATGCATTATGAGACACCCGTCCACGTGTGATTCAACCATTCTGGGGCTTCCGTGGGATGTAGTGAGGGTGGGGCAGCCAATGTTTTCCTGGCCACCTTTCTTCCTGAACCCTAGTAAGTGAGTTCTGTCAACCCATTGTCGTATTGTCCCTTTCACGTTGACACATCCCACCATTTAATCTCCAATCTAAAACCCAATCCTTTGCCTGTGACACCCCTGCCCTGACAAATTTTTATGGAAAGAAATGTGTGGGTATGTGGTTGACTTAACCAAGCTTTTGGCGTCGCACCAGAGGCGTCACACCGAGCCTCGATGTCTGCTGGAGGCACTTGGCCTCCCATTTGCAGCCTCTCTCTCCGCCAGCACCCAGGGCCTCCAGGAAGCTTACGTCTTCCTGTCATTCACGTGTTTCAGGGTGCCGTGGACCCCCCGGCTCTGGCCTTGCCTTCCGGAGGCACAGTGGATCTAGCAGAGATTTCACATTTCCTCCCCTTTTCTTCTGCCCCTCTCTCTCTGCCAAGGATGTGGGTAGTACGGTTTGTGTCCTCACTATCACGCCACCTCCCGGAAGGGCAGAAGCAGCTCCTGCCAGTTTGGTTTGAAATCTCACCTCCTTCCTAGCCCGCATTTCCCACATGGAGCGCATCTCATGCTGAGTAGATACTTAATGAGTATTGGAGGTGAAAGGGGAGACGGGATGATGTGCATGGAGAGGATGGTGAGGTCAGAGGAAAGTGAGTAAGACTGAAGGACAGGAACAGCGCTGATACGATAAACGCTGAAGTCCCAGGTGAAGTCCCAGGCTAGGCGATCAGATTCCTAGACACTCCTAATACCTAAATACTCTTACTACTGTAAGTACAGAAAAGATAAAACTCTCTCTAAACCCAGATAACTGCTCCCAGGGCCCTCACTGCTGACACGCAGCCCTTCTTCAGTCTCTTTGCACATAGCCCTGCACCTGCAGGATGGGAGAGCATCTCTCTTCTCTAGGTAGAAGCACAGATGCAGGAAGGCTGATTCCAGAGGGCTTATTTTAGAAACAGAAAACAGCTTCCTGACAACAGGCTGGTTGGAAGGGGGTTGCATCTCATTGGTGGTGCTGGCAGATCACCCTCTGCTGATCTGTTTTGTCATTTTGTTGTCTGTTGAGGAGACAACAAAATGTTGGTGTGCAGCTGGTGGCAGAATTATGTTTTATGTACAAAATGTGGGGGAAAAATTCTGGCCCTGTGGTATAATTGCCTGATTGGATGGGGGCAGGAGAATGAATTACGCGTTTATCTGAATTAAGTGTGCCTCCTCCCCTCCTGGATCAGTATGCCTAACGATGACGCCAATCGGTGTGCAATACCCTTTGTGCATTTCAGATGGGATTCTGTGGGGGGAAAAAACAAAAACAAAACAAAACTGCTGTGAGCTTTCTGAAAAGTCAGAGTCAGCCTGGAGTCTGAAAAGACTGTGATGTGATACCTTGGTTTATCTGCAAGGAGTTAGGGCTCCCCAGAGAAGTAGGTCAAGACAGGTGACATATTAATAAAGAACACGCGCATGGGAGACTGGGAAAATTTCCTCACAACTTGGTTTGTGAGGAAATGCAGGTAGGCAGGCAAAACCTAGTAGAATAGAAACTTTAAACCCAGGTTCTGCTTCCTTTTGTGAAACATTGTATCTAGTAGCCACACACATTAATTTCTTGGAGCAATTACATAACTGTCTAGTACATCATATTATTTTGCTTTAGTCATTGGAGTTGTATGATTCTTAAGAGTTATATGTGCTTGTTCCCAAGATTGCTGATGACAATTATACTTAATTGCAGATGTTAGTTAATAAAATATTATCTAAACTAATATATATGATTGTTAAAAAGCCTTGTTTCTTTGAAATTCCATTTTTAAAAAAAACTGTTAAAGATGACAAACAAAAAACATTCATATTGAATGTAGTGTAAACAAGTTAACCTGAAGTTTGGAGAAAAATCACAAAAGCCAGTCTCACGGTGAAACAAGGTGACATGTGCGGCCCGTAAGAGAAACTCAGTAAATACTGGTTCAACTTGAATGACAGAGAGTGATGGAGAGAAAATTATCTATACCCCAAACACTTTGTAGCAACTTTTGGGGGCAAGATAGGTAAAACACTGATAAGAGCTTTCTAATTACTTCCCAATCCCACATTTTTTCTGTACTGGATTTGAAGTTTCACCATGCTCTTTGCAGTTCTCAAGGAAACCCTCCAAGATCATTACTGAGAAATAATTATCTATTAAAAGTTATCTATTCCCCTCCATCTACTGTGCTCCAACCACCTAGCCTCTGGCTCAAAAATACCGGGGTCCCTCCTGCTTCTGAACTTCTCACCTCCTCTCCCCTCTGCCTGTCATGACACTTCCAGTTGGTCTGCACATGCTGGCTTCCTCTTGTCATTCAGCTTTCAACTCAGAAATTGCCTCTTACATGAGGAATTCCTTGATCTAGTGTTGCTCTCCACCCCTCATTCAGCCACTTTCTATCACAAAGCCCTCTCTTAGGTTTTCATAATTCTTAATGCCAAAAATTAACTTATTTGTATATTTACTTACTGTCTGTACATCACGTGCCATTAGTTTGTGTAAATTCCATGAGACCATAGATTTTGCTGTCCAGGTCCATTGTATTCAGTAATATTTGTTGCATAAATGCATGGGCACTTACTGTACGCTAGATACTGTGCTAGATGCTGTAGTAAGGATATATTTGAATAAAATAAAGCAGGAAGAAATGAGTGCTCATGAAAGGCAATGGCCATTTTCTGTAGAACTATCTGTGGAAGGAGCAATTAATTCTTACTCAATTGGAGACAGCAGGGAATTCTTCCTGAAAGTGAGATTATTCAACCTCAACTATGCAGAATAAGTGACATTTTAAATGGTGAACTGTCATGGCCGTAAGAGGGGAGAAGGTAAAATAGACTCCTTGTCAATTGACGACAAAAGCTGTGAAAATACAGGGCCTACATCAGCCTATGAATTGCCCACTGTGGCTGGAACTTGTGTGCTTGGAAAGAAGGAAAGCTGCAATTTGAGTCCAGTGCCTGATGGTGAAGAGGCCTTGAACTTCATCCTACCCAGCGAACTTACTTCTGTTGGACATGGAGAGGCATTAAATGTTGGTAGCAAGTGTATTGCTTTCCTAGACCTACTGTAACAAAGTACCACAAACTGGGTTCCTTGAAACAACAGAAATTTACTGTTGCAAGATTCTGGAGGCTGGAAGTCTAACACGAAGGGGTCAGGAGGGCTATGCTGTCTCTAAAAAATGGTAGGGGTATCCTTCCTTGCCTCTTCCTAGCTTCTGGTGGATTGATGGCAGTTGTGGTATTCCTTGGTTTGTAGATGCATCACTGCAATCCTCTGTGTTCAGGTGACATTCTCCCTGGGTCTTTATCTCTCTCTCTCTCTCTCTCTCTCTCTCTCTCTCTCTCTCTTTAAGATTTTATTGGTGAAGGGGAACAGGACTTTCTTGGGGAACAGTGTGTACTTCCGGGACTTTTCCAAGTCAAGTTGTTGTCCTTTCAATTTTAGTAGTGGAGAGCACAGCTCAGCTCCAGGTCCAGTTGCCATTGTTAGTTGCCCACCATCCCTTGCAAGAGTTGAACTGGCAACCTTGTGGTTGAGAGCCCTTGCTCTAACCAACTGAGCCATCTGGGAGCTCAGCAACAGCTCAGTTCAAGGTGCCGTGGTTCAATCTTAGTTGTGGGGGGCAGAGGCCACCATCCCTTGTAGGAGTCGAGGAATCGAACTGGCAACCTTGTGGTTGAGAGCCCGCGCTCCAAACAACTGAGCCATCTGGCCACCCGGGGGCTGAGTGGCAACTCATTGACTTCATTCTAGTTGTGGAGAGCACAGCTCGCTGGTCCATGTGGGAATCGAACCAGCAGCCCTGTTGCCCAGAGCTCCTTCTCTGACCAACTTAGCCACCCATCTGCCCTGTCTTTATCTCATTACCAGCATTTAAAAACATTTTTTAATAAGATAATTGGTCATATTGGATTAGGACCTGCACTACTCCAGTATGACTTCACCTTAACTAATTCCATCTGCAACTACCTTATTTTCAAATAAGATCACATTCTGAGGTCCTCGGGGGTTAAGACTTCAACACATTGGTTTTGAGGTACCCAACTCAACCCAATAACTCAAGGAACAGACAACACAGACATGTGTTTGAAAAGTCACTTAGTGTGATGGTTAATTTTATGTGTCAACTTCACTGGGCCATGGGATGCCCAGATATTTGTTCAAACATGATTCTGGGTGTATTGGTCAGGGTGTTTTGGGATGAGATTAGCATTTGAATTAGTAGACGGAGTAAAGCAGGTTGCCCTGGCTAACATGGGTGGAAGTGACACAATCAGTTGAGGGCCTGAAAAGAGCAAACAGGATGAACAAGAGGGAGTGTCTTCGGCCTGACTGCTTTTCAGCTGGGACATCAACTTTTTTTCTGCTTTTGGACTTGAACTGAAACATTGGCTCTTCCTGGATCTCGAACCTCTGGCCTTCAGACTAGAAGTTCACTATCAGTTCTCTTGGGTCTCACATCGCCAACAGCAGGTCTTGTGACTTGCCAGCCTCCATAATTGCATGAGCAATTTCTCCAAGTCTTTCTGTCTCTCTCGTTCTCTCTCTGTCACACTCACACACAGACGCACAGAGACAGAGTGAGATATACCTGTAACAAATATGGAAGTGGCTTTGGAACTGGATCATGGGCAGAGGCTGGGGGAGTTTTGAAGTGAATGCTAGAAAAAGCCCACATTTGTGAAGAGATTGCTGGTAGAAATACGGGTGTTAAAGATTACTCTGGTGAGGTCTCAAATGGAAATGAGAAACAGGTTATTAGAAAATAGAGGAAAGATGATCCCTATTATAAAGTGACAAAAAAAAAACAAAAAAAAACAAAACTAGGCTGAATTGTGGTTGATTATTTTGTGAAAGGTAGAACTTATGAGCAATGAAACTGGATGTTTAACTAAGGAAATGTCTAAGCCCAAAGTGTTGAAAAGTTGGCTTGGTTCCTCCTGATTGATTATAGTAAAATGTGAAATGAGAGAGATAAATTGAAGGATTTGTTAAGCAAAAAAGAACAAGAGCTTGAAGACTTGGGAAATTCTCAGTCTATCCTTATTACAAAAATGAGAATATTTGTTCTGAAGAGAACACTGAGGGTGTGGCTGAACAACAATTTGAAAAGCAGATGACTATGGGTGTGAACAACAGATTTAATCAGTCACCTCAGCAGAAGTCAATAACAAAGTTGGAATTATACCAGCAGACAATAGAGCTACCCAGTTGCCCGTATGAGTTATCCTTCCAGAAAAGGGAAGAATGACACTGAAGGTGACTCAAAGACATACAAAACTGCCCCTCCATCAAGGCCCAGTGGGTAGGGCTAGTTTCTCCTTGGTTTCAAATGGTAAGGCCTCTTTGCTTTCAAGAGCCAGGATGCCACTGCCCAGCGCCTCAGGGGAAAAGCCACCCATTGTCACAGGGGCTGGACCACCCCACCAAGCTGTAGAGGCGACACTGCTACTCCAATGGGCTTGGAGGGCAGAGAATTGAGCCAAAGAGCGTTATTCTAAAGACTTAAGGTCTAATGGCATTTGCCCTGTGAGGTTTTGAACTTGCTTGGGACCCATCACTCCTTTCTTCCTTCCAATTTCTCCCTTTTGGAATGTATATCATATGACTGGCATTGTATTTTGGAAGCACATAGTTTGTCTGGTTTCACTGGTTTACAGCTGAAGAAGAATTTTGCCTCGGGATGAATCCTTCCTCAGATCTCACCCATATCTGATTTAGATGACATTTAGATGGGACTTTGGACTTTAGAATTTAGAATTGATACAAAAATGAATGAAGAGTTTAGGGGCTGCTGAGATGGAATTAGATGTATTTTGCATGTAAGAAGGACATGCATGCATTTGGGGGGTCCATGGGTAGAATGCAATGGACTATATGTGTCCCCCTGTAATTCTTATGTCAAAGCTCTAACTCCCAGTGTAGTTATATTTGGAGAAAGGATGACTGTGGGAGCCATTAAGGTTAAATGAAGTTAGAAGGGTAGAGCCCTGGTCCCACAGAATCAGTATCCTTAGAAGAAGACACATTAGCAGATTCCCTGTCTCCCCACGTGTGCCCAAAGAACAGCCATGTGAGCACACAGCAAGGAGGCAGCTGTCTACAAGTCAGGAAGAGAGCACTCACCAGGAAGCTAATCAGACAGCATATTGATCTTAGAATTCTCAGCCTCCAGAACAATGAGAAATAAATACCTGTTGTTTAAGCCACTCAATATGTGGTGTTTTGTTATGTCAGTCTGAGCTGACAAGTACACCCTCGCTGCAGTGTGGAGGAGGACTGGGCCGGGAGGGAGGAGACAGAAAACCAATATGTGAAGTGCTGCCGTAATGCTGGAGAAAAGCAGAGATGGACAGAGCGGGGGCCAGAGCCACTGGAGAGAAGGAATAAAGGAAGAGAGACAACCCTTAATGGTGTTCACTAAGGACAATTATTAACAGGAACCAGGACGTTATTGAGAGAGATCAAATATTATTATGGACCCAAAACAAAAGGTCTTCACTCCTTCACTTTATCCAGCCCCATTTGTCACACATTCTTTCTTCTGGGTAAAATCTGAGCCAGAAAGAGTGAAGCTTTTTTAGTCCCTGTCATCTTTTCTTCTGTTTGCTCATTTTTCTGATGGAGGGGCACTAACTGAATTTTCCAACACACAGCCTGTTGGGACGACCATCAGGTGTGTGAGGGTTTTGGGGAATATTTGGTGCTCTTAATTTGAATAGGTTTTAGATCTTCCACTTTAGGGGCATTTTGAATCAGGGAGATAAAGAAGAAGATGTGGAGGAAGAAGAATGATTAGCCCAGATCTCCTAGGACAAACCCTGAGGTACAGCAAGCAGGCCGATGTTTCCTTTAGGGGGTGTAACCACAGGGTGTACAGAGTGAGGGAAAGGAAAACGAAGAAGGGGAGGATGGGAAACAAATACCAGCTGGCCCCACTCCAAGAAGAAACACAGCCAGGGCTCTGCATGAGAAACACTTCCAGACAGGAACCCTGTGCCTCAGACACATACGAAAGCCAGGACTCGAACAGGAATTAATCCTCCAGTTCCTTCTGCGTCCTGTCCCGCACTGGTAAGGTCTGCCTCTCAGAGAACCCAGCCGTCTCCCATTAGCTCTCTGGCTTGCATCATTTGACACTTTGGGGCAGCTTCTGAGAAGCCAGATGCCCTGTGCTCCCTGCCCTCCCTGCCCTGGCCTGAGACATATGCTCAACTTGAGGCCAGACCCAGTATGGGGAGCCCAGGACTCATGGCATGGCCTTCAGTGAGGAACTGTCTAGAACTTCTGAGAGTTGGTCAGAGTGGCCGGTGTAGTAGAGAAAGTAGTGAGGCTCCTGAGACAGGTATGTTCCAGATGACGTGTGGTGGCACCCAAGACGTGATCAATGCAAGAAAGATACATAGCATTTGTGGAATATTTTACCATGGATAAAATCTCTCATAGGCATTCTTTACTTTGATTCTTAAAATTTCCAGTGGAGTTATCCAGAGGGGGCACTTCCTGAACTCCTAGATCTTCATTTGAAATACCCCTGGGTGTTGCCATGTCTTAGAAAGTCAATGTGAAAGGAAAGATGCCTGCCAAGTCCAATGAGGAGAGAGTGTGCTTGACCCCTCCTCAAAATCAACTAGGCTGCATACCTACCTCAAGAGGCTCTTGAGGACAGGGGGACAGAACGTGGTCGGGGCAGGTGACTCCAGCTGTATCTATAAAAGATCATTTCTTTAAAAATATGTGAAGCAATACAGCCACATTAATATGTGTCCACCAAATACAAACCCCACAAGAGCAAGGGTCTTTGTCTGTTTGGTTCCTGGCCATGTCCCCAGTCCCCAGCTTGTTCACAATTCATACTTGTTCAGTCAATTAATATGTGAAATCTGGATGTTGAGAATATATAAGGGTCTGTTGTATTTATTTTCCTCTTCTGTGTGTTTTAAAAAGTTTATTTTTGTTGTTGTTTTAGGATGAAATCTATGATCAGGTGAAATGGTCAACGTAGAGGCTTAGCAAAAAGGAGGGATATTAGAAAATAAAATTAAACGTATTTAGCAAGTAGTTCACAATGAAAATAAACATTTTCCTATTACTATCCCTATTTACAGATAAACAAATCAATTCAACAAAACTGAAATACTGGTAAAAGTAAGACAGTGAAAATTGTGGGTGCGGGGCTCAAACTCAGCATCTGTAGGAGGGAAGAACTCAAACTTTGAAGTCAAACAGACATAGAATTGAATTCTAACCTGTGTACTTTTATGTGTGTGGCGATGGGAATGTGTCTATGGATATCACAGGGTTTAATAATATTCATTCAGTTAAAAGAAATTGAGTGCCTATGCCAGATCTCACTATTTATTACCGTATGTCAAATGCTATCTTTTGTGTGTGTGTGTGTGTGTGTGTGTGTGTGTGTGTCTGTGTGTGTCTGTGTGTGTCCCAGAGTCAAATGCTATCTTAAACATTATCTTTTTCGATCCTCACATAGATTCTCTGAGATTGACAGATTTAAAAATGGTGCCTCAGAGACATTCTGTAACTTGACCAAGATCACACAGCTAATATATCACCAGCCAGGAATTCCATGTGTGGTTGTGTGTGGATCACCAAAGCTCACTACCACCCACAACCAAATATGGAGAAGATGTAGTGTCTTAGATATGAACCCAGGTTGGTCTCACTCCAAAGATATTCATTGTCTCTCTCTCTCTCTCTCTCTCTCTCTCTCTCTCTCTCTCTCTCTCTCTCTTTCTCTCTCTATAGATATAGATATAGCTATAGATACATATATAGAGAGAAATTATATATATATACATATATATGTATGTATGACTCTCTCTTTTTCTATGGGACCTGGACCATTGATCTGAAGCTGTTATCTTGTCCAATCAGCAAAGACATTGGCTCAGCACCTTTTCTATCTTAGAACTCATATGCGTAAAAGATCCTTAAATGCGCACCAATGCTTACTCTCTGTTATTATGCCCTAAAAGTTGCAGGTATTAGTTCACCAGTTGTTTGATAGGTCATATTAAGAAAGCCCTAAGAATTCCAAGCGTAGTTTTCCTAATGGTATACAAATAATTACATTTTGGACACCATACAACTCGCTCCAAACTTTATTATTATTATTATTATTGCTTTGGTTTTATTAAAGAAGAAAGCACAGCCAACTTAAAGACATCTGGGGAAAAAATGGTTATGAGAATAAAGGCGTTAGATTTACAGAGAAGGAGTTTATTTGTTCTTTGTTTGTTTTTTCTGTGGAGTCTTTTACCTCCTAGAGCCAGTGGAAGCATAGACTAAGGAGAAAGCTTCAGCCAGCCTTAAATATTGAATTTCCATCTTCAAATCTCAGATGTCAAGAGAGGTTTGGGGTGGCCCCACACATGCGTTGAGCAGCCAAAGAAGTCCCAAAGCTTGTCTTCCTTTACTCTCTCACATGTCATGGGACTTCCACTTGCGATTTATCTCCCCAATCTGACTCTCTACAGGAACTAAAACCCCATTATTCTTAAATGGTCTGGTTTGATGTCATCACCGCAGTGAAGTCATTACGATTCTCCAGGGCAGTTTTCTTCCTGGACTAATAACGCTCCATTAGCATCTTTCAAAGCCAGAGAAAAATCTGTTCTAGGAAAAGGGGGAGAGGTGGCTAAAAGTGAAAAGCAGAATGAAATATGTCCCACTGGCTTTATGTAATCCTTTGCTGACACAGGATTTCTCAATTAGACAGCCCTGGCCTCCCTATTTACTGCTGGCGGAGGTCGGGGGTTTCCTTCAAACTGTGGTACAGGCTTGTTCCTTTTCTTGGCCCTGCCTGTCAGGAAACACAGAAATGATCCTCAGAGTTTTCCAACCCATGAACAACCCAGCTGTGATGGAGAACATTAGTAAAACTGAATGTAGTTTCAACACATGGGGAGCTCGCTCTGGTTGTATACTAGTAAACATCATAAAACCTTGGCCTTTTTAAGTCTCTTAAATATTTATGACAAATAAACATATTTTTACCTTCTTGCAAGCAACACTAATTCTAAATTGTATATCTGTATAAATTTGCACATGTATGCATATAAATTACATGTATGTAAAGTATATGTATATATGTATATGTGTGTATACACACACGTACACACATCAGAGCTAAACACTTCCTTGTTTTTTCCCAGCTGTTTCCCGTCTCTTGCTCTTACTTTATTTCTACTTTGCTGATTCTTCATCAGCTGTTGTGTTGATGAGATGCTGGGAGAGAATACAGAAATAAGATAAATCTGTACTGTTAAGGGCTAGGTTGTATTTGCTGAAGAAGCAGAATATATGTTGGAACGTACGAAGAAAGGGTTAGAAAGAGGAAAGCTCTAGCTGCCAGGGTTCTGCAAGTTTTAGAGAACTTTGGAGATTGTGAGTATATGCCCATGTCCATAATGATTTAACATCACTTCTTAATTATTTCTGGATATTGGACTGGGATGTCTCCTGATGGCTGCCTCCTACAAAGAGGAATCATTAAGCAGCAGCCCAGCTTTATGGGAGAGCATATATATTATGGGAGAGCATAGATATTAATAAATAGATGTGTAAGTATACAGTCCCAGGTTACAGATGCCATTTAAGAGTGATAACTACTAACGGCAGGAAATGAGTGACCTCTGTGCTAATGGTACTATTTTTCTCAACAGGATTTATTTGAAAAAATTACATATTCATTGTCTTTAGGAACAACAAACTAAATAGAAATGATATTGCGTCTCATGAAATAGTCTCGTAAGTTAATTTCAAGTGAGGACAGCAGCTATGAGCTTGAGGAATAAACTGTTGTAACCAAGTAATTGCTTTGCCCTATAATATTATGGGTAAGACTGCAAGCTTTAGAGTCAGGCTGCCTGCCTTCCAATCTTATTTTATCACTTACTGATCGTATGACCTCGGAAAAGTGACTTAGTCCCTCTGCACCTACTTCCGTTTCCTCACCTGTAAGGATAACGGTACTTATGCTGCAGAGTTGATGAGAGTATTAAATAAAGTATAACAATATATCTAGAGCATTTAAAGCAGGGACCAGCATATAAAAAGTGCAAAATAAATGTCAGCTGCCATGAAACCCAGAATGGATGATCCAGTTCCGTTGTTCATCCCATAAAAATGATCATACATCCTACACGGCTGGTTGGCATAATCAGAGAACATACATTTTCAAAGTTTCTAGTACAGTGTCTGGCATATAATGGAGACTGTCCACAGAGTGCTTTTCTGTTGCTTGTTGGCACCAAGTGTGTAAAAACTATGTGCCTCAGGTGTAAGTAGCACCCGAGGTTTGTAGCACATTGCAAATTACAGGAAATTTCACAAGTTACCTTATTTGATCCTTTTAAATGTCTTATCACGTGCACATCATTAACACTGTTTTAAAGGCGAGTCTTAAAGTGTTTATGTGACTTTCCTGAGGTTATGCAACAATAAATGAAAACTAGAAGAGAAGGAGGATTTTCAGCACCCATTTGTACCAATAACTGCACTTGGTGTTTAATCTTTATGATGCTGTTTTAGCCCCAAACTTCGGGATTATTAACCACTGGGATGCAGAAAGCTTGGTCCAATGTGTCCAGCCATTGAAAGGTCAGAGTCCGTCTTTTCACTCAGGTCTGTCTGTAAACTCAGGACATTGGCTGTTTCCACTAAACCATGTATCGCCTTGAGTTCATGGTAGTTCTGCTTTTATGATTATCCATGTCAAATAAAGCAGAAGAATAAGATCTGCTAGCTTCATGCATCAAGTAAATGAAACGATAACTACATCTGTGCGGTCTGAATCACACATCGTTCCATCCCCCATTTTCTTTTCCTGCCCTAAATTCACATGAGTTTTACTAAGGAAATTAAAACAAACAAACAAACAAAAATAGGGAAGGAGAGACGGAGGTAGGAAGAAGGGAACGAAGAAAAGAGGGAGGGAGGAAGGAAGGAAAGAAGAAGGAAGGAAAGGAAAGCGGGAGGGAAGAAGGGAGGGAGGGAGGGAGGAAGGGAGGAGGAAGAACGTCAGCAATGAAAGCTGTCGGGTGTGGGCAGGCGGCCAGCCGTCTCTGGTGTTCAGATCAGCAGCCGCCCCTTTTATCTTCCAGTGCCTTAAGCTACTATGATCTGTTCAGCCTTCTGTGGCTACATATGTCTCCAAGCAGAGTGATGGTTCCTAACAGCAGCATGGACCCCGCATTATGGCCCCCCTGCCTTTGGAATCACTCTACATTAGGCAGCAGCCATGTGCACCGACAGGAGAAGAGACCGCTCAGCCCCCGTCAAACTAGCCACAGTCCACTGTGTTTTAAGATCTTCCCAAAACAAAAAAAAGAAGAGAGAAAAATCTAGCTCCCTTCTTTAAAAATAGCCTAAATAATTCTCTTTTCATCATGCAGTCTTTGGTACCAGGAGATTCAAGATCACGAGAGATAAACACAATTATTTGTTCAAACACTACACTGTTAGAGCCATTGTTGACAGAAGGAGGGACGTGAAAATCTCAATAGGACAAGAAGGAGTTTTTTCAGCTTGGATCTTATGATTAAGACACAAAAGTAAATGGCAATATTGGAAAATAGGAGCTAGCAGAGAAAGAAGAAGAAGAAAAAAAGAATGAAAGGCACTTGCTGGGATTTATTGCTGAATTGTTCCCAGTTAAAGGTGAGCATCACTGAGCACCAGCTAGCTGGATACTGCTGACGTCAGCACTGGCCAGCTTACACCACACAACCTCATAGGAGCTCTTTTCATGAGGTAAGTGGTGGCAGTATTGTACACTGGGTAGGCAGCAGAGGCTGGATGAGGACCCTGGCCTTCTGACCTGTGTGTTAACTACAGTAGACAGCTTTCCAGAACACCTGGGAAATGTCTCTGATACCTGAGTCAGGTCAACCCGGTGCTGCTATTAAGTCTGCGGTGGGTGGTCAGGTGGTCTTGAGCCAGTCACTTTCCTCACTTGAAAAAGAGAGGTTTGTTGTTTACTAGATTATTCTTCAGTACCTCCTATGTGCAAAAGTGCTTTGCTGGGCATGCAAAGAGGGAAAGAAAGGGATACGGCAGCCAGAACATGAACTCCACCTTGAGCAGCTTAGTATGGCGCTTGAGAGAAAGACTTGCTCAAATAAAACCTGGGAGCAAAAGAGAGCGAAGGCAGGAAGTTGCTGAACTATGCCACATAGTTGCTGAACTATGTCACTGTTACAAACAGTACATTTGGAGTCAGGGTACCATCTTCTAAATCCTGATTTGCATGCATGATAAAATGTCTCAGTGGCGTCTGAGAATGGCCTCCTAACTACCCCTGCCCCGCCCCCAGTGCCTAGCAATACCACTATACCTGCCCCCTGCCCACCCCCAACACCAAAACTCTATACCCCATGTAGTTACAAACATTATTATAATGCAAATTCAACCAGGTTACTCTCCCTGCTTAAAACCCTTTAGTTACACACCTTCCATGCTTTTCTCTTTACAAGAAACTCCTCAAATTTTTAACAGAATATACCCAAACTTTCATAATTTGCTCCCTGCTTTTTCTTCTACCTCACCACCTCCTGGCCAGCCCCCCTCTGGAGGCCGAAATTCTCCATAGGGACCATATCCTCCCTCTGCTCCAGATCTTTGTACATATTCTTTTCTCTCTCTCCAGAAAACACCCCTTGCTCTGTACCTGACACATACTGTTCTTATGTCAGATCTCGGTCAAGATGTCACTTTCTCTAGAAGAACTTTCTCTACACTGATTGCATGTCTGCATCACCTTAGAAGCATTATAAAAAATTCTACACCTCATCTTACCATTGAATTTGACTCTTTCTGGAGAGATTGGACATTGATATGTTTTAAAAGCTCTTTAGATGATGCTACAGTGTGGCCTGGTTTGAAGAGCTATGAGTATGGATAGCCTTACTGCTCCTCGTCCCAATTCTGCAAAAAGTATTCTGTCCTCCAGAGCAGGAGTCCCTCAGCCATTTCTGTACAAGGTTGTGTGGGTTGTACCCTGTCACATTTACTCAAATTTGACATTATAGTTTGAAAATAGCCCTGGACATTATGTAAACATGTGGACACGGTTGTGTTCCGATGAAATTGTATTTACAAAACCAGGCAGCATTTCAGATTTACCTTTCTGGCAGGTTTTCCACATTAGATTGCAGTTTTCTATAAATGTGTCCATTTCAATGCTAGATCATAACCTCCCTCAAGGCAGAGACTTTGTCTTACTCAGACTCAGGAGTCTCCGCTCCCAACACGCCCTGACATCAACTGGAACGCAGTGAATAGCTGTTGAAGTACCACCTGAGCAAATGAACATAAGGATGGGGAGTGAGCAGTGCTTACACCCTGCTACAAGGCTGGATTCTTATCAGAAAGTGTTACTGGCTGTGAGTTTAAGAAGCAGGCCAGGTAGCGTGGGGAGGAGTCATTACAAAACCCCACCTCATCATGACAATTGATAATGAAGCTTCATTTTCTAAAGTCTTTCCCAGTTCTGACGTTCTATGACATGTGAATCATCTCCTAGAAAAATGCTATTGACAAAAATTAATTTAGACAAAGAGAAGAATTCCATCCCAGCTTCCTTTCCTCCATTCTTTAATGACTCCCATGGAAATGTGCAGAAGGCAGCCAAAGAATCATCCAAAGGTCTCTAACGTTGTTCAAGGCTTTCAAAAACATTATCTTATTTACTTACATCCCCCAACACGTCCCTCCCACTTAGCTTCAGATAACTGATGGACTTTTCATAAAGGGAACCTTGGATAAGATCCAGATCCCTCTTCCCAAAATTCTTCCACAGTTAGCTGTTCCTCAGGCTAAAGACTAACAGGATCAACTTAGCCTCACAGATCTTCCATACTCCTTCCTGACACCCTTATCTGAAGATGGCATATCCTTAGCATGTTCTCCAAGTGCTGCCTCACTTCCGATCAACCAGAATCCAGAAGTCCAGAATCCATGGTGAATATTGGGTTCACAGGAGAGAACAAGACTTGTCTCAGCACGGATAGAGGGAGGTCACACACACACACACACACACACACACACACACATACACATATGTACACACATACACATGCACACAACACTCACTCGTACATGCACACATGTACACACACACGTGTGCACACACAACACACACACTCACACACCAGAAATCTTAATCTACTTTACTTTAGAGTTAATACATTTCTTTCCGTGAGATTATCCATGTGATCGTGAACACATTATTTAACCTCTGAACTTTAGTTTCTCAATCCTCAGCATTCCTGAATCATAAAGCTGTCATGAGGATTAAGGAATGGTGCATATTGAGCATTTAGCACTCTCTCTCTCTCTCTCTCTCTCTCTGTCTCTCTCTCTCTGTCTCTCTCTCTGTCTCTCTCTGTCTCTCTCTCTTTGTCTCTCTCTGTCTCTCTCTCTGTCTGTCTCTCTGTCTCTGTCTCTCTCTCTCTTGCATATAGTCAGCTCCCCAGCTATTACCACTAATTTATTATGTGTGTACTCTCTGACCCTCTCCAAACCCTGTGAGAGGTTAGTGAAGGCAAAGAGAATGCTCTCTTTCTTGTCGGTGAGGAAATGAAAGCCCCAAACGTTAGGGCATTTGCCCAAGACCACGGAGCTACCACAGCATGAAGCCATAATTGGACCTAGGCCTTCTGACTCCTGAGGATTTTCCCATCATATCCAGCTTCTTTGAGACTTTACCTATTTTGAAAATAATATACTAAAGTAACCCATGGGCTATTTTAAATGAAATGGTACTGTGACTAACATGAGATTTGAATTTTTTCATGGAACTACAAGGTCAAAAAAGCTGGATATTTGGGGGTCACCAGATCTGCCCTTAGCAATGTGTGGGCCACTGGACACACATACTCCTAAATGTTCTCATCTATAAAGAGAGAAGTTTGGTCAAGATTATTCTTAAGGCGCCATCCAGCTGCACCATTTTATAAGTTTTTCCTGGATTTTCAGTTCTTCATGCTAATAGAGAGAGGAAGTACTAGGGTCATTGAAATTCACAGCTAATCCCCCAAGTTGTCTCTGAATCCTTGCCCACCAGGCTTTCATCCTTCCGTATCAGTTACTGACAAGTGGATGTAATTGATTGGTTTCAGCTTGATCTCCCTTCTGATCCTGTCCATCCTCAGGAGGAAAGGGCTAATGAGTAGAAAATGTGCCAAACAAGGGAGGGAGGGCATCAATGAGCCACGAGTTGTTTATTTGCTTCTTGAGTTACCGAAGGTGTCTCCACAGTTTTGCCTCATGCTACGAAAAGGTGTGTTCCTGAAGGAGTCTTTGCAAACCAAGTTTCTGTGAACTAAATCACATGTATTATGTGGTGCGGTGAGTTGATGAGTTGAATTAAAACAAAATGAAACACAAAACAAACAAACCAAAAAATCCCAGAGCTGAACCTTTGCCTGCTTCCCTCCAATCTTTCTGTTGTTTTATAAAGTCAGATGAATATAATTTTCCTTTTCTGTCAAATGGAAGCAAGGCCAGAAAATGTCCTTCTGTTGAGAAAAATGTTGGATGGAGCGTAAATATATACAAGTGGAAGCACTCAGAAAGGCTCAAAGTTTGATGCCTTCAATTTGGATGGTAGTTTGCAATTTACGTATGTTGGGGAAAGATAGATTTAAAAATTAGTGGAATTTCCTTAAAAAGGGAAAACCTGTTCTGAGTATGAAAGTTGGGATAGATGATAGAAAGAATAAAATCTCAGTTAGTAGACAGAGAGGAGATGATAAAATCTTTCCCTATATAGAAAATACCAAATGTTTCCAGATTATGGTTTCCGTAAATGACAACGAATGTAGATTTGTCACATAGGAAGCTGCAGTTGGCTCATTATAATTACTTAGAAGCTATTTGCTAATCTGGTTATAAAACAATTGTTATAAGTCCAACAAGTGAAGTAGTATGTTTACTGCTGGAGGCTGCTTCTCTGGCACCAAATCCCAGCTTCGGTTCTTGGTAGCTCTGTGGCCTTAGGGGAATTACTTTATGTCCCTGTGCCTCAGTTTCCTCATTTGTAGAATAGAGATAACACAAGTAACTGCCTCTTGGGTAGGATCTAAAAAGTGATTATTCATAAAGGTCTTAGAACTGTGTTTCCATGAATTATGTGTTAAGTATTACTATCGGTGACCTTATTTCTATCTAAATGTACCTGCCATGCATACCTGATTTCTGAACACTGTCTTCTCCTAAACTTCCAACACTGATGTGAAATAGAAACTATTATTACTTTCCCATTGAGAGGGAGTGGGTCTCCCATTCAGGTCCTTCTGACTCCAAATACTCTGCTCATTCTAGATGTGTGCACACCTTCACCCAGGTCAAGGTTGAAGTATCAAGGGACAAGCCTGGCTTGGCTCCTCAGCCCTCTGAGGATGAGTCTGACGCAGCTGTTGTCTTAACCATGGCAACCACTGACCATAAACATGTACATGAGTCTTGCAAAGCTTTAGATGTGTTGGAAAGCCCATTTCCTTTTCTTATTTGAAACATATTTATTTGATTACCTTTTTTAAGAAATAAGAAACAATCAAATATTTGGACAACTGACTAGCACTTATGTGTTGTTTTGTAGAATAGGAAACTCATCTGCTATGGAAGGGTTAACTTAAAATGAATCCTCTTTTCAGGTTTATGGGAATCTTCTATTCTTTTGATGTAACCAAATTCTCAGGCTCGCTAACAGGACAGGATGGCCTATTTCTTCACATCCTCACCAATTCTGGGCTATCTCATTTAAAAATTGCAAAGCCCATGGACGAAGTAATTTCTCATTGTGACTGCAAGAGAGGTTGACTAGCTTTTTATGTTTCTCGACTATTGGCTTTTCATCTTCTGAGAACTATCTTTTTAAAATATCTTTCCCAGGTTTTTATTAAATGATTTGTGTACTTCTTATTTGTTTCAAGGTACTAATTGCAGATTAAAAACAGCAACTGTGTCTTTCATATATATTTCAAGTATTCTTCCAGCCTATTATGATAGCTTTAGCCTTTAAAAACAAATTCATTATGGTTGCATTTGTTTTTGATGTATTCTGAATTTCTTTAATGACTTAGGACCTTTCTTTCACTGAAAGTTTTATAAATATTTTCTGAACTCTTCTAATATTTTAGATTTTTTAAATATTTAAATTCTAACCTATTTGGAATGTTTTATATACTCTTAATTATAGTTCCTTCCATATACATACTCAATTATGTTTGCACTATTTGTTAATAAAAATACCTTTCTATAGAATTGAAATGCTATTTTTGCTGTATATTAAATATATGGTCCCATCAATTTCTTAAATTCATATATTTCATTTCTTTTATTGTTTTTGTTATTCTTGGGTGATAATCTGTATGGTTTTAATTACATGACTTTGTACAAAGTTCTAATATGTAGGAAGGAAGAAAGCATGCCCTCTTCACTAGTCTACTTTATCTTTTTCTATTCAAGGATATTTATTGCTATATTAATTTTAAAGTTATTATAATCAGTTAAAATAGCATTTTAAATCAAATGGCATATTCTCGTTAATTTTTGTAATGATTGACATTTATATGATGTTAGTTATTCCTATAAAGGAACATATAGTTTCTGTCCATTAGTTCAGGTCTTATTTCATATCCAATAAAAAATATTTTGGTTGTTTTCATTATAGATTTTATGGTTTTCTTGTTAAATGTATTCTTTGGCATTTGTAAGTTATGTCTATTATAAATGGTACTTTTGTTTTGTTTTTTTTCATTTTCTTTTCTAACTGGATATTTCTAGTATAAGGGAAAATCTTAATTTTGTGTGTTTATATTGGATTCAGGCACCTTATCAACTTACTTTATTAATTTTAGTACTTGCTTTTGTTTTCCAAGGTTGGCTTTCCTTCCTTCCTTCCTACCCTCCCTCCACCTTTCCTTCCTTCTCATTTATTTCCTTTTTAAAGTCTTCATCCAGTCAATATTCAAATAAAAGTTATTTTATTTTCTAACATTTCTGACATTCTTTATCTATTCTTCTTGTATTCTCTAAAATCTTCAAATCAATGTAAACCTGATATCTCTGACTTATGATTAACTAATGAAAATCATTTTAAGCATATCATCATTTAATTTGATATTTGCTATTGGAAATTAGGTTTTCTTGTGTTGAATGGTTTTCTTCTATTTCTTTTTCATGTAGAGGTTTTTGGGTCAATGATGATTGCTTTATTTGTAGAGTTACATCATTTTTCTTCTTTGATATTTTTTGCCATGATGAATTATTAGCATGGATTTCCTGATACCAAAACAATTCTGTAATATTGGTAATGGTATATTATTCTTAGATACTTGTTTGCATTCCATTTCCTACTTTTTCAAGTTTTAACATTTATGTTTACAATGTAAAATTAATATGTGTTTCAATTTCTTGGTATTATGTTTATCAAGTTTTGATATCAAGCTTATGCTTTATTTTTAAAATAGTTAGAAAGCTTCCATATGCCATTTAGAACTTTGAATAAGTCTTGGAAGTATCTTCTGTTTAACGGTTAGATAGAAATTTAGCAAGGAATTAGAGCATGCTTCTCTTTTCGCTGGAATAATTTGGAAACAGTTCATATTTCCAACCTCTTTTTGTATATTGGTAATTTATATTTTGCTAGAAAACATCAACTTACTCTACGAATTCAAATTCATCCCTATGAAATTGCATATCTGTGTTCACACATACCATCTCATTTCTAATAGTTAATTTTTTAAAATTTTACTTACCCTTATTTGCCAGTGATTTATATGATTTATCTTTTTTTTTTTCTCTTCTTCTGAGGTACTTTATGATTTTCCCTTAATGTCTTACACAAAATGTTTACTTCCCTTTCAACATTTTATCACAGTGTATTACATAGATCAATTTATCTATATAATGAAAGTAATAGAATCATAAACTGATACAAATAAACGTCACACTAAAATGTACATCCAGCTGTTTTGAGAAGAGGAAGATCAACGAGAGCAAGGATACACAAGGAAGTTGCTCATGAGTGATATGGCTTAGGAGTTGAAAGCAGAGAGGGAGGGAACAAGATTTCCCAGAATGAAATGAGCTAATAGGTCCGTCCACAAAGAGAGCGCCCAGTCAGTTCATTATGAGATTACCCTTTGCGTTAAAGGGAATTGAGCTCTTCCTGAAATAAAGAAAGGCATCTCAGGGAATAATTGAAATGGAAGGACTGTTTCCGTGTCCAGACTGTGGCTTTCAATAAACTTTCGTTTAGTTCAGTGGATCTAAGAAAATCTAAACTCTGAAACAACGAGAAGAAGAAGAAATGCCTGCTAGGTGCAAGGTCATAAATGTGGCTCATCCTTTTCACAGGAACTCCTGCACTAAACCCACAAAAATGGGGTGACAACGTGATGCAGTTTTTCTTAAGGTGTAGAGAAGCTTCATATGCAGTTGAAGGAAGGTTACACACATCAATGGCCTGGAGGCCAAAAATTCAACCCAGTGAAAGTTTTCAGAGTAAATGCCCCTATTTAAGATGAAAGAGGACAAAAGGAGGGAGCAACTTCCTTCAAATATTTGTCTTCTAAAATAATAGTGTGCTAAGAGAGTGTAAAAGTAAAAATATTTTGTGTTTTCAAGACATGTATTTGATTTATATAAGGAGTCAATACACTTCTCATGTTCACAAAATAACAAAACAAGTACCTCTGACCTCAGCCTTTATTTGTAAGACACGTTGCCTCAAAGTGTGGGATAAATGGTTTTCATTCAAGAGAAAGAACCCAAAGGAAGCATTTTCGTCTTAAAAGAGCCCTTTGCCTTTATTCAGAGGTAAAAAGAAAATGCAAAATGAAAGGACCCTTCTATGTCATGTCAGCAGATATATGATATTTCCAATTTTCTTTTCACGACCTCTCAGAAAAACAGTCTCAAAAGTGCTGTTCAACTGGAAAAAGAAATTGCCCAACAATTATAGATTCATTCAATAAAAGGTGTGTGGTTTCTGGAAAATGCAGCAACAACAACAAAATATACCACACTTTGTTACCATTTTAGTGAATTATAAAGAATTTCTTGAATGCCTAATGCTTTGTAACAAAAAGTAATTTTTTGCTAATATATTCCCTAGACATAAGGCATTTTGTTATATTGAATTGCATATGTTAGACCAAAATACTCTCTTGTCCAAACTTTTGTAATTCCAGAGACTGCCTGCAAGTTTTTATGTATGTGAAGGAATTTGCTTATGAGTCGTTGCAAACAAGTTTTTCTTTTTCTTCATGAGGAGGAGTGTAAAGGGACTTCAGCTGGAATGAAGTTGGAGAAATGCAAGGCAAAAAGAATAGCACGAATTGTTGCCTATTTGATTCATAAATACTGAAATGAGAAAATCAGAAAGGCTGAATTTTTCTACCATAACAATTTTTTAAATGCTCACAGCAATTTACTGAGGCACAATTTGCAATAAAACACAGAATCATGATTGTACATCTTAATGCATTTTTCCAAATGCATGTATCAGTGTAACCCCACCTGGTTAAGATAAAGAACAGTGTACCCCTAAAAGTTCCTGTCTGCCCTTTCCATTTAATTCCCATAAAAAGCAATTATTATTCTGATTCCCATCATGGTTGATTAGCTCTGCTTGTTCTTAAACTTTATATAAATGGCATTATACAATAGGTACTCTTTTGTGTCTGTCTTCTTACACTCAGCATGTTTTTGAGAATCATCCATGTTGGTGCACATATTAGTGATTTGTTCTTTTTATTGGTATTTCTTTGGATGAATATACTACAAGATGTTTATCCATTCCCCTGTTAATGGACATTTGGATTGTTTCCAGTTTTTAGTTATTATGACTAGCATGCCTTGGATAATTTTCTATAATTCTTTTTGTGGAAATATTTATTCATTTATCTAGGCTACATAGTTAAGGATGGACTTGCTGGATCATACAAAAAGATTTTTTTAAATCTCAGAATTAAGAAAAATTTTAAATATAGTACAAATATTATTTTAATTCAAAAATAATGATATAGATATCAGAAGTCACACAAAAAACACAGCTAATATTATTATATACATATTTCTAGCTTTTGCAATAGTAGCAATAATATTTATAGACATGAATGTGTATGTGTATGGAGAAAGAGAAAACATATTATGTTATGAATTGTTACCCAAGAAATAATGTATTTACACATTCATCTTGCTCTTTTGTTCATTTAACAATCTATCTTAGACATGTTTTCTTCTCAGTGCACTTAGATATACTTCATTCTTTATAATGACTTTATTCACTCATTCTGCAAATATTTATTTGTTATGTTCCTAGTAAATTCAGGCAGTATCCCAGGAGCTTTAAATAAAGCAATGATCCATGTAACAAAATTCCTTCCCTCAAAGAATTTACATTTTAGTGGAAGTAGATAAATAATAAATGTGTAAACAAGTGACTATACTGCTGCAATTAACTTCTGGGTAAATATCTTTATGGGAGTATGTTAAATATTTCTATAGTTAAAATCCACACAAATGGAGTCACTGGATTAAAATACACATATTTTAAATTTTAAAAAATATTGACAAATTGACATATTCTCTCAAAATTACTGAAATTAGATACTTGGGATAATAGGCAGAATGATGGAGCCCCAAAGATCTCCATGTTTTAATCCCCAGAATCTGTCAATATAGCTTCCATAGCAAATAGGACTTTTCAGATGTGAGTAAATTAGAAATCTAGAGATGGAAATATAATCCTGGATTATCTGGATGGGCCCAATATAATCACAGGGTGAAAAAGAACGGCATGAAAGTTAGTGGAGTGAGAAAGATTCCACTGACAATTGTTGGCTTTGAAAATGGAAAGAAGTCACCACTCAAGGAATGAGGGCAGACTCTAGAAGCTAGAAGCATCCAGAAAATGGATTCTGCCCTTGAGCGTCCAGAAACAAATTCAGCCCTACTGACACCTTAATTTTAGCTCAGTGAGACCATTTCAAACTTCTTACCTCTAGAACTGTAAGATAATAATTTGTGTTTTTTTAGCTCCTAAGTTTATGATCATTTGTTACAACAGCAATACGAAATTAGTACACTGAGCAAGGGCTTTTGCTCTCAAAGCTGTGTAAAGTGTGCATTCTGGAGCTGGGCTTTCTGACTTTGAATCCTTTGCCCAGACACTTAGTAATTGTTAGAGCTCAAGCAGTTTTAACATCTTTATGCCGATATTTCCTCATTTTAAATGTTGGTATGATTTTAATAGTCTCTGCCTCATAGTTTTGCTTGTATTCCTATGATTCTTTTTTTGGGGGGTGGGGGAAACTGAGTTAGTATATGAAAAAATGCTTAGAACAAAGCCTGTTATATCTATGTAATAGTTAGCTATTTTTATTACAATTACGTAACTATTTCATCTTCCACTACTGTAAAGTAGAACGAATGCCAAATATTTGGATATATTGTAATACTTTCCCTTATATTACTATGTCACATAGTAAATGGTAAATATAAATAAGTGTGTGTTTGTGTATATATAACTCTAACTCCGCTATTTCTTTCCGTATTTGTGTGCATATACACATACACATACACATACACACACACAGTATGTACACACAGATATAGATATTGACCCATGAAAACACTGGGCACCAAACATGCAATAATGAAAGTGCTCAATAAATGCTATATTGAGCCAGCTCAGGGCTGAATAAGCTTCATGCTGAGTCCAGTCCACTGGGGACCAAGAATATCTGCTTCTTTTTCTTCTGAATTTCATCCAGAACAAAAAAGAATGAAGCAAACACAACCAGAAAAAGCAGTAAACCTTAGTCATGCGCAAAGGCTAATTCATTTCACAAATAGCGTCCTTGAGCACTGTTTTCCTTCCCTTTCTTTGGAAGCAGGGCATTTCCCTAAAGAAAGCAGAATGGTCTTCTTCTGCCTTGAGACGCCCTCCGCCAGAACTCTCATCAGGTCTGTTTCCATTCCCTGTGTGTCTTCTAAGGTGGTAGTAATTATGGTGCAATCTTATCACCTAATCATAATGAATTATTGGTTTCATTAGGACAGAGATTTGTGGCCCTGCTCTCCTGTCTGGATTGCAATAGTTTTAAAGCAGATAAATAAGGCCTGGGGAGTCTTAGCCATTCTTTTAAGTTCCCTCAATGGGAAATGCCAGCTGCTATCTTCCTCATGAATCTGGGCCCAGGGATTGTGTTCTTGAACATTCTGCTCAGAGGCCGGACAGCGCACTGATGAACATGGGGTTGTTAAGGAAAGTGCACCAGAGGAGAATGTGTTCTAGCCCAGATTTGGCTATTATAGGCTCTTTGTCATTGGCCAAGCACTAACACTGTGAGTAGCTCTGTAGTTTAAACTGTGGGGAACAGTCGCGATGCCCTCCAGAAAAGGCTGCTGGGGGATCAGATGCCATGACCACGTTTAGCTCATTGTACCCACTGATCTTTGTGAGGTCAATGACCTCACCTTTGCGTCCCAGGGTGGGGCACAGTGTCAGACGTGTAATAGGAACTCGATAACTTATGAATGATTGAGTAAATGGGATACACAGATGTAATGTTTTAAATTATAAGTCACTGGGTAAAAATAACATGGTGTTATAATTTTTATGATGTCTCTAAAGATCTGCCCAGGTTATCAGAAACACCAAAACTTACAGTGAGACGGAGTCTGAGAGGGTTTCTTGTGGTTAAACCCTTTGGCAGAGTCATCCAGAAGCTCTCTGAACCCTGTTTACTCATTGCCAGAGCCAGGACACTCAATGCGTCCCCAACAGCCCCTTATCTCAGACGTTCCTTCCAGAAGGGCTTGTCTGGTGCTTGCAGTAGAGGTGGGACCGCATGCCTCCCATAGAGCAGGTGTGTACAGCTTCTGTAAGTCTGTGCACAACATACAAAAATACTTAGCAGGTGTTAGTATGCACTAGTGTTTTGTTTTGTTTTTTAATTCCACAGCGTCACGAAAACAGTTTAATTAGAAGCTATTAGAGGTGATAATGAATTTGCCAGATCGCTGCACAACTGCTGCGGGGATTTTAAAAAGAAGTGAGTCTGGTTCTCTAAGGGCTAGCAGGTTGTTCCTTAGGGATAACCATTCCCAGGGTTTTAAACAGCCCAAGGAACCTTTCTTGGCTATTTACCTTCATGTGCAAGATAAAATCAGCTGCTCCTTTGTGTGCATTGTCTGCACCCCTCAAAAATGACACATTATGCAGCTTGAACTCTTCTTTAACTTTTTTTTTAATGAAAGGTTTCTAAGATTTTTACTTTTCTGATCATCTATCCAGAAGTCTGAAAATGATCTCCTGGGCATTTTATAATCTTTCTAACTTTTTTCCTAACTGCATCTTTCTTTCCCCATCAAATCCCCTTTCCAACCCACTACACGTATGATTGACTGTTGATTGATTGATTGATTGATTGATTGATTGATTGATTGATATTGCTGTATGATTGGCATCTAACATTAACTTTAGGTATACAACATAATGATTCAGTACATGTATATAGTGCAAAATGATCACAATTTTTCTAGTTAACATCCATCACCACACATAATTACACATTTGTTTTCTTGTAATGGGAACTTTTAAGATCTATTTTCTTAGCAACTTTCAAATATATTTATAAAGTGTACTCTTTATACATCCAGGTGTGTTTCTGTCACTTGTCTAAAAAACCATCTTTGGAACCCTAAAGTCTCAGAAATTCCCTAACTTCATTCCATGGGGCATAGAAAATGATAATATCGGTATGAAACTCAGGAACAAACAGATAAATGTGCTTGTGGCCAGAGGTGACTGTCAATATTTTGCTGGACCAGGTGGGAAACTTTTGACTGAAGAATGTTCCAGTTCCTTAGCTTGACCCTCAAGCTCTTTTCCCATAACCGAGTCATATCCCAAGACATCCACTTCTGCTTCTGCCTCACCTTGTTTTGCATCTTAAAGGGATAATGGTTTTATCGTGCCTCGCGTTCAATGTCTTTAAAACCATATATTTTTTATGGTTTCATATATTTTGTCCTTTGTCTGTTCCTTTGTTTGTTTTCAGGCAGAAAGGTAAATCCTGGCCCTGTGTAGTGGGTGTTAGGTACTATTTCTTCTAATGTTCTTCCCAGTGATTTTATTTTCCTGGCCTCAGAGAGTTTAACTGTATCCCAGAACAGAGCCCGATAATATTTATAGGAATACAAAAATATCCATTACCCAATAAAATAAAATTTCTGGTACTCAGATAAAAATTACTTGGAATGCAAAATAACAGGAAAATAAGATCCATAATGAAGAAAAAAGGCTAATCAGTCTAAACTGACCTGGAAATGATACATACAGGTGTTTAAATAAGCAGAAAGACACTAAATCACTTAAGTAGATAATGGAAGAAAAATGTTTTTAAATCCAAATCTAACTTCTAGAGATGAAAAAAATTATGTGTGAAATGAAATAAATCAATGAATGGGACCAATGGCAGGTTAAACATTTCTGAAGAAAATATTAATAAATACAAAAACACATTAAAAACTGTCCAAAATAAAACACAGAGGGGAAAACAAGAGAATCAAACAGAAAAATAAGCAGAACACCACAAAACAATGTGTAAATGAATGGTTGTAGCTTTGTTCCAATAAAATTTTCTTCATAAAAACAAGTGGTCAGTCTACAGGCCATAGTTGGTTTATCAATATTTTAGATGAAAGCAGAGATAAACTCATGTGTTTAACCATCCATGTTGAACTGAAAGTCAACTGAGCCCCCCAATAAAATAGATCCATTTATGATTATGATGCCTGACCTAACAGGCACTAAATGAATTAGTATTTGTTTAATAAATGAATGCATACATCACAACATTTTACTGCATAAATAATGAATCAAACCAGTTGGATAAATCCTCAGAAAACATGAATCCTAGAATCTCTTCTTCCGAGAAAACTGAACCTACCATCTTCTTTTTCCTCAAAGGGTAGAGCCCGATGCAATGTTTACATCTGGTTTAATGTTTTTATGAGACAAGAAAATAGTTTTTGAACGTATACTGCAATCATTTTCTGGAAATGGAGAAAGAACTTTCTTTCCATTTAACTTTAATGAGGTAGATGTCCTTTATTTGAAATTCATCAATGTTGTGAAAGCCATTCCTGGTGGAAACACAGGTGCTGTTTCTCCATAAATTATTTGGGCCTCTGCAGAGCCCAAGCAAAACAGAAACGGCAGGGAGTTTACAAAATTGTTTTCTATATTTGAAAATGCTACCTAAATGGAAAATGAGAAGGAGAAGCATCTGGCCAAACGCAAGATTGCGTGGAGAAAGGAAGAGGGAGGAGGCAGATCTCAGTAGGAATTTATCTCAATTCAAAACACTTGTCTTCCCACAGGGAAATTTTGGATTATTTGATAAGATAGCAAACATCATATTATGGAATCATAGAATTGCAAATTCTCATGAATGAACGGCCCTTGAAGACCATCTATTCTGATCTAAATTCCATTCAATGTTTGAATCTTCTATACCATATTCCACCACATGGTGATTTCCCTTGTGTTGGAGAACCTCAGGGACCAAATGCTTACCATATCTGAGATGCCATTCTATATTTATGTCACTTGCTGGTTCTTTTTAATATACATGGAAAGACTATCTTTACTCAAATCCATTTTCTGTTTTCCTGTAGCACAACCAAGAAATGGAGGGTATTGATAAGGAAAGGTCTCAGAGGCAATCACAACTAAAGGTGGGGCATAGAAGAAGAAGAAGAAAAAGAAAAATGGACATGCAAGTTCATTTGTTAGGATAGGATATTTGTTTTGTTATTGCAAGTTGTTTGAGCCCCTGAAATTTTTTGACATTGAGTTTCCTCACTTATAAAAAGATAGTATTAAGCTAAATCAATGCTTATTAAACTCTAGGGTATATCAGCGTCACTTAGAGGAATGATTAGCATCCAGAGACTTAGGCCCCACACCCAGAGGTTCTGACTCAGAAGGACTGGGCTGGGCCCTAAAATGGCATCTCTAACTAGTTCTCAGGTGATACTGATGCTGCTTCATGAACCCACAGGACGCTCTGGGGACCACATGGCCTGTTAGAGCTGTCTCACATTGGACTGGAATAGCTGGGCCTTTGTGCTCCCACCTCAATCAGCCACTTGACATGTTTCCCTGGGAAAAGCATGACTTGGAGCTATATGGCTCTCTTGAGGCAAGACCTGAAGCTTCTGACCCCAAAGGCTATCTAGTCACAGCTCTTTCAGAAGCTAAAGCACTAGATCCTTCTTTGAAGAGATGTCTGGATGGTGCCGCACAGTATTTCCCAAAGTCCCTCCCTTCTGCCACTCGTACCCATGTTTTCATGTTTATTTGAGGAGTAGCCTGTGCTGGATTCCTGAGAGATAACTTAAAAAGAAGACCGTTAGTGAGACAAGCTACAACTCTTACCAGGGCAGTTAGTGTCGTGGCCACAATTGATACTCACCATCTCCATTTTCTGTCATTCACTCTGTATCATCTTTACCTACAGTTACCACCTCTGCTGGTCTTGGAGGCTTACCTTATGGTAAGGCACAGAGCATCCTTTGGGGAACATGAGCCCCAGGTCACTGATCTCTTGCCAGGCCAGAGTTTCTGCTCTTATGTATTTACCATCACCGTTGGGTGATGGATCAGCCGCTCACCAAACATGTTCCTCCTTTGCTCCACTGTGTAAAAGCAGTTATACCTCTTCCTCATGACCAGGGTCAACGGTCTATAAAGACAGTGATTGCTCTTCTTGCCTGCTGGCCCCTGGATACAGGTACCTGAATGCGTAGGCACAACCGTAGCTCAATATACAACTCTTGTTTTGTGCCCGTGTGGAGGTAGTCTCCCTTTGGGGATTAGAACCCGTGACAGTGCAGAGCCTACAGTTGCAGGAACAGGAAGCCCAAATTCTCCCAGTGGATCATTGGGAGTGAAAGTAAGAATGCCATACGTGCTTCCACTTCTTGGTCTCTTGACTCATGTGTTATTTGTCCTGAAGACACAGTACAATATAAAGGTCTTTGATACTAGGTGTGAACACAGAAACCTTTGAAAACTATTCAGAAACTTCCTGTGTCTCCTTATCTCACTCAGGGTGCAATCCAGGACCCTTACCATGTCCTCAGTTTGACTTATTATCTCTCTGACGTCAGCGCCTACCACTTCCTCCTTTTAGACACCCCTGTTCTAGCTACCATGGCTTCTTGACTTTACTGGAATAGGCCAGATCTGTTTCTGTCTCACAGATGTAGCACTTGACCTTCATTCTGTCTGGTATGCTGTCCCCATGCTACCTACTGGGTCACTTATTTAACTATGTCAGGTATTTGTTCAGATGTCCTCTTCCTAATTAGGCTTTCCTTTGTCACCATATTTTATTTTTTATTTCTTAATTTTTTTATTAAATTTATGGGGATGACATTTGTTAGCAAAATTATATAGGTTTCAGGTATGCAGTTCTATAATACATCACCTACATATTGCCTGTGTGTTCCCCAACCAGAGTCAGTTCTCCTTCCATTACCGTATGTAAGTATTTGACCCCTTTACCATATTTTAAAATTATTACATTCCCTGGACTCTTAATACTTTGTATTCCCTTTCTGTTTTACATTTCTACTTTTCTACATAGTACTGATTATCATCTGATATTCCATGCATGTATTTATTTATTTTCTGTCTCCCCTCCACCATCACGTAGTCTCCATGAATGCTGGTGGGTTTTTGTTTGGGTGTTTGTTTTGTTTTAGTTTGTTTAGGTATTAATATTTACTCAGTGTTTAGAATAATGTCTGGTACATCGTAGGTGTTCAAAAATATTTGAATAATGAATAAACAAAAATGGAAGATTTTATTATCTGTATCTGTAGTCATTTACTAGTGTTGATATAAGAAGGTATAAGTAGGTCTGTGAATACACAGGTTAAAAAGAAGGATCCGCTGGACAAAAATATGGAGCACAAGATTTGGACAGGTGTATAGGAACTGCATGGCTTCAGCCTCGTTTTCTCAAGGCTTTTTTCATTAAATCCCTTGTTGAAAGATCAGCTGAAAATATGAACTAAGAGTAATGTTGAATTTTTGGTAGCTTCTGCTCGATTTTGGCTTAGAATTTCAGCCTGTTGGAGTCAACAGGAATTTGTAGAAGGACAAAGTGATTTATGGGAAAATAGCATGTATTTTTCATTAGGAGTGCCTTCCCACTAAAACCAAGGACAGCCATTTAACATGGTTGATACTGAAAAATTTAAGAAATTGCAAGTGTTACAGATTATAGTCAAGCAAGGGAAGTTCAGATGTCCCAGTGTGAGTGATATTGTGGCTCCTTTTATTCCTGTATTGTTACCAAATCAAAAAAAAACCTATTATGTGCCAGATATTGTGCAGAGTACTACAGACACCAAAAATAGATGTGACAAAATAGAAGTCATTGAAGGATTTAAGCTTTAGAGGTAGCAACAGACAAATTATCAGTGGCCCAAAAATGGAATTTGTGCTAATTAAACTGGTAGGCAAGAGAGTTATAGGAGAAAAAAGGAGGTGAGTTACAGAAGGCCTTGTATAGATAGTGATTTCAGAGTTGGACCCTGATGGATAAGTATTACTTTGCATGGTTGGAATGAAAGGGATTTTTTTTCTTTTTTTAAGCAGTGGAGGATATCTACATCTATATATCTATATTTATCTATCTATTGACAAATAGATAGATAGGTGATAGATAGACAGATGATAGATAGATAGATAGATAGATAGATAGATAGATAGATAGATAGATAGATATAAATTGATCCATAAAACAGTATCCTATGGTGAATGAATAGCAAAGTAATAATTATGATAATAGCAACAAACTATTTTATGCACCAAATAGATGCTACGAGGTGTTGTAAGGTCTTTATAGCTATACAGCGTGTGCTTCTCACAGTAATCCCAGAGTAGGTACTATCATTACATCTATTTCACAGATGAAGTGGATTAGTCTCAATCCTTGGAGAAGCTAATGTCAAGATAAAGTTAAATACACAAGGATTTTTTCATATGTTTGTTGGCCATCTATCTGTATGTCCTCTTTAGAAAAATGTCTCTTTATGTCCTCTGCCCATTTTTTAATTGGGTTGTTTGTTTGTTTTGGTGTTGAGTTGAATGAATTTTTAAAATACATTTTGGATATTAACCCCTTATCAGATGTATCATTGACAAATATCTTCTCCTATTTAGTAGGATGCCTTTTGTTTTATTGATTGTTTCCTTTGCTGTGAAAAAAATTTTTTAGTTTGATATAATCCCATATGTTTAGTTTTTCTTTTACTTCCCTTGCCTGAGGGGATATGTCAGTAAAAATATTACTAAGGTAATGTCTGCAAATTTACTTCCTATATTTCCTTGTAGGGGTTTTATGGTTTTGGGTCTTACATTTAAGTCTTTAATCCATTTGGAATTTATTCTCATATATGGCATAAGGAGGTGGTCCAGCTTCATTTTGTTGCATGTGTCTGTCCAGTTTTCCCAGCGCCATTTATTGAATAGACTGTCTTTATCCCAATGTAAATTCTTGCTTCCATTGTCATAGATTAAGTGACCATATAGGCACGGATTTATTTCTGGCCTCTCTATTCTGTTCCATTGATCTCTGTGTCTGTTTTTATGCCAGTACCATGCTGTTTTGATTACTATAGGCTTATAGTATGATTTGATGTCAGGTATCATGATACTTAACACTTTGTTCTTATTTCTCAAGATTGCCATGGCTATCCGGGGTCTTTTATGGTTGCATATAAGCCAATATACATAGGAAAAAATGCTCAACCTTACTAATCATTAGAGAAATGCAAATAAAAACCACAATGAGATAGCCCCTCACTCGGGTAAGGATGACTATCATCAATAAATGAAACAACAAGTGCTGGCGAGGATGTGGAGTAAAGGGAACCCTTGTGCACTATTGGTGGGATTGCAGATTGGTGCAGCCACTATGGAAATCAGTATGGAGGTATTTCAAAAAACTGGAAATGGAACTACCTTATGACCCAGCAGTTCCACTGTTAGGTATCTATCCAGGAAAATCCAAAACGCTACTTCAAAAATATATATGCACCCCTATGTTTATTGCAGCACTATACACAATAGCCAAGACATGGAAACAACTGAAATGCCTATCGGTAGACGACTGGATTAAGAAACTGGTACATTTATACAATGGAGAATTACTTGGCCATAAAGAAGAAAGAAATCTTATTTGCAACGATATGGACGGACCTAGAGAACATTATGCTAAGTGAAATAAGTCAGACAGAGAAATACAAATACCATATTATCTCACTTATATGTGGAATCTAAAGAAAAGAATAAATGAGCAAACTAATCAGAAACAATGTCAGAGACACAGAGGAAAAACTGAGGGTTGCTAGATGGGAGGGGGATGGGGAATAAGAGAGATGTGATGGCATTAGAAAGCACAAATTGGTATTCAAAATATTGCCATGAGGATGTGAAAGACAGTTTGGGGAATATAATCAATATTGTTGCGAAGATTTTGTAGGGTATTTGATGGGCACTTGTCTTATTAGGGAGACCACTTCATGGACGGTGTAAATGCCTGATCACTGCACTGTACACCTGAAGCTGAAGCTGAATAATAATGAATGTCATTTACAATTATATATATATAAACAGGATGTGGAGTACAGCGTAGGGAATAGAGGCAATGGAACTGTAACAGCATATACGATATCAGAGGGGTAGTAGATTAGGGGAGGTGGTTATCACTTAGTGAGGAGTGTAAATATCTAGCTATTACATTATTTTTTACACCTGAAACTAATTAAAAAACAAGGATCAATTGGAGAAATCCCTGTGAGGGGAGGCCAGGAGAACCATCAGACTATGATGAAGGTCTAACCTTTGTGAAGGTACGTAGGAAGGAAGGAAGGAGTGTTGAATGAAAGAGTTGGAAGCTGTGATCAGTTGAGGAAGTTTCACATGGTGAGTGAGGAGTCCTCAGGCCAAAGACAGAGACGACAGCTATGACAGGAGTGCCGTGTCCCAGGAAGGGGTCTGCAGGACGAGCCCGGCTGTTTTCCGTCATTTCTTGGCAGAATCTGTGGGATGCACAGTCTCAGCACGAATGTGGGGGGGTATTTCAGAGCGCAGCATCTGGGACCACTAGCCCATGCTATGCTCCCTGCACTCAGAGATCTGAGAGGTATATACTCATGAAGACATAGAGGACCGGGAGAGAATTCCACTGAGGCCACAGAGATAAAAAGTGTCAGAGTCTGTCTCGGAGTTTGGTCCCACTCTCATGCCTAAAGCATAGTACACCTTCAAGTAGGAAAAAGTCATATTAGATTTCTATTTGAGAAAACTCATGCTGGTAACTAGGCAACGAATGGAATAACATATTGAAGAGAAATTGAAATGGAAAAGACCAGAAAGGAGGCTGATGCAGTCACCTAGGGAAAAAAATTTTTTTTTTTTTTTTTTGAAGATCTAAATAAAAAAAGAGTAACAGGAGAGAGCAGGAGCATTTCAAAGACATTTAGTAGAATCAATAGGATTTGGTGACTGCCAAGACGTGGGGAAGGAGAGGGGAGAGTGAAAAGAGTAGAAAGATGTAAATGTTTCTCGTGGTAGGAGACTGAGTCTATTTCCTGAAGTTGAGAATATAGCAGTGGCTTGGCAAGAAGAGTGAATTCTTGCTTTGGATGTATTGCGCTTGAGAGGCTATTATGTGTCCAACACTTTGCTAGGAACCTGGAACCCTCTATACTACCAAAAAGCATATGTTTGTCTTTTGCTAGATTTTTATTATTTACTACTATTTTGTATAATTCACTGGAAAGTGAATTAATAACACTGGAAGAGAGGTATGTTTATAAAAGTGAGCACTTTATTGGTGTTGAGATTGATGCTTGGGTTGGTCAACGTCCCAAGCTCATATAGCTTATGAGTGACAGGGTTATTGTAAATGACAGTTGCCAGTTTCCCGCTCTCTGCAAAAAGCTTTATCCTTTGGATGTAAGAAGATACAAAGTTGAAGATATAAGTAAGAACCTAACTGAGGCTTTGAACAACAGATTAGAAGATGAAGTTTCACCCTATGAGAAAAGTTACTACTCACACTGAATATCATGTTAGAATTTTCAAGCTCTTTAACATACTTTCAAAACACATCATCATAATAAACCTGTAGGATACTCACGGAACATTCCCATTTTAAAGGAATGTAGGCACCTTGCCCAAGGTCACATGGATCTTGGATCAAGGAGCCAAGGTACGATGTCAAGTCTTCGGGCCATGTTCAATGGGTGAGTTATGGAAAATTCTTGAATTTAGAAGTGGGAAAATTATAGCAGCGCCCAAGGAGGACTTACCTTGTGTCCAAGATCAGAAAGAACTGGAAGTCAGGACGGCCAAAGACACAAGTGCACAGAGTGAAGGCTGACATTTCCTTGTGACATGAACACAACTTTACAATTAGGATGTTACTGCAATACTTATCTGCAATAGCATGAAACCAAATGACAGACCTGTCCCAACCTGGTGCATTAAGCTTCACAGGTGAGTCACAGTGGCTGGACGGTGCTGCAGTTCACAAGGCAGTTAGTTGTGTGACTTTTGTCAGCCTGTTTTGATACCGACTCGATGAACGGTGAGATCTTAAGTTCAGACACAGGCCTCAAATCTCAGATATGTGGATAGAACAGTAGGAACAAAAGAAACACAATCTCAAGGTGGTTATCCAGTGACAGTATTCAATGTTTTCCCCCAAGAAATACATTTATTTATACATTTATATGCAGAGGGTGCCAAAAAATGTATACACATTTTAAGAAAGAAAAAAATTGTATAAAATTGTAATACTCGATATATATACCAATAACAAAAAATGAATACATGTGTATACATTTTTTGGCACCCCCAGTATGTAATAAAGAGATGGTAAATGAGGAAGAAAGAAGTGAGAAGAAATGTAAGAGGGGACAAACAACAGTCAAGGCTGATTGCAGGATTCTACTTGGGGGGAAAAAACTCTTTTATATAAAAGCCCACCTTAATAGGCATATTTGGGGGCATAGTCAAAATGTGCCATTGTAACTCAGAGAGATCATTGACTCACCCTGCATCAGCACCACAGAGGAATTCCAGAGTTTAAGAGGTGCCCAAAGGGAAGGAAGGTGGGGCAGTAGAGAAAGAAATGAAGGTGGAATGTTAAAGCCAGGGGATTAAAAAAAAACAAGTGGGCATTGAGAACTACCTGTGGCAGGTATGAGAGAACTTTTAAATATCGTCTATATTTACACCTTACATTTCCCCCAAAATATACCATCCTATTATGTGTCTTTGTGCCTTTATACTTCCTAGACCGTCTGCCTAGGATTCTTTCCCTCCAGCTGTACATACATTTATGTTTAAATATCCAAATAAAGGTTTTTCTCCTTTGTGAAGCCTTCTTTGATGCATTACAAGCAGTGCTACTAGCTGCTTCCTCTGTACTGCCCCTGTCATACAGTGGATCTCCCCACGATTGCCCTTCTGGGATTCTGCATGCTGACGTCTGCTTATCCCCCTGCCCCGGAACACACTCTCACTCCATGCCCTCGCTGAAATCAAGATCATGGCTTCCTGGCCTCCGTCACGCCATTGCAGAACACACGACCGGGAGCAGAAGAGGCTTCCAATGCATACCTGCTATTCTAACAGCTCCTTTGTCTAACTTGTGGGTGAAACATAAAAAAAAAATATATGGCCCATCCTAACTTCAGATTAGAAATTTGTAAAAAGTTAGGACCATACAGTACGAAGATAGAGTGATTCTGGGTATTAGGATAGAAAGGATTGTAAGGAGGTAAAGCATTGTCGAGGACCAAAAAGGATAGTGAGAAGAAAAACTAATCGGACAAGAGAAAAGATGATCCAAAGAGAGACGATGGAGTGATGGGACTGAGCCCAGCTCCCCAAATGACCTGTGTCAAAGGCAGTAATAGAGGGAGGTGGTGACAAGGACATGGCAATGGCCTGGAGAAAATGGCAGCTGCAAAGCTTCCAGCAGGTGCTCCCTTGAAGGACAAGTGTTCCGAGCTGCAGCAGAGCTTCTAAAAAACAACTCCTGAAAATCAGAGCAATTGGCTGCAGCCCAAATGCGTGCTAATGACTCATAATCTGCCAGCTATGAAGGTGGAAAGTAATGAAGAGAGATGGAGGAAGAAGGAATGTGGGAGAAGGGGAGACGGGGCCAAAGAAGGCAGAACAAAGAAGAAAAAGAAGGAAGAACAAGGGGAAAAAGAGGGAGAAAAGAAAGAAAAGTACTAAAGATGGAAAGAAGAAAACCTCATCAATATACAAAGCTGAACTTTGAGGGAGATGTCTCTTGTCTGACTGAACAGGTTTCATTTCTTCTTGAATTAATAGTATCCACATATTTCAATATTCAAAAGAGATGGCCTTATGGAGGTAATCAGTGCTGCCAAATTCTACATGTATCTACATTCTTTCTGAGATATGTTTTAAGTAGACAAACATGTCTTATTTCCTTCCTCCATCATTTTTATACAAATATTATATATTTTGCATATATACTATGCATACTCTTCTACAATGCACTTAAAATACATCTGCAAGTTCGCTACTACTGCATAAACAGCCTCCTTAATTTTAATGGCTACCTTGAATTCCATAGAATGCTTGTATGCAAATTTATTTGTCTAGTATCTTACTGATGGACAGTTAGATTGTTTCAATCAGCTGAAATGTAGCAGTGCTTTCTTGTGTGTAGACACACAGACACACACAGTTTCAAACATCTGGTGATATATTTGCTGACTAATGGAATTTCTGCATCAAAATACATGGGCTTTCCGATTTTGGTGACTATGTCCAATCACGTCTACCGATGAGGTAGCATTTTACATTTTCATGACCTCTATGATGTCTGTGCCTCATTCCCTATCATTACATCAAAACACTATGTTTACGCTACCAAACTCTTGGGTCTTTGCCAGTCTTGCAGGTAAAGAACGGCATCTCTACGCAGTTATTTCTATTTTTTTGACGTCAGTTTTACATAATTCAGTTATTGTTATTTGGGGTTCATAGTGCACTCTTATCATTAAACCTTGCATATCTTTCTTTGACTACATTTTACTTATTTAACCACGTAATTAATTACCATAATTACATGCATGATCCTCACCACACAAATCCAAAACTGAAACATTAGCTGGATATACCTACAACTAAGCAGATGTCCTTGAGACTTCACTTGGATTTGTTTGCCACGTCTTCAGGAGCTGGCATTCTCTATCCTAAGGGCGAATACAAGGGAAACCTCACCTCCTGGATCACATGCGTGTTCTGCAAAACTGTCTGACAGAAGTCAGACAGTTGTACCTCTGCCTTGCCCCTGCTGTCTCACCCACCCACACTGATGTCTACTGCCACCCGCTGCGTTCAGTCTCTTGACAATCTCCCTGGAAGTCCCACTGCTAAGGTGATAGACTAGAATTCAGCGACAGGGGCTCTTACATTTGTCTGCTGCAATGGTGATGAGAGAGATGCCACCATCCCAACCACAGTGACCAAAGCTATGCCCTCTTCCTGACATATGTTCCCTGAGATAGGGGCTCCTTTGCACTCACAGAGCCGTCCCTATGGAGAAAAACAGGATTTGCTAACACACGATGGAGAGAGAGGACCATGGGAAAGGGTGTAACTCCTTATTCGTTGAAGACTGGTGAATGGTTCTCAATGTTTCACCCCAACTCATACTCTTCCGTAAAACTAAAGGACACATGAATGTCCCTTTATACATTGTATCTCACCTTCCCTCCCATCCCGTAACGACCATCCCCAGGGCCATCCAACATGTTATAACTGGAAACTGCTCTGCCTGGGAGCTTACTGATGGAGACCCCACACTTCCTCTTCATAAGCTACTGACCTTAGAGTGTCCCTGCTAATCTACATTTTAGTCTGTACCTCATCGGAGTATCTAGTGACTTGAAACCCACAAGAAACTACTACATTTACTATGCTCTCTCTCCAGGTCGTATTTTTAAAGCTCTTCTCTTTATACCCATGTCCACACTAAACTTTACATGTATTTGTTTTTCATTTTGTTCACTTATGTATCTTATTGAAAAATTCTGAAGATGGACGAATTCCAATACTTCACCTTGATTTTTAAATGTATTTTTTATTGAGGTAACCTTGGTTTATGACATTATATAAGTTTCAGGTGTACAACATTATAAATAACATCTGTATTTACTATATCGTGTTCACTACCACAAGTCTAGTTTCCATTCATCAGCATACCGTTGACCTGTCCCAAATACTTCACCCTCATGTGACCTGGGGAGCCTCCAACCGAATGAGTTTTGCCACTGTAAAATAACTGAACCTAATCTCAGTTTAAATTTAAACCCTGCCCAGAAATCTTTTCTCGTGTATTTATAGTTATCCTGCTCTTCCAACCTTTGTAAAGTCAGACCCCTCCCTTTTCCTCTCACTCTTAGTAAATATCACTTTCTTCTATTTTACAAAAACATTTAAAACCATTAAATTGAAAGTATTTGAAATTTCCATCCTTAATTCACAAACCCACATTAGTGAATATCTCTAGTGACACAAGTGGAATCAACTTCAATAGAGCAGTGGATGTGAGGGAGCCAAGTTGGGCTGGGTTTAAGAGTGTTTCTGGGACAAGCTTTTCAGCCTAAATATTTTAGCATGAATCAATAAGTGAACAATAAAGAAATGAATGTGGGAAATAAGGCCTGGAATAAAATGGGTGCAGATTAAAATGTGTTTGTGTACTTTGTTAACTCATCCTCCTTCTTGACCTTTTAGAAGCATCAGACAGTGGTGATCTCATCTCCAAACACTCCATTCTCTGGCTTCCTGATTTGGTACTAGCTTTCTAGCTTCTACTACCCAACCATGAAATGTTGGTGATTCTCAGTGATTATTCATAGACTCTCCTTTGGTCTCATGATGTTGACACTAGGCAACCATATCCATTTTCTGAGATCCAGTAATAATCTACTTGCCAGTGATTTTCAAGTTTGTATATATCCTACATGGTCGTCTCTTCAGATATCCAGGCACAGCTATTGAATGGACATCTCCACTTGGGTGTTGTACAGATGCTTCATATCCCTCAGTGCCTTCTCGGTGTCATTAGGGTATAGCCTAAGTTCTACCTTGCATGATCCGGGCTCTGCCATGCCCTTCCTCGTCATCCAGTGCAGTTCACACTCATTGTCAAGTCCCTGGCAATACTTCAGCTCTCCAAATGGGCCACAAGTTTCTGGTGCTTTTTCCATTGCCTGGAAGACTCTTGTCATCTCATCAGCAGCAGCTCTGTGTCTTGTTCTTTCTCATCTTTAGGCTTTTGGTCATATATCAGTCCCTAGGAGAAGCTTTCTTTGACTCCCCAGAGAAAATAAGCTTCCCTGTCTTACATTCCTATGGTGGGCCCTATTTCTGTATTACACACCATCCCATTTCTCACTACGTTTTAAGCTCTATTTTCTTCAGAAAACTATAAACCCACAACAGTGGGGCTGTAGCTGGCTCATTGATGGCCATGTGTCTAGTCCCTTGTGGTAGTGGACACTGGAGACCCCCACTCCTCATATTCCCCTAGGGCAGGACCTGTATCAGTAACACCTGGCCTCTTTCTTGGCCCCACCCCAATTCTACTCCCACACTTATTTTTTCTGAGGGACAGAAAAGAAACTCAGCTGATTAATGAATCTGGGAGAAGGATGTGTGGAAATGTCACTTCCCTCCTTTGGTCACTTGGCTAACAGACTAAAATAAAAGCAACATTTTCCAACAGCTTTATCAGGATATTTTGATTTTCATCTCTCAGGTTATTTTAATCTATCTCACAACTGGTTCCAAGCTCAGGCAGAGAATGGGAATTCTATTTATTGACTCCTCCAAAATGGCAAAATCACTCAATGGCTGGCCCATTGTAGCTGTATACCTATTGAATAAAATTATGAAAGAACTTACTAGTGAATTAAATTTGAAGTTATGAAACAATAAGAAAATAAAAGAGGGCTTTGGAATAGAAAGAAAAATAAAAACAAGGATGGTACAGAGGAAGGGGAGATGGCAGCATAAAGAAAATATTTAAAAAGAAGATTATGCTAGGATATGTAATGCAGGTTATTTCTTTAATCTTGAAAATAATCCTGGGTAGAAAATAAAGAAGAAAGGTACATAATTAAAGTAATGGCCAAAAAAAAAAAAAAGTTGAGATAAGATTCATTTTTCAGAATAGCATATCCAGGGGGCAAATCTCTATATAAAAATCAGAAGTAATAGAGTTAGAGTTGCAAGGCATTTAGAGACTATGTGGTACATTTTGTTTATTGAAAGGTGAGGAAACAGTTTCTCAAGGTCGCAAAGCAAGTGGAAAGCAAATCTGAGACCCAAACCAGGTTTGTTTGGCTTTCAGCTCAAAGCCATTTTGTTTCCCTATGCTGCCTCCTTTAAAATGTAAGGAAGCTAAAGAAAGTTCAAAAAGAAGGCTGTACTAGGAAACTGGGAAAACTGAAGGAATGATGAAAAATGTAGCATGAGATGAGAAAACTGAATAAAAAAAGAAAGGAGTCATTTCTAATTCATAGATGTTTTACTTTATTCATCATTTAGTATCTGTGATTTAATGGTGATTTGGCACCTAGAACAGGAGAACAAAAACTAATGAAAATATGATGCTGACAATTTCATCCATCAATCTGAAATATAGAGTCCCGGCAGGTCTACATTCAGGATCAAAAGTCTTTGTTTGGAACAGCCCAGTATGCTCAACCAAATACCAATTTTTCATAGTTCTCTCATCTAAATTAGAAAAAGAAATGTCATCTGTCTATAACACACACCCTGTTGTCATCTGCCTTCCAAAGAAAAATAAGTCAGCCACAAGTTAAAGGGACAAGCATGTTATTTGGGGGTCTTTTTCCATTTTCCACAAGAAGTAGTAGAGTGGGGGGGGGGTAAGTGAAATTCATTCTCATTTCAGAGTCAAACATTGTCATTTGCATTCTGTAGTTTTATTTGTTGACATTTTGAGATAACAGCAGTATGGAGTCATTAAAAATAGACCAAAACTGATATGTATTTTCAGGGTTTAATTTGATTATATCGCATGTATAATGTATTAAAAGCTTATAATGTACCATGTGTGTCTTTGGCCTTATGAGAATATAGTCCTTGTACATAATGTCTGGGGAAGCAAGGAACCTGTACAGGTACATGCAATTCTATACTGAGTTTATCCCAATAAGCATGAAGCAGGGAAGAGAGCATTGTCAATAAAAATAATTACCTTTTGTGTGTTTTTTCCTGAGCTGTTAACATTTGCCAGGTAGTGTTCTAAGATTTTACGTAGATTTCCTCACTTAACCCCCATCACAATCCTTTCAGCAATGCTGTATTAATAAAACCATGACCCAGATGAAAATTCTGGGGCAGAGAGAAGGTCTGTAGCTTCCCCTAACTTACAGAGCTACAGAGACACTGATTACATCCCCGGAGCTTCAATAACATGATTTGGAAGTCATGCAAAAGAAATCAGAAACTTCATTTTATGGAAATAGAGTTGTAGTACATTAAATGGCTTCTGGGGGCTCATGTAAAACATCAAATCAGGCATCTTGGGGATGAATTTATGTACTTTTCTCGAAATCACCCACAAGCAAGATAGCAGTTTCATGGTGGAGTTGATATTGAACTTAGCCCATGAATTTTAAAAAGATAGTTGGTAAAGGGGTGGCGTCCCAGGCCAAGGTGAAAGTAAGAGGTGAGATAAAGATAATGGAAATACTGGGGCATCTGGGAAGGAAAAGGCAGACTAGGTTGGCTCCTGTGGGTGAGAGATGAGCTTGATAAAGTAGACAAGGCCCGTCAGCAAAGGCCTTGAGTATGAAGCTAAGACGGAGGACAATTGCAGATTTTCCAAGGCTCCAATTTGTCCTGGACTGATGACTGGCTAGTTCTAAATCGAACCCAGACTTCCCATTTTTTTCAGAATAGACCTACTCTTGGCAAAGCTTCAATTCAAGAACCTTTTAGAAGTTCATTAAAAATCTTGAAAGCTTTTTCAAATGCCAAAGGGCCTCAGCACTCCATTTAAATGTAAATATACTTGAGAGTTTAAATTCTAAGATTTAAGAATGAATGGAGGAAAGTGCTTAGAAATAAATGTGGTTTGGGAAAAAGAAAGGGAAAAGTGATGAACTGTGAGGGACCCAGGAAAGAGCTCAATGTACCCAGTGCAGCAGGCTTTCGGGAATCATTGGAGCCGTCACTGCAGTTCCCTGGTACTAATCGTAAGTCAGGGAATTCAGAAGTTGACATCCGGAAGAAGAGCCGCTGGACATCGAAATACAAGAGAATAAAACCACAGAATGAAAGCTCAGCTGGGTTTGGGCAGAGTTACGCTTCCAGGTGGCTGTTTGTATTAGAAATCTGTCAGGTCTGGATCTGTGATGAAGGGATGAGTAACCGACGCTGGTCTACAGAGAAGCCCCGGTCCCATCCAGATGGCGCTCGCGGTGACGGTGCGACGATCCTAATCTTTCTTCCGCTTCTCAGTAGCATCCATGTCGACGCTCTCCTAGGACTTCCACAGGAAATTGGTTTTATAGAAGCTTGTCTTGAAGACAAAGGAGGTAATGAATGCTGAATTTTTTAATATTGCCATTTTGAAAAAAGAAGGCAGAGAAACAAAAAAGACAAGGCTAAAATATAAACTTGCCATTGTTTATAATGAAGAAACAGGCACAGCAGATATTTCTAATTCTTACCCCTCCTTTAATCTCTGAATCAATTTAGGAGACATGTGATTTTTATTTTATTAAATTCTATATTGTTCATAGAACACATAAGCAATACAGATATGTTTTTTCTGTTTTTTTATCAAAGTTGTGTATTCTGTTAAATACCTATACGATGTATGTTTCTATAAAGCAATATACTTTTTTGTCATAAAACATAAAATTATTTAATAATTAAAAAAATAAGAAATGAGCAATAAAAATGTATCGATAAACTCACCACAAAGACATAATATTATAACTGTTAATATGTTCATTCAACTTTTCTCTAGTCTTATTATAGATCATAAATGTACTCATTCACACATAAAATTTTTGATAAAACTGGAATCATGCCATAGGTAAATTATGTTTAAAGATCTACATTGTTTATAAGTTTCTATAAAACAATGTTGAGGTTCAAAATTTTTAGGAAAAAGTATACCATTTTCCCTGTTGACCTTCAGTTTAAAAGGTTGTGAAAGGTGTTTTCCATACTACTGGAAACCTGAGGGTAGAGTTATTCTGGGGTGGCACTGACCCCTTTTCTCTCCTCAATAAGTATGGAATCTTGCAGACTCAGAGCTTGGTTCTAGAAAGAGGAACGTCAACATTGGAGAACATCTCTTTAAAAGAAACACATGCAGTATTGGTGGAAGTATCCCTAGAAGCATGCTGTAAGGTCTTGTATAAAGAGGACAGTTGTTTGGTAAAAATTGAACTTTATAAATCCTGCAATACCCACCCTTGCAAGGGTGACACAGACAGCCTTGAGAAACCAACAAGGATTCTGGGGACCAAGGAAAGCCATGTTGAGTTAGTGCTACCTCTGCCCCTGTGTGGCCACCTCATTGCTGTTAGGATTTGGGTTTGGGGCCAATCAGAATGGACATTTAATATAATGATGCTCCAGTGTATTTACACATGTGAGTGTTTGTGTGATCATGTGTTTTCTTCATGCCAATTCACAGCTCACCAGAAAACCTGTGCTCCGTATACAAGCAGGACCAGAAACTTGAAATACCTCTGAATTCTCCATATTTTTATTATAAAATATTTCAAACATGCAGAGAATTGTACAGCACACTATAACAATGTACCCAATGAGGAGAAGTGACATGTGATAATTTTGAGGGTTTTTTTTGCATCTATTTACCAACGTGATTATGTGTAGTTGCAACTGTTTTTGTGCCCCTCCTTAAACCCTTTTCTCCCTTTCTCTAGATATAACCATTACTCTGAAGGTAATATGTATTCCAAGGAAGAGGGCTTTTTCTGAGAATGCCTGGTCGTTGTATGCCTGGTTCTACATTCGATGGAAACGTATTATCTTCGTGCGTCTCTAAACCGTTTGCAGTTAGTGTATCATTCTTACTGCCAACAATATATCTAGCTGGTTCTAGAATGCATTCCCAAGAATAGTCTTTCCAATATGACCTAGACTGCCAGAAATGTCCTTCCCTCTTTGGGAGGAATTCTTTAGGATGGGGCTAAGAAAAAGCTACTCAAGATTGTGTTCAGTGGTTCTCCCTGAGATGCGTGGTACAATTTTCTTGTTTGGCTCCCTTATTGGTGCCTGAAGTACCACCATCAATCCCCAAAACTCAACCATATCTACCTATGCTTCATGACCACAGTCAAGAATCCTGTCAGGAAGTCTCCAGTGATTTTTTTTTTCTTTCTATCCATGATACTGATTCTCCTTCCTGATATAACCTAAGTGAAGAATTGGTCCTGACAGGGCACATTGTCCTCTCTCTCTCTAGTGGTCCAAGATTTACTCTTACTGAAGTTTCAGGCATTGCCCTTCTGCAGTGCTCTGCATGCACTAATGAGATGGCTATTTAATGTCTCCATGTCTGTAGCTCTGGCCTCTGCTGGCAAGAGGGAAATCTGCAGAGAGGGACAGCCAACCTCATGCCCGTTTGTGGCTTCCTGTCGTGTCCTTCTCTCCCACATTCTCTTATAATTTTTCATCTTCAACCATCCAAATTCTTTCACAAGCATCAACTCATTGAAATTGCATAATAGCGTTGCAAAGTAGTCACTCATCCCTGTGCTTGTCACCAGAAACTAAGGTTCAGTGAGGTGAAGCGCTTTACTGAAGCATGTTCTCCTGGAAAGTGGTGAAGCCAATTCTATCAAAGTCTTAAAAACACCACCCCACATTCTTCTCACGAGAACAAATTTGTTCTAATTCTATTTTTTTTCTATTTAAACCAAGTGAATGTAATGCTTTGCATAGAATGAATAGTGCTAAGTCACTAGAAGGATATCAGATAAAGTTGTGTCAAAACTTAATAAACAAGTGGAAAATAAACAGTTGTAATCTACAGAGAGTCTGAATTCATATTACTTCACAAATGATTTCAAATTATAGTCCACATTAAGGAAAATGAAACTGGAAGTCATAACGAATTCATTAGGAAGGAGGCTTACACAGGAAATGTAATGTGGCAATCCAATCAGGAGCCCTGTAGCTGAATGGCAGATCTTGCCTTTACATTAAACCATTGCTGAATGAGTGCACACTATTCTACGTTAAAATAAAAGATTTAAGGTAGTCGTGCGTCATTTCTTATGCTTCTCCTATTTAACTGACCTTTTTGATTAGCCAGGCAATGGCTGGTCTCATTGGCGTCCAATAAGAGGATGCCTAATGCAAGTAAAACAACAAACAAATAAACAGAAGTCTCCGGATTTGGTGCCAGAGGAGAAGAAGGGAGATCCAATCCACAACAGGGAGAGAGACACTGCCTAGTCTGAGTTGTGGCTGCATTTCCATTTTGTGTTCTCTTTCCAGCTGCTTTCTTATTCTAAGGACTCAAGTGTGACACCCACGTCAGCCAGGAGGGACCTTGCCCTCTGAGAGTGGCCTCACAGCGAAGGGATGCTTCTGGTCCATTGTCTGTGGGATAAATCATGATCCCAATGTAGGCAGTGCATTGTGGGGAGAGTGTGGGGAGGCTCTATTGAACTGTAGCAAGAGTGGATGGAAAGCTCACAGTGAGTCTGGCACTTGCACCTCAGCCCGGGCTCAGATGCCCAGAGCAAATTCTTGTCCATCATCCAGGGTCAGTGAAGCCTGAAAGTGAGAGCCAAACCCACAGACACCATCTGGGGAAGTGGAAAGAACCTATAAAACAAGAGTCAGAAAAATTAGCTTTGAGGCTTGGCTGTGACTCTTTACAATAGGAATATTCTGGGCAAGTCAGAAAATTGCTCTGGGTCTAAATGTCTTTCACCTCTACAATGGGGATACTAATTTCTACCCCTCCTGCCTCAAACGTTCCTTGTGAATACAGGGAACAGACACTTTCCCTGCATTTCTTTTGGAGGGAAACTTCTGCCCTTCTCCCCATGTTTTCTCCCCATGTTTTGCTTCATTCTTCCGTTAGCAGCTCCTTCAAAGTGAGGTCAAGGTGCTGATTTGTACATGTAGGACATTGAATGAAGCATGTTATACTAGTGGCCCCAAATATCATTATCCACCTGCGGTCATCCTTGCTTGTCGGGAGTTGACTTGGGTATGATTTTCCTCCCAGGGAGGGCAGGTATCTGTGGCCTCATTTGAAGCTCAGGCATTTCTATCTATTGAGGAGTAGCTACAAAGGAATAGACTCCAGCTCCAAACCTCATTCTCACACTCCATTATATATGGAGCCTTGAATCATGAGAGAAAAGTCCAACTAGCACTACCGCGCCCTTTATCTCTCATCTGACGAGTCATGGTTTGTATAACTGCTTTGGTCAGAAACCCAGAGAATAAGGGTTAAATAGTCGTACAGCAAAAACCACTCCAAATCCCCAACAGGAAAAGATTAGAGGACGTATGTCCTATGAAATAATTTGTTCAATACAAAAGAGAATAAAAGGTACAAATGATGAATCGTGTCACTTCAGCATCATGGATTGTTGCAAAGGGTAAAGGAGAAGACATCATTTTCACATAGAAATGCAGAACTGTGATCTTGACTTTGTTTCCTTGACCCCTGCAGAGTTGTACCTACTACGCAGTGCAGCTCACTTCCACCAAAAATGCGACCTGGCTTAGATGAACAACCACAGAGATTTCTATTGAGCAACTTAGTATTTCAGTTCAAGCAGGCAATGTCAGACAATGCAGTTAATCATCCTATGCCTCAGTTTTCCTTTCTTTAAAATGGATTTCATTGAAGCACTTCTCGCATCAGCAGGGACTTTAGGGGAACAAATGAGACAATAACTAGGAAAGTTCTTTGTAAAGCACAAAACAGAAGTACACACACACATATACATATAGGCTGTACTCCACAGTGGGGTACAGCAGAAGAAATCAGTGGAATTGTAACAGCAATATATGATGTCAGAGGGGCAGTAGATTGGGGAAGGGGAATTATCAATTTGTGAGGGGTGTAAATGTCTATTACATTGTTTTGTACACCTGAAACTAAGAGAATTAAAAAGTTTTTAAAAGATGCTGCTACTCCACCTCGTATACTAGATATGTGCCACTCTTCTTTCTTTGGACAGGCTTTGTAAGCACCTAATATGAGTCAAGCATAGTGCTAAGATTTTGTAGCATATGGTCTTTCATTGGAACCTCACACCAACTCTTTTGAGATGGAAATTACCACCATCTCTTTACAGATAAGCACAAACAAGCCTTGGAGGGATGCCCTTCACTGGCCCTGAGGCCAGATGTGGCAGGCTTTCTGAACTCCTGAGTGAGTTGCAGTGAGGAAAGTCAGGTGGATTTGTTACCTCGAAACCTCCTACCACCTGTTTTAACCATACGACCTTGACTGAGGTATGATGATGTAGCCAGATGTAGATCAAGCAGAAGAAACCAAAGACGGGTTCCCATTTCATTACGCTGGCCATTCACTGCAGAGAACATCAGCAAGCCACGCAGGACCACATGGGTGTGTACCCGAGTCATTGACAAGGAGAGAGGGGAACTGTAACCATATATTTTATTGTGGTTCCTGCAGGGAGGAGTAGGAAAGACAGGGCAAGCCAGCTTAGCGTTGGCTGGCATCAACAATTTCAGCAGGGTCAGGAGCATAGGGGCTGTCCACGGTCGCCTGGTTCCTGGCCCTGGGACAATTAAAGCAGGTGTATCATGGTCTGAAGTATGATATCCTGATAAAGGAAGAGGGTGAGGGTCTTAATTGGCTGCCCACTAAAGAGAACTGACCAGCCTCTAGCCAGAACCTTCAAACTGGGTCAAGATAGTACACACAAAAATAACTTTATTACACCAGCCAATATTTAGAAGATACATTTGACACTTTATTATAATTGTATCTTCTTTTAAAAAATAATTAAGAAGATAGTATATGGACTGGCAATATAAAAAGTAAGTAAGAGATTCAATCTAGGATGAAACGTCAGCTATCCTGCTTACTAACCATATGACTTAGGACAAAATATTCTACCCCATTATATCCCCCATTTTTACAAATATAACACTAGAACTTAATTAGATAGTGCCTTATATTGAATTCTCTATATATGCTAGCTTTAAAAAGATCCAGTATCTAAATAAAGCTACATAAACCTGCGTTTGATACCTCAGAATAATTTATAAGATTTTGCAACCTTAGCGTACTCAAATAGAATTTAAATGAGAAATTATAACAACTCATTATAGAATCTAAGCTCGAGTTTATTGGAATGAAGTAGAAATAAAATGTAATTATAACATTTGAAAATCTTGGAATCTCTTAAACTAATAATAAAAAAGCCTCCGGTAAAAATTAATGCACGTTTATTTTACCGTATCCATCTTAATGATAGAGTCACTGAAAATTAGTGAAGGGTTTTTATCATATAGCCAAGATATTTTCAATATATTTTAGTCACCCATTGTCTCATTACTAATGCAGAAGTAAATTGCAAAGAAAAAACGTTAGACTAGACTAGAAACTTGAGAACCACCATTTTAGAGACAGACTCTTACAGTAAGAGAGGAAACCCATCGGTTAATATCCCTGAAGAAACAGTCCTCAGGCTTGCTGGAACATACCAGATTCAAGTCCATTTCCCTTAGTTGGGCTTGAGATTTTCCAAAAGACCAGACATCAGATATCGATTCAGAACAGAGTCAGAAATAGCCCTGTGAAAACCTGTGACTTCTACTTCACAGCACACATTCTGTAGTTTTCCATTTGTCTGGTGTGCTTCCTCAGTAAAGAAAACTGGAAAAAATAAATACTGGATGGGGGTCAGCTGTATGGGTTGCAGAAGTCACTCCTCACTTTGATTCTCATGATTAAAATGGGCTGAATCTGATACCTCACAAGAGTGTTGAGAGGTACCGTGTTTCCCCGAAAATAAGACCTAGCCGGACAATCAGCTCTAATGTGTTTTTTGGAGCAAAAATTAATATAAGACTTGGTATTATATTATATTATATTATATTATATTATATTATATTATTATATTATATTAAAGACCAGGTCTTATGTTATAGTAAGATAAGACCCGGTCTTATATTAATTTTTGCTCCAAAAGACACATTACAGCTGATTGTCCAGCTCAGTCTTATTTTTGGGGAAACACGGTAACTTGTGTGGCCATCATGGAGACTAGCACATAGTAGGTCCAACATATGTGTTTATTTGGTCTTAGTAGGTTCTCATTAAATGTTTAATGTAATTTATCTCTTGAGTTCTATTCTCTCAAGCACCATAATTCCTTCCAAGGTCTTAATGAATAGTTCTATTATTGTTCCAAAGTCCTTCATCTATTTCTAAAAAAGAATAGAGGTAGGAAATATGGAAGCATCCTCCATCTAACATCCATCAGATATGTACAGAGAGAGTGTCTACAGTGTTCTGTGTCTCATGAGATGCTCTCATAGATTTCTTTTCACAATCATTCATCACTTTATGCTTCTGTGTTGTCATTTATTAATATCCAAGTGCTTGATACTAATTATTTTGATGGGGAAAACAGAGAAGCTTCAGACATGGAGAGAAATTCTGTGTATCACTAAAAGCTTCTTGGAAGACAGAATCCTTTGAATGACAGAACAGTGATACCATTCTTTCTTGTCAAAATCCTCGGGTTGGGGTAGGCAAACCTGCCACTTGCCCCAAGCCAAGCTGTGCAGAGATCAATGTTTACACTGTGTGGGAGCACATATAAAATAAACGCCGTGGGAAGAAGGTTCACCATCTATTTTAGGATGCTACCTTCTATTTCAGACTGAACATGTACAATTTCTGTTTAGCAATTTCAGCTAATTGTTGGATTAACATTTTTGGGAACAGATTGCAAACTTCAAAATGGAAAAGATCATTTTAGGGAGGGAAGCTAGGCAGCTGTCAGGGAGTTGGAATTAACATACATTTGCATAACAGATGTACAGTAAGGTGTCTATGACAGACAATCACTGAATATTAATGCTATAGACAACAGCATCATTTGCGTAAATGCTGTCTGCTGGGTATTGAGGTTGGTGTGCTCTTTGCAGAAGACAAAGGGCCAGAGAATGGAACAGATGCACCCGATACGCCAATGCATCTTAATTTATGACATCCTCATGAAAGACCTTGTGGTGTGATTTCAGATTTTATTACAAATAATTTGCAGATAAAGGCACTAAGTAATTATCTTTTCCCCTACAGTTAGTCTCTCTCAAAGGAAGAGGGTTCATTTGTGGACTGCCATTGTAACACTCTCAGGAGAGTGGCATTCTTTTTATGAAGTGGGGGTAAGGCAAAGGCAGAAAAGGAAAGCGTTCCTGAAAGTCAACATTGTGGATTCAATAGATTTGGCTATTAGCATGTTGTCAGACACCTGTCACACAGCAACTCACCCCCAATTGAATGAAGCAGCAGGTGATTCTATGGCAGGTTTCAAATGGTATTTTTTTTTTAAAAGCGAATTAGTGTTGAAATATAAAACACGTTTTGTTAAGTCAATGTTATAAACATATGTTGAGCTTGTACTATGCTCATAGCACTGGCTTCCTTTCTTTGCTATCTTAATCAATTCTTTACTGTCTTCTGGCCAGTGTCTACAGCACACCCTCCCCAGTAATTACACTCCACAGAACTGTTTGCCTTCTTGACCTCCCAGTGCAGAACCAGTTCTTGATTGGCTAATTAAAAATGGCATGCATTTGATCAATATATATTTTAGCTTATAATATGTGCCAGACCTTGTACTAGGTGCTGAGAATGTAAATGAACCGAAAAGTTCACTGTCTAGTGAGGGTATCAGTCAGTCAATCGGTCAACAGATGTTTATTGAGTAGTTACTAGGCACCGGGTATTGTAAAGGGGCTGGAGATGCAGCAATAAACAAAACTGACAATCACTGCCTTCAAGGTTCTTTATTTCTGATTGCAGGGAGACAGTAAATTGATAATCAAATAAATAAGATAATGTCAGGTACAGGTAAAATAAGGTCAAGTGTGAGAGAGAGAGAGAGATTGAGAATGACTGAGCATAGGGTAGGTCTGCTTTATTTTGAATTGTAAATGACCTCTCTATAAAAATAACAATTGACCTGAATGGTGAGAAGGAGGCCGCCCTATGGAGCATCTGGGGTAATATCATTCAAGTGGAAGAAACAGCAAATGAAAGTTTCTGAGGCAGAGTACACAAGCATGTAAATAATTTTTTTCACAAGGAGGTTAAGTGCTAAGTACTAGGTAGTTCGTACATGTAACAGATGGGAACAAAGGAGAGGGCCCCTGATCCAGCTGCATTAAAGGAAAGGTCAAGGGAGATCCCAGAAACAATTCTTTTCTGCAGTCTTTTCTGCATTGAAGCCCAAGGCGTGGGAAGAGAGGAAGGACTCCCAAAAGAGAACATAGCCTATGCAGAGACCTCAGAGAGAGATGCAAAAAACAAGACACTTCCTGAGAACTGTATATTGTCCGCATGTGGCCAGATCACTCATTATTAAGACTAAGTGTCAGAATATAAAGCGGTAAAAGTGGGGTTAGGGTTAGACTGAGAAGAACTTGTGGGCTAAACTGTGGAAGATTTGACTCAAGGGAATAAGCAGTCTTCTGATTTATAAACGTGTCTGGAGAAACTAGAGCATCTGGTAGAAGGGACAATGCACCACACTAAAATACGTACCCCCTGTATTTTGGGAAACCTTTCATTTATGGGGCTAAACAGAGTCACTTTAATAACACAGATTCCTTTGATTGTCACCACAGCGGCTGGCCTGGATCTTTAACGACCCCCGAGTCCACCAGGGAGTGGAGAGGGATTGCCCACACCAATCTGCACCTTACTCTCCTTTCCCTTATCAGTGATATTTGCCCACAAGCAGTTCAGAATACCCATCACTGCCAATGTGTATGGGGCTCTGGGGGAGAACAGCAGGGTCTACCCCAGCGCAGGGCTCCTCCTGGCATGTCTAACGATGCCAATGCCAGAATCAGGCTTCCCTTCTGGGAATAGGGGTTGGAGATCCTTACCCCTCACAATGTCGTACTCAGTACAGAAGCTATAGCCACTGTGATTGTCTCTTAGGGACTCTCTTATGGGCCACTTCCTCTGTTTGTGCTTGAAGCTTCTCTCTCCATAATCCCTAATTCTAATTGCTAATATGCAGTCTGTACATACTCCGTGCCAAGCTCTGCGCTACATCCTAAACATGGAAGACTTTCTCGTAATGCCCCTTTGATATTTTTTCTCCATTTAATAGATAACAAACAAAACTCAGAATGGGTAAGCAATGTGCCCTGGGTCTCACAATCAGCAAATGAATGGACTCAATTTGGTACCCAGGTCAGCTAAATGCAGAGCCCCCATTTTTAACCACTGAGATATACTCCCTCTCCAGAGACCTCAGGGGTGAGTTAATGGGATTTAGACAAGGCACAGGCACCTACCAGGCTTGTCATTTTCTCTCTCCCTCTCTTCCTACTGAAGTCCCTGCCTTCAAAGACAAACACCTCCTGAGAGTTCATCTCCCAGCTCCCATGACATACCCAAGCAGCTTAAATCATAGTTGGGAGAGGAATGTCTTACATGTCATTCTTCAGCTTTATCCTGCTTATTAGTTATATCTATTTTAAGTGGTTATAGTCTTTCAGAAGGCACAGATTACAGAATATAGGGACCTTCTTTTCAGAATACTAGTCTACTTAAATTATCTTAAAATGTATCGTACTTGTATCTAATCTGTTTTTTGAGCTCTTCCATTATCCTTGCCAAGATCAATTATAGGAGATACTCACAAGGGGCAGAAATGATTCATTAAGACCTTTATCTGATGGGGAATGAATAGCGTAATGTGATGAAAAGGCATGAAGTCTGCTTCACATTCATAGTGCTTTGATTATCATGGAAATGATGCAAGAGATGAGGGCATAGCACAGCTAGAGATAATAGTCAGGGTTGTATTGGTCTCTAGTCCTTTCTCTCCTTTGGTCATCTAAATTTCATCTTCCCTGTCCCAACTACTATTACCAATGGTAATGCCAGTAGCCAACAATAGAGTTTGCCTAAAAGCCAGCCAGTAACTAGCATCATCACTTCCTCTTTTCCAGGTAGCATCTGAAGTCTCCATGTTTAGATTGTCCAATGAGTAAGTGGCCAGGTGCCATTCTGAGTGAGAAACTTCCTATTCTGCCAAAGTTATAAAAATATTGCTTAAAAACTGATAGGTATTGCCAGGGTCAAGGATGTCTCTGTGCCACTTCACTGCCAGAGCACTACCTTCTGAGTGTCTTTTTGTGCTTGATTTCAGGGAAGGCATACCTGACTTCATCCGCAGTGCACCAATGGAATAAGGAGAGTGATCCAAATTGAGATGCTCTATGAGTAGGGACCTAGCATTAGTGAGTCCTGTGATATACCTGTTCAAAAATGTATCTTTTGAATAAGAGTGGTCTTCTCTTAAAAGTCACTTAAGCTTAGGAAAATAGAGTTAACCAGTAATAGAAGGGCTTAAAGATGTTTGGATGCGTAGAGATTAGCATACATGTAGACAAAAGGCAGGAGATGAAGCTCTTATGAAAGAGGATGGATTTTAGAGTGCCATTTAAGACTGGACAACAAGTTTGAATCATACAATAGGCAATGGGAAGCCATATAAGTATTTTATGGGAAGAATGTCCTATTCAATTTTACTTTAACGAATCACTCTATAAATAATATTGGGAATGATTGAAAGAGAGCAAGAGATAATAAAGAAAACAAAGAAAATTTGGGAGATGGTTGCAGTAATATAGATGAGAAGTGATGAGACTAGTGTAAACTATGGTAGAAATTGGAAATGGAAAGGAAATTATGGAAACGTGGTAACTGAGTGCATGTAGATATAAGAAAGAAAGTAAAGACCAACATAATTACCAAATGTAAAGTTTGGGCAACTGTGGGGAAAGTGAGAATATTTTATGATAGTTCAAAAGATGATGAGTTTCCTTTTAGATATTTTAGCTTTAAAAAATGTTGTCCACTAACAATTGTATTTGTGGACCTGGAACTCAGTTGGTATTGGATTGGATCTCATTGGACATGTAAAAGATGTTGACCTAGAAAGTTTAGAATAGTAATGAAGCCTTAAGAAGTAGAGATATAAGTTTAAAAGGAGGGGGAAAAACATGTAGGATAGAATCCCATGCACCAAGAGCACTTATATGGCATATTGAATCAACAGCTCTCCCTGTTTTGACTTTAGGTATTGCTAGATAAGTAGGACTTCACAAAGGAAACTAACAAGGAGCAGCCACAATGGCAAAAATAAAAGAAGAGTGTGAGGCGTTAGAGAGGTGAGCATTTACTGGAGAAAGTAGAAAAGAGGGTACACCCTTCTGAGAGTTTATTCAGAAAAAGGACCAAAAGTACCCGTTTGATTAAAAAATGCTGGTATTTGGGACTTGAGTAAGAACAGTTCCAATAGAATGGTGGCATTAAATCTATATTGCATTGAGTTGAAGAATGAGTGTGGAATTAGGACACGGAGGCAGTCACTTTGGCAATGAATGTGAGAAGATTAACATGAAGGTGAGGAGAAGAAAAGGGAAATGGGTGGTTGAAAGTTTTGGGGTGTGTGTGTGTGTGTGTGTGTGTGTGTGTGTGTGTGTGTGTTTCAAATGAGACAGACTTGAGCAGGTTCAGAATCTGGTGGAACGTGTCTATAAAAAGGGAAATGCTGAAGGTACAGGGGAGAAAATGTCAAATCAACAGAGTGAGGCCCCTGAGAAGGCCGGAGGGGTTAACCTTATGAAGAAAGAGCTAAGCATCATCATTTTAACAGAAAGAAAGAAGGAAAGGCTACGCGGGTGAATTTGTAAGTTTCGTGACAGATACTTGAAGAACTTCTAGTAGCTTCAAGGGCTTCTAATGTCTCTTTAATGTCGAGAAAATAGCATCTGTTAAGTGTGACGGAGTAAGACGACAAAGTGCAAAAGCTTAAGAAGAACCAGCAAGGTTTGAAATAGATGTTAGGAAGAAAGAACTAGGCATGGACACCTAGAAGTGCCAGGCAGAGCTGAGTTTCTGAGCCCAGTGCCTGAACTCTTTCCACTGAACTATCCTGCCTCCTAAGTGGCCTCCTGCAGAGCTGTGATAGAAGTCGCACCCTCCAAATTAAGAGGGAACAGTGCTTTTGTCTGCAAAGCAGAATGTGCTGCTTTCATATTTGATCATCCGTACAGTTATCTTCCAGTCTTACCTTCCTTTTCTGCTCATCTCTCGCTCTCTGTGACGCTGTTTTAGAGACACTATTTTCAGCTAAATGTGTTAGTGATAACAAAAACACATTCAGTGAGTGAGTGAATTCTGCTCTGACAAAATGTCCTAGTATCACCACATAGCACCATCATCAATTTCCTGGGTTGGCTGGCCAGGGGCTCTGACCCGCCCCACTCGTCACCCCTTTCCCATTGTTTGCAGCTCAGTGTCCACAATGTCAGATAGGCTTATCCATGCTTTTGATAGCTGGACAATGACTTTGATGCGCTGAGGGAGCACTGTTTTAGCAGCTTCATCTGATTTCAACCACTTATAACACATGGAATCAGGCTGAAGTTTAATACAAGATAAGGAAGCACATTATAATAACAGCACAGCTGACAATGTGAGGTCACAATTCACCAGACACTGGTAATATATGGGAAAGAGTTGGGAGAGTATCTATGGAAAAATACAGAGAATATCCCTGAGTTAGAGAGAAAAGAGCTGAGCTAAGCAACGTCTCAGAGAAGGTAAGCTACTTAAAATAAATGCAGAAGTGTTGCACATGAGGGAGCTGAGGGTCCATAAATGTTAATATTCTCAGAAGCAACAGAGTGAAGATGAAAAAAGCATGGCCAAGGAATGGCTAGACTAATATCCTAGCTCATTTATTAGGTAGATGAGTGATCCTAAATAACTTACCTAATATTTCTGACACCATTCTTCTGTTTTATAAAAGGAAGGTGGTATCTGTTCCGACTGTTCTTCCAAGGCTATGTTGACCCATAGTGTAGCTACTAATCACTTGTGGCTAAGTTAAATTTAAATTAATTCAAATTAAACAACATTGAAAACAAATTCCACAGTTGAGCTAGCCACATTGGAAAGGCTCAGTAGCCACATGTGCTGGTTGATGGCTGTTCTATTGGACCGTACAGATACACAACATTTCCATCATCACAGAAAGTTCTACTTTTAAGGATGAGCGATAATCTGTAAAAAGAAAAAAAAAGACAAAGAAAAAAGTGCCCAGCATATATTGGGTACTCCTAGATGATAGTTAACTTTTTGGTCATTATAATTAATCTTAAAGACTATATGCCAAAATCTGCATTAAGTGTGTTACGTATGTTACTTAATGTAATTTTCACTCCCATTCCATAGAAGACTTGAAGAGGTCAAATAATTTCTTAAGTTGACAAGGATTCTAAGCTCTTATTTTTGAATGTCTTCAAAATCACACAGGAAACAATTGTCAAAAATAGATTTCAAATGCTCATTTGTCTGACCACAAACCTGTGCTGTTATATATCTGGCAATGTGCTTTTATATGCATGGAGAATAGCAGAAAAACTCCAGCTGTGGTGAAGGGGAGAGTAGGGAATTTTGATGGTTTTATGCTGAAGAGAAACGAACAGGGGAGGGCAGGCCCTTGTATGTAAAGAAAATAAGGGCTAAAGTAGATTGCCTCTAAGTTCTATAGTCTTGGACTCTAGGACTCTGAAAGGACTCATATTACATGTTCTATTCTGTCAGAAATAACTGGAAGGTATAATTATTTATTGAAAGAAATAGAGGTGTTTTCTCTTTTTGTCTTTGCCAATCAATACCTGCCTCGTTGAGGAGCCTGTGTTCTGAGGGACATGTAGAGAGGAGCAATTTGATCTTGAAAGCAAAGAAATAGCTTGGGAAATGGGTCCCAGTAGTTGAATATAAGATCTTATCAATAGGACAAATTATGCTTTTAGGATGTGCTATCTTTGCCCAAATCCTATGCTCCAGAGATAAGTGAAGACATTCAAGTAATAAGCACAACAGTGTCTTGTCAAACACATCCCTGATTAAAAGAAAAACAGAATGAACAACTACAAAGCAATTGATAATACTGTAACAATATAATAATTATTGGATGGATATATTATGAGTAAATTAATATAACAATACTGGTTATAGTAGTCAGGATAAACTAGGCTATGTGACAATAACAAATATATCAAGAAATCTCTGTGATCTAAGGCAAACAAGAGTTGATTTCTCACTCACCCCACAGCCTACCAGAGTTATTGTAGTTTTCCTTGGTGATTCTTTTCCAGATGGTGACTCAGGGACCCAATATCTGCAACTTGTGTTTTCCTAGGGCTAGAGAGTCATGTAGGATACTTAGAGGCCAAACCTGGAAGTATCTCATGTTAATTCTACGCACCTTCCATTCGCCTGAACTCAGTTACATAGTCCATAACTCAACTATCAGAGGTACTGGCATGTATTGCCTTGCTGTAGGCCCAAATGTGATGAACACATGGCCTTGTCTCTGAATCAGAGGTCATAAAACACATTTAGCCTACATGCATTTGCAAGCTATTTACTTACTTAAATAAAATAGCTCCTTTGCTTTTAAATAGTCACTCATTTTTACATTTTCCCAAACTCTTCTACTGAAATGCATCCTTCCCCACTCTTATCAAACAGACTTGACTCCTACTTTGTTAAGAATATCAACCCACCAGACAAAATTTTCACTCTCCTTTTCAGTTTGTTATTCTCCGTTTCAGAGGTGCAGGTTTCCTCTTCTTATATAAAGCCAAATCCTCTACATGAAGCACTGAGCGCCTTTCCTTTACTTCTTCCAGAACTTGATCTATTCATTTTCCCTCTCTTTCCTATAGTTTTACTTCTGTGTATTCCGTCTCTTTACTAAAATTGGTGAAATCTTTTTCATCCTAAAAACTTTCTCTTGACGCTCAGATTGCACTCCACCTAAAAGTACAGTTCAGGCTCTTGGTTTACCCTTCATTACACAGTCTTGGGAGAATAATATATACTCACTTCTAATTTACTTTTGAATATTTGTCTTCATAATATTTATCAAAATTTAATTATACATTGTAGTGTGTGACTGTTTATTGCTTGACATGAAGCTCTGCAAGGACCCGACTATAGCCTTTTTATTCACCCTGATTCCCGATGCTAAACCCAGGGCCTGATACATAGTAGCTGCTTCATAAATATTTGGTGACTCAATCCACTGCAATTGATGCAAACCAAAGTGATCAATTATGTGACCATTATTAAATCTAATGGATAGATGCCTGTCTTTACTTTCTTGGATTTCATACCATTGGGTGACAATTGTTCTTTAAACAATCTAACTCCTTGACGTCCATGACCCATTAAAGTCTTCGTTGTCTTCCTACCTCTGTGATGCAGCATTTTCAGTCTATTTACTAACTGTCTACTTCACATTGCACTATGAACCCCTCAAGTGGAGGTGCTCCCTAGAGAGTTATTCTTGGGTTGCTATTCCCCTTAGTGTTCATATTGCTAAAAGGATCATTTCTCCACTTTTAAGATTTCTACTGCCACCTGTATGCAGATAAAGTCCAAAATATATATTAATTCTAGACTTCTCCCTTGAGTTACAAAATTCTGAACCAAACTGCCTGTTCAATAGTATCTTCAAAATGCCTGTTGGCATCACAAAATCAACTCGTCCAAATCTGAATTCATGACTCAGCAAAATTGCTGGCCCTCCCTTACTCTGTATCTCGAGGCCATTATCCACACAGTTACCAAACTGAAGACCAAGACACCCTCTCCCTTTTCCTTCACCACCATCTATCCTTTCAATTACTGAATATGTCTACTTTTGTATTTCCAAATATGTCTTTTAACCTTCCTCTCTGCTCTACCCTTTCCAGTTCTTTCACTTCTTTCCCTCCTCAGGATTATGAAAAGCCTCCTGTCAAACTCCTTGCCACCAGATCCCTTCCAGCTAAATCCATTCTCCAAATTCTCCACGTTGCAGTTAAACTTTCTCAGAAGCAACAGTCTGACCATTTTACATTTCAATGGAAACCCCTCAAAGATGCACCATTGTATACAAGGTCTAAGCACCTTAATTACGATGACTCGGGCCTCCTATAATTTGACTCCTCCCTGGTCTAAGTTCTTGTATTTTTGTGTTTCTATCATCATGATTCTCATGATTAGTTTTCTGCACACACCCTGTTCTTTCTTGCTATGGTATTTTGCTTAAGGAAAGTTAAGCAAGCCCTAGCTAACCCCCCCTCATCCTTGCAGCCTAATCTCAGGCCTCACTTCCTCCAGAAAAATCTCTATTTTTCTGACCAATCCAGTTAGACACCAGTCTATACTATGCTCGTATAATGTCATATATATATATATATATATATATATATATATATATATATATGTATGTGTGTGTGTGTGTGTATATATATATATATATATATATATATATATATACATATATGGAGAGAGAGAGAGAGAGAGAGAGAGACAGAGAGACAGAGAGAGACAGAGAGAGAGACAGAGACAGAGACAGAGAGAGAACTTTGAATTGTATGGCGCAATGGAGCAGAATTCCTGAAAAAACATGTTGGGCTTGCCATGTGAATGAGAAGTAATATGTTATGGTGTTAAGTTATTGAGATTTGGGGTTAATTTATTACCCCAGCATCACCTAGCTAATTCTGAATATACCATGGTTAGCATATTACAAATGAAGAATGAGGCACAGAAGAATTAGGTCCCTACTATTCATAGAGAAAAAGCACAGTTCTCTTATCGTCTCCAGCTCTGACATTCACTGGACCTATTTTGCTAGGAAATATTCAAAGAACACCAATTTGACTCCAGAAGGAAACGAAGAAAATTATGGATAGCTCCTTTCTCTAAGTACAGCAAACATTTGTAGAATAAATGAGTTTGCAGTTTATAATCTGTTTTCCACTCAAGCAAAGCTGGTGCTGTTTCCTGTGAGCTGAGCAACTACTGGAGCTTGAATTATCCGTGAAGCCTCTGCCTCTTCGTCATGCAGCCTGGTCCACAGAGGACAAGTTTAGACACTGACGTGCAGTGAGTTCAAATTGGAGACCCAGCAAACCCGGCTGCACTGTGGTGGCTGGAACATCATGTGCCTGCCTATGTTCAGGAGCCATTTTGATGCCCCTTGGGGAAGAGCATCAAGGAAATGCGTCCTGCTGTGCACATTCAAGGCTCACTGGCTAGTCACAGAACGGCTGGACTTGGTGTCACACTGTGTCTACCGAGCCATAGCCAAGCGGAGGAAAGGCAGTGGGACAGTAAGGCTCAGTTTATGGCCTGCTATTTCCCAATGAAAAGACTGCCATATGCTTCTTGAGGAAAAATATAAATATATCAATCACATCACATCAAATATTTAGTCTTTCAACAGATGAGAGGTGTCTATAACTGGCTCCATTCCATTGTGGACATTTTGGATCATTGCCATATTTCATCTCTTAATTAGTTCGTATTAATTGCTTTGGAACTTTCTGGAATCTAAGCTTTCCTATGCTTAGTGAATTCCCCACCCTCCAAATGGTCCTGGTAAGAAGCAGAAGCTGTATCCCACCTTAGAAATCAAAGGCCACATTTATAGCCACTCTTACATCTTGGGACTTGGCACATGTCCAGCTAATCAAACGCACATAACACAACTCTGAACTGGGAAGAAGGAACTTCTGGGGCAGTGGCAGTGGTGGTAGCATGTCCATCTGTGAGAGGAGCAATACCCAAGATGACCACAGGAGGGACGTAAGCTGGGACATCCAGTAATCACGCAATAGCTGCTGCAGGGCCTGACCAAATTCATACTGGGCATGAATTGGGGTGGAATTCTGGTGGCTTAGAATACCTTGTTCTGGGCCATTTTCTGCCCTCAGTTCTCCAATATTCTTGGCAAGTCTATAATTTCCTAACAGCCTTTTAATAAAGTCCTTTTTTTCTTACATCAGTCAAAGAAGGTTTCTATTGTTGCTATTACAACTCTTTGCTGAAAAACTCCCTCACCTGCATGGCAAGAAAAGGGGCATTCTTAAAACAATTATTATAAATATGTTTGTTAATGAAATCTGTTCATAAAATTGGCAAAGAGAAATGGGCTCAGCTTTAAAAGTCAATGTAACTTGTAACACTATTGGTTTAATTTGTCATCTTAGGTCAGGAGTTCTCAACCAGGGATATTTCTTACCACCCAGGGGAAATCTGATTAAGTTTGCTATTATCATCTAGTGGACAGAAGTCGGGAATGCTGCTAAACATCCTACGGTACATAGGACAGCCTTCATAACGATGAATGATGTGGTCCAAAACGTCAATGATAAACAGGGTGAAGAACTATGTCTTAGATTATTTGAGGTTCAGTGGACCTTAGCACCATCTAATTCCATGGCTTCCTCAATTCTCAGAGCTTCTTAAGACTCATAGAGGAGACTCCTAAACTACTTTTCCATGTTTTATGAAGATTTTTATATTACAGTCTCTCTATACAACTGCTATTGTTAGCTCTGTACCAGGTACCACGCTGGTTATAATAAATAGGTTAAAAGCAAACAAACAAACATGGTGCTATCGTTCAGGATTTTTCACACAAATGGGGAAGGCAGACAACAAATAAGTAAATTAACAAGGAAATTCATATATAGAAAATGTTATACAGATAATAAAGAGGATAAAACCGGGGTTAAGTGATAGAAATTAACAAGGGAAAATCAAGTTGGAGAACATGGCCACAGAAGCTTCTCTGAGAAGGTGGCATTTACACCAAAGCTGGGGGAAGAACATATTAATGTAAATGGAGTCTTATGACGAAGGACCTGAAAGGAAGCCCGTGTTCGAATGGAACAGTGGGTGAGGGGAGAGCACCAGCAGATAAGACGTGAGGTGTAGAAAGAGGCCTGTGGTGTCTACCAGTCTATCGACAGTGATGCTATGGCTAGGAATGCCTGAGGCACTCACCTGGGCCTGTATTACTCATAGCGAATCCCCATAGAATTTGGTTCCCCAACTGAGGCTAGACCAGCCCTCATAGTTCTTATGACTGCAGGATGCACTTCAGCACTTCAGCAAAAGTCATCAGAGAACTCTGAGAAACAAGGTTTATTATTCACAAGTCCTAGAGAGTACGCAGCATGGCTGAAGGGCACATAGCAAGATCAGGGATAAAAGGAGAAGGAGAGTTTGGACCCAGGACCCTGCCTTTGTTAGAGCCTGAGGGTAGGGCATCTATATTTGAATAGGTTCCCTTTTTATTGGCTGATTTAAAGCATAGGAGTAGGGATTAGGGCATGAGAAGAGAGAAGTGAGGTCATTCAAGTGGTCAGTTATCTAGGTTACCCAGGGCTTTCTCTAAGGAGACCTTCATGTGTAACCTAGTTCCTTATCTGATTGTTTTATTAGGTTATAACCTACTACTGACCATATGTGTATTCAAGATGGCCGTCTTTTAAAATGGACGCCTCACACTCAGGCACTGACACTACCAGGCCATATCCAATAGAGCTCTGTAGGCTGTGCGGGAAGAGGTGGTAAAACTGTGGAAGGATTCTTCTGTTTACACACCCTAAGAGCTCTTAGCTATCTAAACATGGAGTTGCTTTGTACTTGCTCAGAATTATTTTTTAAAAATTCAATTCAATAACGTCAGTTATTTCACTATGACCAGAAGTCCAAGTTGACAGTTTTATTGATATCTAATAAATAAAAATGTAGACTCAATTAATTGTGTATTAGTCAGCATCATTCACTTAATAAACAAAAGGTATATGATCTGTGAGGGAGAAGTTTGAAAGCCTCCAGTCAAATCCAGCTACTTCATTTTATGCACTGACATACGCAGCGCAAATATGACTTGTCCAAGGTCATGCAGTTTAGAGAGCCAAGTTTAAGATCCAGACGTCCATGTACCTTCCTCGACACTCTTCCATCAAGCCACCTGTATAGACGTAATGCAGTTGGAGTCTGTGGAGAAGTTAACCTAATCAAAGGACAGAATCTGGTTTTCTCTCTCTGAGGAAAGATCTCCCTTGAATTCTCAACTCACTCTAATGGGTGACATTTTCCCCGTTGCCCAGCATAGATTGAAATTTACTTTAAGAAGTACCCTTTTCTTGTGCATTATGCATAATGACCGCCATCAGATTAGAGGCCAGCTTAGCATTTTCTGTATACTTGATCCAAACGACTGCCTGGAGGTGTTTGGGTACGTGACTGTGTAGCAGGGAATCATTCATTTCCATTCTATCGCCCCTGCATAAAAGCCTATGGCAGGGTCCAACCTGCTTTTCCTTTAGCTGACAAATAAATTATTCCCACCTTGATGCCTCTGAACTGAATTTACAACCACTGTTAATTAATATCATGTATTTTTGTCTATATGTGATGAACACAAGATAAAGAAACGTTCTAAGGAAACCCATATGGGCAGGGACTGGCAGTGGAGCCCTCTAAATGCCCATTACCCGCTGGAGGCAGGCAGGCACTTGCATGGGAATTGCCTGTGCTACCCTGGTTGAAATCTGGAAACAGTCTTGGAAAGAAAGACTTCTGATGGATTTGTGATGAAATCCTAACGTTTCTAGTTACTACTTGTGTTAGCTTAAAACATTTCTTAAATGCTCTAAATTTCCATTTCCTCGTGTACAATGGAAAAATAATAATATTCGTAGATAATATTTACTGAGCCCTGCTATTGTGTGCCTGACACTTCTCTATGTAGTCAATAGGCATCAAGCCAAGTTATGTATTAACATCTTGATTATATAGGTAAAGAAAAATAAATTATTGGAACAAACTTGTCCAGGATTACAGAACTGAAAAATAGCATAGCAGTCATATTCTAAATCTTTTTATTTTACCTACATAAATATGCTGACGTTTTGGTCCAGCTACTGTGTCATTTTTTTTTTTTTTTCCTGAAAAATGAATAAGCACCGGATTTCAGAGAGATAAAAATGGCAAGGCTATTTCATGACCTTGCTAGGCCTATTGCCTCAGCTTCATTCTTTACCCCAATGTATTTTCATAAAAGTCATGCTGTATCAAGAGGAATTTTTATTTTATTTATTTTATTTTATATTTTATTTTATTTTATTTTATTATTTTATTTTATTTTGTTTTGTTTTGTTTTGTTTTGTTTTGTTTTGTTTTGTTTTGTTTTGTTTTGTTTTATTTTATTTTATTTTATTTTATTTTATTTTATTTTATTACTTTGTTTGTTTAAGCTATTGGAAGATTAACTGAGCTTCATGTAAATTTGTCCAGAAACATGTGTTCTAGAAAGCTTTGAATAGGCTTGAAATCTGCAGCACTTTTTGGGTTGCAGGACAGCAGCCATGGCGCCAGTCACACCCATAAATTGCAGTCCCCACAGGACCACCCTCAGCCCTCTCCCTGAACTCCCCTTGTGCTTTTGTGAGCAATGCTCTTGCAGCAGTGTGCACAATGCAGTCTGTTGTGAGTATACATTCTGGAAAATAAAAACCATGTGATCCATGAACAAGACGTTAGCCTGCAGTCATACTGTGTCTATTGCATTCTGTTGGCACAATGGCAAACTCAGGCCGGCACAAGGAAGGGAGAAGCATCCTTCCAAGCAAGCAAGACAGGGCAGGGAACTCTCAGAATATTCTGTCGTGTCCACTGCAGGTAGAAAATATAAGGAAGTCAATAAAGCAACACAAAACAGCCCATTGGGATGCTGGAAATCATAAGTGGCCATATAAAAAAACCTAGTGTCATCCATCCAGGTCTCAACATCAGTGGCTCCAATAGGCAAAACCAAGGCTCGCCAAGGGGATTCCCTGAAGTCAATACTTAATCATTTAATCACATGCTTACTTATGCTGATTGTCTCAGCTCTATCTTTCCCTTTGAATTTTCAGAGGTGTTCTTTTATATTATTATTATTGAATTTATTGGGGTGACATTGGTTAGTAAAATGATATAGATTTCAAGTGTAAATTTATATAAAACATCGTCTATATAGTATTGCACTGTGTGTGCACCACCCAGATCAGTTCTCCTTCGATCACCTTATAGCAGAGGTGTTCTTACAGTTACAAAACAACAGAAACGAGAGGCAAACCAGTCCCTTAAATTTTGGTACTGTGTTCATAGTTCTTTATTCAGCCCCACCCCCATTTTACTTTTTCAGCTTTTTTTCCTCTACTTTCTTACACTTTATATGCTTTGAAGGTCCTGATCTTCTTTTTGGGGGGTGTTAATAAACATGTCTGAGATTTAAACTTTCCAACTGGCCATCTCTACTCATCTGTTACCATCCACTCACCCATAACCTAATTCATCAGTCCCATGTCCCAAACCTCTTCCTTCTGGGTTTCTCATCACAGAGAATGTGTTGTCTACATTTGTCAACTACTAAAGAATGAAACTGGGCAATGTCCTTATCTCCTGTTTTGCTCCTTTCCCTCACTCTGATCAATTACCAAACCATGCTCAAACTACTTCCAACCAATTCTGAAGTCCCGCCACTTCTCTTTGCATTGCTGCCACCATATTGGCCCAGGCTGACATTACGTCTCACCCACAATAACTCCTAAATGACTTTCATGTTTCCTGTCTTTCTCCCTTTCAGCCATTCTCTGCCAGGATGTCATTTCTGCAGTTTGCATGTGACCATGGCTGAATAAAACCACTCAGTGGTTTCCAATTGCTCTTAGAGCAAGGTGAAACGTGGTCTAGAGCTGTCTGCATGGTCTGGCTCCTGACTGTTTCTCCAGCCTTTTCCCTTTAATTCTGTATATTAGTCAAGACTCTTTGGTTTTAAGTGACATAAACTCAACCCATGTCATGGTATAATAATAATAATAAGAAGAAGAAGAAGAAGAAGAAGAAGAAGAAGAAGAAGAAGAAGAAGAAGAAGAAGAAGAAGAAGAAGAAATAGCATTATATTAAAGATTCTGCCTCCCCCTCTTCTTAAAAAGTTGCCTGAACCCATCCCTCTTTCACAAAAGTGGACTCATGGAGCTAGGATTTCTATGTACAGTGCCCCCCAACTGCCCCAGGCCATAGTAGATTGGTCCAAGGGAAGCATCTCACCCAAAGAGCCAAGTATTATCTCTTCCCCAGATATTGGAATTAGAAACAAAATATATTTCCATTTGGCTGGGTCCAAACATAAAATCTCTGGTGTGGTGGGAAGGCTACATCTTCTGCCATGTGTACCAGGCACAGAGAAAGACATCTAAAGAAATAAAGAAAAGAAGTAATTAGTCACACTGAAAAATCAACCAAACAAATAAAGAACAACAGTAATGAAAAGCAGAAAGGACTCTCATATTCTTCTATGCCTTTCCCATCATTCCTGGAAGTTAGATGCATTTTAGCACTTAGGTTTTGTGAGACATTCCTATGTCTCACCACTTTGCTTAAGTTTGTTTGAATTTATTTTTATTACTTTAAAGTAAGAATTTATAATAATATATTGTTTGCTTCCTATGAGACAGGAAATATGAGTGCACAGAAATATGTATGTATCTACAAATACAGACACAGACAGAGTCTCATGTAATTATCACCATAACTGAAGTGTTTTTATTATTATTTCCATTTTACAAATGAGAAATCCAAGACTCATCGAAGTGATGTAACATATCCAAGATCCCACAGATAAAAACTATGGAACCAACTATGAAACTGCGGTATTTTTTATTCTCAAACACATGTTTTTTATATTTTGCTATGTTTCCCAATCCCATTCATTTGGATTTCAATATCAGACAATTGTTGGAATTCATTCATTCATTCATTCACTTATTAAAGAAATACACATTAGTTCTCTATGGAAGACACTATACAGACAATTTTCTCATAAAATTTTTGATAACTTGATAATACTGATAACTTGATAATACTCATGGGAGACAATTCTCCATGAATATCTCACATTTCTCCGTCTTATAGCAGCCATTGTTCTGGATGAACTTTTCAAGGATGTCTGTATAGCAAACATCCTTGAACGATAGTGTCTCCCTCCAGAACACAGGGAATATTTTTTTTCCTGGCCAGTAAGTTGAAGATAATGTTTTCCTCTGGGGCAAATTTTGGGCACATTTGCTAGCAGTCCCTTAAAAAGATTAAGATTTTCTAAGCTTGATGTTTCTCAGCTGTGATGCAGGCTCATTGAGTATATAGCCTCTATGTGGGTGACTTTGCGTCACTCCATGGGACTTGGGGACAAGAAGAACCAGTGTGAAAGGAAGCTCCCATGGTCTGCTATACCATGAGTAATAAATTCCTTTGCTATTGACCCAAGATTCTCATATACTCTGTCGGCATCTATATGTGGCAAACTCACTTACTTGCAAATGAAAAAATCTCAGAGCCTTCACAGTCCTTGACAAATACAACTAACAAAATAATTATGGGCTGATAATTCTGGACAATACATCTTGATTTGCCAGTGTTCCCATAAACTGATAAGTTGGAGAGTCAGTATAAGAACCCAGATCGCTACCTGACTCCCACACCATCAAAAAGGGTATAAAGAAGTTAAAGGAGAGAAATTGAATTAATAAAACTGACAGACAGCCTCAATCCATCAGCTGAATGCTGCCATGTAGTAGGCACATGATAAGAACTTTTAGAATGGCTGGCATTGTAAAATATCTCAGAAACTGGCACAGGGATTGGTGAGTAGCAAGTGAGTAGACAAATGATCTTAGAGGTTAAGAGACTGTGGAGTCAAACAGCCCTAGGTTCCAATCTGACACGCTGCATAACACTGAACAATTTGTTTAACCTGTTTGAGCAGTAATTTCCTTATCTTTAAGGCAAAAAAAAAAAAAGAGATCCTATCTCAAAGGAGTGTCCTCAGCATTAAGCAAGGTGATATATAGAGCATTTAGGATGAAGCTACACACAGAGAAGGTAGCATTAAATGATAGCTATTAGTGTTCTTAATAAGTCCTCAATAAAGTTTGATGAGTGATTGATTTCTCTACATCAATTTACCTGCATCGTAACTATCAGATCATTTACCACTAGTAGCTCCCTAGTACTTAGCAAGGTAATCAGGTTTATAAATACAGATTGCGACCTGAACCATTGCAGCTTTAAGACCTAAAGGGGTCCCTGATTTTACGTGTGGTGGATACTAATAGTACCTTCCTTGTAACAAAAATATCTTTAGGCTGCAATTTTGAGATAGCATTAAGGCTGAGCGCTCACTTTGTGCCTTTCTACAATGATGTGAGAAATTACAAGGCTGGGGGTTTTCCTGGTTATCCATTTGTTTCTTTCCCATCTTGCCAGTGGAATAAGTACTGCTGTTGCCAAGCAACGATGCAGTGGTGGGAGTGATGGTGCATGTGTAATGTAGCACTCTGGGAATGAGGGGCTTAGTTCTAGAGCTGGTCCAAGGGCACCGAAAAGGAACATTGGAAAGTGTGCTTTTTCTCAACAGCTGGACAGTCATGTCATTCATGCAAATCCTCCAGTAATTAAAAGAGCTGCTGCCACTGAGAAATCCCATCACTAGCTTTTTGTGAACTACAGAAAATCCTAAGAACCACAGGGCACAGTAGATCTCGAGGGTTACCATGTCCACACCTTGGTGTAGACACACGCCATAAATACAACAATCCTTCTTGGCAAATAATCAGAACTTGTGATAGACTCTGAAAGAGTGGCTGGAAATCTCCATAGCAAACATGCATCTATTCTATGGGATTAACAGGAGAATAGTTTTTTTTTATGCAAGCAATAAAGAGAAGATCTTGAAAAAGGCAGTGGGAAGTACAAGTGGGAAAATAAAAGAGAACATGCAATTTGGTAACTGGCAACCATCTGTTTCATGTCATTAAAAAGAAAATAAAAATGAAGGTTAAGAATGTCTCTTGTTGCATTAGTCACCGAGGTCTTCCTAATTAATTGTAGTTAAGGATCACTAATAGGGGATAATGTGTTCCAGCTCACACACTGCACTAAGCAGCCTTGTATAGCAGTGAAACATAGGCTCGAGAATCAGAATGCCTTACTTTGGACCCCAGTTCTCCGACTTATTTGCTGAATTTTGGAAGGTCACTGAACTTCTCTGCTCCCCAGCTTATGTAAAAAATGTGGATGAGAAGTGCTTCCTAGTCCAAAAGAGTGTTGATATGACTAACAAAATGGTTCCAAGCATGAAAGGGGCTGGAGTCCAGCCTTCATAACCATCCTAGGCTATTTATTCAGACCCCATCTTCCCCTGAAGAAAATTCTCCAGGCTCACTATTGCTTTCTCCCTCTTCAGTCACTTCTGATTCTTCTACGGTGGGGTCCCTGGTCCTTGTGCTAATATTGTGTTCAGTTGTTTACTGTTACTCTAGATTTTTTTCAAAGGGCTCACATGGTTAATGCCAGTGTATGATCATAGATTTGAAAATGTGTCTGATGGTGCAAAATACTGTCAAGCCACAATCGCGTAAGTAAAACAAACAAGCAGAAAACCCCACCAGGGGCTTGTCTTAAGTCCAAGATTAACTCTATCCCTTTGGTATGCCATTTATCTTCAAAATAGCTTTGAGGTTTGAAACTGAAAAGACTTGATTTTATCTTTTTCTATTTCTTTTTCCCAATGTTTTTCATTTTCCATCATCTCGCCCCTTAAGAACTTAGGAATGGTGAAAAGACAAGAGGCAGTGATTTATAGGACATAAATCTTCTCTTCTGTTCAAGCACCCAGAATGCTGAAAAAGAAGATACTTGCTAATGAATGGGGTAAAAATGAGATTCTTAAATCAGCTATTGAACCAAGAATTTAATTCAGCTCTTTTGACCACCTTAGCTTGGAAATGCAGAAATGTACCACTTTAAAGCTGAAAACACATGGCATCTGTGTTTTGACAGAGCTGGATGGAAATCCTGGCTGTTACAGTACTTGCAGTTCTCATACTACATAGACTAGTTACCCTTTCTGAGCTCAGTGACCTCATCTCTAAATTAAGAATACCAGCACCACTTCCCAAGGACTTGTGAGGCTTAAATGTATGTAAAGATTTTGGAACAGCTATGTCTTTCCACTGGAGAAAGTTGTAATAACACATGTTGCAGGGATAAGGCACAGGTGTGAGATTTCAAGTTTTCCTAAAACTTCCCTAAACATGTAACTATTGTAGAAAACTAGATTCAGTTCTCCCCTGGGTCCTCTGAGGCACCACATGAAATAGTCTCAAGATTGCCTCACCAGAAGGTGGAAAGCATTTATTCACCTCTTCCCATTCTCCCGTTAGTTGAGGGTTGCTCCTGGGGCCTTCCCAGGGCTGTGCATTTCTGCATTGTGCCTACTTGCCCACAGAAGAAAACCATCAGGCAGGGAAGGGGAAAAAAAAATGGTGGGAAGCTGAGAGCATGCTGGGAACTGACTGATGTGTGAACTCAGGTGAGCCAAGGGTGTACGGGACAGACGATTAATAGCATTCACTGTATTGGTGAGGTGACAATTATGTTAGGTTGAGAAATCAGAAAACATGGGGAGAAACCCCCGCTCTATACCTAATTAAATATAAGTCATTCCCTCATTCATTCGATAGATATTAATTGAGCACCTACAAAGTCCCAGATTATATTCTAGGGAGTGAGGACAGAGCAGTGAACAAGACAGACGACAGTTCTGCCTTTATGTTCCTTAGAGTGTTCGGAATATTCAAGTCCTGTTCAGATTAATTCACAAAACAAAAGGAGGTGGTTTAGATTAGAGTAAGGATCAAGTATCTCGTGTGAACAGGAACATAAAATAAATAAGTGAAGTTGATTTGGTCAGGGAAATAATAGCGAATACTTTATTTTCTACAGCTGACTTGTTTGAATCAGGATTCAAATAGATGCTCAAATTTCCCCATTTTATAAGGACATCAGTCCTATTGGGTTAGGCTCCACACCAATGACCTCACTTGAACTTGATTAGCTCTGTAAAGACACCCATCTCCAAATAAGGTCCTATTCGGAGGTCCTGGGAACTAGCACAGCAGTGTGTGTATTTGGGGAAGGAGGGAGACTACAGTTCAACCAATGATACTATCTTTGCACTTGTTTACTCTTCACTGTTCCAGAAACTTCTTTTCTCCATTTTCCTTTCATGACTTTAAATTATATCAGTTGCTCAGTGCAACCTTCTTCATGAAGTCTTGATAGCCGATGTCTCCCAATTAAATATATTCTCCTGTTTTTCAGATGTCCATTATATTTAGCCTGGATTTTTCTCGTGGCACTTACCTCCTACCTCATATCACACGCTGTGTATGCTTTTCTTTCTCCCCTTACTAGACAGTGGATAACCTTGTAGGTGGTCTACCTCTCTCCCAGGACACTACCAGACGCGAGTCTTCACATTGGGAATTTAGGAGGAGCGTGTTTGTGTGCACAGCTATTCCTTTGACCAACAAGTGTGGCAACCAGTCTGAATTCCACTGGTTGTTATTTACCTGTATCGCTATCTTTAGTGCTGGGCACAGCACTGGGCACAGAGCATGATTTATTCAAGTGAATGAATGATTTTTTTCTAAAATGCTCTGTACTAGGGCTGGAAAAGAAAGAGTTGATAAGAAAGGTCAACACAGCTCAGTACTTGCTCCCTAAGTCCTGCCAGCCTCTCATTGCAGTGTCCGTCTGGACTGTAGAATTGGACTGTCAAGCTTGGAGTAAATGAGCTCCTCTCAGAAGAGGCGTCCATAGGGATCACTTTGGCTGGCAGAATGTCACAAAAAGTGAACAGTATGCCTCTGTAACAGGTGCTTTTATGTTTCACGTTGGCACATACAGAGTTACAGAATAAAATGACCAGGAAAAAAAGATTTTGTAGCAGGATATCTTGGTCTGTCTCTAAGAAGCCCACTGGGAATGATAACATGAATGAGCGAAAGGTGGAGAAAATAGATGCCATTAGCCATAGTGATTCTGGCAAGTCAGGAGGGAAAAAGCAAGACCAAAATCTCTGCCATGTGCTGGGCCTAATGTGGGTCCTTGCTTCTGCCCAGCACTTTACACTCTCTTTGTGGTTTCAAACTGGGCTTACAGTGGTTCTGGGATGGTGAGTGTTGAGATGCAGAGGGACTTAATATAGGTTGTATTATTATTTAGGCATGGTAAGGTCAATAGATTGGGAGACGGCCGCCAATGAAAAGATTTATTTTACACTCACAGATCCCAAAAGGAGGGGGCATGCCAAGCTATGGGATGTGGGTGTGGGCATGGGGAAGCATTGAGTTTGGTCAGGAGGCAGCGGAGAGGAAGAAACTGTTGACAGGAGCCTTTATTGTGGTTTCCCCAGGAAAGAAGAGGCAAGGCAGGGCAAGCAGGTTTAGGACTGGCTAATTTGAATAATTCCAGCAGGCTTTGGTGCCTAGGAGCTGTCCCTAGTTTTCTAGCGCCTGGCCAGTTGTCTGGTGCCTGGAGCGATAGAGCCCACAGTATAAGAGCCCAGTGAGGGAAGGGGTCAGGTCCTGAACTCTGAAGTGTTTGGTTTGCATCTGAAAAGCGTGTTCAGTGGGCAAGTTGTTTACTATCTCTAGGAACTGGCTAGCCCTGGGAGAGGCAGTCCTTCCAAAGTCAGCAAAGTCCCAGATGTCAAAGCACCAGAATGGAGAAAATAAAAGAAATGGTTAATATAAGAAGTCAGGGGTGCTGCCACCTCCATCTCTTTCAAATACAGCATCTCAAATATGAATTTCATTAACCTGTGTTTCCTTTAATCCTCACAGTGACCTTGCAAAACAGGTTTTCATATTCCCATTTTGCAAACGAGAAATGCAAGTGTCGTGCGGGGCAGCCTGCGGGGTCTCAGCTCCCGCTCCCCACATAAGAACGCAGGATATGGTGAGGCCAAAAAGGAACACCCACGGAGCCATAAGTAGGGGAGTCATATCACCATATTCTCACTGGTGGCATCCGCCTCTGTGCAATCTGCTCTTGCTAGCTCAGCCACCATCTTCTTGCTAGCCCCCATTTTCTGTTAGTGTGGCCACAGCAGTTACATTAGTGGCCAATGGCTCACTGGTTACAGTTGATGGCCAACTAGCCACAGCTGATGGCCATCCAATCACAGTTGATGGCCATTTACTACCTGAGCCAGCACCTTTCTTTGTGAGCCCAAGAGCCTGGAAACTGCACTCTTGGCTCTGTCCCCACAGCAAGGCTTACAGAGGCCAAATGATTTTCCCATGTTCACACAGCCAAAATGGTAGGCAAGTTACTTCACTTCTTCAAGTCTAAGGATAATTTTGTTTTCCGTCTTACACTCTCATGGTCACTGCTTACAGTTCCCAGGAGTGTTTCCTATCAAATCTATGTGACAACACATGGAGCCAAATCTTGGGAACCATGACTTGACATTTGATGGCTACCTTCAAATGCCAATGCTATTAGCAGTGCTAGAAAGACTGAGGCTTCTGGAACCTGGCTCAGTAGTTCTAAGTCTGTTTTATTGTTTGGTTTTGTTTGGCTTTTAATTCCAGCTTCAAAGACTCTAAATAGGTACATTTTAATGATCTTTAACATAACCAATACCCTTTCTTTTTGCCATCCACTGAATCAGCAGTTACATTGACACCGAGCTTTCATTGCTTCACTAACATTAGATTTCACTTTCATCATTAGTAATTACAAAGGTGTGTGCCAGCAATCTTGCAAATAAGGTTGTCTCTCTCCCCACCCTCACCTTCTACAAGTATCAAATATTGACAAGATGAGGCAAAGGAAACAATTGAAGGTCGCTGAACGGCCCTCAGATAACTCACATTGGAATTACACAGATCTGAGTGTGTGCATTTTCTTTTTATCCACTGTTTCCAGGGAACACAGAGACTTTCAAATTGTAAAAACATGTTAAGATGCATTTCTGTGCTTAGTGGGCCAAGCCATTGCCTTTCTAAAATTGATCAGTATCACTATTTGCAAGGTTCAACTAAAAAGTGTCATAAATACACAAAAGAGGTGAGGCAGGAAGACAAATGGAAGAACTTTCAGGTGCCTCTGGATACTTTTCACGCTGTTATGAAATTTAAATTTTTTTAAAGAAGAACCATGGTGCCTCAGCTTTGTGCAGGTGTTACACAGTCACAGGACACTCAGATTTAGGAGAGACTAAAGGCAGGGGGACTGTAGATAACAGTGATAAAGAACAAAGAGTTTAGTGTCAGACAGTCCTAGGTTCCAGTCCAAATACTTATACCTTTTCGTCATGTGAACTCAGGCAAGTTTTATCAGTGAGCCGCAATTGACGCAGCTGTCAAATGGGAATCATACTCTTCAGTACACTATACAGTAAACAAAATAAACAAAACTCCAGATTTTCTACTGCCTGAGAAGATATTTAGTGATATTCCACAGGAAGGATAACGACACCCAGACACTGGCATGGACCGCAATGAGGATATAACTCTTTCTGAAAAGGGCTTAAGACTTCAATCCCATCACAGGGAGAGACCACAGAGCCAGAGCATTGAATACACAAGGAGAGGCACAATTTTCAGAAAACTAAGTAAAATAGGTGGACCATATTTATTGAGACCAATTGGGAAATGAGTAGTTGGAGAGAACATTTCAACAGTAGAACAATTAGAGTATGCTGAACAAAAATTGTAAGGATTCAATATCCTAATACAAAAAATACACAGAACAAAATTGAACGCTTTACCCTCCTCCCAAGTAGAGAGCAGTAGAACATGACAACACAAAGAAAAAGCTTTGGTGAAGGGTTTTTAGCAGGTTTTAATAAAGAACTAGATGCTTCTGTTGGTTAATACTTATGATTACATGTTGCTTATTAACTAAGCACATAGCAATAATTATAACATTTTCTTTCCAGAGTACATGCTTTTCAACAAAAGCCTTCATAATGGATCTTCATAAGTTCCAGTGTAAAGGACTCAGGATTTCATTATTGACAGTTACGTAGAATCACTCTGAGTCCATCCTAATATTCAACTGAATCAATAAAGGCATATAGGTAGCCCATCTACTCAGTTTACTTTTTTTTTTGTCAATTACACTTGGCCTACAATATTGTATCAGCTTCAAGTGTACAGCGTAGTGATTACACGTTTGTATAACTTATGATGTGATCACCCCAGTAAGTCCAGTACGCATCTGACACCATACGTAATATCACAATGTTATTGACTCTATTCCCCATGCTGTACTTTATATTCCATGACTGTTTTTATAACTGATAATCTGCGTATGTTAATCCTTTCTTCTTTTTCACTCTTCCTCCCCAAACCTCTCTCCTCTGGTAACCATCAGTTTGTTCTCTGTATCTATGTGCTTGTGCATTTATTTTGTATTTTAGATTCCACTTATAAGTGAAATCATATGGTATTTGTCTTTCTCTGTCTGACTTATTTCACTTAGCACCATACCCTCTATGTCCATCCATGTTGTTGCAAATGGCAAGAGTTTACTCTTTTTTACTGCTGAGTAGTATTCCATTGTATATATGTACCACCTCTTTGTTATCTATTTGCCTATCGATGGACACTTAGGTTGTTTGCACATCTTAGCTATATTGTAAATAATGCTGCAATGAACATAGGGATGCATGTGTGTGTTTTTCCAATTAGTGTTTTGGGTTTCTGCATATAAATACCCAGAACAACCACAGTTTAGTTTCTAATACTTTATTTCTGCTAAATATTATCCTAACAAAAATAAACCCAGAATAGTTGTTGACATTGCAGCACCAAGACTATGCTTTTGTTTACATGTAAATTATAATCTAAAAGTCTGGATAAAGGCAAGTCTTGATTAAACATTTATGATTTAGTAGGGATGACCCCAGATAATGGCATGAATTCATATTGAGCAGAGACCTAGTCATGCCATTGACCAATCTGTTCCAACAATAGTCTTCAGGTAAACTTTGTGCATCTCCTAATACTTTCAGCAAGACCATTTGCCTGACTATTGTACTCTGCAAGGGATATCACTGAACTAAGGCTCTTATCTAAAATAGTGCTAAATAAATAGTCCTAAACCCAGTAGATATGTAGATACATAGACCAGACATAACATCACTTGTTAATCTCTATAGTGAAAACAGGACGTTTCAGAGAAATATGCATAAATAAAAAAGGCAACAATAGAAGTCTTGAGTTGTGGAGAAGCTAATGATTAGCATAGTAGGAAGAAATAGCAGCAGAGACGAGGAACTAAATTATATATTAAATCTATATTAGGCTATTAAAAACTCAGTTGTATTCTGAATAGTGCTGCTCAGTTCTCTGTGGCACATGTTGTATCGTTGCTGGAACTATTTTCTGTCTTTCTTAATTCCATGTTCAGCCTAACCAAAACAAACAAAGAAAACACTATGATTCTTGGCTCTGTCTATATGGATCTCCTTCCTTCGCCCCTGCCAAAATCTCCAATCTCCCCTCCTCCCATTCCATCTCCACACACAGCCACTCTGGCCACAGATCACACACACTGTTCCTTTCTAACTCATTCCTATTCCTAGTCACCCTTCACAGCTCCACTCACTTACTCCAGGAAGCCTTCTCTGAACCACAGAACTACATTGCATGTTGATAGGTAATAGGCAGGCTTCAACCAGAGGACCAGAAACAGATACATATGGTATGTACACGTACACACACACACACACACACACACACACACGTATATATACATATGTGTGTTGTACATGCTATAAATGTATATATACTCATAGATATTTACATGCACACAGGGAATTGGTTTACAATAGTGTAGGGACTGGCAAAGCCAGCCTAAGCAGGGAGTTGGGAAGGAAATATCCGGAGGCACAGGAAAGCAATTGCAGACCCATGCGATGCTTAGAGCATCTGATTGTCAAGAAGGCCCCCGTCTCTTTTTAAAGTGCTTCCATATGATTAAGACACACTCACCCAGAATACTCTTTCTTTTGATTAACAAAAAAAAAAAATCAACTAATTTGAAACTTTGTATCATTTTGATAAAATCCCTTCACAGAAACTTAAGACTAGTGTTTGAGTAACTGGGAAAAAGTATGTGATGCCAGCAAATGGCTGCTGACCCACTTCCCAATTCTTCTGGGAGAATATTCTGTACAGCCCAACCTGACTGGGATCATAGAACAGAAGGGGAATGCTGAGGACCGTAGTACATCCCAGCCAAGCTGATACATCCCAAAACCATCACATCACAGCTCTTGGTCTTGTGCTTTCATTGCATTTATTACAGAATCAAATCACTCATGCATGGGTATCAGTCTTTTGCTCCAGGAAACTGCGCTGTCTGAAGGCAAGTACCAGATCCGTTCAACATATCATAATATCCCCATCACTGGCACAGTGCCTGCAGAACAGGACTCCATAAATATCTGAGGAATAAATAAATAAGCAAATGAATAAATGAATGACCATTTTTATGTGAATGTAGCATTCAACTGTTTCGTTAAACAACATGACCCTAACAGCCACCACAGGAACCTTAGAGGTCATCCAACTGATGAGGAAAATGATATCCATTGCATGAGTGGATACGTAAATAAAAAGCTGCATCCATTTTAGTTCATTCCTTTTTCATCGGGTCTTCCATACCAGCAAGGTTCTTGTTAGCTTACAAAACACAACATTTTAGAAGCAGAAGTGGTTTCAACAGCTTTAATGTATCCAACCAATAGGCACAGAGCATCCAGTTCATGCCAGAACTGTATCAGGCACCTGAGAACAAAGATGGCAGAGGACCAGGGTCCTGCTTTTAAGTGGCTCACAGCTAGTAAGCAACAGCAGGCAGGTCAGACTGCACAGTACAGGCTAAGGAACATGCTGGATGGCTATTTGGGGTATAAGAGAGGGAAGGTGAAGTTATGAATCTTCTCTTCTGAGGAGTCAGAGAAGATAGTACAGCAGTGATTATCTTAAAAAATGTTTCAGTCTGACTCGGTGGACAAGGGTGACGGAAAGCACGGCGGGTAGGAAGAGCCGCATGTGCAAAGCCCACAGTACAGCAGGAGAACTCGGGGGCAATTTCATTATGGCTGGATGTAGACTACATAGGAGCAGCTGAGTCGAGGGCTGGTTAAACTAGAGGTGGAGTCAAGTCCTAGAAGCTTCACATAGGCCCTCCCACATCACAATGACCATTGGACTCTCTGATCCAAACTTTCCTTTCGTCACATCCTCACAGTTTTCCCAATATTTCATGGAATCCCTTTGACTCCAGGCTAGGTTTTCATTTTTTCCTTGAAATAATTCAAAAATGTTCAACCTCCCTCCTAATCTCAGGTGTCCCGCAAGTGACCATTTCACAGGCTGCAGGATCAGTGTCCTGAGAACCCAGAGAAGGGTCAGGGGGCTATGCGCCATCTTTATTAAATAAATAAGTACTGAATAAATGAATAACTTTTATCAGCTATGCATTGAGGCAAGGTAGCTAAATGTCTCCTGTCATCCTAAACAAGATGCCTTTCATTAATTAATCCAGGGATTCTCAACCTCGGTGCTGTTAACAGTTTGGGCCAAATGACTCTTTGTTGTGGAAGCTGTCCTGTGTATTGTAGGACATGTGTCAGCGTCATTGGCTTCTACTCACTAGATCACGAGGGCCCCATTCCCTGAACTGTGAAAACCAAAAATGTTTCCTCTTGTTGCTAAATGTCTCCTCCGGAGCAAAATCTCCCATGGTTGAGAACCACTGACCTAATTCTTATTTGGGCTAATATATTGTGTATATAGCAATGGTTGGTCTCTTCTTGAAAATGCAGTAGGTTTTCAGGGAGCTTCTAATGTTTTCCCACAAAAATTGTATTAATTAAATGCAGTTTCCCAGGAACCTTAAGAAGGTGTTGCTGCTACAAACACCATTTTACACATAGGAATTTTAGGCTCATGGAGTTGAAACAGTTTTCCTACGGGACAGAGCCGGTAAGAAATGAATCCAGAATTGCAATCCAAGCTCTCTGACTCCAAAGACACTCTCTTAGCCACTCGGAAACATTACCTTCCAGGCAAGAAAAAACCTTGACTCCTAGAAGATATTTTTGTATAGATGCCAGGAAACGTGTTAAAACCTAGTCTAATAACTCATTCTGAGAAACAAAATCCCCCTGATATTCAATGATTTGCTTCCTTGAATATCGAGTGTTGAGATAAAAGGAATAAAGAGCAACCAGAGACATGTATGCTGACATGTCTTCTTTGACAGGCAATCAAGCCAGGCTAAGCTGTGTCCATTCTTTCCAGAAAACTCTGCACATCTCTTATCATAATACATCACACATTATATTGGCAATGTATCCTTCCATACATGCCTATTCTATTAGACGGAGCTTCTTCCGAGCAGAAGCACTTTTACCCATCTTTTTTTGCAAAGAGCAAGAAGTCTTCTATGCACATAGTGAGAACTCAAGTAAAGATCATTGAATGAATAAGTGCATGAATGAATGAATGAACAAATGAATCCTAGCTACATAGAAAACTGTAAGCACACAGGAGTTACAAGTGCCCCCTGGAAGCCCAGGTGCAAATGAAAGCCTGTCAAGTTAACCACTTACAGAAAATGTTTTCTATTATCCAGACAGGACGCCGCTGGGAGCAAAGTACATAGATTTAAAGCAGCAAATAAAGTAAGAAAAAATTGGCCCCAAATCAATAAAAATTGTCCGTCCTCTCCTTTCAGTTTTATAATGCATGCTGTGGCTGACCCAAACCACCCAACTCAATTCCAGCCCCATTTAGGACTATTACCTGCCTCGTTAAATATTCAGGGACACTGCCCCTCTGGAAGGGGCAAGCACTTTAGCACCGCAAATTGATCTGCAGCGCCTCTGTACCAGCAGCCTGTTGAAAGAGATTACTAAACACAGCTCCCGGTTTGACAAGTTTCCCAGACTTGGAGCTCAGCCACTGGAGGAAATCATAGCCTTTTCTGTCCCCACCACCCACAGCTCTGGACACGGAGAATGACTACTTTGTTCCCAGGAAGAATTACTGGTATGAAAGGGTTTCTGATTCATCTTTCTCTTCACAATTTTTATTTTGTCTTAGATGATGGTCTTTAGAATCTGCATTTGATACAGATGCTGAGGCCTAGAGTTGCATTCAGTGTTGACGCGCAGCTAAAGCGTGAGGAGGGGAAAACAGATGCCCGTGGTCCCTGGGGAAGGCAGGTGCAGACCTAGAATTTAGCTCTGGAAATGCCGATGGACGGAATGCAATGGTTGGGCTGAGGAGCTGACTGGTCAGATCTTCCACAGGACCCAAAGGAAAGTTCCCTACAGACACTGAGCAAGCAGACTAGAGCCAGAGGAATCCTTTAATGGGCAGTGGTTGTTTTTCTGGATCACTGGAATTAGATTCATTCATTTTCTTATGCATCCACCAAATATCACTGTGTGCCTACCCTGTGCTAGGAAGTATACAAGTTTCTGGAGATAAATGATGAAGCAGGCAGACAAGAACAGAATAAATAGGCTAGCAGAAAATAGAGGTAACATGTAGTACATCATCTATAGTCGTCTTATATGTGATACTATATGATACACATTGTCTTAGTTTTGGCTGCCACAACAAAATAACATAAACTGGATGGCTTACACAGAAATTTATTTTCTCAGAGTGCTAGAGGCTGAAAATTCAAGATCAGGAGGCCAGCGTGGTCAGATTCTAGTAAGGGCCTTCTCCCTGGCTTGCAGCTTGCTGCCTTATCACTCTATTCTCACATAGTGGAGACACAGCAAGTTCTCTGGTGTCTCTTCTTATGAGACCACTAATCTCATCGTGGGGCCCCACCCTTACCACCTTCCCTAAATCTAATCACCTCCCAAAGGCCCCACCTCCAAATGCCGTCACATTGGGGATAACAGCTTCAACATACAAATTTGAGGGCACATAATTAAGTCCATAACCTATAACAGAGTTGGTATATAACACGCAATTTGTGATATGGTATGATACAGTATAGAAGAAAGACTAAGGACTGAAAGAGGAAGGAAGAGGCCAGAGAAAGGTTCTTGCAGAAAGTAACATCTAGTACCAAGTGTGTTCTCAAGTTCAAAGTACCAACACAGAGCCAGAGATTGGAGGCTGACGGAAAAGTTCCTGTGTAAATATAGGAATGGATATGCAAGGAGGAAAGCAGGAAAGTCCAGTCACTGAGCTCATAGGCTGTGGAGTCAGACCTCAGACACATGCCAGCTATGACCATGAACAAATCCTTCAAATTCTGTAAGTCTTGATTTCCACAATTATAAACTGTGGGGAACAATAGCAGCTAATTCATAAAGTACTTGTGAAAGTTGCGTGAAGTAATTTGCATAAAGAGCTTAGCCTGGAAGCCAGGCTAAGTGTTTGATAAATGGGAATTATGATTATTAAAATGTGGAAAATATTCCATCAGCACATCCTGTTGGCTCAATCTTTAGGATGCATTCTGTATCCAACCAAGGCCACTGCCCTGGTCCAACTCACCAATGACCTGTGTGGCCTTGGATCGATTATTCATATCTTTATGCCCATGTTTCCATATCTGCAGAATAGGTACTGCCTGCCTCATCCAGCCGTTGTGAGTACTTGTCAATTCACACACATGTGAAGCATGCTTAGAGCCTAACCCACGGTAGTGCTAGGTAAGTGCTGTCTATGTTTGTTGTCTTGTCTGCGTTGTCGTGGGAACAGCCTCTTATCTGCTCTCTATGCTTCCAGCCCTGCTCCTTGGGTCTCCTCACACAGCAGCCAGAGTACCACATTCCGTAAATAGATCATGTCACGCTCCAATGGATTACCGTCTCACTCAGGGCAAAAGCACAGGTCTTACCTTGACCTGGACCCTTACCTTTCAGACCTAACTCCCCACTGCCATCACCTTGCTCACCCTGCCTCTGCCGTCCAGGCCTCCCGTGCTCTCCTCTGACATGTCACACACCCCAGCACATCCGCGTCTGTTTACCTACAGTTCTCTCTGCCCAGAATGTTCCTGCCCAGGTATACTCACAGCCTGTCACTCAACTCCATTCAGGTTTCTGTTTAAACATCACATTCGCAGGAAGACCTTCCCTGCAAACTTGCCCTAAATAACAAATGCCACCCAGCACATCCGATCACCCTGACCCTGCTACATGTTCCTGATTGCCTGAAACATTATGGATTAATATCAATACTTGTCCCTATCCACTGTCCCAACAGAACATAAACTCCTTGAGGGCAGGGGTTTGGTTTGTTTACTTGCAACAAAAAATATGCTAGATACATGTCCAAAAAATATGCTGGAAACCCAATAAATGTCTTTTCAGTGATGAATGAGTAAAAAGTCAAGGTCAGGGTGCCGTCTCGGGCTGACCACTGACCACATGGGGCAGGGGTGGCTCTTCTGGCTGGAAGGTCAACGGACTATAGTCCTGAGTGAAAGACTTAAAGGTCCAGAGCCAGACTGGCTTCTTTTCTAGGAGCAGCCTGGAAAATCTGACTGGAGAGTTGTCAGTGGCAGAAGGCAGGTAATCTGCATTGTGTAGCAATTCCAAGCATTACCTTAATAACTTGCTCAATCATCCTGAAAATCTGAAAATGGAAGGTCTCTGAAATATGGTGATGCTGAGAAACTGCAGACTCAAGCAATCTCCAAAGGAATGTTAGTGATCGGTGTTAGGTGGGCTTTTTGGCAGGGACTTGTGTGTCCCACTTCGGTCAGAGCACAAGGGAGTAAGGTATAGTTTTCCTGCCTTTTATGCAGCATTGTCCATTCACAGGCACGGCAAGGCTGTAAATTCTGCAGAGTGTGTGTGTGTGTGTGTGGGGGGGGGGTTGGGGAGCTTCTGTGACACTATTTTAACCAGAAACTTCAGTTAAGAGGAGTCATGGAGCTATCAGTGGCTTTTTGAAATCCATGTCAAATATCCCTGGGGCCACTTCTCAAAACTAGGTGGCTTCCCACAGTGTTTCTTCCTTACTTCCTGTCCCCAAGTGCTCATTTTCAGTTTCATCCTGAGTGTGGCCACGCCACTACCCAACCCGTCCCTGAGTAGCACAGCCCTTAAAGCTAGGCGACAAGGGCCTATGTTTTAGAAGATGCTATATAGGACAAACATATTAGAAAGTGCATTGATTAAGGAATATACTGTCACCTCTGCTGCTTGGCACCCAGCACTCAGCTCTGACGTGGCATGATCCCTAACCCTGAACTTCCACTCCTATAAGTGTTCAAGCCCCAGGGAAATACTTCTCCACATCTCTTACCCCGCGTCCCCAAAACGAAAGGTAAGTGGATTTGAATGCCACGAATGTTTACAGGTGTCCTATTGCCAACGTCAGAGACAGATGCTGTGGGATCTGAGCAGTAGGAGCAACTTAGCCCAGAAAACAAATGAAATAACTTGTGAAACCTTTCCTTGCAGAGAGTACAAAACAATAGATTTGTGCATGAAGAAGTAGCATACAATATCCGTTTCTTGCTTTGTGTTCATGTTCCATCTCATAGTTCCAGAGGTAGACATGAGTTGGTGAGGTATTCACACGTCAGTCCCCCAGGGCAGCTCAGGCATATTTTCTTATACTAGACAGTTCATTTTGCTCTGAATCTTTTAGGTTTGTTTGTAGATATAACAGGTGTGAAGCAGGATACTGACTTTTTACATTAGTGACTAGATGGACATTACTTGCTAGAACACCAAATAGTAGCACTAAAAAAGTGAATAAGATTCAACTGATTTTGCAAATAATGAAGTAAAATATTTCAGCTTTGTTTAAGTAATGTAACTGTAATTTTTTTATATTTTGACATAATTTTATAATTTTAAAATTATAATTGTAATTTTAATTTTAAGCTATGTTGAGTATTTTGCAAAACTGAAAAATAAGGGAAATCTTTATCTTTTGATTTTTTACGTTTACTTTAACTTACATTTTTGAAAACATTTATTAAAATTTTGTATGTGTTGAATCCATTGTGTCTTACTTTTCAACCTTTTAAAGCATTTAGAATGAATACAAATTGAGATTGTGATACAATCCAAAACGATGAAAACTGAGCTCAGAGAAGAAAAAGGAGGAAAGAAAAAAGATTTTCAAAAATAGAGTATGTTTGCAACTAACTAGAAATAACAGAAGTGAATAAATTTTATGTGATAGAAATCATATAAAATTAGTGACAAGTGTTATCAAATTCTTGATTTAAAGAAGATTTAATGAAAACGAGTAAGGAAATTACTGTCATCAAATCTACAACCTCAGCAAGTCAGGGGAAATCAATGTAACATCTTAATCTTTACTAAATTATGACGTTTTTACTGATCAGAAATAGCAGATGCGTGGATCTCCATTTCTATGCTGGCTGTGGACCTGGAGAGTCAACCTTCCCCCAAACTCACAGCAGAAGACGATTGCACAGCCTCAGCTTTCACCTGCCTTACTACCCCTAAACCCCAGTCCATCAAACCTCCCTTTTCACAGTAGTCACTACAGGGAAAAGGACAGCACATAGTAAGAATGCAGATATGGGGAAACGTAGGCCAGGGGCCTGCTTGCAATGGCCAATTCTCATTGTAAGACAGTAAATAGAACTCGCTCTGAGCTTCTCTCCTATTTTATTCACTTGTTTTTTTAAACCACACATGCACTGAGTGCATGTTATATATAAAGTCTTTGCCAAGCGCCTTACTCATATACACCATGTTTGATGTCTGAACAACCTTATGGAAGGAGTTAATATTGCTTTTTTCCTCAAAGATGAGGGAACAGAGAAGTGAGCACCTTCCCCATGCTGATCCGTATAGCTGCAATGGGAACCCAGGTTGTCTCAGTCCAGACCCCACAAATAACATAGTATGCCCCCCACTAAATTGAACTAGCTTTGACGTGAGAGTGGAGTGTGCCCGTTCTCTATCCCTTCTGGATTATTCTTTAACAAAAGGCAATGTTGACTCCTCCTCAGGATCTTCTTTCACTACTGTAATAAACATCAGTGTCTGTTCTCTCCCATAGCATGTGATCTCCTTAATTTAAAGAATTCACTGCACCTGATTTAACTTTGTATTCCCTGAGACTATGACAGGGCTGATGTATTTTAGGAGGTGAGTGAGTATCCGGTAAAAGAATCAGTGAAAACGAGTGAAGCTATTACAATGAGTGACCCTTATCTCAAGTGAATAAAGCTGTCTAAAGATCTCCAGAGCACATGATATCTGTTTGGGCGACTTACGACCTCTCTGTCCCACTGGTCCTGCCGTGCCACAAGTAGAGGCATGGTCCCTCTTGCAAGTATCAGGTAGAAGCATCCTCCCTTCTTTCTGTATCTCACTTAGACCTCTCTATAGGATGAGGAGTGATTTGTCTTACTGCCAAGGTTGGCATGGAACACCAAAAATGTCTGGTGCAGCCCCTTTGGGGCTCCCTTTTTGCCTAGTGAACCCAGAGAACAGAGGCTTTCTTTTCTCCAGCTCGTCACCCACATGGGAGGTGCACGTGATTAAGGGGCCAGCGACACCTTCTAAAGGCAGATGAGGAGGCTTATCTCTGTGCCCACTTTCAGCCTCGGTAGGTTCATGGAGGTGAGCAGATCATGACTTCTATACAGCAGATGAGCAAACATCTGATCTGCAAATCCTAGTATTCCTATACGTGGGTCCCAAAGCTGAAACGTAGGGGAAAGGGGCATGAAGCATGGATTGGACTGTAGGTCAAAGCCACATTCTCTAACTGACCTTAACCAACAATAAAGCTATTTTCATCCTTATTTGACCCCTATGTATGTGTCTTAATTGATTCTGAACTTCCAAGAGGGAAAAAGTCGAGCAAAATCCATTTCTTTAGAACACTTCTAAACAAGAATGATTAGTCTTGGCAAAGACTTATAATTTTAGACATAAAAGTTATTTGTAGTTGACCCCCACTCTTACCTTATCTGGCCCACGTCTCAGAGAGGTTTTCCTTTATCCCTATATTAGGATGTGCTCCCACTTCACCCCATGACCTTTGCCCTCAGTACACACAGAATAATACTCACCACAGTGAGTGTCATATTATAAAAGTTACTTTTTTTTTTTTTTGTAGGCTTCACAACCCTCAGACTCAAAGCTCCTTAGAAGTAGGGAAATGATGACCTTATCTTATCTTCCCTTCACTGCAGTCCGTGTAGCTACCTCAATGCCCAGTATTTAGAGAGCACTTAACAAATAAATATAAGTAAATATTAATAAATTAGGATGCAATTTAAAATGTAATCCTAGTGCCCTGGAACTTCACTGTCTTGTTAATGTTTAGAAAAAAAAAAATATTTCAAAACACTTCAAGACTGTAATCTCACATTTTAAAATGTAGCTGAGTCAAGCATGCTAGCGAGAAGCGAAGTGCCAGAGAGGAACGTGGATAACTCTGGGAGTGTGGAGGCTGAGATGCCACTGCCAGCTCTGCCTTCAGCTTCCAGCGTAAACTCAAGAATGTGAGCTCTCTGGGCGCATGATTCTGGGCCCACGTGTTGCATTTTAGTGGCGTCCTTGGATTTGCATGAAATCACATGCTGCTTGATTAGGGAGAGAAAGCACAGAGAACACTGTTCACCTCTCATTCCCCTGAAGAGACAGCTGGGTTCTTCAACCACCTGACACAACCAGAGCCAGAAGATGGGAGCCCATGTCCACCAGGTCTGTGTGTGTCGACATGTTTTCCAAGAAGCTATCCTGTCTCTCATTAAGCACTCACATGCATGGATTCCATTGACACTGAAGATTGACTAGCAAGTCTACTGTCTAGTGGAAGAAGGAGATTAATCAATCAATGATTATAAACAAAATGCAAAAGTGTTATAACGTGGTATGTTTTGGACCCAAGATATAGGAAACCATGCAGAAGAATCTTCTGAACTTTCCGAGGGTAGAAGATGTCAGGTTATTCATTCTAGGGTGATTCATGATCTGTGTTTCTATGTTTGAGTCAGGATGGTGAATGAGTATGGGGGCCGGGGACAGTGGTTGGGGGAATCATTATAGGGGGAAGGGGGGTCATGTGGAAAGAAACCCCTTTACCCTATTTCCCACCTCCCTTTCTACTCTCCAGTTTTTCTAGCTCCTTAACACACCCACTTTCCTATATCCTCCATCTTGCATACATGCTGGTACCTCCACCCCTCACATGGCTGTTTCCTACCTCTCCACTCACATGGCTGTTTCCTCATTCTTCACACTTGACCTTAAATATAATTTCCACAAGGAGGCTTTCTCTGCCTGCCCCTAATCTAAAGTAGCACCCCCATTAGCTACCTTTCTTTGAAAACTACTGTTGATTTATATGCACTTATATACCAGGTGGCAGTACAACAGAATTGGCATCACTTCCACCAGAGCCAGGACGAGGGTGAGAGAAGTGAGGTCCCTGGGACACAAAATCAAAACGTTTTTCTCAGTGTCATACAAGTGCTCAGCACCATCTCCACTGAATTAGTGCCCCTGCTGTGTCTCTCCTGATACACGCCCTGTGCTTCCTTCTATACCCATAGTTAGATAATATTATATGTCCCCTCATATTTATTTGAACTCTAAAAGATGAGGGGTTCTAGCTTGTGCAAATCAGTATTCTTGTGATTATTACAGCTCCTGGTACATTGTAGGCAATACTTAAAAGTTTGTTTAATTAAAGTATGTCGTCTTGGAAGGCAGACATTTTGTTAGGTTGGCTGATTATTGTTGTTGTTTTCTTTTATACAGGTTTTATTACACAAATTTTCACAAATGAAGGTCAATACTATGCTTCAGTTCTTGTCAGGGGAGGGCAAAGGGACATTGTGGATGATAAACAAATAAGCAAAAATATTGAAGCTAAAATATGGATAACACATCATGGAAGGCAGACATAATAAAAAGAGGGCATTCAGTGGGGAATAATGACAGTAAGACTTACACTATCTAACACTCGAGGACCAAATCTCTTGTTTGCTAGCTGAGGCCTAAGACAAGCCATTTGCTCTCACTGAGTGTCGGTGTCCTCTTGTTCATAGACTAGGGTATGATATCTAGGACATGGATCTGACAGAACTATTATAAGGATTATAAAATTGTTTTATGTGGAAATAACCTATAAGTTTTTAAATGATATATAAATGTAAAGAATTCTTATTTCGCAAATTCATTGCTTTTCTAACATAGCACTAACCACAGACTCTCGGGTATGACAGATAATTCTGCATAGTCAGCTTTCTCTTTAGAATAAGGGTTCCTGCTGTCAGTGGAGACTGTATCCTTTATTTCTCTCTCCTTCCCACCCTCCCTTCTTGGCTCTCTCCCTTTCTCTTTATTTTCTTTCTCCTCCTCCTCCTCCTTCTTCTCCTTCTTCTCCTTCTTCTTATTCTTTTCTCTCTCCCTCTCTCTCTCCCTCTCTCTTGCTTTCCTTATAATTTAACACAAGTTAAGAGCGCAATAACATCTATTGGTTGAATTAAATAACCTTCCTCAAAGCCCACTTATTTAGTGTATTTCTACCAAGAATTATACCTAATTTTTTAATCTGACAAGTCATGATCCAACAAAATAAGTGTTTAAAATTACAGAACATAAACAATAAAAAGAAACTAGTGCAATTAATTGATTATATATGGCATTAAACATATAAGACACTTTGTGTTTAAATGAGGCAAACTTGAAGGAATTTGTGTGAGAGGAGAAATAGCATTGAGCAGAGAGAAGACAAATGGGACAAGTGAAGTGACTCTAACATAACAAAATGCTGTGCAGTGATGAGGTCAAAGGTGCTGTCCATGGTGCTGGCCATTTCTTAACCTTGGAAACAAGTACCAGTTTCTCCCAGAATCTCCTAATGAGCTAAGAGGAGAGATCACAAGTGGGAGGTGAGAGTGACAGAGACGTCTTCTTTGAAAAGAGTCTCTCTCTCTCTCTCTCTCTCTCTCTCTCTCTCTCTCTCTCTCTCTCTCTCTCCCTCCCTCTCTCCCTCTTTTTCTCCCTCTCCTCTCCCTACTAGAGAATGTAAATAATATGAAGCAGTTACTGATGCAAAGATTACAGATGATGATGAGAAGGACAAGGGAAAGAAGGAGGAGGAAAACAATCACTATAACCAACATCTATTGAACGCTTATGTTTTCTAGCCATGTGTCTAAAATTAAACAAGTTTATGAATTGGGTACTATTGTTATCTCCATGTTTCAAATGAGCAAGGAAATGAGTTTTCAAAGACTAAAAACTCAACATGAGTCAAAAGGCACGATAAGGCTGCTTCAGAAGCTATTTTGGTCTCAGGTGCCCAGAGTGGCCAGAAAAGGGAATTGATGTCCCAGGTTTACTAATGTTTCTCATTCGCAACCAAAATCTTTATAAACACTTATTTACAGATCATCTTAGCAGAAAGGGTAAAAGATTAGGAAATAAATGCAAAGATATCAGTAGCGTTCAAGCTGTAAAGAAAAATTACTATAAATTATTTGGAGCTGGATATACATATACATATCCTTTTAAAAGTGTGCCTGTGTGTATTTTATATGCAAAAAGGTCTTAAGTGCATGTATAGAAAAACAGAATTGCACAAGAAAACAAAAATTATTAAATAAAAAGTTAGATTGAAGAAGTTTATAATAATGAATATAATAAATGTCTTTAAGTAATAAATAGAAATTTAAAACAAGGGATAATATGTATAAAAATAAAAAGTCAAGTCAGGAAGGATTATTGTGTGTGTACAACTATTTATATATGTTGTTGTGCATTACAAGGAATTATTCATCTGAAACTGTCTGCAAATGAATGGTACTGAACAGGTAGCCTTAGCAGATTTTTCTTTCTTTCTTTCTTTTTTTTTTTTTCAGTTTTCCATCAGTCTTGAATATTGCTGTCCTAGATCTAAGGAAAGTTATTTCCAAATCTTGAAGTTTGCCAAGGTTTCTTTTTAAAGAATTGCTTCTCCTGTTAGTCATTACCCTAGGATTTCATTTCTCAGAAGGGCTCTCAGTCTAGCTTTTCAATCCCTGGTGGCTATTACCTCTGTTAACAGCTAAGTGGTTGATGCACAGATATATATTTGATTTTCTTGCATAGACTTAGAAGTTGATGAAGACAAAGCAATTTTTCTTCTTTGTTTCTGACACGTGTGTGATAAGAATGCAATGTTTTCTTATGTGTTTGTTGTTGTTTTTTATATGTTGAACTTTTTGGAGTCTTTTTTGTTTCATGAAGTTTTGTTTTCAATTTTGAACAAACGGTTTTCAATCACATAAAACCATCATTTTGTAGTCTATTTTTATATAAAAATGTGAATCTAAGGTCAGTGCACGATGCTTTATTTTGCTTCCCAGAATGGCCAAATCCAGAATAAACAAAGTTACTCAATAATATTTGAAAGTCAGGAGTATGTAGTAATTCCACTGACTGATGTGGCTCTTGGCCCATGTGATTCCATGTGTTAAATGGTACCTCTGGCCACCTTTATCCCTAGTTTATCCCCACCCAGAATCCAAAATCCAAAACCAAGTATTCACAAATAATGCCTTCACATTTATTACTCTATTTCTAACTAGATTATACTAGAAATAGATAGAGAAATTATCTAAGAAAAAGAAGAGATACTCTTCTTCTGCAGGAATTGCTAATTTTGAGTTCAAGAAGCACTCAAAATGCTTCCCCAGAAAGGCTGATATTAAAGTGGGTTGTGGGGAAGAATACCGACATTTGTACTAAGTGTTTTCCACAACTATTCCTGTCAGTCAGGCTAGACAAGGATAGGTTCCAAGACCTTTCCCAAAAGCTCAATATTTAAAATAACAAACATGCATTTCTTACTTACACTACATGTCCACTGAAGGTCAGTAAGGACAGGGGGTTAGGTGGAGACTTTTCCATTGGAATCACTCAGAAACCTGGGCTGATGGAGCAGCACCATTCAAACATTACCAGTCAACATCCCAAATAGAGTGAGAGAACTGGAAGTTCTCACATTATAAATCAAATGCTTGTCCCTTACCACCTCTGCTCACAATCCACTGGCCAGAAATATTCATACAGCTCCACTAACTTCAAAGGCATTAGAAGCTCTACTGTGCCATATGCCCAAAAGAAGGAAGTCAAAAATATCCAGAAAATCGCAGAAGAAACTACCACAAATTCCATGCTTTGCTTTTGTGAACACTCCATTTTTACCTACGAATAAACTTTTACTTTGATTTGTACTAAAGCCGTTGTGTGACATGCACTGATTCCTCAAATGAAAGGAAGTGGTTTTTCTTTATTAACATTTATATTTAGCAACAGACTACAAGTCATCACTGCTAGGACAGTTCTCTTTATTTGTTATTCTATACAAAGCCTGATCCAATTATCAATGATATTAGCAGAACCAAAAAGAGAAAGACCAAAGCTTTCATAATTATATAAAGCTAATCCCTTGTTTTCACTGCTGCTGCCACCCATCTGCAGAAGGACAAGCATTTAGAAAATAAAGAGGAATTTAGTCTTTGTATTAGGAGCTGACACTGCAGTACTCCCTGAGCCCCAGAAATGACCTCCTTTTTAGCTGGGCGCCCCTCTCTGGGGCTGGTTGTGTTGTGTGGAGCGATGCACCCAGGCTTAAGGGTTAAAGTGGCTTAAATTTCATTCCTAGCTGTATCACTCACCAGCTATGAAATCTTGAGCATAAATGTCTTACTTCTTTTTCTTCTCTTTCTCTCTGCAAAACTGGAATAAACAAAATGCTTCATGTATAGAAGACCAACAATAAAATGTTATATTGTTCCATCACCCATTCCTTCTTTCCTTAACTTTCCTCCAACTTCCATAGTACTTTAGATACAGTTTTTCCACTGTATTTTTAACTTTATGATAGTAATTTTGCATATGGATACTTGAGATTACATTGGACCAGAAATAAGATCCACTACTTAAGATACCACTTTATCAGCTACTGTATCAAATGGGAGTTTGTCTTATAAATGAGGAAATAGGGACTCCAAAATAGGTGGAAAACACCTGCTCTCATCTACCACACAAGGTGGTTGGGATGACAAAATTCAATAACATGAGCCATATTTTTTTATATATGTTTGCCGTAACACTTGTAAATGGTAAAGTACTATTTCCTTAGGAATGATAAACCCCTTGCAGCCAGGGTCTGTACCTGTTTTATCTTTTCCTTCCCGTTGTCAAGTCTGATGCCTGACAGTGGTAGGAGCTCAAGAAGTGGTTGTTACCACCTCCCCTAAAAGAGCCCTTTCCGTTGCTCCAGAAGACCTATGAGACAAAGATACATATAACAACTGTTTAACTCTGTGCACTGATAGGGTTTATGGTGAGCCAATGCGATTAAGATGGAAGGAGAACTGACTCTGGGTGGTGAACACACAATGGGATTTATAGATGATGTAATACAGAATTGTACACCTGAAATCTATGTAACTTTACTAACAATTGTCACCCCAATAAATTTAATAAAATAAAATATAAAAAAAAAGAAAAAGAAAAAAAGAAACGTATCAGTCTAGTCCCACATACACCTATACACAAATTCCGTTTCTGCCTCTAAAATCTAAATGTTCTTGACTAACTTGAATCTGGTTTCAGGTTTAGAAGAGTAAAGAAAATCATGTATATAAAATGCTTTGCATAGCCCTTTGCACATAGTAGGACTTCAGTAATGGTAGAGCTCATCCTTTACACCTTTATTTTTAAAATGCTTAGTATTTGTGAAAAGGGTTCATCTAAAGCATTAAAACAAGGCATTCATCAGACTGGTGCAGCCGTTATGGAAGGCAGTGTGGAGGTTCCTCAAAAAATTACAAATAGAATTGCCATATGACCCAGCAATCCCTCTCCTGGGTATCTACCCAAAAAATTTGAAAACATTTATACATAAAGACACGTGTGCTCCAATGTTCATTGCAGCTTTGTTTACGGAGGCCAAGACATGGAAACAACCAAAATGTCCTTCAATAGATGAATGGATAAAGAAGTTGTGGTATATATACACAATGGAATACTATTCGGCAGTAAGAAAAGATGATATAGGAACATTTGTGACAACATGGATGGATCTTGAGAGTATGATGCTGAGCGAAATAAGTCACACAGAAAAAGTGAGAACCATAAGATTTCACTGATATGTGGTATATAAACCAAAAACAACAAAGAACAAGACAAACAAATGAGAAACAAAAACTCATAGACATAGACAATAGTTTAGTGGTTACCAGAGGGTAAGGGGGGTGGGAGGTGGGAGATGAGGGTAAAGGGGATCAAATATATGGTGATGGAAGGAGAACTGACTCTGGGTGGTGAACACACAATGGGATTTATAGATGATGTAACACAGAATTGTACACCTGAAATCTATGTAATTTTAGTAACAACTGTCACCCCAATAAATTAAAAAAAAAGAAAACAAACAAACGAAAAAAAAAAACCAAGGCATTCATACATGATGACGGAGCCACTATTATACAATGTATTAGAACTAGTGGTTATTGCCCATCTTCCTGACCCAGGATATCTAGAGTCTCACATTTGCTATGTAAGTATTGATAGTGTTTATATATTTAGCTCAGCTCATGGAGGAGGAAAGAGTTATAGAATTGTCATAATTGAAACATATTTATAGAGATTGAGAAAACTACTCATAGAGCCAGTTGACTTTCATCAACCAAGAAAACCTCAAACAGGAAAGGAACAAAAGCCTTGTTTTCAGGGCCTCCACTGAGTACAGTAATGACTGTGGCAATCTGTTTGATAGAGAGCAGTTCTGGACAAACTTATTTCAGGTCTTTCTAAACACCTGTATCATCTGAGTTCATCCTTGGGCTTCTCCACCTCAGCGGGCCCCTCCCAGAGACAGCACTGGGATGGAACAGAACAGATGTGTTAAAGATATTTCAGTTCCTGCTCCTGCCAGGGGGCAGGAATTGCACGGAAAACGGAAAACATCGATCCAAAATCCAAATCATACTTTTCCGGGCTGATTATAAATGAGGCTATTTATTTCCACTCAGCTTTATGTCTCGGTTTGTTGATTTGGGTGGCTGACATTGCAATGCATTAAGCAGAAATGCATTCAACATTAAGGTGTGAGACACAAGCCTGCGGTCAGAAGAGCTGAGGACAGGGCGTCCTTGCTTTGTAAGACCTTCAATGTGGGGACTGAAGGGGCCAAGGCACAATTCCCTGGAGCAGACTCTCCTTTTGTGTCCGGGTGAGAGGAGGTTGTAATAAAGAACGAAGGTTCAGACAACCTAGGGGCAAGCATGGGGATTTTGGAGTCAGCCAAAGCATCAGAGCCAACTTTTCCCATCACCATGTCTATTACTTGGTGAACGTCACCTAATCTTTGTAAGGAGTTAGAGGATCACCTTGTTAAGGAAAGTGACTTTGCCTCACTTTATTACTGACACTCCCTAAGCCTCACACCTTTCCTGTTATGCAATACTGGTAATTGACTGCTTTTTGACCTAATAAATGAATGAAGAAGTGAATCTCATTTCCCCCTCTGTAATAAGGATCAATAGCTACCCTTTCCTTATAGGAAACACTAGAGGAGAAAGGTGCTGTGTGCTGTGGAAGGCACACGTAACTGAAAAACAGTGACATGACCACGTGCTAGATGAGGTATGTGCACCTAGAAGGAAGGCTAAGTGGTTTGCTTTGGCGATGAGGGACAGTTTACACAAGAGTTGTTGGATAAATGGGACGGTTTGGGTGGAGCGCTAGACTATTGAGGCCTAGTGTTCTTCCACTTACTAACTAAACTATGATTTCATCATCTTTAAAGTGGGGATAACAACAGGGTCTTCCTTATAAGTTTGTTGCAACAATTATTTCAAATAATTCAAGGGAAGTACTGTCATGCAGGGTGTCAAGCAGGGTCCCATCTGGGGTCTCTAGTCCCGCTTCCCACATAAGAATGCAGGATATGGTGAGGCCAAAAAGGAACACCCATGGAGCCATAGATAGGGGAGTCGTACCACTATAGTCTCACTGGCAGCTGGGTTGGGGACCCAGGAAATAGGAGCCACATGATCCGCAACCTGCCATCTGCTTTTCTGCCAATCAACCCCACTTGCTAGCTGCAATCTGCCATGCTAACTGCAATCCGCGCTTGCCAGCTCAGCTACCATCTTCTTGCTAGCCCCCATTTTCTGCTAGCTTAGCCACGGCAGTTATATTAGTGGCCAATGGCTCACTGGTTATAGCTGACGCCAACTAGCCATAGCTGATGGCCATCCAATCACAGTTGATGGCCATTTACTACCTGAGCCAGCACCTTTCCATGTGAGGCCGAGAGCCTGGAAACTGCACTCCTGGCTCTGTCCCCACAAGTACTTTGAATACTGACTACACACAGATTTAGTAAGGTTTCAATAAATATGAGTGATTATTATCATCCTGAGCTTCAAGGACTGTCCCAGGGAACAGCCTCACCCATTAGCACCCTATAGAGATTGCCTCTGCCAAACAGGGCACCTGCCCAAACCCACATCACCTTCCTGGGACTGATGGCTCAATGTAATGGTGTAATCGGACCCTTCACCCTCAACTGGGAACAACTCTGAGGGGTCATCTCAGCCTCAGAATGTTGGCTGAGGCTTCCGATGAGACTGTGGCAATTTGTCTTTGCCCTCTGCCAAATGCTGTTTCCTTTCTTCCCCACCACAGATACAGGCCTTCCAAACACTCCCTAACAGAACCTCCTGAACACTACTCTCCACTTCAGTAAATGTTCCAAGGAATCCAAATATAAGGATCATTATCATCCCAGGACATCCATCACTTCTACCTCAGCCCCCAGCAGAAACCAAATACAGAAAATGTAAGCCTCTCCCAGCGTCTATGGAATAAGCCATTTTCCCTGACCTTCTACTTTCTGGTCTATATCCTGTATCTTTGGATCTTGAACACTCCCTTCCCGTTTGCATCTAATTTACAATGCAGCATGGACGTGTGATTCTTGATGAAAGATATTATAGTTTATTTGATTCTTCCTCCCACAGTTAGATAGTTTCAAGGAAAACAAAAGTTAAAATAATAGAAAAAAATATCCATTAATGAAATAGTCACGTACAAAATGAGTCCCTACCCTCAAATATCTCCCTTTTAACACTGGCATTCATCTTCATCTATTGTATCAATGTCTTGTTGATTAGACTCTCAATGATTGTCAGGTGTTGGCTAGACTCTCAAAAACCATCAGGTGTTGTGAAGTCCCAACTTGGGGTACACAATACAAAGTAATTATAAAGGAACTGCAAAATTTGCAAACAAATTTCATTAAATTGATGAGAGTGATAAGAGTGATCTTGGAGAAGGTCCCAATTCTCCTGTAAAACCATTGACAGATGAGAAGGTGGCAGAGTTAAATCAGTTAACAACTGAAGAAAGAACAAACTACAAAGATAACCTTAAAGGTATTTCAAGAGAAAATAATTTGATTATCAAAAGATTAAGAAGGGCTCTTGGAACAATGAGTCAAATACTAACTACATTTTAAAACAGTACTCTCTTTAAGGTTATGGTATGAAACTGTTAGAAAGTAAAGAATATTTTATCCTGTTTATAATAAAATCATGCACCCACCTTCAAAACAATGAAATCAACTTGATTCATTCTTTGTTCATTCTAAGAATTAGGTCATGATTGTATTTGTAATTTACATTTAAAAATATAAGCACTTAATATTATCATTGTCAGTTTCATTTATCATGCATTATCCCAGTCAAACTCGTATTTATTATTTTCTGCAAAATATGTGTCCTCATTTTTGTGGATTCACTTTTGTGTGTGTGTGTGTGTGTGTGTGTGTGTGTGTGTGTGTGTGTGTATTCACTTTAAGTGGTCTTACCTCAGTATGAATTATCCTGAGATACTGAGGCCTTCCTCGGCTCCTGCGGCGAACCCCTAACTTCCCCTGCATATCCTTAGTCCTAGTGCACCCCTACATTACATCAGTGTATAGACTCCTTGCAACTTTCCATCCAGACACACAACATTCTGACAACCCCACACCTTTGCTATTGATGCTCTTCTCACCATCTGGAGCTCAGCACCACAATATAGATCTCTTATTTTTTAATAAACAAAACAAATCATCATTTTCATGAATATAAATAAAAAATCATTACAGGAGGATAGCACTAAAATATATATAACATATAGGTATGTAAATATATATGCATATCTATGTATGTGTGCACATATATGTATACATTTTTTTTAAAATGTTGAAAAATCACTGTTATCTTTAGCCATTTACAAATCTGTGATAAGCATGCATTTATATAGGTATGTGAAAATGTTATGGATTATGAATTTAATAAATACAATCAAAGTGATTTTAATTCCCCTAAATCCTGGGCCTTACCTCATGAGACTGAGTGTCTTGAGTAACTGGGAATGTGGCAGTTATCAGAGTTGGATAAAACATTCTTCTAGCAGGATCTTGCTGGCATGACAAACAACCAGAACATCCATCAAATTAAAATCATGTTTGAAGTGAAATCCCATCTGCATGACAAACAGCAGAGCATCAGTCAGAACAAACACCTGTGTTTAGGACTTGGTAAAAATCCTGCAGGAAGAAAAAGCAGCAAAGGGAATTGGGCAGGGGAACCAGGTTAAGGGTGAAAGAGGGAGGCCAGAGGCACAGGGCATAAGCATAGAATGGGCCATCTACAAGTATCAGCAAAAGCATTCAAAAGGTTTTGATTCTTTTTGTTTTTGTTTTTCTTTTAATCTTTGTAAAATGAGAAAAAGTCCAATCAAAAAGAAGGGGAAGAGAAGGAGAGAGGGAGAGAGAAAGAGAGGAGAATTGGGGTGGGGAGAGAGAGAGTTCTTTTTTCTGTGGAAAGGAAATGCAGATATGGGATCTGAAAGGAGATAATCATGCCGCCCAGCAGTCAGCAGCTGAAAGGGTTGGCAAGCTGCAGGAAACAGGTGTGCTTGGCTGTAAAACAAGCACTGCCCGCCGGGGCCTAGCATTTTCCCAGATTTGTGTGTACCACACCGGCATATGGGGCTGGAGATAAAGAGCGACAGGACAGGAGATGCAAGATTAGAATCCAAGTCATAAGCAGCACCCAGTCATCTCACAAATCCCTGGGCTCCCTCAGACTCTCTTCCACTAGAAGTTTTGGAAAGGGATCTAGGAGTGCATTGCATCCATTCTTTAGCCCAATTTTAGGGAGAGAGTTTGTTGTCATGGTGAGAACGTGGCGTTCAGGCCGAAGTAACCCCATTATTTACCAGCTCTGTGACCTTCCTGAGCCTCAGTGTCCTTATCTGAACTTGAAGGTAAGGGTTTATTTTTTGAGGATTAAAAGAGAGAATACTTGTGTGCATGCTTGATGCCCAGTATGTGTTGAATAAATGGTAGACCACTCCCTTCCTTTGGACATGCGCAGGGGCCATCTTTCCTTCTCAGTCTAAGTAAGGTCATGGCTGTCAAATTTGGGTCTCACTTAATTTAGTGAAGACCTCTGATCTGCAGTCCTTTCTTCTTTAATGATGAAGAAGGATCTATCATTGGGAAGCAGCAGAAAGTGAAGAATTATACAGGAGGAGCCCTGGACCCGCTGGAAATGATCCTGTCTTCTTCCCTGAGTAGGAGCGTAATCTGAGAAGGATCCCATTTCTGTACTTCAGTATCCTCATCTGTATTGTCAGGTTCCTCCTGAGAAACAAAACCAATAGGAAATATACTAACGAGGGGCACTCAAACAATCTGCCTTCTGCTGCCCTTTTCTCACCAGCTCTCTTTCACTAGGACACATGGTCGACCTGACCTTCCTGTCCACATTTGCCCTGTTTTGTGTCGGTCACTCCTAAATAGATAAATAAGACAATTCTTAACCTCAGCCCCAACACCTGAAGGGAGCTGGATATTTCATCTCTAAAACATTAAGTTTTCCCTATGATATAAAAGGACTCTGGAAACCCATAAATCTCCCAAATTTTAGTGCTTTAAATTCATGTCCCTGTAGGACACTTCCACCAACCTGCATGCTTGCTCTCTGGTTTTCCTTTCTGAAGAAGTATACAGTGCCCTGTGAGGTACTCTAATATGTAACAATTCAACTCCAACCAGGTCTGATATTGCATTCACATCCTCCACTTTGGGGTCTTAAATTGGGGCAAGAAATCAAACGTTTGGAGTTTTTCCCCATCTGTGAATTTTGTATGGTTGTCCCTACCACATAGGATTATTGTGGGGATTTAATGTGCTAATGAGTGCAAAGTACTTAGCCCAGTGATGGGAGCTTGGGATGGGAGGGTGAAGGGTGACCGATGACCTATTGTTGCCCAATCTCACCTCCAGTTTCATTCTACAGGTGATTTTTTTCTGTTCCTGTAAAATTTTCAGTGTCAATGTTCTTCAAAATGCTACCTAAGTTGGGCACATGTTTGGGACAGCTGCTCTGGCTAGAATCTGGCTGAGTTGGTTCTTACCTCACGTCCTTCTTCTTACGCATGTTGACTCAACAAAATACTCACCTCCTGTGATTCTCCCAGTCCCCCCCTCCTCCCTCCTGCCTGTCTGTCAGCCTTGAAACTACCTTCTCCATATTTACATAGAGCTGTGTCACTTTCTCTTTAAAAAATTCTCTTTTATTTGAATGAAGAGCCTGAATGTCCTGGTTCACCACTTCCAAAGTGACTCCAAAAAATAGAAACCAGAATGTTTGGAAATCGCCTCCAGCCCTCTCCGTGCACAGCTCACTTGGAAATCTCAGGCAGCTGCATGTTTTCCTAATGACCTTCAGTTGCTCAGAGAATGTATAATTCATTCCCCACCTATCTTCACTAATCCCACTTTCCTAAAACAAATATTAACTGAACTTATCTGCTAAAACAAGCCCAAATCAACTCTCTTATCAAATAAACTCAGAGACAGAGCAGAAAGCTGAGAATCTGGTCCGGAGGAAATTGTCTTTATTGGGAAGGCAGATATAAAACTCCCTTTTGCCTCCAGATCCATTCAATGCAGTTCAACGAACCTTTATTGAATGCTCTGTATGCAGGCGGCAACAGCAATGGAAAAGACTGAAAATTGGATTCAGAGTTAGAAAGCCTGCTTTCAGAAGAATTGGATTCAAATTCTATCTTCACTCTGGACCCGTTGTGAACATTAGGAAAATCTCTCTGAGGCTCATTTGAGGTGAGATAATAACATCATTACTGTTCCCAGAATCCCTCAGCACCCTCTCCCTTCCCTGATACACACAACTTCCAGTAAAGTCTTCCTGGATTTGTCAGGGATAAAACACTGAATATCTTACAGAACATTAGAAATTAGAAAAAATATATATTGACTTTGTCGTGTGGGAGACCCTGCTCGCTGTGCCATTTGTCGTGCGGGGCGGCCTGCGGGGTCTCTGCTCCCGCTCCCCACATAACGCAGGATATGGTGAGGCCAAAAAGGAACACCCACGGAGCCATAGGTAGGGGAGTCATACCACTATATTCTCTCTGGCGGCACTATACTCTCACTGGAGGCTGGATCCACACTGTCCGCAAACTGCCATCCGCACTTGCCAGCCCGGCCGCCATCTTCTTGCTAGCCCCCATTCTTTCTCCTCTCCTCTTCTCCATAGCCACAGCAGTTATATTAGTGGCCAATGGCTCACTGGTTACAGATGACGGCCAAGTAGCCACAGCTGATGGCCATCCCATCACAGTTGATAGCCATTTACTACCTGAGCCAGCAGCTTTCTATGTGAGGCCGAGAGCCTGGAAACTACTTTCTGGGGCTCTGTCCCCACAGACATCTTGATGCCTAAATGGATCACAGGAATAGTAGTGGCAATGTCTCCGATTCCACCCAAGGGAGACAGTTGTTTGTTTTATTTCATGAAAGTTTGTAAATCCCGTGGCCCATTAAAATACCTTCCACCGTCCAATTCCATTTTCACCTGCTCTGGTCCTAATACCCTAACAGCACATGTGCTTGTTTTTGGCATCAGAGATTAGAGGAACAAGTATAGAAAGGTGACTTGCACCTCAAATTCAGAGGAATTTGTTGTCAAAGCACTGATCTGGTGAACTCACCTTCTTATTTGAGCTTTTGGAGGCCACATAGATCATGATGGCACTAGGGAAATTAGGTTGAGCCATATGTACTTGACCCATTATGTAACATCAATAGTAAGGGGAGTACCAAGATTAAATACATGACACATAGGAGATAATTCCATAGATGTCACATAGATGTCATGACTGAAAAGGCAATCTTAAAACCTTCTATGGGAAAAGGGTGTTGTCTAAATAGATAATGGATCATTTCTGATAAACAAAAGAGGAGAGGAAAGCAAAGCCCAATGTTCAGAAAAGTTTAAGGCAACAGCTGATTGACCTTTATTTCCAAACTGCTACATAATATTGTTCCAAATACTTGGTTTTCTCTTGTATCACCCTCCCCAACAAAACCCTCTCCTGCTGCCTACCCAGGATGTGGTGACGGCCTGTGCGAATGTTTGTGAGAAGACCAGATAAGTTGTCAAATCCTGAAAATGCCAGAGATTTTCCCCATTGTTAGACACTGGGGTAGGTGCTATAAGGAGTAAACAGGTGAATATCTCATGTCCCCAACAGTCCATAGCACAGAGCTCTGTGAGAACTGGTCATCAGCTCTTCAGCAAGAAAAATAGCTAGGAGTTGTAGAAGAGGAATGATGAAGGACTGAAAATGCAAACGCTTAGGAAAAGGCCTGTTCTCTTAAAAGAAAGTCAAAACCAAATGGGGGCAATTATAGAGAAGACATTACAAGTGCCTTAGAAATTGTCAAGGAAAACAATTTTGCCCTCTGCAGGGATCTTCCAATGCACCCACCGTTAAAGCATCATCCTTCAACCTGCATGGGTCTAATGAGGTAACTCAACATCATTAACAAACAACGAAGTCTGCTCCATTTCCAGAGAGCTAGCCAACCCACAACACACCTGCCTTGGCCAAGACATGGAAACAACCGAAGTGTCCTTCAATAGATGATTGGACAAAGAAGATGTGGTATATATACACAATGGAATACTACTCGGCCATGAGAAAAGATGAAACAGCCATTTGTGACAACATGGATGGATCTTGAGATTATCATGCTAAGCAAATTAAGTCAGACAGAAAAAAGTAGAGAACCATATGACTTCACTCATATGTAGGATATAAAACTGAAAGCAACCCATGAACAAGACAAACAAGCAAAGACTCATAGACACAGACAACAGTTTAGTGGTTACCAGAGAGTAAGGTGGGAAGGGGGAGATAGAAGAGGGTAAAAAGGATCACATATATGGTGACGGAAGGAGATTTGACTTTGGGTGGTGCACACACAATGTGATATATAGATGATGTATTACAGAATTGTACACTTGACACCTATATAATTTTACTAACCATTGTCACCCCAACACATTTAATTTTTAAAAAGGAATTAAATATTCTCACTTTTCATACCAGCCTGTATTCACATCTTTAATTTAGAGCTGGGGACAGAAAAAGTAAAAATGGAAGTATGCTAATAAGTTCATTACTCTCATCAGCATTTACTCCCTAATACTTCTTTTCAAAAGTAGGACATGAACTAGAAACACACCTCATTGTTCTAAACACCCTGAGAATAAGATGATGTGGTAGAAAAATAACAGGAAAAAAAAAGTCTAGAAAGAAAAAGACAAAATTACATAGGTGCCTTTTTTTCTCCATCATTTGCTAGGTTTTTTTGTTTGTTTTGTTTTGTGTTTTTTATGTATTTTGATAACATTGGTAATATATTATTTTAAAAATATTCCTCCCCAAAATTTTAGTGGGCAGCTAGACCATAAGTGTGTGGCCACTGGGATCTTAAACTGATGACACTACCACGTGAAGCAGATTTGTTCCTGGAATCCCTGTAATGAGCAAAAAACAGAAGACAAGGGCACACAAAGGTTTTCTCCAAGATAATTCCTTAAGTCAGAAGTTTTTACAATGCCCCCATCTCATGATGTAACTTCAGTGGAATTCAATGTGAGAACTTCTAGATACAGTGAATCAGCCCCATGGCCCCACTCCCCTGCTCCTTTCTCAGGGAATAGAAACCATTCTCTCTTAGGCCATTGTCAGGATTGCAGATGGCTCACTGAGCCAGAAGTGCCTTTCTCATCCTGCTACTAAACAACACAGATAACCAGAGCCGCTACTGTGTCCATCCAAATGTGTGAACTCAAAGTCTCCTCTGAATAACCAAACAGCAAAAGCTACCCATTTCAGTTCTACCCAAATGAGCCACTAATTCCAGCCACTTTTCCCCTATTAGTGTATCTGTTTGTTGTTGTATAAATCTTTGGTGGGTCACATTTGTCCTATGAGATTCAGGTTGGCTTTCTGCTGCCTGAATGTACCATTCCTGTACATTCTAAGTGGTGCCGCAGATGGAAAGTGGCAACAATGAAAACTATTACCTTGAGACAAGAGGGCACTTGAAAAGCCCTTCACTTGAAAGTTTTCGTTCTGCCCAATCATTTAGCGGAGGCTTCCATGCTGGGAAGATGGCATTCCAGGAAGCACGACTTAGAGACGACCAAGGGTACACCGGCGTGCTGAAGCCAGTCTGCACTGGCTCACACAGGCTCGAAACCGGCTCACACCAGCCAGCAGGTATCAACTGAACACTCCCCATCCCAATCCCTTGTTCAATGGCGTCTTGATGGCAGCTTAAAATGAGCTATGGGGGAGTATCTGTGCCACTGAAATCAGCAAACATCGCACATCTGAGTGTTTTGTTTTAGTACCCCAGTGTTTAACTCAGGAATGTTTTATACCAATATCTTGAAAGATTGAACGGAAAATATTGAATATTACGGTAGACTTTTGCAAAGGCTGAAAACTCTCATCTTTGTTTTGTGTAGTCCCAGAGAGGCAGCTGATAACCTTTTTCTAGCACAGCCCAACAGCAGGCCTGAGAAAGGTCACTGTCTTAAGTGCCATCTTGCTCTTTAAAGCCTTAAGAGAAAGGCCCCTTATTTCTGTAACTTCACAAGGAAATGCCAGCCAAAAAAGGAGATCCGTTCCTGTGACTGCTTTTCTTTCAGCGCTTTAAAACAACCAAATCCAGAGCCCTGCCATCCCTTTGTGTAGTCTGAATCTTCAAAATCCTTCAATTCCTTATGCCACATGGCTTTTTACACCTTTATTCTGTTAGAACCCAGCCTGTCTAGTTCTGGAAACATTCTATGAATACATCAGCTTAAATTTCCTTTTCTTCTGCTTTATCCTCAGGCCCTAACTCTTTCTCTCTCTCTCTCTCTCTCTCTCTCTCTCTCTCTTTCTTTCTTCCTTTCTTTGTATGTATAAAAATATTTTTATTATGGTAATAACACTTAACATGAGGCTTACCCTCATAATAAAATTTTAAGTGTACAATACACTATTGCCAACTACAGGCTCTGTGAGCACAACAGATCTCTAGAATGTACTCATCTTGCATTACTGAAACTTTATACCCATAGCCCAATAGCTCTCCATGCCTTCCTCCTCCCAGACTCCAGCAAACACCATTCTGCCCTATGAGTTTGATGATTTTAGATTCCTCATGTCAGTGGAATCATGCAGCATTACTTGTTCTTCTATGATTGGATGATTTCACTCAGTATACTGTTTTCAAGGTTCATCCATGTTGTCACAGATGGCAAGATATCCTTTTTTTTCATCTTTATTAAATGTATTGGGGTGACATTGGTCAGTAAAAGTACATAGGTCTCAAGTGTACATTTCTACAATAATCATCAGTATATTGCATTGTGTGTTCACCACCCAGAGTCAGTTGTCCTTCCATCACCATATATTTGATCCCCCTTTACTCTCTTCTACCACCCTCCTCCCCCATCACCCTCCGGTAACCACTAAACTGCTGTCTGTGTCTATGAGTTTTCTTTTCTTTGTTTGTAATGTCAAGTGTACAAAATCATTCATTTTTTTTAAACAAAGCTGTCCCAAAGTGGTTTTGTCTCTTGCCTCTGCTTTCTCGTCTTCTGTCATTTCTCACTCCCTGACATCTGCCTGCTGCCCTCAGGTCAAAGTGCTCTAGCTCCAGTCAATACAGCCTTGTCTTGCTCAGGCTCCTGACTGGTCCATATCCCCCTCTGTAGAGCGTGTGCTCCTATCAGCCGACTCATGTCCCAAAAACACATCATTTGGCCTCCACGATTATTCCAAACTGTGCTTCTCAGCCTTTGTTTCTGATTGCTCTTCTCTCTCTTCTTGATTGGGCAGCTTTTCTACCCCAGTGTCTAAATGCAGGGCTTCTCCAGGAGTCTCAGGCAGGCACCTGCCATGGAGTTCACACAGCCCTTGGAACCCTTTTTATAGCCACCAATACTTCATATTGTTGTGATATATGAAATTATGGTATTTTCTCTAATAGAATATAGATGCCTTCAGAGTAAAGAGCAGGCCTCATTGAACTCTGGATTCTTTATAGATCCTTTCCACGTAAGAAGTGTGATGGGGCAAATAGACTTCCACAGCTGGACCTCCCCAGGGTCTTGCATCGGCCAGCAGAACACAAAACAGTGGTTCTCCAGCAAGGGCGATTTGCCCCTCAGGGGACATTTGACAAAGTCTGGAGACATTTTCCATTTTCCCAACTAGGGAGGCCATGTTACAGGTGGTTAGAGGCCATAGATACTGCCAAACATCCCACAATGTACAGAACAACACCCCCACACACACACACACGCACACACAAACAATTATCTGGCCCACGTGTCAACAGTGCTGAGGTTGAGAAACCATGACTTGCAGTGACTGTCTCACAGCAGCGTCCCGTAGCAGTGCACTGGCTCATGGGAATAAGAGTTGGGTTGTGGTTAGCTGGTCCTTAAAGAAACGCTTGCTCTTAAGGGATATAAACACAATTGCATTTTGTCAATCTTTGTCACGTGTACTTAACCACCCAATAACTGAATGTCATAAGGTTATGCTGTACCCATCTACTTAACTCACCCTGACAACAGGAAGGCCCTCTGTGGCTCCCCAGAGGTCTTTGTTCTGACCTTCGGTCTTCACTGAGTCCACAGCAGAGGCCCTCACTGTCAATTCTCAGATGTGGCTCAAATGTGCAGTAAACAAGCCATGGCACCAGGACATGTTGTGGTTCTCAGGAAGCCTCATCGTTAACAAGCATGGTGAATCTTCACAAACGTACTCGTGTTTGGTAATCACTAGTTTAGGAAAAGTGCAAGTTAGTGACTAGAAGCCAAGAAACCCAAGGTTGAATGACAGCTATGCTCCTGATAACTTGAGTGACACTGAGTCTTTGCTAATCCTCACTCAGTTTTATGGTCTGTAAAGTGGGGATACTAACAAAATACACCTCAAGGAGCTGTGAGAACTAAATGAGATCATGCAAGCAAATATGCCTAGCAGCTAGCAATCTTTTGGCAAATATGAGGTAGTGTTAGTAAAACAACCTTAGATTCTATCTGGTTAGATAAAAGAGACAGAAGGCAAAAGACCCTTTTAATATTAGGGGAATTATGTCTTATCATCAAACTAATAACTTGCTTTCTATAAGTACTCCCATCAATCTGTCTTATGTTAAATTGAAATGAACTGATTTCAGTAGAGTATATATTTATCCCATCATTTGTAACTGAGCAACAATTCAAATAGAACAATACAGTGTTTGAAAGGAGTAATTCGTGGGGCTTTAAAGCAGTGAGGAAAGGGAAAAGGAGAATACAGCCATAGAATATATGATAGATTTCTGTGAAGCAAGTCTTGGATAGCCTCTATTTCTACATTAGCTGTGTCTCAGGAGTCCAAAGTGTCTTGCTAATCTAATGACTCTCCACAACATCCTGGTATTATCATTGCAATTTTTTGAAACCTGAGCAAACTGAACTGCAGAAAAATTGAGTGAATTGCTCAAGGTCACACAGAAGGTAAGCCCAGAATAGAACTGACGTCTGCTGGTTTCCCGTTCAACCACGACCCTTCCCAATACACTTTATTTGAAGCAGTCTGGTAAGAGTGGCTAATGGCTTTGATAGTCTTGAACCATTAATATTTTTTTCTGAGTAATACTCTTGGCAAACTTGCTTATTTTCCAGAGTCAGAGATATTTCTGAAAATAGAGTCTCCGAATACTGTTGATTGTCACTCTGAAAGAATAGTCAGTCTAAGGGCAGTGAATGAATTTTAACCTAAAAAGGTGGTTTTGGAGACAATACTCGAGGAATGTTTTATGTCAATATCAAGAATTTTGCAAGACTCACTGCAAAATATCGAATATCAAGGTGAGACTTTTTAAAGGTTGGAAAGCCCGAATTCAGAACAAGAGCCGGCCTTCAGCACTGAGCTTGGATTGCTGCCAAGAAATGCGGAGCACCTTGGCACCCCTCCCTGACCTCCCCATCTTGGCCATTGGCTTCTAGCTCATGCTGCAGCTAACTCATTTCCTCCAGCCTCAATCGATGGCTTTCTAATAGCTGAGCATCCGGCTCTAAATCACTCGCAAACCACTAAGACACACTTTCACTGTTTATTTTCTGACTTGAGACAGAGAAGAGCAAGGTCAGTTGGTTCTTCCAATGATTGCTCTTAAAAACTTTCACTGAAGCCTTTTGAACTTTTGAAAACCAATGTCCAATAAGACAGCCATTTTAGCAAGTTTTATTGCTCAGAATTTCATAGTTTTTCTATAACTTTGACATACCTATCTATCCATTTCATATGTACTAATACATCAGAATTATTTAATGGATATGTTTTTTTCTATATCTGTCAAATGTAGTGTCACGTGCACTCAATTAACATTGGAAATGGAAAAAAATACATAGAAAGATAACACGTGACCCTTTATAATTAGGGGCTTGCTCTTCATGCCAGGTAGAACCCTCCTGTTGTAAGAATAAGCATATACTGATCATGTGATGGTGAGGAGAGAAGTTTCACTGGTGAGAAGGCTGCACGTCCAGGAACCGTAGAAGACGAGATTCAGTGTGTTTGTAAATTGGGCAGAGAACATAGTCCTGATGTTGTAGGATTGCATGAGTGGGACGTCATCATCATCTTATGACTGCGAGTCATAAAGAAGAGGGCTCATCAAATTCAGGAAACTGGAGCATAAGTATTATTATTAATTAATCTCCATGGTCTTTTGGTATTTATTTGAGAACACTTTTTATTAATTTTTATAAATTTTATTGGGTAACGGTGTGTTTCTCCAGGGCCCGTCAGCTCCAACCTTCAACCCAGTTGCCGTTTTCAATCTTTGGTTGCAGGAGGCACAGCCCACCATCCCATAGCAGGAATTGAACCGGCCACCTTGTTGTTGAGCACTCACGCTCTAACCAACTGACCCATCTGGCTGCCCTTCTGGAAGCTCAGCGGCAGCTCGTTGTCTTCAATCTAGTTGTGGAGGGTGCAGCTCACTGGCCCATGTGGGAATCGAACCGGCAACCCTGTTGTTAAGAGCCCGCACTCTAAACAACTGCGCCATCTGGCTGCCCCATATTTGAGACCACTTTTGCTGCAACTGAGAAGATTGCTTACTTTTTCAGGATTTGAAAAATAATAAAGCATGTGGCACCGAATTTGCCTTTGGTGGTCCAGGCTGACTTAGAAGTCATGTACTTTACTTGAATGTGGTTAATCTACAGACAGGAGCCAGAGGCTAGATTAAACTTTGTTGACCAACTATCAAGGAAATAAAAAAGTATGTGGGGAAACCAGTGTATCTCTCTGTTTTAAAGCTCTGTTATTTTTATCTTCATTCTGTTTGAAATGAAAGATTTATTTTTCCAGATGCTTGCCCTTTTGGAAAAGTGACCAGAATAATCCAAGTTTTTTTTTAATTTTTCTCGAACTCCAAGTTCTGTTTCAGGTGTTAGTTGCTAGTTACTAAGGAAACCATTATTGACCAATTATCATTAAAACAATCTCTGAGACTAGATATCTGCTGGAGGATGCATCGTTCTCTCCTCTTTAAAGGCAAACCCGTTCTCTGTTTAGAAAAACCCATTCACGTTCGGGCTACTTTTCCTTTTCTCCACACTTCCTGGCAAAATAGGAAATGACAGAAATTTTAGAAAAAGCCATGGAGAAGAGAAAACTGCATGTATGGATGAATCTTGAAGTCAGATTCCACCCATAGATTCACGATGGCTGTGATATAAACAAAGTGCATTTGAACTTGGAAAATGGGGTTTTTTACTTCTACCTTTAAAAAATAGAAGTATAATTTACACACAACAAAATGCAGATTTCACGTACATTTTGATGAGTTTTGACAAATGTATACATTTGTGCCAACACCAGTCTGATAACACGAGAGAACATTTTCATCACCCCAGAAACATCTCTCCTGGGGCTACATATATTCCAGTCAAGTCTCACCCCCTACACACAACTACTGTTCTAATAACCTGCCACCACATTGTAGTTTCTGCTATTCTAGAACTTCGTATAAATGGGATAATATAACACATAATCTTGTTTTCTGGCTTCTTCTTCCCAAATGTACGGTTTGTGAGATTCAGCCATGATATTATATTTATCTGTAGTTCGTTCCTTTTTATGGCTGAGTAGTATTCCACTGAATGACCATGCCACATTTCTGTATCCATTCACCTGTGGATGAACATTTATTTTGTTTTTTTGCTATTATGAATAAAGCTGTTTTGAATATTTTTTTTTAACATATCAATTTATGGACATGTATTTTCAGTTCAATTTTAGGATTGTTCGTCACAAATTTAACTTCACGATGCCCTTTGAAAGAGACTGCAGTGGAAGAGCAGGTTGTTCTGAGCCCTTTTAGCCTCCTTCTGCCCCTTGGTGACCTCAGCCCAGGCTTTTGAATGTCCCCACCACCACCACCCATCTCCAACATTCAATGCCTATTGAAGGAAGACCTCAAATTACACGTCTTCTGGTATATACAGCCAAACAACGGAGTAAAGTCAAGACCCCATTCTTATTCCCATTCCCATTAAAATAATTTTCACATCTCAACACTTTGGAGCTAATGGGGAGGTACACAACACCAAGTCTCTTTTTACACTGAAAAGCAGCGTGGCATTTTCAGAGTAATTGCTTCAGAAACTCACCTACCCAGCCCAGAAGTCCTCCTGGGTAGTTGCTTTGAGTCTTGCAGGTTACCGCTTTGCATATATTTTGTACTCACAGTGAAAAAGAATCTAGCTTTCAACGTTTCCCATTCAGGTAGGCTTTGGAGTGCCTCCCTGCATTCTCTGAGCTTTGGGAAGGGATATGTTAAGAAGACCATGTTTAAAATTCACCCCAGTGGTGTTTCAAGATCCTTCCTGAGAAAGCTATACTGAGATGTTTGTTATAGTGCATACTAAGATTTTCTAAAGACTTAAGGACTTTGTTACAGTGGGTGATGCTTTCCTGCAGGATGACGCTCTGGCTGTGATCACTGGTGCCTTTGTTTTGGCCCCTGGGGTATGAACATGCTCAATGTGTGGACACTGGCATGCACAGGTTATGTCTGAAGCTCTCACACGTTTCTTCTGCTTCTGGGGGTGCCACATCTCTAGCTGATTTAATCCCATCAGTTGATTCTTTTTGTTTTCCTTTCTGAGACAGCTGATATGCAAAGGACACGATTTAAATACATTCGACTGTTCCCTATCCCAGTTTTTTGGTTTTGGTCCTAATGTTATATGATTTCCAAACCACTTTCTGGACTTGGTTACCCAAATACACATTGAGTGCTACACCCATTTTACAGATGGTAAGAATAAAACAGATTAAGTGCCTTGTCATGTTTCATTGTAAATTATGTCATTTAAGCGTTACCAGCTTCACCCGAGTCTGGGTGAAGGCACCAACTTGTCTTTGTTGGTCTTGCCTCTAACTCACTAGAGTAATTAAATTTCTTAACTGGAAGACAGGTAGATGCTCCAAATTTCCCTTGACACACACAGCTAGCGATGAGGCAGGGGCAGTAAATTTGCATATGATGAAAAAACTTTCTGTGAAGAAAAGAGTCTGGATTCTGACACCTTTTTCTTTCGGAGCCAATACTTGAAAGTGGCTCTGATGAATTAGGATGGTCTGAACTGAAGGTTATTAGCAATAAAGAACACCAAAGGCCACCGAAGGGGGAAATCATCATGCAGAAAGAAATAGTTTGACAAGTCATCTGAAAACACAAAAGACTAAACTAGCAATATCCAATAGAAATACAAAGCAAATCAAATACGTATAATTGTCATTCTCTAGTTGCCACATTTAAAAAAGGTAAAAAGGAACATATATGACTTTACTATTACAGTTTATTTAACCTACTATATCCAAAATATTATCATCTCAAGAAATGATTAATATACAAATAGTTGATGAGATCTTTTGCATTCTTTTTTATGTATTAAATCTTTGAAATCAGGGGTGCATTTTTGTGGGGACAGAGCCAGGAGTGCAGTTTCCAGGCTCTCGGCCTCACATGGAAAGGTGCTGGCTCAGGTAGTAAATGGCCATCAACTGTGATTGGATGGCCATCAGCTGTGGCTAGTTGGCCGTCACTGTAACCAATGAGCCATTGGCCACTAATATAACTGCCGTGGCTACACTAGCAGCAAATGGGGGCTAGCAAGAAGATGGTGGCTGAGCTAACAAGAGTGGACTGCAGTTAGCAAAGTTGGTTGGCAGTAGAAGCGGACGGCGGGTTGCAGATAGTGTGGCTCCTGCTTCCTGTGTCTCCAACCCAGCCGCCAGCGAGAAAATAGTGGTCTGACTCCCCTACTTATGGCTCCATAGGTGTTCCTTTTTGGCCTCACCATGTCCTGCGTTCTTGTGTGGGGAGTGGGACAAGAGGCCCCACATGACACCCTACATGACACGTGTCCACCTTCCCCTCCCAATGTACTGTGAGCACCTTGAGGGGAGGGATTAAGATTTACTCATTTATGATCGTTCCTAAACCCTAGGCAGCATCATAAACTGGTAAACTGACTACGCATGCTCTTTTTCAACCTTTACCCAGCACCCAGAAGAGAGCTCAGCACAGAGATGTATGCATTAAAACGAAACTAAGAATTGTTGAAGGGCTGACCAGATGATCTGCGCTCCCTCACTCTCCAGTTGCAGCTTTTTCCTTACAAAAAGGATATAACCAGAAGGCCCACTCTGCTTACATCTCAAGTAAGTCTCTGTAGTGTTAGTGTCATTACTTACCTTCCGAAGTCAGTGGGAAGGAAAAATTCAAGAAAAACGATATGAATAAAAAAGTGTTACATGTGCATAGTGTTTTACATCATATTGAAGGCTTTTGTATGCAAGTCTCAATTAAATCTGCACATTTTACAGATTCAAACAGAGAAAGACACTTGGGTCAGTTGAATAACTAATAAGTCACTTAGTTGGAAATTGGACCTAAGAGGCCTGACTTCAAATCTAACTCTTTTATTCTTCCTTTCCCTGCATCATGGCTGACTCCAAATGCAGGACCACACTGTGCAATAAAATGCTCTCGACAAATTCATAGTATTTTTATCACATTGTTATGAGGAGGGTCTCAGCAAGCCCAGACTAAGAAAATGTTATCATTATTTGCAACTGCCTCTGACCTATCTTTACATATACTAAATATAACTATGGACCCATCAGAAAACCCAGGGTGGTTCTGAATGGAGTTTCCATTTCCTACGTTGTACCATGATAGTTTGTCTTCCAGAATAAAATGACTTCTTTGGAAGCAGGAGAGAATTGATTTCTTAAATCTGACCCAGACATCAGATTGCTGTGTTTTGTTGTATGAGTCTAACTGAATGTTTTCTTAACAGGATCTGTTGTTACTGGAGCAAGTAAATTTTGCACAATTTATTCATCGAAGCAATGGGGGAAAAATAGGCCAGACCACACAGCTGGCTTAGAAAGCAATGTAAATGCATTTTTATTCAGTAAACAATGGAAGAGGGAAAATAATTTCCTCCCAAGCCAACAGAAAGTGGGAAAGGACAAATATTTGCTCTTGCCAAATTCAGTCTGAATTACTTATTACCTGCTACAGACCCAGGTATGCTAATAGTATTGTGAGAAGCAGCAAAGTTCTGATAACTTATCAAGAAATAGAGAGTAAACACTAGTACATTATCACACATCAGCCATTGCAAGGGGTGGTCATGGACCATCATCATCTCTCCTTGTTTCTGCATTTTTAGAAAAACAAAACCCTAACACTTCTCAACACATTACTGAGAAAGGTACGTTTGAAGCCCAAAGACATGGCTTTACTTTGTAGCTGAGTCACCTTTCACAAAATTAATGAAACTTTCTGAGTTCCCCTCCCTCTCTGTTACGCAGACTAATATCTACTTCATAGGGTTGCAATGAGAATTAAGTGAACTAACAGAAGTGAAATGTCCTGGTGTAATAATTGATCCATAGTAGAAACTCCCACAGATAATTGATCCATAGTGGGAACGTACATTCCTAAATATAATTTTTTATTTAAATATTGAAAACCAGGTGTTTAATGTCTAATAACCTGCTATCACAGCTGCTCCAACACTGGATTGGAAATGACTTAAGAGTAATATACCAGTCGTTTATTTATTGTTTCACTATCGTAGTCATTAAACAAAAGTTTAATTTACTGCCTACTGTGTGTGCAGCACTGTACTAGACCCTAAAGATACACTGGTTAACAAGGTAAGCAATAAATTTATCATCCACAGTCTACAACCTATAGGCTATTGTTTTGGGGAAAAGGGTGGTAAATGTTATATAGGAAGGGCCTTGGCTTCCTAGTATGAGAGCAATGATTTCAGCGACCACCACAAACAGCAAAAGATGTTCCGTGAAAGGATATTTAAGACACCCATCCTCATCACCCCAGCTTAGTCACAAAGTACCAGGCTGTGATATAGAAAAAGCTGCAGTATCAGACACCATTCCATTTTGGTAAGCCACTATTTTATGTAGCATATTAAGGAAAAGCAAGAATTCACTGGCAATCAAATTATAAAAAGCTCCATATTTCAAAAGTATTCTTTGAGAAAATGCAAAAGCAAAATCTAAGATCTCACTTGCATTAATAATAAGAGCTCCACAGCAGAAGGCAGATGTCCAAGAACACAGTGATTAAGACAAACTCCAGGCAAAGATGGATTTTTAAATAAGTGGAGCTGGGAGAATTGGGTAGCCATTTGGAAAAAGATAAAATTAGATTCCTATCTCACACCATACATAAGAATAAGTTCTAAATGAATTAAAAATCTAAATATAAGAAAATGGAACCACACATAAACTACATGGGTGAATTCCTCTTTAACTTTAGAATAGGGAAAGAGACTTTTTAACTCCAGAGGCAATAAAGATTGATAAAGTTGACTACAAAAAAAATGTATAAAAATGCATAGCATAAAACATTATAAACAAAATCAAAAGACAACTGAAAAATGGAGAAAATATTTGTAATGTGTACCATCTACAAAGCTTTAAGAGTCTTAATATAGAAGGTATTTTTGAAAATTCAGGGACAAAGGACCAAAAAAATGATATAAAAATAAGCAGATATATGGACAGACAACTCACAAAGTGAAGCCAATCTGAAAAGTCTACATACTGTATGATTCCAGCCATATGACATTTTGGAAAAGGCAGAACTATACAGAGAGTAAAAAGATCAATGGTTGCCAGCAGTTAAGGAAGAGGGAAGTATAAATAGGTTCAGCATAGAAAATTTGCAGGCAGTGAAACTATTCTATATAGTATTGTAATGGTGAATACATGGCATTATACATTTGTGAAAGCCCATAAAATGTACGAGACCAAGAGGGAACCCTAATGGAAACTATGGCCTTTAGGTGATAATGATGTGTCAATGTAGGTTCATCGACTGTACCGAATCTGCCCCTCTGGTCGGAGATGTGATAGTAGGGGACGGAGGGCTATGCATGTGTAGGGCATGGGTTATATGGGAACTCTCTACTTTCCACTTAACTTTTCTGTTAATCTAAATCTACTCTAAGAATATCTATTAAAAAAAAAAAAAAAAAGGGCAACACGTCCTGTCAGCAAACATGGGAGATCACATTCTCTTCAAACATTACTGGCAGACATGCAAATCGATACAACGCTTCTGGACAGGAAGTTGGCGAGACCCAACAAAACTATTTCTGCACTTGTCTTTTGACTCCACAGTTCTACCTGTAGGAATCTACAGGATGAAATGCATACGTGCACAAGGTTATTCACTGCAGCATTCTTTGCTATTACAAAATATTAGAAATGAGCTAAATGCTCATACATAGAATGATTACTGAAAAACTATGGTACATTCACACAGTGGAATACTATGCAGCTATATGAAAAAACAAAGAAAGAGAGATGCATCATAAAAATGGTGGCATGAGGTGAGCCTCTTGAAATCACCCCTGGAATTTACAACAAATTGAACAACTATAACTCCACAAAGGACTCCCTGCACAGCAGACAGGCAAGACTAAGAGGGCCACTACTGAAATCACCTAAAGGCATGAGCGGGGGAAGAGGGAAGGGAGAAGTGCAGAGACAGGGACACGTGGGTGCAGGATGCAGACCTAGCTCAATGCTCCGAGCTCGCTGCATCTTGGAAACAGCTGCGGGAGGGGGAAGAACTCGGACTGTTAGGGCTTCACATATGGCCCACAGGGTTGAGGGGACAGCATATAACACAGCTGAACCCAACACTTACGGCAGAGACCTTGGAGAAAAGACTGAGGGAAGAAGGCTGAAAACAGTGGTTTAAGCCCTCACTGCTGAGCAGAGAACAGAAACCTAAGGTACTGAGACTAGCCAACCCCTCCCTACCCTCTTAGAACTCACCCTGCCCCCACCTGCCCAGTGTTAGAAGTGGAACAGTAGCAGTTTCAGATGAAAAGAACAGAATATTTGCAGTTCTGAGAACTGGTCCACAGACATGGACTCACAGCCCAACTAGTTCTGGCAAAGGGGAGGAAGCCACGGAAGCAGGACTGGCTGTGGTAGTGGTCACAGCCATTGTTCTGGGCCACCTCTCACAACACACCCCAACCCTGTCCCCACCTATCTGGGCGGATCCTTCAGGAGTAAACAGAGCTGCTGAAACGCTCGGGCTCTGAATCTGGTGCCTGAAGAGCTTTGGAACTCCAGAAGCTCTCCACATCCTCCCATGGAGGCAAAGCCCTATGACTCAGGCAAACTGTTAACAGAGGAGAAGCCTGCCTTCCAGGGAATCCCCCCCATTGTGTGAGAAGCTGGAATAGTGCAGAGAAAATATAACATTACAATGTGAGAGAGAATAAAAGGCTGCAGTCGGAGAGAAAATAAAACATTCTATAAACACCTACTGAAAAACAAAAGAAAGACCTCTTTCTATGAACCTCTTGCAGGACCCATTCCTATAGAAGTCTAGTAAGAGAAATAATAAATCATCAATTGCCATGAATAACCAAGGTAACAAGACAGCTCAGAAAGAATGTGAAAAGTCTCCAGAAAATGAACTTAAAGACATGAAAATATGTGACTTAAATGATAGAGAATTCAAGATTGCAGTTCTTAAAAAACTCAACGAGATGCAAGAAAACACAGACAGGCAGTTTAATAAACTCAGAAACACAATCAAAGAACAAAATGAACACTATACCAAAGAGATTGAATTTTTAAAAAAGACCCAAATAGAATTTCTGGAGATTAAGAACTCAAGAAAAGAAATGACGAATGAAAGAGACAGTTTAGGTAGTAGAGTTGACCAGGTGGAGGAAAGAATCAGTGACATCGAAGCTAGAAATCTGGAAATGACAAGGATGGAAGGAGAAAGAGACCTGAGACGTGAGACTACAAGAACTTTGTGACTCCATCAGAAAGAGCAATATAAGAATAATGGGCATACCAGAAGGGGAAGAAAGAGAGAAGGGAACAGAGAATATATTCAAACAAATAGTTGACGAGGATTTCCTAAACTTGCAGAAAGACTGGATTCTCGAATCCAAGAAGCAAATAGAACACCTAATTACCTCAACCCCAAGAGGCCTTCTCCAAAGCACACTGTATTGAAGCTGTTAAAAATTAACGACAAAGAAAGAATCCTCAAATCAGCCAGGGAAAAGAAGATGGTAACCTACAAAGGGAAGTTCATTAGATTATCATCAGATTTTTCAGCAGAAACTCTACAAGCCAGGAGGGAGTGGAACCAAATATTCAAACTATTGAAAGAGAGAAATTATGAGCCAAGAATAATATATCCAGCAAAGATATCCTTTAGATATGAAGGAGGACTCAAGACCTTTCCAGACATACAGAAGCTGAGGGAATTTTCTAACACACAACCTGCACTACAAGAAATACTGAAGGAGACTATTTGACCAGCATAAATAGGGATAATTTGTGACAACAAAAACATAAAAGGGAGAAGAGTAAAGGCCTGAAATGGAATTAAGGAATGGAAGAAGTAAGCATGCTGAAGAAAATGGAATACTCTAAATACGAAACTCTCTTTTACATAAACTTAATGGTAACCACTCAAAAAAAATCTAGAACTGAAATATATAGCTTAATAAAAGAAGAAACAGGGAAAAATCATAAAATACCACCACACAGAAATAATAGACAACAACAAAAAGGCAAAGAAACAATGGAGACACAGTTTTACCAGAAAACCAAAGATAGAATTATAGGAAATCCTCACATATCAATAATCACCCTAAATGTAAATGGACTGAACTCACCAATAAAAAGGCACAGAGTAGCAGATTGGATCAACAAACTAAACCCAACTATATGCTGCCTCCAAGAGACACATCTCAGCTACAATGACAAATATAGAATCAAAGGAAAAGGGTGGAAATTGACACTCCAAGCAAATGGTATCCAGAGAAAATCAGGTGTAGACATACTGATATCACACTTCAGGATAAAAAACCGTAACAAGAGACAAAGATGGACATTTCATAATGATAAAGGGGACTATACAACAAGACATAATAGTCATCAATATTTATGCCCCCAATCAGGGAGCACCTAAATATACCAAGCAATTACTAACAGAACTAAAGGGAGAGATTGACCAAAACACAATTATAGTAGGAGACCTAAATACATCATTGACAGCTACAGATAGATCATCCAAACAGAAAATAAATAAATATCAGCCCTCTATGACACATTAGGTCAAATGGACATAATTGACATTTATAGAGCACTTCATCCTAGAATATCAGACTATAAATTGTTTTCTAGTGTACATGGAACATTCTCAAGGATAGACCATATATTGGGACATAAAACTAGCCTTGGCAAATTTAAGAAGATTGAAATCATACCAAGCACATTCTCTGATCACAAGGCTTTGAAATTGGATATCAACTGCAAAAAGCAAGCAGGAAAAACCACAAATATGTGAAGATTAAACAACATATTTTCAAAGAACAACCGGGACAAAGAAAAAATAAGAGGAGAGATCAAAAGATACATAGGAACAAATGAGAATGAAAATACATCCTACCAAAATTTGGGGGATGCAGACAAAGCAGTTTTAAGAGGGGAATTTATATCATTACATGTCTAGCTCAAGGAACAAGAAAAATCCCAGATAAATAACCTGACATTACACCTTAAAGAACCAGAAAAAGAAGAATAAATGAAACCCAAGGTCAGCAGATAAAAGGAAATAATGAAAATCAGAGCAGAACTAAATGAAATAGAGAACAAAAAGACAATAGAAAAAATTAATGTGACAGAGTTGGGTCTTTGAAAAGATTAATAAAATTGACATACCCTTGGCTAGACTCACTAAGATAAAAAGACAAAAGACACTAATAAACCAAAATCAGAAATGAAAGAGGGGAAGTTATCATGGATGCCACAGAAATACAAAGGATTATCCAAGAATACTATGAAAGACTATATGCCAACAAATTCAATAGCCTAAAAGAAATGGACAAGTTCTTAAAAACATATAGCCTTGCTATGCTGAATCATGAATAACTGGATAATCTAAATAGACTGATCACCAGTAAAGAAATTGAATCAGTCATCTGAAACCTTCCGAAAAGCAAAAGTCAGGGACCAGATGGCTTCACTAGTGAGTTCTAACGAACCTTCAAAGAGGATATAATACCTGTCCTACTAAAACTCTTCCAAAAAATTGAAGAAGAAACAATACTCCGTAACTCATTTTATGTTACTCTGATACCAAACCTGGTAAGGATAACACAAAAAAAGAAAACTACAGACCGATATCTCTGATGAATACAAATGCTAAAATCCTAAACAAAATTCTAGCAAATCGAATACAACAATACATTAAAAAGATTATTCATCACAACCAAGTGGGGTTCATCCCAGGGGTATAAGGATAGTTCAGCATACGCAAATCCATCAATGTGATACATCACATAAACAAAATAAAGGACAAAAATCATATGATTATATCAATTGACACAGAAAAAGCATTTGACAAGATACAACATCCATTTATGATTAAAACACTTAATAAAATAGGTATAGAAGGAAAATACCTTAACATAATAAAGGCCATATATGACAAACCCTCAGCTAATCTCATAATTAGCGGTGAAAAACTGAAGACTTTTGCTCTATGTTCAGAAACACGACAGGGCTGTCCCTTATCATCTCTGCTTTTCAACATAGCGTTGGAAGTCCTCACCAGAGCAATCAGGCAAGAGAAAGAAATAAAGGCATCCAAATTGGGAATGAAGAAGTTAAATTGTCACTCTTTGCAGATGACATGATGCTATGTATAGAAAACCCTAAAGACTCCACCAAAAAGTTATTAGAAACAATCAACGAATACAGTAAAGTTGCTGGCTACAAAATCAACGTACAAAAGTCCATTGCATTCCTATATACTATCAATGTAATCTCAGAAAAAGAAATGAAAAAAGAAACAATTCCTTTCGAAATTGCAACAAAAAGAATAAAATACCTGGGAATGAACTTAACCAAGGATATGAAAGACCTGTATGCTGAAAACTATAAGATGTTTTTAAAAGAAATTGAAGAAGACACAAAGAAATGGAAAGACATTCTGTGCTCGTGAATTGGAAGAATCAACATAGTTAAAATGGCCATATTACCCAAAGCAATATACAGATTTAATGCAATCCTCATCAAAATCTCAATGGTGTTTTTTAAAGAAATAAAACAAAAAATCATCAGATTTGTATGGAACAACAAATGACCCCGAATAGCCAAAGCAATCCTAAGAAAAAAGAACAATGCTGGAGGTATTACACTCCCTGACTTTAGCTTGTACTACAGGGCAACAATAATCAAAACGGCATGGTATTGGCAGAAAAACAGGCACACAGACCAATGAAATAGAATCAAGAACCCAGAAATAAACCCACATAAACATGGATAGATATTTTTGACAAATAAGCCAAAACCATGCAATGGAGAAAAGACAGCCTCTTCAATAAATGGTGCTGGGAGAATTGGAAAGCCACATGCAAAAGAATGAAACTGGACTGCTATCTGTCACCATGTATCAAAATTAATTCAAAATGGATAAAAACCTCAGCATATGAGTTTTTGTTTCTCATTTGACACAGACAATAGTTTAGTGGTTACCAGAGGGTAAGGGGGGTGGGGGTTGGGAGATGAGGGTAAGGGGGATCAAATATATGGTGATGGAAGGAGAACTGACTCTGGGTGGTGAACACACAATGGGATTTATAGATGATGTAATACAGAATTGTACACATGAAATCTATGTAATTTTACTAACAATTGTCACCCCAATAAATTTAAAAAATAAATTAAAAAAAAAGTCCCCCACCCCCAAAAAAAAAGAAAAAAACCTAAGCGTAAGACCTGAAACAATAAACTGCATAGAAGAAAACATAGGTACTAAACTTATGGACCTTGGGTTCAAAGAGCATTTTATGAATTTTACTCCAAAGGCAAGGGAAGCAAAAGTTAAAATAAACGAATGGGACTACATCAAACTTAAAAGCTTTTGCACAGCAAAACAAACCATCGACAAATAAAGAGGCAACCAACGGAATGGGAGAAGATTTTTGCAAACAGCGCCTCCGATAAGGGGCTAATATCCAAAATATACAAGGAACTCATACAACTCAACAACAAAAAAACAAACAAACAACCCAATTGAAAAATGGGCAAAGGACCTGAAGAGACATTTCTCCAAAGAGGACATACAAATGGCCAATAGACATATGAAAAAATGGTCAACATCACTATTCATTAGAGAAATGCAAACAAAAACCACAATGAGATATCACCTCACCCCAGTCAGAATGGCTATCATCAACAAAACAAATAGTAACAAGTGTTGGAAAGGCTGTGGAGAAAAAGAAACCCTCATACATTGTTGGTGGGAATGCAGATTGGTGCAGCCGCTATGGAAGGCAGTGTGGAGGTTCCTCAAAAAATTACGAATAGAATTACCATATGACCCAGCAATCCCTCTCCTGGGTATCTACCAAAAAAATCTGAAAACATTTATACATAAAGACACGTGTGCTCCAATGTTCATTGCAGCTTTATTTACAATGGCCAAGACACGAAAACAACCAAAATATCCTTCAATAGATGAATGGATAAAGAAGTTGTGGTATATATACATAATGGAATACTATTCGGCAGTAAGAAAAGATGAAATAGTACCATTTGTGATAACATGGATGGATCTTGAGATTATAATGCTAAGCAAAATAAGTCAGACAGAAAAAGTAGAGAACCATATGATTTCACTGATATGCAGTATGTAAAACTGAAAACAACAAAAGAACAAGACAGACAAATGAAGGAACAAAAACTCATAGACATAGACAACAGTTTAGGGCTTACCAGAGGGTAAGGGGGGAGGGGTCTCTAGAAGAGGGTAAATGGTGTCTAATATATGGTGATGGAAAGAGAACTGACTCTGGGTGGTGAACACACAAGGTGAGATATAGATAATGTATTACAGAATTGTACACCTGAAATCTATGTAACTTTACTAATAGTTGTCACCCCAATAAACTTTAATTTAAAAAAAGGATATCTTTTACTACTATGATGTGATTTTCAGAATATAATGTTAAGTGGAAGGAATAGCTATAGTAAGCTACCCGTTATGTAAGAAAGAAGAGATATAAGAAAATGCAGACAAACATTTTTGCAAAAGATAAGCTGAAAGGACGAATCAAAAATTAAAGAGATTGGTTACATGCAGAGGGCAGATAGGAAAATGCTACAAAGTAGCACAAAACAGAAACAGGTAGCAAGAATGAGAAGAGAAAGAGGCTCTCTGAATAGACCTGTTGGTATAGCTCTCACTCTTAGAATCACATGACTAGTTCAGAAACCCCCAAAATAAATAATTAAAGACAAGCAGAAGGCAGGGGAACCCAAAGTGGAATAGGAAAAATACCCAATGAACATAATTGAATTACAACAAATAATAAAACCATACGGAAGGGGTTAGGGAGGCAAAGAACTAACCTAGACAACTTTGGAAAACTGGAATTTGACTGGATAAAATACTTGGTAAAGTGAAAAATAGTAAGAGCTATCCACAAATGCTGTAATTGAGTTTGGAAATCTGTTTCTCATCGGGATGCGGGTGAGCAGTTCTGAAGCTACTTTAAGTGTGTAATAAGATTGTCTGAGGACTATGTATTGTGTATGATGACAGCCAGATTTTTTGCCGCCATGTTCTCATAGGGGCTGAGAACATGTTGCCTCTATGCACGGTCTGTGCCATTTTCTATGAATCAATAATTATTTCCCAAAATTCAAAAGAATATCAAAGGCAACAAGCAGCTCTAAGGACAGGGTTGAGATATTTATTCTGATTAGTCCAAGGGGTTCCAAAGCATTTATAATAAATCACACTTGCTTTTGTAGGGATGTGTGTGTTTGTGGCGTAGACACACTCATACATATGCATGAACACATATAAATAGAAAGGTGATCATTTCAGAAGAGTTATTTTTCCTGCAGTTTCTTATTTTTCTACCATGAACATACATTATTTTTAATAGGGAAAAAAGGGGGCATTTTTAAGAATGTTGCTTGGCCATAAAAAAAAATAAAAAATGAAATCTTACCATTTCTGACACATAGATGGACCTAGAGGGGATTATGCTAAGTGAAGTAAGTCAGGCAGAGAAAGACAAATACCACATGATCTCACTTAGAAGTGGAATCTAAAGAACAAAATAAATGAACAAACAAAACAGAAACAGACGCATAGATACAGAGAACAAACTGATGGTTGCCAGATGGGAGGGGGGTTGGGGGAATGGGAGTGAAGGGGGAAGGGATTAAGAAGTACAAATTGGTAGTTAAAATAGTCATGGAGATGTAAAGTACAGCATAGAAAATATAATCAATAATATTGTAAAAAAAAGAATGTTAGAGAAAATTTAACTTAAGTAATTTATGATGAGGAAGCCAGGGAGAAAAGAGACCCACTGTCTTGGCCCAGGTTTCCTACTGGCCCCAGCGCAGGGCAGGACCACTGCCCTCTGTCCAGGGGTCCATCCCTGGGGCCCATAACAGCCTTGTCTCAGGTAGGATTCTAATACATTTCTCCTCCCAGAGTCCATGTTTCTAGAGGCAACGTAAATGACAGGGCCAAAGAAATATTTACAAAATGAATAATAGGGATGTAGTTAATATTTAAGAAAGAAATTTTATTGTTGGGGAAAAAACAAAGTTGGCAACCAGAAGTATGAAATATGCAAACAGGCTATCGCTGCCAATGAAAATCCAACAGAATTGTTCAAAATGTCATTTCTCTATCGATGGACATTCTTTTCACATAAGGCAAACAGTAAAATAACACAGAAATTCAAGTCTTTTCAAAGTTTTCAGCGTACTTTTATTTACATAGGACTGTTTTGTTTTGTTTTTTCCCTAAAACAAAAGTTCCAAAAGGGTCTTAAACATCAATTTCTAAAATTAAATACAAAAATAAAAGGCTATTCTTGTACTGAATTTCTTCAAATCAGAGCTCTTGGTTATTCCTTGAATGCAGGAACAAAGAATTTTAGAAATAAAGAAAATTTGTCTAACATCTTGAAAACCCAGTTTTCTTTAGATATGACTGAGACTATTACCATCACAGGATAAAAATCTGATTTAAAAAGTGTCACTTAAAAAATAGCTTTTAATGCATGAAGAATAAAATCTATTTTATAAAAACTAAAATGAGTAGATAATTTTCTGAAAAATTACTTTGCTTTCACGTTCCATTTATCAATATGATTCAACAAAGACCCATTAAACATCTGCTTTGAACTAGCTCTGCTCCCATCTGATTCTGAGCATACATCAATGAATGAGGCCAACAGAGCTGAAACTGTAAGAAATTCTTACAGATCCAGCCCTGGGGATTTGGAAAATGGACATATGTTTCTTCCCTATTGAAAGAGGGGTTGAGGTAAATGGTGACCTTATTCTTTGCACAAAGGGAAGGATGCTACTAGCACAGGCTAAAGAACCCAGCATCATGTAGTAAAGGGGCTTACTTTTCTCCATTGTATGTTTCCGGCTCCTTTGTCAAAAATTAGTCTCCTGTGTACACATGGGTTTATTTCTGAGCTCTCAGTTCTGCTCCATTGGTCTGTGTGTCTGTTTTTCTGCCAATACCATGCTGCTCTGATTATTGTAGCTTTATAGTATAATTTCAAGTCGGAGCTGTGATGTCTCCAGCTCTGTTCTTTTTTCTCAAGATTGTTTTGGCTATTTGGGGTCTTTTGTGGTTCCGTACAGATATTATAGAATTGTACAGTTGAAACTTATTATCAATGTCACCCAATACATTAAAAAATATAAGGTCCAAGCACTTCATAGATAATACTTTGTCATCACCATGACATTACGATAGGTAATTTCTCTATTTTACAGAATTGGAAACTGCAGTTCAGAAGTTCAATTAAGTAAATAGGATTAGACAGAGGTAAAGATAGAGACATTTAAAGAATGACAAGAGGTTTCTGGCTTGAGCAAGTATGCCATGGGTCCTTTGTTCTCATTATCATGTTGAAGAATTAAAAATGAGTGAGTAAATGAATGGATGGTAGGACATGGGGATTCTCATTCTGTGGGCATCCCTTGCCCGAGTTCTTTTTTTTTTTTTTTTTTTTTTAAGATTTTATTGGGGAAGGGGAGCAGGACTTTATTAGGGAACAGTGTGTACTTCCAGGCCTTTTTTCCAAGTCAAGTTGTTGTCCTTTCAGTCTTAGTTGTGGAGGGCGCAGCTCAGCTCCAGGTCCAGTTGCCATTGTTAGTTGCAGGGGGCACAGCCCACCATCTCTTGCGGGAGTCAAACCGGCAACCTTGTGGTTGACAGGACACATTCCAACCAACTGAGCCATCCGGGAGCTCAGCGGCAGCTCAGCTCAAGGTGCCGTGTTCAATTTTAGTTGCAGGGGGCAGAGCCCACCATCCCTTGTGGGACTCGAGGAATTGAATTGGCAACCTTGTGGTGGAGAGCCCACTGGCCCATGTGGGAATCGAACCGGCAGCCTTCGGAGTTAGGAGCACGGAGCTCTAACCGCCTGAGCCACTGGACCAGCCCCCCTTGCCCGAGTTTTGTGGACTGCTTTAGAGAGTCGATGGCTGTCCCTTTGGTTCTGCGAAGAGGCCTTTCATGGAAGCGTTAAGCATAAAGGATTAGAAAGAAAGGATAGGTTGCTGCAGAGCTCTGATGAAGTGGAAAGGAGGCAGAGAAGCTGAGGCACGGTCCCCCTTTTATATCCACTCACTACCTGTGTGACTTAGGTTGTATAGTTAACGTCTTGGGCTTCAAAGCCTCAGCTGTAAAATAAGAATAATGAACATGCCTCGTCGTATGGTTGTGAGAAGGGAAAACAAGCACAGTAAATGCAAACTGCCTGGGAATAGTGGGCACTCAGTTAACAGCACCTCCCTTCATGGGCTCCTCACCCCAGGTCAGAGCAGAACATACAGAAACGATGACTTGACTGGGATGCCTGAAATGTGTCCTGGGGGAGAGGGCTGTGGTGGGAAGAAGCTGAGGGACTTGGATGTGGGTGGGCAGAGTCCAAGGGCCAGGATTTTTGAACAACGGCACAGAGGTCATGATTGAATCTTGGAGTCATCCTCTGAAGGCCTTCCAAAGTCAAGCTGAATCGAATCTAATGAGGTTTCACCTAGAATGAGCAGATGGTCTTGATGGTTTTTCAAGGCCCCTTCTTGCCCTCAGGTTCTATGACAGAATCATTTTTAAAATAGCCATCCTTTATTTTGTTCTTTCAGTGCTTTCTTTTGTAAAGTCTGAGAGTGCAACTGATTGCTTACCTTTCATTGCTTCTCCATGAGGTTTATTTATAGAGTAACCACATGACAGCCAGAAATACCTTCAGACCAGGAGGGACACGACCATCTGTTCCTCTGATAACGTGCTTCGAGTGATTTCTCTGGGATTCTGGTACTTAGCAAAATGTTGCTGCAGCATCATCCAATCTGTGTATTTATAGGAAGGAGAATGTGTGTATGTTACATATTTGGACTTGTTTCTTTCAGCGGGAGAAATATAGCCTCTGCCATATGTTTGCCGCACAGATAATTACCTCCCCACTCCATATATCCAATTTTAAATATTTCACCATTCACATAGCAGCAGGTTAGAATCTTTCCCTTGAGTCCAGATACACTTAAACCCATCATCCTGAAACAGGAGCCCTTTGTGGAATGGTCATTAATCAGATAATTACTAACTTTCAAGCTGATTCGCTAAATAAACATTCTCCATCTTGTGCTATCTCCTGGAGCTAGGAGAGAACACCATGGTTCCAGTGTCAGTTCCCAGGCATGTGCCTTCACACTGCCTCCCACCCCCCAACACCTACTGCTCCACTTGTGTAAATAAAGAGGTTGTTGATGGTAATGAGAACCATAGCTGTGTTGACCGAGCTCACTCCTGATGCTTGCTGTGCCTCACCTGTGCATTAGCAGGTTTTACTTCTCACAACAGGTCTGAAAAGCGGGGCTCTTATTATTCCCATCTTACGAGATAGAAAACTGAGGCATAGAGGCTGTAAGTAGCTAGTACAGGACAGAGCTGTCTCTCAAGCCCAGATCTGTGTCTCTAAGGAGGATGCCATTTTGTTAAATACTTTCAACATTCATTGATTCAACCAATATTTTTTGAAAGTTTTCCAAGCACCCAACATTGTTTAGACTCTGGGAAAAAAATGTTCCACAGAGAAAGCAGAATCCCCTATCTCATGGGACTAGTAATTCTGGCAGACGAGGACAGACAATAAGCCCATGAGAAAACAACAGGTCATCGTAAAGGCGGTGATGGGAGCAATACAGGACAATACGCAGCGAAAGCCTTGTGGCCACTTTGCTTCTGGTTTGGTGGAATGAGCTAAGACTGGAAGGAGAAGAGGCAGAGGCCAGACAAGTGAAACTCCTGGGGAAGAGGGAACAGCTCTTTCCAGGTTCAGATGAGTGACTGTGGGGGAGGGCATCCAAGTAGGGAAAGGAGTCCCAGAGGCAGGCAGGGACATGTCGAGCGGGCACTTGTAGACCAAGATAGGGAAATTGATATTTATCAAGGTATTTGAATGACCATTTGTGGGACAGGGGGTGCTTAAATGGGATTTTCAGAATTCAGAATGGATTGTGGGGAGGGGGGAATTGGCAACCATGGGTGCCACTGGAGATCTATCGAGAAAGATGAATAAGATCTCATCAGGCAGGAAAAAGAAAGAGACTATTCTAGTTAAAGGGAACAGTGATTGCAAATGTACAGAGGCTTCTAAGTATCAAGTACATTAGGGAAACAGTGAATGTTTTCCTTTGGACTTTGGGACTAAAATTGTTGTGGACAGACTGCGAGAGGCCTTGAGCAAGTGCATCCCCATCTCATATGGTGACCCCACCATGAGGATGAGAAAAGGCGCCCCTTCCTCCAGTTGAATGGAGCCCCACACCAGAGCACATGGGAAGTAAAAGTGATCACCTCTGGTCCTCTCTCCTGATGTCAGCCTGAGCTGCCTCTAGAGCAGTGTGCAGACATGTCTACGGTCCCTTACCTACCCCTTCCCCCACCTCCACCACTCTCTTACAGCATCTATTCTGGGCATATCCTCAGTCCACTGGTGCTTCATGCCTACAGGAAGCCACATGTTGCCCCCGTATGAAATAGTGGTCCAGACCCAGGACTGAAGCCAGGATTTTCATCTTGGATGGCTCCATTGCAGACATTTGTCATAGGTCCTCGCTCCTCAACGTGTGGCTCATGGAACAGAAATGTCACTTGGGAGTATGTTAGAAATGCAGCACACCAAGCTCCACTGTATATCAACCAAATCAGAATCTGCATTTTAACAAGGCAGGTGAGTCACGAGCACATTGGAGCCTGTAACACTGGTCTAGATAACCATGTGATAAGTCATGCCTGAGAAAGCCGGCAAGGGCCTTGGACTGGGCAGAAACTCACAGCATGATGCCAGCTCGGGCCTGGGGTGGGCAGTGCTATGTCAGGGGCCTGGTGTGGGCACTGAATCTTTTTATTTCTGCTTCCAGCTGAGCTTCTGACACAGAGCTGCAGGCGGAGAAGTATCCTCAGGGCTCTGCCTCCCCTGGTCTGCTTCTGTCTACCTGTGAAGATACTTCTTTAAATGGGTGCGAAGATGAGTTTGAAAGGTTCTACTAATAAATAGAATTTCCCTGAAGAAAAATATGAGGGTGTCCCTTGATTGTCACCAGAAGAATTTAAAGTGCACTTAAAAATGGGATTTATAAAGAAAGTGAGAAGCTGTCTAAGTCACTTTATAGCTGCAGGAATTCTCTATTTGGATGCAGTTTCCCCTCTCTGCATTTGGAGAATCCATACTTTTATTAGGCTGCATTATTATACAGTGAAAGGCCCACTTTTTTGCCTATTGTATTCATAACAATTACCATCCTTTAACACACTATATAATTTCTTAATGTTTGGGTCTGAATAGTTAGAGTGTGATCTCAGTCTGAGGTGGTCTCCAGTTTGAAGTGTTGGGTCAGAGGGAGAAAAATCTGAAATACTAAATTATCACTCAGTATATGTGAAGTGTGTCTTTGAAGCTCCTGGAACATTTTTTTTAATTTCAGTGCTGGATGGCATGTCACTGCATCTTAAATCTCTGCAAGAAAAAAATCAATTAGCATCGTAGAGCTGGTAATTCGACACTATTTCTGCAACAAGGGGGAATGACGGAGAAAGAGCAATTTAGGCTGATAGCTACATCAACCGCAGTACAGTTGATTAAAAATTTAACAGTTTTTCTGATGGATGTCCTAGGTCAGATTTGGAAAACACTGACGGATTTAATTTTCCACTGACTAAATAATCATTTTATAAGCCATGTATAATTCATGTAATGGCAATGTTATGAGCTTGTTAAAAATGACTGCTACTAAACAGTTAACACTCTCTAGCAAGCAGAGACTTGTAACGGATTCTTTTTGGAATTAGTCGGCACCCATTAGCTGAGAATGGGTTTTTGCCTTCTGAATCTTTAAAATGAAATGAGTTCAACCTATTAGTGTAAGTAACAACCCACTTCATCCCCTAGCCATAAAAACCAAAAATGTGTATTGGGGAAAGAATGGTATTTGTTTAGTTCTCACCCTGCTTATCAGCTAAATAACATTGAACATGGTCTTCAGCTTTCCCAACTTCAGTTTTCTTACTAGAAAAATGGAGATAGTGGTGCCAACTAAACAGGGTTATTGGAGGGAGTATGTGAAGTGATGCTTTTTAAAAAACAAACAAACAAAAAACCACTTTAATGGCATGTTTTTACAGACATAGGAAAAAGCAACACTAAAATTCATGTGGAACCACAAAAGACTGAATAACGAAGGAATTTTGAGCAAGAACAAAGTGGAAGGTCTCATGACTCCTGATTTCAAAATGTATTACAAAGCTACAGTAATCCAAACAGCATGGTACTGGGCATGAAAACAGACACATAAACCAATGGAACAGTATAGAACCTAGAAATATACCCACACATATGCAGTCAACTGATCTTCAACAAGGAGACAAGGATACACAAAGTAAACACACCATTTACTTTGTTAAATGTATCAATCAGCTCACCTGTGAGACTGTGAGGGCGCTTCCTGTTTATCTTAAAGTTTAAAACTTCTATTTTCTGTCTGGAAGGAAGTGTGGATTCTATGAGTAGTTTAGCTGCACCCATAAAACTGATACAACTGGACAATTCAAGTTCATACTGAAAAGTTTAGAAGCCCCGTATTCTTCTTGTGCTCCCCAGAGTATAAAGAAAAAGGCACTTAAGCAACTCATTTTAGGTCAGGTAATAAAGTGGGAATTTTCATTTGTGGTGTCATTATGTTGGTATCATGCAACTATATGATTTGTTTATCTTTTTCTTTCCTTGCTTGCTTTCTTTTTACTTGCTTGTTTCATTCATTGTTGTTGTTGTTGTTGTTGTTGTTTTGTTCTGGGCATCATGCCAGGGCTTGGGATACAAAGTTGAGTAAAACAGAAGCTTCAAGAGTCCTCAGTCAAGTGTGGGAAGTGGGCAATTTCAACACTCACAGTTCAATGAGGTAAGTACTGAGAGAGCACAGAAGAGGAAGTGATTTCCTCTTTCTTTTACATTCAAGAAAGGCTTCCCCGAAGAAGGGACCTCTAGTTGGGCATTACAAGGAGAATAAGGGTTCTGTGTGTCCAAAGAAGAGAGAAGGAATGGCGCCTTGTGCAGAGGGACCAATGCACAGAGACAACGAAAAGCTTCACGTTGCCGCAGCAGACTGTGAGTGGTTGTTGAAACCTTTCTCATTATCACACATCCAAGGAGCCCTACCAAGTATCAGGAACTATTTCAAAGGAACAAAGGGATCAACTCAGACCTGATCCTTGCCCTGGAGTTCACGGTTGAGGCACACAGAAACTCACACGTGCACATGTAGTACAGAACAAACACTGCAATTCTGGAGGTATGCATGAGTTGCCATGGGAACGCAGAGGCACTGAGTGACTAATTCTGCCTGGAGAAGGGAGAGAAAGTTGTAGAGAGAATGAGCCATGAGCTGTGAAGCGTTCCCCAGGAAGGGAAGAAGTAGGTGGTGACATTCTAAGCAGATGGAGCATCGTGTGGCATCAAGCTTGGAGTTGTGGCAGTCCATGACTTCAGAAGTCATAAGGACTTGTTGAAGAGTTATTAAGAATTTCAAGACAGTAGCAGAAGGCATGAACCAAGGACAGCGCTTTCCTAAGTGTGGAGACCTCTGTGGCTGCACTGGCTGCATACCCATGCGGTCACCCTGCCTATGGAAGAATATGTATGAAATTCACCCCACTGTTTCATCTCCTCCGAGCTCTTTGTCCAAATCCACCTAAGGTCATTGGAAGTGACTGCAAGGTTGTTCCTTTTCTGCATAATGAAACTCTGATGTTGGGAAAACTTCAACCAAACAACTCTTATTGCTACACAATCAGTCTCCATAAACCACATTGAAACTTACTGCAATAAACAATAGAGAAACAGAAGGAAATGGGAATGACCACAGAGAATCAAAAGCAACCAAGAGAGTAAAAAACCCAACCAGAGTAACTCCTGTAACGCAGAACGATTGCCTATGATCAAGCAAGCTAAATGACACCTTGAGTGCCAGAATTCACTCAAGGTAATTGAAAAACACTTTAGACTTTCCTGAAATCATTGCATTTCCCCCCCAAACATGGCTTGAAAGTAGAATGCAGGATAAACAGAAATACCATGAAAAATTGTCTAGGGATTAGAAGCATAAAGCCTTTTATGTTTCAGAAATAAAGGCCATAAAAACAAAATACCTATATTTAACCGTTCCTGTGGATAGCAATGAGATATTTTTAGAAGAGAAAAGCTCATATGGTATACACGCATTGCCTTGTTTAGATCAGGTTAGATTGCAATGTAATGACTAACCAACTTCAGGTTTTCTGATGAAACAAAACTTTATCGTATTTATGTGTGTTCTCTTTATTGTTCTGCAGAATTTCTGCTTCTCAGCATTGAATATGGAGTGAACGCTCATCTGCCTAAGATTCAGGAAAGCCAGGTCATTTTTTCTTAAGGAATGAAGTGTATCGATTAAAATGAATTGGCAGGGCAAAGTAATCTTGGGGGGATCAGAAGAGGCTCCAGTCTTCTCATTCCACTTCCGGGAGCCGTGCTATTAGCTAAGCGACAGACAGCTGCCCAGGCCTCAGTTTCTCCTTGGTGCTGTGCCGTGCTCTACCCCCATGTCCCAGTGCCGTGCAGGGAAGCCTGCGGGGTCTCTGCTCCCGCTCCCCACAAGAGAACGCAGGACATGGTGAGGCCAGAAAGGAACACCCACGGAACCATAGATGGGGGAGTCATACCACTATAGTCTTGCTGGCATCTGGGTTGGAGACACAGGAAGCAGGAGCCGCACGATCTGCAACCTGCCGTCCACTTCTCTGCCAACCAACCCCCCTTGCTAACCGCAATCCCCTGTTGCTAGCATAGTCACAGCAGTTATATTAGTGACTAATGGCTAATTGATTACAGCTGATGGCCAACTAGTCATAGCTGATGGCCATCTACTACCCAAGCCAGCATCTTTCCACGTGAGGCCGAGAGCCTGAAAACTGCTCCCTGGGACTCTGTCCCCACAAATAGGTAGTTTTGTTTTGTGTTGTTTTTTTTTAATAAGGAAACGGAGGGCCAGTTAAACTATACACTTGTAGTTTTAGCCACTGGGTCAGTGCTTCCCAAACTTTGATCAGTTGTGTGCCACTGTTAAAGCTGGTGGTCTTTAAGCTTTCAAAAAAAACAAAAACAAACAAACAAAACTTCATCTATTCATTCAAGTTACATCTATTCTAAAACATGAAAGTAAACATTAATTTATTAAAACACGTACCCCCTTAGACCAGCTTGCACACTGCCTGGATTCGTCTGACAAATATCTGCTAGTGGGCCAGGTGTGGCTCATAGCAGGGAGATCAGGAAGGAACACCTTGGGAGAAGGAGGTGACTACGAAAGGGCAGAAGATGCTGCTGCCCTCCCGTGAGAGGCACAGCTGACAGTTACATGGAGAGAGCACAGCAGGACCAGGGTGCACACAGGTCTGATGGGGGCTGAGGAAGTGCCATCCGTGCTCTGTTATTGGGGCTTTCAGGACAGGGACCTGAATTCAAGAGCAGGATTCAATGCAGGTGTAAGTAGTCCAAGCTGGGAGAAGGTAGAGTCTGGACTCTCCTTCCAGTGTCCCTTCTGGAAGCTGGATGGTAGCAGGGACCAGGATGAAGCTCGGGTTCCCCAAAAATATCCATAGGAAACAAGTGTGTGGAAAGACTTAGGGTCCTGAGCACTCAGATAAGGGAAAATGAAACCCCTTCTCCAACCTCCTGGGATTCCACAACAGCCAGAAATATGAATATTAGTAACTATTCACATGAATCGCATTCAACTGGAAGATCGCTGAGGGCAGGGAATTCTGTCTACTCTATCTCAGTGCTTGGAGCAGTCTGGGGCAGAGGAGAGATGTTCAATAACTATTTGGTTTTGTGGGGTTTTTTGTTTGTTTGTTTTAAGATTTTATTGGAGAAAGGGGACAGTATATATTTCCAGGACTTTACTGGGGAACAGTGTGTTTTTCCCAGGACCCATCAGCTCCAAGTCAAGTTGTTCTTCAATCTTAGTTGTGAACAATGCAGCTCAGCTCCAGGTCCGGTCACCATTTTCAATCTAGTTGTGAGGGGCGCAGCCCACCATCCCGTGTGGGAGCCCAACCAGCAACCTTGTTGTTGAGAGCACATGCTCTAATCAACTGAGCTACCTGGCCACCCACTGGGAGCTCAGTGGCAGCCTAGCTCAAGTTGTTTTCAATCTAGTTGCGGAGGGCGCAGCTCATTAGTGCATGTGGGAATCGAACCAGCAACCTTGATGCTCAGAGCTTGCGCGCTAACCAACTGAGCCATCCGGCTGCCCTCAATAACTATTTGTTGAATTAATGGATAAATTAGAACAGGTGCCCGCCTTTCTATTGGGGAGAAAGTCAGTGAGGTAAACAAGGGATATGAATAGGAGATTGACTAACAGATTGTAAACTCTGAAATTCATGCTGAAAAGCCCACATTATTCTTCTAGGCCCTGAAGAGAGAGGCATTCGTATCCTAAGAGTGTGACATTCAATCTGGTTTTCTGCTGGTGCAATTTACTATGCTTTCCCAGATCGCCTCATTCACCAAAGTCCCTTGCCAATAAAAATGAGTAAAATTTATTGGGGGGGCGGGGGGTTGCTGGTATGAATGAATCACATATTATACAATTATTTCAAAATGTAAACTAAGATTTTATTTTTAAAGTTTAAATAGTCCTAGTTTAAGCTCAAACTTTATTTATTTATTTATCTATCTATCTATCTATCTATCTATCTATTTATCTATTTATTTATTTGTTTGCCAGCCACTCACAGCAGCTCATGGCAGCTCCGGGCCACTCACGATGGCTGCGGGCCAGCACAGCCACTGGCTGCTCACAGTAGCCCACCGCATCACACAGCAGCTCACACTGACCTCAGGCTGTTCAGGGCAGCACAGCTCCTGGGAGAGCCGTTGTTCAGAGTCTTGGCTGTAGAGGGCGCAGCTCACTGACCCATGTGATAATGGGACTGGCGGTTTCCGACATTAGGAGCTCCGCGCTCCAACCGCCTGAGCTCCTGGGCTGCCCGATTTTTTTTTTTATAACCACCCATTATAATTGAGGTACTATAGTATCTCAATTGGGATAATTTCACTTTTTTTTTTTCCAAGCGCAGAGCTAGGGAATGATAGAGACAAAATTCAAACCCAGACAGTCTGGGCTCTTAACCCTTTCAATGCTATGAAAGACAAACCCATAACAAAATTTCAAGGTTCGCATAACTTACCATCAGGGATTGGTCCTCTCTTCTCTGTCAACTTTTATCCATTTCAGCCCTTAATATCTTGTATCATCTCAGGGCTTTGTCTAGACACAACTCCACCACCCTATGCTTATTTCCAAATAGAAAGTGTGGGGAAAGAGCCGGGAGGACTCTGATTGGATGGCCATCAGCTGTGGCTAGTTGGCCGTCAGCTGTAACCAGTGAGCCATTGGCCAATAATATAACTGCATGGCTACGCTAGCAGAAAATGGGGGCTGGCAAGAAGATGGTGGCTGAGCCTGCAAGCGTGGATTGCAGTTAGCAAGTGGGGTTGGTTGGCTGGTAGAAAAGCAGACGGCAGGTTGCAGATCGTGTGGCTCCTGCTTCCTGTGTCTCCAACCCAGACGCCAGCAAGACTATAGTGGTATGACTCCCCTATCCACGGCTCCGTGGGTGTTCCTTTTTGGCCTCACCATATCCTGCGTTCTTATGTGGGGAGCTGGACTAGAGACTCCACAGGCCGCCCCGCACGACAGAAAGATATACCCTTTCTTAATGCATACTTTTCTCTGGGTCATGATTCCCTAAGTTTACTGCCAGGTATCAGCTCCTGAGTAGGAAGAAAATGGATCTTTTGTTAGATTAACAATTTCTAACTCCTCTTCCTCCTACTGTCCTGAGAACTGCATCATTAAGATGGAAACAGCACAAGTGGAATAAACTCAATTGCAGTTAGGCCCAGTCACCTGGGGTCCAGTCCCTGCCCACCAGATCCCATCTTGAGCACTTCCTTTTGTGGACCTCCTTGACACTTCCTCATTCAAACTTGATACTCAACTCTGGCCTGGTTCATCCTGTGACTTGGATACCATCTTAGCGGTCTGTTTACCTCTCTTGGTTTGCCAACTAGGAAAATGGTTCTCCTTTCAGGCTTTGATCTCTGCTCCTGGCACCCGTTTAATTGAACAATTTGGCCAGGGCCTCTCAGTCTCTCCAGCAGCTAACACATGGAGGCCCCACTACCCGGTTCCCTTCATAAGTCAACCAGCTTTCCAAGGTTATGAGTAATTAGCTGCGATCATGTCTGATGCTTTCTCTCCTGCTAAGGTTCTATGATTCTGTCCACTAAAGGATGCCTTATATAAAGGTTACCAATTTATCACTTCATTATCAGGATAATCAGAAGCAGCAATGAGTCAATGAAAAGGTCACTGAGATTGAAATCAAAAGAGCTAAATTTGAATCTCCACTTTATTACATCAAGTCCCTTAGATTTAGCCATCTCAACTATGTAAATGATAATAAAACCTGAATTACTAAAATCTTAAGACTTCAATTAGATAATGTGCATGAGAGTATGTATTACTTATTTTAAGCTACAAAAATGTCAAATATGTTTTTATTATTGTCAGCTTCATCCTGTGCTGATAACATTTTCTAAATACCATTTGAACTAAAAAAGATGATTGGTTCAAGTCAATGCATATTTCTCGGTCACCTACTTCTGTCTGGGGCATTGTGTTTTGTGCTGGGTACAAAGGTTAATGGGCACACCTGGACAGCACACTGTTTGCACATCACTGCAGAGATGCCAAATAATCCAAATTAAGATTTGGAATTTACCAAACTATACCTGAAGACCGGTGAAGATCCACGTGTCATTTGTAAAAGCAAATTAGGCATGAGTCTTTCTACATAAAAAAACAAACAAAAAAAAACAAAACACTTTTTAATCTGTGTAAACCACCTTCAAAGCATAGTGGTTCCCTCTGTGATGTCTGTTAACTCTATAAACAGATCTGGTTTATAGGGCGCCCTCTAGAGCTCACTGGATATTATTTCCTGAATTTTCTGGTAGGAACCCTTAGGTCTTCCTTTAAACCCTGTCTAATTTCCAAAGGTGGACTGCTGAATCTCAGAGAATTTAGCACTCAATGTAAGCTTTTAAAGATGGGAATATTTTACTAAAAGTGTGAACAATTAATTAATTTATGAGTTTGCATTTATATTCTCAGAAAAACAAAGATTCTGAAGCAAAATTCAAAGTACAACTCTTGTATCTATCCCCTCGTACTTTCATATCTAACTTGCAGCTGTCTTCATTTCTTGCTGAACTAAATCTTTATTTTATCCCTATACTACTTAAGAAAGACATATTTTTATGGACTTTGACGTCTGTGAGAGAATACTATTTGTTAGATATTTGTTTATGTTCTTGATTGACTCCTGCATAAATTTTCTTTCACCTGTCAGGAAAACAACCTTTAACTAGAGTTTAGAAAATAATGAAACCCTTTATGGGTCTTTTTAGTATCTCATACATTCTGGCTCATGCTCCTGTTCATGCTTATTTTGCAACAGGTAAAGTTTTTGCAGAAGGAAGTAGGTCATTTTTGTTCCCCCTTCTGTCCTTATATTGGTCACCCAGCAGTCAATTCTGGGCCATCTTTTGATGGTCTCGTCTGTGCTCTTAAGTATATTTTTGAAAATATATGTATGAATCAAACTTAATTTCACTCTATTTTAGGTAAAGCATCTTATATATTGCAGAAAGTCAGTGAATATCTGTTGATTGAGTTAACATAATTCTTATTTCTTAACTACTCTTCCCATTGTAAATATCGAAAAAGAGCAAAAGGGTTTAATATTCTCATATCCACACGATGGATTCCCAGTGATGACCATAGATTTCCTCTCATCTCCATGGTCTTGAAACTAGTAATTACAGCCACATTACAGGATGATGGATGTTTGAAATGGAAATGATAGATTTGTTATCTTTGCTAGTTTTTGTTACAATTTTTAAATGTCATTTGTCCCAGGAAGAGAGCAAATATATTAAGACACTGAGACAAAAACCTAAAGCCAAAATAAAAAAGAAGAGTTGCTGAAATGAAGGGGTGAGGGATGAGGGATAAGAGGTTTACCATTTAGGCTAGCTACCTCAAAGGAGTAACCAGGTCAGAACTTGTTTTTTTCTTATTATTTTTCCCAGCAAATTTTCTATTTCCTTCATTTCTTTCTTTATACCTGCTAGGAAAGAATTTCTGTCCCCGTAAACCTTGGTTTCCATATAAAGGAACTTGTACTAGACAAAGAGTGTTGATCTTTCTTCTGACTCTCGTTGCTTCCTGGGTGAATTATCTGAATGGTGAACATCTGAAAAGAAATTGAGAAGGCTCCGCTCAGCCGGTGGTTGTCCATCTGTGGCAATGGCTAGCGTGACAAGTCTGTGTAATTCTGTGGTGAAATATAAACAAGTCTATTTGACTGTCACATCCCACCCAGACTTTCTCCTGTATCTTACTCTCAATGGTTCTAAACTTAGGATAAAAAGAGGGGTATTATTTATGGTCACCTGAAATCCCAACAATTTCCTTCCCTGTCCTTTTGAATTGAGGTGGATTTCAAAATTATACACACATGCACACAAACACTAATAAGTAGAGAAACAGAAGAATAAAAGAGTAGAAAAAAATTGAATAAAGCCAGCTGTTTATCCATTAATTCACTCAACATATGTTTATTGAGGCTCCACAGTGCCAGGCTCTGTTCTCGGTGGGGGTTTTTAATGACACACAAGATGGCCAGTGCGCCTGTTGCATGAACTTTACAGGATACACAAACCTCACATCACGTGATTCTACATGGTTTTCTGGAGGTAGGCGACAAATGTGCACTGATCTTAATGACAGTCAAAGAGGGGAAATCATCTTTAACTGCATGATGAACAGGAGTGATTGCCTACCCAAGAGTTGCTTCTCATGCCAGATTTCTGGAGATACTATCATTCGCCACAAGGTTACCGTTAAAATGGACCTTCTCTTTATCAGGATACCTACCTTTTGGCCCCAGTGATTCTTCCAGGATTAGGTATCGAACCCAGACCAAATCAATCAGATCCTTGACCCAATATTTTCAGCTGTTTGATGCCAGGAATCCAGGCAATCTCTTGAAAATGGGTGAAACTCAAACGTTGTCAACAGCCATGATTCTGGATCAGCAGCAAAGAGAAAATTCGATGAGAGACAAGAGTCTCTCACAACTACCTTGTTCCAGCTGTGCCCAATACTGGGACCATGCTCACAGCTGAACAACTCTGTGAAGTATATCTGTATTCTTCCAATTAGACACTGAGCTTCAAAATAGTTTTACTGCAGTCATAGAGAAGTAGAGCATAGTTATTGATTTCCAAGCTCTGTGCTGTTGAGTTTCACATGACATTTTCTACATATCTATCTGTTTAAACCAAATATTATATCTGTAGTCAAATCTGTGACAGTTTTGACGCAATGAGCAGCAAAACCCTAAAGTAAATATTGACTCCACCTTCTGGTTTGTTTTCAATACTCATTAGAATACATCTCTTGCTTCTCTCTCTCTCTCTCTCTCTCTCTCTCTCCAGTCCTATTTTGTGTTCATTTTCAAAGTGATTTCCATTTCTTTATTTCTCAATCATCTATCCTGGACCCTCTTAAAAGGCACCAACTGATGCAAGACAGTGCTGTAATATTTCAGAACATACCAGGGGCTTAGAATTTCATCATCCTGTGTCTAATTTCTGACTGTGATTAACACTAATTCTAAATGATCACTCCTTACCCCCAACAATCTTCAGCATTTGGAGTAATAACTATTTCCTGCTCATGTCATTTAAACCTCACTGGGGGTCAAAGATCAAACGCGATCTGTGCTTCCACCACTGGGAAGGAGAGGGAAAAAGATGTTTGGATTACGTAAGACTCGGCTCACCTTGTGGGTGCCATTGTAGTTAAAGCAACATTCCTGATCAAAGAATGAAGCAGTCTCTGATACCCAGGTTGCTCTTCCACTCTAGGATGCCACATTTCCATGGCAACACAGGGACGATTTCACAGGGAACTGAGATTTTGATGATGGTCTCTGAATGGTTTTTGTTTTGAACTTTCTAGGGTTACTAGGAAACCAAGTAAATTCTGTCAGTTCTATGATTAAGGAAACTGAAACTAAACTGCATAAGAACTAGAGTTCTTCCTGAGATTAAAAGAAAACAATGACAACAGAAAGAAAGAAAAAACACACAAAAACAGATTCAGAGTTCCGAAGGAAGGGGTGAAGCCTGGAACACAGCTTTTTTGCAGCATCTGGGTAGCCCAAGGCTCTGAACAAGTGGCAATATAAGAAAATTCAGAAATACAGCGGGCACCATTATAAGTTCCTCAGTAGTGATGATCGGAAGTCTTGGCAACTCAACAAAATCATAGCAACTTACTAGAAATGTATGTTCTTTTCATAGTGGTAGCTCTCTTAATCAAAAATCCTCGTGGAATTTTGATCAATAACAATAAAAAGTATTAAGCTTCCACTACTTAAATAAATGGACTTAGTCAGAGTAATACAAAGTCCAAATAAACCTAATCAATTTTATTCTTTAAAAAGTGCCTGCTATGGGCTGAATAATAATAATTGACCAATTTAGATCGACTCAATCAGGACACAATTGTTGAAAATGACATATTTTGTGAGGCACCATCTCCATGTTAATTCTAAGCCTGTATTATTGGAGAGGGCTCAAAGGCCCCAATTCAGTTATATCATGAAAGAGAATACATTCTCACACAGCCCAATACACCCAACATTCCAGAATCAGTTCACATAACTACGAATTATTGGATCTCTCTGGGACTTTTGTACCCATCTCCCAAATTCCTGTGCTATGCCATCTTCCTGACCCCATAATTTTGTTTTTGGCCCAATGCGGTTTTCTGGAACCTCAACCTCAAAGATGAGGTAGATGCTAAATGAGATACATCCTAAGAGCTGGAGTCTAAAGGCAGACACAAAATCATAAGACTTGATGCATGTCCATCACACTGTCGAATTGTTTCTGAAATTGGGTTTTCATTGTTCCCGAAATAGCTCCACAATTCTTTGACAGCTGGGATTCCATCCACTTCAGGGTAGTTTAGCAATGGGAATTAGGTGCAGTCTCAAGTCTCCATCTGCTCATTCCACATGTCCAGTTTACTCCTGAGGGCCTATACTTCCTCAAACAAATCAGAGTTGAAATACATAGTATTCTCATTTTATAGCATCATGTTGGTGACTCCATATCTCTGCCATAGCAATATAAAAATGTAACTGAGGGTTTGAAGATTTGGGTTGTTCAAAATCATCAGATTGCCTAAACTTCTTAATTCAAAAAAGCAGATCAATAAACCTCTTCAAATTTAGTCATCCATCTACATTATATAAACAAAATTTTTTCAACTTCTTTCCAATAAATAGGCTCAAGCAAGCATGCAGAAAATTCCGTCTTAATCACATCCTCTGTTAAAACCTGCAATGAACTAGACTTACAGAATTCAGAGCTCTAACTGTCCTGATGTTTGGAATAATAGAAACTGAGTCAGCCAGCGCATTTCTGTGACTCACAATCATTTCATAAATCTTCCCTTTCACTGTAGATTGTCCTGTAATAATTGCGCTCAGCTTGTTGTTATTCAGACCAAAAATCTCTGATTCCTTAGAGGAAGTTAACATGTTCTTGGTTAGTAGGTACTCTGTTATGTAGCATCCTCAAGGTGAACACATTTGGCCTCATGTTGACTATTTTTTCAAGGTGGTCAGATGAGTGAGTAGGAAAGAACTGGCTATTGGAACCAGAATTCCTGGGAACCCCTTTGGGCCATGACATATGCTATGAGACTTTGGGATCTGCTACTTTATGAGCTGCAGGGGGACACTCAGGGGAGTCAAGCCAGAGGACGTTCAGGAATGACTTCCTCCAGGGGCCCCCTTCTTGTTTCTATAACCACTTCTCTTCATCAACACTCAACTAGCCTTGCTTTGTTTACCTCCTTTTGAGTTCAGATACCTACTACCTGTCGCCTGTGTTCATATTTGCTAACTCACTTATCATCTGATTCCTCAGCCTACTTTCTCCACTTGTTTTTGGTTACTGTTTGTATACTGTGCTTTGGTGAATGGCTTAAAATCTCCTTGTGACTGAAACTGGACTGTACCCTGTTTGGAACTTTGCTGTTTGTGGGTGTGTGGTTACCCCCAGTGGCCCACCTCCTCACTCAGGAAGAGCTGATCATCAGGATAGTATCACAGGGAAGAACACGAGCTGGAATGGGAGTCAACCATAGGTGAGTTCGGGCTCTGTCCACTCCCTGCTAAGGGAAACCAGGTTCGTTTGTTTGCTTGTTTATTAGCTTTTACTTTGCTACTGTCTGAAGGATCAAATTGAAACAAATGCTCTGAAGTTAGATTTATTTCCTTTTTTTTTAACCTTTGCTGTCCAGCTGTATCCTCAGCCGTACTTTGCCTGCCTTCTACTGCTCCTTGTCACATTAGCTTGAGCACAGATGGGCTACTACTGTAGCCAAGAATTCATTTTATTCTTTTCTATTTGTCCTTCTAAATGGCATGTCGAGGGTCCCACCATTTCTCGTATTTCACTCACTCCTTGAAATAAATGACTGTTTCAACACTTTCCTACATACAAGGAAGGAGGTAGCTTTCTTTGATAACTAACATGTTTTATCCAATCCCTGAATGTGTCTTTCCTCACTAAGGAAAGAAGCTAAGAGAAAGGGGAAAAGGAAGCTTTTATTTTTTCATGTTAGATGACAAGTGGGTTTTGATGGGTCCAAGACTCCTTAACGAGAATAACAACAGTGGGTTCAGACAACCTGGTTATGAATTCCTGCTCTGCCACTGACTAGCTCAGTACCCTTGGATGGATTACATAATTTGTGCATGCCCTAACTGCTGAACTATAAGATGGGGTAACAGTGCTGTTTAACTTAAAGAACTGTTATGAAGGTAAATGAATTAATCCTGCATACATACCCCAGGCCCAATACTTAGTAAAAACCCAGTAATTTTAGATTTTCCTAGTTGTCTCTTTGATTTTTGGTAAATATTTCATTTTTATAACAATGTATTCACAGAGTTGTATTTATTCCTTGCTTAACTAGAACCTTTGTGGAAAGACTTATTTTTATGCAGTCTCTTAATAAGGAATTGAAGTGGTGAAATTGAAGTATCAATCTAATAAAATAAATCAAATAAAATCAATGCCAATAAATCTTGGTGAAGTGTTTTTTTCTTTCAACTTGGCTTGCATCAATTGATTTTACACCTGCATTTCGTGAGACATATTTTATTTTTGTTAAGCATTCAATTACACTGAATAAGTATACTAATATAGGCTGAGAGCTGTGTCATAACCAGAAACAGCAGTAAATCTGCATTTAAGAAAGCTTCCAAAATGACTGTCGAAGCATTTGCTTTTTGTCTGAGACTCTGCATCTTCAGAAGACAAGGAAAGAAAACTTCCAGAAGTATACTGGAGGGTATATTGTATTCATTGTCATGAAATATAGGACATAAAAATGCAAGGAAAGCAGTCCAATATGCCAAGGCAATTCTAGCTATGGTCACTATGCAAACTCAACATAGACTATGGATATAAGTTTACTGAGTAAGTCGTTGGCTCCTACTGGATGGAGAAAACATAAACGGGGGTAATATACTTTCAAGAAGATAATTCTTAGTGTTAATTTGAATATATTGAGTCCAGAGAGGTTTTATTTCTTTTGTTTGTTGAGATTTCTTTGGTGGGGGCCCTATTACATATGATTTAGCTCTTAGATGATTTAAACTAATTTACAGTTGGATGGATGGATGGATGGATGGATGGATGGATGGATGGTAGGGTGGATGGTAGGATAAATAGTAGAATGGATGGAAGGATATTCGGATGGGGAGGTGGATGATGGATGAATGTATATATTCATAAAAGTTTGTTTGCTCCAAATATTCCAAGAGACAATTACCAGATACCTGAAACATAGCATACACACAATAAAATATCTTGAATAACTCAATATTATAGCTCCCTTTACCCTCCCAGATACACAGTAAATTCTGCAGCAAATAGGCAACAAAGTTGACTGCTTGCTGACTGTCACCTGGCATATATCTGACTGTCTTATTCAAAGACAGAATGATATGAACCAATGGCAAGGTGAGCAGATTCTGCTCATCAAGGTCTACTCCCAAGAAGAGGTGAAAATACATGAGGTAGAAGTACCAAAAGAAAGAGGAAACTCTCCACACTGAAAGGCACTCAATAGAGTGACATAAGCATCAGATTTGAAACAGGAAGACATGAGTTGGTGTCCATGTCTATTGCCCACTCACTCTAGAATAGTGGGCAGTTTCCTTAGCTATCCTGAGTCTCTGCATTTTTTCTCACTTGTAAACTGGGAAATACACCTCCACAGGGGTTTTGTTCATAAGGATGTAATCAAGAACGTTCATGAGCTTGTGTGTTAAACTTTAAAGTGCTACACAGATTTAGTCAACACCCATATCAGGTGCAACAGGAAAAGTCAATTTTGTAAATTGTAAAAGTATAAAAGGTGAGAGACCTTCTCCAGGCAACTGAGGTCTTAGAGACATGTGACTTTCCAGGGCCATATGGCTTTGCTGAACAATGCATTCAATCTTCTTTCTTGAAGCAATTTGTATAAAGTGAAATTAAACAGCAAAACTTGGGATCAAAAGTAATAACAAAGGTATATTTCAAAGTACCTAACCCCTTGCAAAGTCATTCCTACAATTCCAAATTGCATTTTTACTAAGTAATAAGAGAGGTGCCTTTGTCCTGGGGAAAAAGAAAAAAAAAAAAAAAAACCATCAGCCACAATCTGGACTGTGCCTGGAATCTCAGAGGCTGCGTAGGACGTAAACACATGAGCTTGCCTCCCATCAGTGCAGCTTTATTGCATATTTATGCCTGTGGCTCCTGAGACAGGAGATATGCTTGTTTACTGTTTGGACTGACTCCACTGCCACTCACCTGTGCTGAGGTAATCTGGCAGCCCCCTTCTGAGCCCAGTAAAGCTTGTTTTGAGCCAGAGGGAGGCTGGGGAGTCTGCCCAAATCCAGAGACTCCGTATCAGGCATTGGCAGGAAGAACGTGCTGAGCTCTGAGGCCTTCCCGAGCTTGAAGGATCAAAAACACGAGGGCACTATCGCACGCAGGTGTACAGTACCACAAAAGACAGCCGCCAAACCACACATGCTAATCAGAATGCCTGAAGGTTGGCAGAATTCCGGCAGCAATTTCTCTTTCATCCATCTCCACTCGACTTTTCTTAGGAACCAACAGGGAGATACTGGATCTGACTGTTAATGAATCAGGACACACTTTATTGGTCCTAAAGCACATTTGTCATGGCAATTTACATGAGTTAGCACCACGTTTCCAAAGCTTGCTGCAGAATCTAGCAAGCATTCATTTTAATGAGCTAACACACCCAGAACGACATACTTTTGTATGGTATTTATTACATATTGTCATAAACACTATTAAATTAAGTTATGGGAACATTTGCAAAGTGAAAAAAAATAAAGTGTTCATCATTAGAGCAAGAAAAAAAATTCTTAAGAAACACCCACTCCAACATTTCTCACTTTTTTTGATGTAGAGGAAATTCTAGTGGTATTTTTCTCCTCCTCCTAGTTAAAAAGGAAGTCAAGAGGTCTGAGCCTCGGTGGGCTTCCTGGAGGTCTGGGATGGGAAGGACAGGCCTTTGGACTATAGAGGGCAGAGCTCAAAAGAAAAACTAACTTGGCTAAAGGAGAATCTAACACATGGGCGGAATTGGGGATAATACATCAAAACAAAAGGATGCAACATGAAGAGTAAGTAGAAGACACCGGAGAGAATCCTTGAGTAGGAGAAACACAGCATTAGGCACACTTTACACTAGACCAAGCGACTTTGAAGAATTACATTAATGATGGCAAAACTGTTCATAGAATTTGAGTATCCAATGTGTCACACCCACGTTAGTCTGCATTCAAAAAGGATTATACTTATTTATACCAGTGTGTCTCATTATCCCTTATTTCACAATGCCACAATTATGTGGTAAGAAGCTCTCGACTTTAGCTTTGCATAATTATTGGTAATTCCCTGTCTCTCACTATACATTTGATGTGATGTGTTATCTCCATGACTTTCTGGAATGCTGATATTTGCCCTCCTCCACATTTTCACTAATCTTCCATATTCTAAGCTCCTTCCTGATGATGTTACCTTTCTGAGAGTTCGTGTAGCCCGATGTTTTAAGAACATGGACTTTCAAATCACAGATCTACACCTACTAGCTATTTTCCCTTGAGACTTACTTAACCTCTTTGCTGTGTGCACCTGTACAATGGAACTAATGATAATACCAATCTCTACAATTAGTGTGAAAATGAGTTAAAATATGCCAGGTCGTTGAAACAGTGCCTGGTAATTAATGAATACTATTTAGGTGTCTCCGTTACTTATTATTTTTATTATGTATCCCCATGTAATTTCCAGGGATAGCAATGTAGGGAAAAGGCAAGAATAACAGTCTGGGATTAAAACCAAAAAAAAAGCTAACATAATTTCCAGCTAAATATTGACTTTTTCATATGTGGCATTGTGAAATGAGGGATAATGAGACACACTGGCATAAATAAGTATAATCCTTTTGTATGCAGACTAATGTGGGTGTGTTACATTGGATACTCAAATTGTATGAACAATATTGCCATCATTAACGTAATTTTTCAAAATGGCGATCTGATCAACTATTCTTAGTAAGTCCTTAAAAAAGAAAAGTATGATTGCTAATCGATTTGTACATTTGTTGCATTCCGGGAAATCCAAGATATAATAAACGTCAACAAAAAATACTTTTGAATTTTATGAAAAATGAGCTACGTTCTGGGTCCACACAATCGCAATCAGGTTTTCTACATACACGAATATCAGAATGAACATTCAAAATCATGTGGAACCCAGAACAAGTTTTTATTGTGTGGGAGGAACCATCCAATGCATTGCAGACTGCGTAGCCTCCCTGGGCCCCATCTTACGAACACCAGTGCCTCCCTCCCCCCGTTCATCAGGATAGTCACAAATGTCCCCACAAAATTTCAAAATGCCTCTGAGGGTAAACTAGGACCTAGAGAGTGACCAGGACTGAAAGGAAGGTCACTGGGGAAGTGAAAGCCACAAGAGTTTGCCCAGGAATTTCACACAGAGTAATAAGGCGCTAGGGAGAAAACCCAGGGAAAAACAAACATTTGATGGGCAGGAAAAGATGAGAAGCAGCTCACAAAGACTGGGAACAGGCAGAAGAAAGGACCAAAGTCAAAGGAGAAGGGGCAAGGCAGAGGGAAAATACAGTTTTCTGAGGAAGCGAATAGTCAATGGTATTGAATGGTGCAGGTCAATTAGGTGAAATGAGGAGGTGACGTAAACCTACTAAATTTGAAAATTAAGAGGTTATTTCTGAACTCTCCCAAGGTTGTCAGTACTGCCTTTGTGGGTAAAGAATAGATTGCAGCCAATTTAAAACTGGACATCGAGAATTGGAGACAGTGTGTTGTCAATTCTTTCTGATAGCCTAAATGAGAAGGGAGGGAGATGGGGACTAACAATTGACATGACTCATTGGATCGAAGCACCTCAGTGTTAACTCACATTTCTTTAAGTTTCCTTCAAGAAGTACCTCACATATCTATGCTTGTAAAATGCAGGAGCAATGCCTGGCTTCAAGCAAACCCTGCAGATGCATTTTGGTTTGCTTTTAAAAACAAAGATATTTTAGATTTAAATAAGAGGGTTGTTCTTGAACAAGTCTACAAAGGGAAAGTAAACAGAGACCTTACCTCTTCTTGAAACCCCTGCCAATATCTTTCAGCATGTTCTGTACATAACCACAGATCATGTAAACATAGTGTGTTCCTACGTCCCCGCCATTTGCTAATCTGGCAGTTTTCCTGTTTCTTTCCAGGAGAAAGAGGTCAATATTGCTATGTCTGAAACTATTACGACTCTTCTTCCTAATTATGAATCCCCTCAGAAATGTCAACAATTTATGGGCTGTAGAGAGTCTGGTTGTCAAGATTTTTCTCCAGTCTCGCAGTTGAAGTGGCAAAGAAGAGCATCTTCAGGATTTCATTTTAAGGATGGAGAAACTTGAACATGATTCTATGCTGAAGAGGGCAAGATAAGGAAGGACAAGCTGTTAGAATGGGACTTGAAGTGGTCAATTGATGGAATAAGAACTTCAACAAGGCTGGAGGGAAGAGATCCCAAACACCCATCTGAGACAGAGGAAGAGACTCTCCCTCACTTAATAGGAGGCAGGAAGAAAAGTATAGTCACAGCTCTGGTGAATGGAGAATGGAGAAGGAAATGGGACTTTTCAGAAGCTCATGTACATGCCTGTTTCACTCAGGGTATTTTAATAGATGCTCTAAGTAAATTATTTGAATCAAACAATAAGAATGTTTATTGTCCCACTTAAGAAATTTTTTAACAGTCCAGGTTTAGATAATAATAATGTGAAGCAATGAATAGAATCTGAGATGACCCTACAACTCACTCTGAGTTGTTAGGAAAACAAGGCAGCTGGGATGAGGGAATGGAGAGTGGTTGCCACATGTCCAAGTGGGAGGAAGAGTGCCCAAGCTAACTCCCATGGGGTGGGACCATGGGCTCCCTTTGGTTTTCTCTAAGTGACACATGGTCCACAGACAAGTAGTAGCAGCAATGTCATCTGCAAAAATGTTCGACGTGAAAATTCTCAGACCCCATCACAGACGACTGACTTAGAAACCTTAGGGATTCAGTAATCTACATTCTAGCAAGCACTGCAGATCCATGCTAGGGTATGAGAATCATGCTGTAAACACCCGAAACCCAAAATCCAGATGTAGAGACCAGGTCATTGAGGATTTCCAAGGCAATTATAAAGGCTTTCTAGAGACAAGCAGCAGACTAGCTCTGTGCGATACCCATGTCATGCTCCTGGAGCCATTTCCAATTAATCCTCAGATTTAATGAGGAAAAGTAAAAGTTTCTGGGTTCTAGTGAAGGTCGCACACATTTTGTCAATCACAGGGTACACACAAGAATATTCTGGAGACAATGTCCTAAAGATCAGGCTGATTCAGCTTCACCTGATAAAGTGCTTCAACACTCTAAAGCTCAGATGTTCATTAAGACAGAGAACATGAGACAGGCCTAGAGTACATCCCGCCTCCACCTTGGACTGGCTGGGACACCTGGTGAACCTTACCCGCTCTGAACATCACTGCCCTCATAAAGTTCATATACTCTTAAAGTTATTGTGAGAGAAACTTAACACAGTGTTTGAGGTGCCATAACAACTCAATAAATGATACCCAGAAAGTTCATTGCTGTGTGGCTGTTGTTGAGACTTGTGGTTGTCAGCACCTGCTCTGCAAGCAACACTGAAACTCTAAGGAATAAGGGCAGTTAGGAAGCGAAGGGAGAATACTGAGCATAGCTAAGGATTCAGTCTGAGAGAGAAGGGCCACAGGAAAGATTCCCAAGAACGTGATGCTTGAGATAAATCCTGACGGATGAGGAAGAAAAAAGAAGAGGCACAAGGAAAAGTGACTCAGAGCAAGGACATAGGCACAGAGGCTGAAAACTGTGCTGCTTTGTCCCAAATGTTCAAGGAGGGCAGCTCGGTGAAAAGCAGGATTCATGCCAAAGACCGGGATGTGATGGACACACAGACTCAGCCAGGAACCCTGTCATGAAGACCCTTATTGGCCTAACTAAGGAATTGGACACATTTGAAGAAAATGGGGAGAGATTGGTGGGTTTTCAGTAGAGGAATTAGGTGTGCTTTTAAAAAATAATAATAATAAAAAAAATAAATAAATAAAAATAAAATAAAAAACCTACCCAGGCTAAAGGGAAGAGAATGTACTGAAATGGAAAAGAACTTGGAGTCAAGGGATTTGTCTGGTGCTTGTTACCATAAATCAGGAGAGCAAAGATGAGGTACTGGGCGAAGCCATGGAGGAGAGTGAGAGATCGCTTTATGGGGCTGTAATGAAAAAGAATGCTTTCTGCTAGGTAACAGGAGCCTCAGGAGCAAGACTTCCCACATTAAGAAGAATCCACGCAATGGACACTTTGAGGATATCTTATGTGACTAGCAATGTAGTGGTGCCCTTGAGGAGGGTACTGCCTCTTTCTGGCCTCCGTTTCCTCTTCTATATAAATGATGAAATTGGTATTGAACATATCAGGAAATGACCCAAGTCCATGCTACTCCAATCAGAATGTATGCCTGCAAGCTGGCACACTGATTGTTGTGGGATAAACAAGGTACATGTTCCTAGAATATATTTTTCAGATAATAAGTAATTTAAACTATTACTCTTCTATTAAATTAGACATATATATAATTTAGCATAAAATGCAAATGTACATACATTTTAAAAATACAACACAAAACTTCAAAGACATACCTGGCTTGCAAGCTGTGATAGGCAGACTTCTGAGATGGCTCAGTAATCTTCGTCTCCTGGTATTTACCTCCGTGTGTAATCTCCTCCCTTTGAGAATGTGCCAGACCTACTGACTTAACACTAAAGAACAGAATACAGCAAACGTCATCAGGTGAAATTTCTGAGATTAGACTACAAAAGTGGTGACTTTCTCTGTCTCCTCATCTCTCTCTCTCTCCTCACTTTACCACTTTGATGAAGCCAGTCGCCATGTTGTCAGGTGCCCTACTGAGATGACCACATGGCAAGGAAGGGCCAGCAAGAAACTGAAGGCCTCGGTCTTAGACTGAAGTCCATTCAGCAGGAATGGAGCCCTGCTGATAACTATATGCATAGGCTTGGATGCATGTCTCCTACATTTCAGTCTTGAGATGATTGAAACCCTGGATGAGCCATTGATTCTGAGAGCCCAGATGACCCCAGCTAAGCTGTACCTGGATTCCAGCCCCACAGAAACTATGAGATAAGAAAGGTCCATTATTGATGTAACTTGTTATACACCAATCGGTAATTAATACACAAAGGATCACTCTGGGCTGCGGCCAGAGATAGTCATTGAAGTGGTCTGTCCCCTGCCTCTGCCATTAGCCTGACATGTTGGAAATGTCTATGCAACAAACTTAAGAAGAGCCCCTTTAATGGAGTGGGAGCAGGCAGAGGGCATTTCATTGTAAGAGTGAACCCTCAGATTTCAGGTCTCTGGAATACAAACTTCTGTGGGTCAGAGAAATGGAAAGAAAGCCAAGCTATTTGCCCAATATTTCCTAGCTGGTTTCTGATGAGCTGGAACTCCAGGTCTTCAGATATCCAGATATGATTATACATGATTATACTAATTATTAATATTATATATGTTATATATTCATAATTACTGTCATTATCCTTACTGAGTCCAGAAATCATTGTCTAGACATTTGTGTGTTTATTAGCTAGTCTGAGGCATCTGAGTGCAAGGGTGTTTCTTTCTTTCTTTCTTTTTCTGTTTCTATCCAGTGACTTCTAAAGGACACTATCAAGAATCTTTGGATGCTGATCACAGAATGTTGAATTGAAAACATTTCCCAAAGCCCCAAGACATATTTCAACACTCACCTCCAGATGCCATTGTTGCATGGCTGCCCAAGATAAGGCTGGCCTTATTTTATAATTCAACTTCACTTCAGGGCAGAGGGAGTGAGGCAGCACATCATAAACCCAGCCAATAGAATGTTCTTCCACCCTAAGGAAAAGCTGTAGAGAAATGATATGGGAAATGTGGATAGACTGCTTTTAGAGAACAGTGAGTTCTTAGAACAGCCAACGCAACCCTCCCAGTGACTATGATTGCCATGGATACCCGGAGAGCGAGGGGCAGAGCTACTGTTGGTTTTGTTGTGTTTCTGTTTTGTTGCTGTTCTTTCAATAGCTCTCTGCACTTGGCCTGGTGTCCTTCAGCCAGTCTGGGAATGCCTCACTCATGGGGAGCCCAACGCTATTCACTTGTGTGTTCTATTTGTTAGGATGATCGAGATCATGCTGCAATAACAAACAACCCACAAATCCCAAAGGGTTAAAGCCACAGAAATATATTTCTCGGTCACACTAAATGCCCACCACGGATTAGCTGAAGACTGCTCTGCGCGGTTCTCACCCCAGAACCCAGGCTGTCAGAGCAGCCCTCTCTAAACCCCTACAGATTACAGTGACAGAGGGCAAGGTGACATAGCCATTGTGAACTGGTTCTAAAGTGCTTTCCCAGAAGTGACGCACTGACTTATCACAGGCCAGAGCAAGTCACACAGCCATGCCTAACTGCTAGGAGTGAATGAAAAGCAACCTAGCACATGCCAGGAGAAAGAGAAGACAGTTCTTTGAGGAGGCTGAAAAGTCCACCAGGCGATTACCTTGGAGTTAAGGTTGTATTTAGAGGCTAATGATCAGAAAGTATACAAATATACACATCAACATTAAACCTGCAGATTTTATAACAAAGCCAAGTGGCTTGCAAAGTCCCATTCTTGGTGGTCTTCCCCCATTTCAGTCATACTTAGTGGTAGAATGCTGGCAAAGCAGTCAGGCCTCGGTTCACAGATGATCTCTTCTTTACTCTCAGCCCAAGTTCTCAGTCTCATCTCCCATCTCCATCAGGGATTTTGTTTCATCAAGTTTCCTGTGCTTTCTGTGTCTCTGGATACATCCCGTACCTGGTATCTGCCCTCACAGCCATCACTCTCTCTCTCTCATATCAAAGGAGAAGAGACTAAACAAGGGAGAGGCTCATTGAGGTCATCTTAGAATTCTGCCTGCCATAGCTAACAAAGAGCCAAAGATTAAGTTAAGCATAGTTGGGAACTGTATGTCATTGGCTTAAAATCTGTAACCCATAGGACAGTGCCTGTCGAACAAAAGAATAAGTGAATCACTGGGGCCTCTGGATCATCTTCTGTATGGCTCCTTCTACCCATATCAGCTACTAACATCATGGGTGCTTTGATTACCTGAACATTCTGGCATCCCAACAGGAATGCTTCTCCCTTTCTTGCGCTTGGTAGTGTAATGCATGAGCACAAAAGCTCTGGCACTGGATGGCCCAGGTTCAAATCCCACCTTTTCCTTTTACTGTTTTGTCATGTTACCCAAAGTCACTTAACCTCACTCAGGCTAAGCTTCTTTCTATAAAGACGATACTAATTGCTTCAAGGGTTTTCCCAAGGATTAGCTAAGATTTTGTACAGCACACACCTAGGCACACACTAAATGTTCAACAAATGTCAGTTATTATTGTTATTCAGACATTCCTTTAAGCCATTGGAATCTGGTGTCTCATCTCTCCCCTCTTTTTCTCTCTATTTTTCTCCTTTCATAGAACCAGCCAGAAGCCTGTTACCTTTGCCAAAATGCTGATACTAACCGAAAAAACAAAACAAAACAAAACAAAGCCCTTAATTAACATACTCTTCCAAGAGGTGATGTGATTAATCAGTGTTCCCTCCCTGCCATCCCCCTGCATGGACCTGGACCACAGGAAAGAAAGTTAGGAGTAAAACAAAGGGTCCAAGTATCCTTTCTTTTTCTTGGTTGGAATACAATTATTTGAACAAAAAAGTCCTAAAGAGAGGCTAAAGGTCTCGAAAAGAAAAACACAGACAGTTTATTAGAAATGGCTTTTCCATTAGCCATCTCCATGACCTTGGGCACGCTGCATTTCACCACTGCAAACCGGCATGCCCTCCTCTGCCCAAAGAGGAGCTCAGCCCATGAGATCCGGCTTTTCACACTGACTTTCTGACATTTCTGATCTGAGAACAGCAGTGCAATCAGCCAGAGCTCTTGTGCAGGAATGGAGGACACTGTGCTAATGGCTGAAGCGGGCTCAGCTCATTCATGCCACCAGCCTTGTGTTGTCAGCAGAGGAAAATGGCGCCTCCACACGATAAGGCTGAAAGGCACGAGGCAGAAAGGCAGCAGAAATGAAAACATACTAATACCCTCTGAATCTGTACACTGCATTGGACCTTACAAAGCACTTCCACGTTCACTGTCAATACGGATTTCACAAACAATGCCATGAGTAGGTAGGATGGTTATTATTATCAACATCTGTGAAAGAGACTTAAGTTCAGGATTTTCCCTAGAGGAGAGAATAAGGACTAAAACCAGATGTGGCATCGTCAGCAAGCTAAAAAGATTTCAGGTGTACCCTCCTAGATTCATGTCCATGGTCTCTGCTAGTTAACCGTGGAACATGACCATTAACAAAATCCCCACTTTAAATCTTACACTTTCCTGACCTGTGAAAGAAGAATAATACTAATACTAATAATTCAAACATCAGGGTTTGCAAGGCCCACATCAGATCATGTCATGTATATGATTTCATTTTACAAACTCGAAAATGTGTGTTCCGCAGGTTGTGCTGAGTTGTTCTGGCACCCGGGCTCACTGAGAGATGGGCAAGATAATCCACATAACCTGTCTGGCAGATTCACCTTCCCGAGGATCTTCCTTCACCTATCCCTTTCTGTGTGTCACATCACCTGCTTTGCGTGCCCCCATGATTCTTCTTCCCCAATCTATGTCCATTTCTTAAAAGCTGTCCTAAACTTCATTCTCTCCAAGGCTCCTTATGGGGATTAGACCCTCCTAGTTCAGACACTGACCTCTTCTCTGAGCTCAGAAACAGTAGTCACCTGTCAATCTGGCTAGCTGGACAATGTCACACCACCTGCCTTATACTCGCCAGGTCACAAGTGGCAGAACATAGGATTGGGAGGATTAAGTTCAAGTCCCAGCTCTGCCGCTAACCAGCTGAGTGAATGGGGGGAAGTCACTGAGCCCCCTGGAAACACAGCGTGCTTGTCTGCAAAGCTGGGAACACTAAGCCCGCCCATCCTCAACTCCACAGACTCCTGAACAGCAGGAAAGGAGAGCTTATAAAAGTGCCATCCAACCCGTGTATTGATGGACAGATAGGCCTCGCTCTTCTTGTTTTGTAATTTAAATAGTGGAATTTACTTACCTTTTTATTAAACTCATATCTGAAAATGCCCATCTGAAGATGATCTCTGACTCAATGAACTTCCATGGCACATTTTTAAGAGATGAAAGAAATATTTTCTGAATACCTACCGAAAGCCAGGTGATGTATTAAATTGATTTGTTTTGCTAATCCCATTTTATCCGCACAACACTCCTCTAAGGATAATATTACTCTCCCCTCAGAGAAGGGGAGAACCTCTCTCAGCTTTCTGGTGGGGATGGCAGTATGTACAATGGTGCTGGTGACACACCTAAGAGAGACGAGGAGAGGTAGCCTCCGAGCAGATCCTGCTGGAGGTACCTGGGAATACATGCAGAGAGCACCATCCAAGGGGGAGGCAGGACCTCAGGTCTGCAGCCAGAAGGGGTCTTGGCTGTGCCTGGACATTTGGGGCTCATCCATAAGGAGGTAATTGAGGTTGAATATGTAAATGTGATCAGCCAGGGAAAGTGAGTAGACTGAAATATGAGGACCACAGTGGAATGCTGGGAACTAACATTTTAAAAATGGGCTGAAGAAGAGGGTGGGATGGAGAAGATTAAGGAGCAGCTGGGGAAGCAGGGGGAATAGCACGATAATATTCTGTTGCAGAAGTCAGAAGCGGAGAGAATTTCCAATAGGAGGAAATGTTCATCAATGCTTACAACTGTTTAATCGTGATAAATGAATTGAAAGGCGTCCAGTGCATTTGGCAGTTTGTTCTTTGTTAACCACCAGGAGGCCATATTCATGATGGGGAGGGACAGATCTCCATAGTTTAAGAAATGACTGGAAAGTTGAGGAGGATGCAGAGAGAGTGAGAATTGACAATTCGGTGTGAAAGTAAAGACCGATGTGTGACAACTGAGAGAAGATGGTGGCTCCAGGGAGAGCTCTGGGGATGTGAAATAGCTGATAAACTAAGAGAAACCTAGCAGTTATTTACCCAGGAAGAGTAATTCATTCATTCACTCAGGGGTCCTGCCCTCTTCTGAACTGCTCAGAAATAGCTGGAGACATGTCATCCCATCAGGCCCCCAAAGCTGAAGAGAAACAGATAAACTAGAGCACACCCCGCACAGGAGATTAACATAAGGAGATTCAACATTCCTAAGGATACACAGAGCACATGCTACAACAAACACAAAACACACAGCACATGAAACACACACAACACATATAAAACACATATACAACACACATCACATGCATATCATCCATGCAACATACATTAAACTTGTAAGGATACATTAAAATACACATCACATGCATAACACATATGGTACACATGTGTACGTGCATATATCAGCTGTTGTTGAACTGGCACACATATATAACATATCCCACATGTGTACCATACACACAACATACTTAAAACACATACACAACAGACATCATATGCATAGTGCTCACATCATACAAGAGGCACACAGCACATGCACAACACAAAGACTCACCACACGTGCACATATACACATATACACGTATGCATCAAATGCATTATGTGTGTAAAGCACATAAGACACATGTGTGTATATATACCACATGTATAACACACTCACATAGCACAGACACACACCACAGTAAAGTTGCCTAGCAACCCAAGGCTGTACATACCGTGGGCTCTGTAGCATGGGAGGGAGGGAAGAGAAGCATGTCCACAGAGGGCTGCAAGATCGCATGTGTAACCTAGAAGAGGAGGAGGGGAGGGGAGGGGAGGGGAGGGGAGGGGGGGAGGGGAGGAGAGAACTGGGGAAGGGGTGTGAGCACAAGATGCGGCCACCTCCACTCTCTGCAGATGCAAACCGCAGAGCTCCTTAGGCAAAGGACGCTGTCATCCTCTGACATGCCCTGGTGTGGGGGCAGAGCCCCAGAAAGTAGTTTCCAGGCTCTCGGCCTCACATAGACAGGTGCCTGGCTCAGGTAGTAAATGGCCATCAACTGTGATTGCATGGCCATCAGCTGTGGCTAGTTGGCCGTCAGCTGTAACCAGTGAGCCATTGGCCACAATATAACTGCTGTGGCTACGCTAGCGGAGGAGAGAAGAGAGAAAGAATGGGGGCTAGCAAGAAGATGGCGGCTGGGCTGGCAAATGTGGATGGCGGTTTGCGGACAGTGTGGATCCAGCCTCCATTGAGAGTATAGTGCCGCCAGAGAGAATATAGTGGTATGACTCCCCTACCTATGGCTCCGTGGGTGTTCCTTTTTGGCCTCACCATATCCTGCGTTCTTGTATGGGGAGCGGGAGCAGAGACCCCGCCTGTCACCCCGCACGACACCTGGGATGTCCAGCCTCTGAGTCAGTGCAGGCCACGACTGCTCTAAAAAAATAGAAAACACCCTCCTCACCTTTTTTTCTGTTGAACTGGCAATGAATGAGTGGCCTCCTCCTTTGAAGCTCTCACATATCTAACTCAGAGCTGTTGTATGAAATGCTGAAGGCACAGTAAGGCTTTGGTGACCACACACAGGCTCTTAGTTCTGTGGGTAGGAAAACAAGACTTGGAGAAAGGGCCAAACCTGAGCTAGAAAGAGTGAGGTTTTTGGTCATCAATGGGCACTTTCATTTTACACTAAAATAATCCAAAGTTACCTTCTTTAATTTTTTTTTTATCTCCCTATTTACCTCAGGGGTAGAAAATTCCAGAAAGTATCTCCAGGCTCTCAGCAGTGATATTCTGGTTCCATTTCTTACTGCACTCCCTTTCTCTCACAGGTCTCTTCTGACAGTGCCAAGTTGCATGCCAGTGTATTATAGAATGTTCTGAAGTCGTGCAAAAGACTTTGGCCAAAAAAAAAAAAAAAAAAAAATTAATTAAACAGAAAAAGTTTTCCTCCTGCCTCACTTAAATTAGTCATTGTCTCCAGCTGGGATAGTCATTCCCTCTCACTTTCCTTGTTTGGCATTTCTGTTTTGTCTTTCTGCAGTTAGTCTGATGTGAGCTCAGGATACACATACCACCCTTGAGGGCCCCAGGATGCCCAGAAAGATCCCACAAACAGACCCTTTTAGCATGCTTCTCCTGAGAAGGAGGTTTTGTCATTCTCTGGATGGCTACAGAATGCCAAGTTTCACACACATCTGTCTTTCTCTGGGTTTCTGAACTCACAACCCAACAATGCGCAATGATAAGGTGTCTCACCTGGCACGAAATTAAAGAGTCAAAATGCCTTCAGCTGTCAACTGCTAGCTGGCTAGCTCAGTTTCAAGTTTCAAGTGTTTCCAGTTCTGCCGTGACCTCAAAGAATTAGCCCAAGGTGCATTCATTCTTTGAAAATACATTTACCGAGCGATACCTCTTCATTTTGCAGTCCCCATTTAGGCCTATTGTCCAGGTGTAATCATTAATACCACCCATCTCACTCTCAAGAGTGTTTCAGTTTGCACAGTAAGTTAAGTAGTCGTCCCATGCAAGGAGACTGAATTAGATGGTGCAGACCCATTGATGCAAAAGGCAGGAGCTTGCCTTAGAGGAAATCAGTCTCTTTTGAAAGACAAGCAAATAGACAATTATAACATTAAGAGCTAAGAGCAAGGTGTGCGTAGATCCATGTGGCTTTGTCCCACTATGTCTGTCCCCTGTGTCCAGTACCATGCCTAGAACAAACAGATTTTTGTTGCTATTTTGTTTTAACCAATCATAGTGTTTTGTAGATAGGAAGTTCCACATAATGATCCACCCTTTCTTCATTCTGTCTCATTTTCTTTCCTCGCTCCCTCACTCTCTTCCATAACTCTTGAGTCTCCTGGACACGTAAGCCTAGGGAGATGGTCAGGGAGTGGGTGACAGTCCCAAGGGTAACAAACATACATTCCACTCTGTGTCCCTCCTCACCCCTTACATCAGAATTACTGGGACTGCTGCTGCTGCCTCCCTACCTGTCATCTGCCTTTCTCTCTTAGATCCAGGCTGCTCGTTGAAAATTTCTTTTTGGTGGGTGTTATTGGTTTCCTGCTGCAGGCCTAAGTGCCAAGGTCCATCCCTTCTTGCTGGCCCAGTGGGCAGCCTTTTGTCTGTAGTTTCTGCTCCCACTGCCTTGACTACAGCTGATGTAGGCAGGTCTTGCTAACGTCCGCAAGACCAATATGATGGTTTATCCCAACGAGGTCAAGCTGGTTCTGGGATTGGACCAAATGTCTCCTGTGTCCCCCCAGAGAAAGCCGATTCCCACCAATGTCACTGACTCTGGCCTCGCCCTTCTGTGGTCACTCACAAGGGCTTGCTGAGGCCGGGGGAGACTCTCTCCCACCTCAGCTGCAACTCTCCTTATTCTCTGAAAAGAATGATTTCACTCATCATTTTCTTATAAGACTCTCTCTCCCGCAGCTCTCACATACAACTCCCACAAATGAATCATACAAGCTGGGAGGCTCCATCTGAGTAAAAATGCAGCCTCCATCTACAAATGTTAAATGTTCCTGAGCTTATTATGTACGTTTGATTTTTATCAACTTTTTAATTAAAATGTCATTGCAAATTTAAGAGAGAAGGAAAGGGCAGGGAGAGGCCAAGGTGAGAAAGTCGCGCTCGAACATATCAAGTTGTATAAGCTGCTTCTTCACTTCTTTGTCCTCAAAGTGTTCTGAATTTCTGACATTTCCATATTTTCAGTAGCTTCGAATCCTAACGTTTACAGATTGAAAAGAGTGAGACACTGACTTGCCAAACGCAAAGGATATAAAAACAAATGATAAACAGAAAAGTTAGCTGAACAACTACAATTCTGTGAGATAAAAAGTAGAGCTGAGATGAGAGGAGGGATCTCCAAGGTCATGGAATGCAGACGTGTAAATGGGGAACTAGGGAGGCAACACAAGATATTATTGTCTCTTAGTTCTTCTGCACTTGGAGACAATCCTAAGGTATCTTGTCTTCTAAGATTGTAACTTCTTCCAGAAGGACAATATTTTATTTCTCTGCTGCATTTGTTCATATTCCATAGCACAGTGGCAGGAAACGAGATAATCTTGAAAAGTTTTAATTTAGCAGACTCCTGCCTCCAAATCTGCAGGTAACTTTCCATGTGACTTTGAAGAATCATTGACCTCCCCATTTCTTCAGCGGCATAATTATGACCAGATATCACCAGCCTGCAGATTAGCTTTAAGACTTCGAGAGTCTGTAATTGTAAGTGTTGGATCAAGTTAGAGGAGGAATCCTCTGGCCTGATGATTTGCAGGCAGAGGTTGTTTCAAGAGGTGATCTTGAACCTCAGTTTCTCTACCGATAAATCTAGGACATGAGAATAGATTGTCTTTTTTATTCTGTTTCACTCCAAAATGCAAGAACTATTTGAATTAAAATGCTCAGCCTTCATCCTCAAAGATCAAACCCTAAATGGCACTGTATCAGGCCTCAATGTACAGAGGAGGAATGGCCCTTATCCACATATAATTCACTGGACCATTGATAAGAAACCTGTATTTTCAATGGGTTCATTTTTATCTCAGCCATAAAATCTCAATCCTGTCTCAAAAATGATATTTTCCCTTTCAATATAAGAGGCAATTTATTTTATTGTTACTTGAAACTAAAGGAATCCAATAAACTGGTTGGGAGCCAAAGAAGACCATAATGACAAAATGATTGATCTTTTTATAATGCACTGCGTGCTATTCTCAAATTGGAGAAATGCAATGTAGAAGATATTCATTTGTACCACTGACCAATGTTCATCTCTGTAGTAAAATGCAACACTCCTTGTATTTATTAAGTACCTGTCACCACTAAAAATACAAAGTAAAAGGGCTTCAATGTTAATTCTCAGGATGGTCAAATATTAGTTGTTGCACCCCACGGAGCTATATGAGAGCTTGAGGCAGAAATATCAGCTCCATGGCTTAGTGAGAAAAACAGCAGTGTTGTATCCAGGATCCATTGGTAGAAATGGAAGTTAAGTAAACAGATATTACTCAACAAGACAAAAATTTTTTTTTTTTTTTAACAACTGTACCGTTCAACAGTGGGGTCTGGCAAAAGAGTGCTAACCCCAGTGGTCAGGTTCTCGGCTGGATGCGTTACATACAACCTTGGTTAATCCACACAGAACCCTTCTGGGACATGTCTTATTATTCCATCACACAGACAGAAAAGCAGAGACTTGAGAAAGTTAAGCCTTTCTCCTTGGGCCATTGAGCTATCACACGTTTGAGCCAATACTTGAAATACATTTGGACTGATTCTGAAGCCCATGCAATTTTATTATCACAGTGCATCTTCTGAAAGCAGTTACATTTGATGGCCTGATGGCCAAAGAAAGGCCTGCTGATGACAACAATATTCAATACTGAGTACTTACTGACTTCTTGATGTCTGCCATTTTTGGTCAAGTATAGTCTTGGATGAAGTCGGACTTGGACTATGTGAGGTCTTCAGGAACACATCCCTCCCAAGCATTCAGTACTAACGTACTGGGGAAGGTGTGCTAATGGGAATTGTCACAAGGTCTTCTGAATCCTGAGCATGAGTGGGCTTATCATGGAAGGCAGCCTGGAGGGACAGGAAGGCAAAAGAAGGCCTAGTCCCTCCCTGTACCATGAGTTGGCCCCTATTCCAAACCAACGCGTAAACTCACTCAAATTCTATGATTCTCAACTTTTTCCCTGCTACCTACTAAGCTGATGCTGGGGAAACTTCTGTGATTTTCCTACAAGTGGTCAAGCTTTTCTTGAATCCTTGCAATGAGAGAAAACTCATCACCTTCCACAACTTTGCTCACTAAATTTCGATCAATGATGTGCTGACCTGCTCCATCTTTGTAACAGCTCTAATGACTATTTTTACAAGCTGAATTTTCTCACGTATGACTTCGATGCTTTAGCCCTTTTTGTCATTTAAATAAATGACAAATAAAAGAAATTCACACAAACCTTTAAAATACAGCAGTCCCCCCTTATCCATGGTTTTGCTTTCCACAGCTTTAGTTACTTGTGGTCAACCACGGTTCAGTTCAAAAACATTAAATTTCCCCATCCATCCACTTGTTTGCTCTTGATATTCAGACATCAACATTATCATGGCATAATCTCTAGGCTCACCCTAAGTTCCCAAAAGGTCAATAGTGGTGTAACGCTGGGTCACAATGCCTACATCATGTCACCTTGCTTCATCTCATCACATAGGCATTTTATCATCTCATATCATCACAAGAAGTGTGACTACAGTACATTAAGATATGTTGAGAGAGAGAGAGAGAAAGAGAGAGATCACATTCACATAATTTTTATTACAGTATATTGTTATAATTGTTCTATGTTATTAGTTATTGTTGCTAATTTCTCACTATGTTTCATTTATAAATTCAACTTTATCATAGTATGTATGTATAGGAAAACTTTTCTACTGTGTGATGAAACAGATTATTTTCTTCCTTCCCATCTATTTTACAACTGCTGGAATGTTCCTGGGGTTTGCTCTGGTAAACGTGCTTCAGATTAACCAACAAACCATCCAAGATTTTGATGACACTGAGTAGCTGAGAATCACACTTGAATTTTACCAAATCTTCCTGTGGTGGACATCTAATATTTTCATCTGACCCCCACCCCATTACTTACTGACTCTGGTGACAGATCTCCCTTCCCTTCCCCTGGCCCAAGAGAGGCAATTATAGTACCTTACTTTCTGGGTAAAAGAATTAGTCCATGGAGTAGCCCCAACTCAGGCCATTCACAGTTCTCCCTGGTATGAAAAGGTTTCTTTCCTCTCAGGTGGAGAAAATGTGAGAAACATCTAGAAACTTCTAGAATTGTAAGTTCAGCCTTATAAAGAAAGGTAGTCTGCCCGAGGAAAGATTGATGCAGAGAGAAACAAATGTGAACAGGAGAGCTCCCACTATAACCTTCTGCATCCCCAACTCTGCCCTTCCCATGATAGGAGTCAATAAATAACCCTATTTATTTCAACTAATTCAAGTTTGGTTTCTCTCTTGTAACTAACGAGAGTCCTAAATAGAACAGTTCTTGGGCAAGAAATGTTCTTGATACAAAGCAAAGGGGACAACGGTGGCTGACAGAAGCAGCCCACAGTAGATTGGGAAGAGTCCACTGGTTTGAATTCTACTTTCTCTTCTTTCTAGCTATTTGAGCTTCATTAAACCATTAAGCCTCTAGGAACCATATTTGCCTCCTATGAAGAATGTGAATAAGCATCTTCCTGTATTAATCACATAGTTTTATTTTCTGTGCTGTTGATGATTTGATGTCTTGGGCCTTGGAAGGACCACTCCTCCTAGGGCTAGCTAATTCCCAGAGGTAGTAAAGGGCTGTGGCTTCCATATGCAAACCAATGAGTCCAGAATTCATTTCCCCAACCACCTCCTCTATGCATTGGAGTCTCACACTCTAGGCCACTATCTCCCTGTCCTAATAACCTCAGGGCCAAGTATCAGGCAACAAGGGACAGTCCTGGTTCCCCAGAGTGCCCTCAAATCATTCAAACTATCTAATCCCAAACCTGCTTGCTCTGCCTTGCTTGTTCCGCAGAAACCATAATAAAAGTTCTTATCCATATTTACCTTAGTCCCTCTGCTTCCTGACTGACTGCGGTGCTGTGTGCCCCCACACACACAGCCCGTGGCATATTGTGCCCCCTCGTCTTGGGAACTGTGACTAACAAACTACCTTCTCAACAGTGCTCATCTCCTGGTCTGTTGTCTGCATCATACCCGAATAAAATAAAATAAAAATAAAAAAAACTATACTGGGGGTGCCAAAAAATGTATATACATGACTTGTATTCATTTTTTGTTATCAGTACATATTGAGTATTACAATTTTAATACAGTTATTTTCCTTTCTTAAAATGTGTATACATCTTTTTGGCACCTTCTGTATTTTAACACTATTTCCCAAGGTTGGGTGGGATGAAAGCACCTGGTGTGCCAGGCATGGTGAGCTTTGAACATTTAGCTGTTCAGTAAATGTCAGAAAAGAGTCATTTGTTGACCTAAGATTTGAGGGCATTTTGAGGGAAACTAAAGCTGTTGCATTTTGGATCACAGTGGATGATACTCAGTCTTTCTTTACAAACCTCCAGAGAAGCAGATTCTATGACAAATGTATGCGATCATTTTTCATCTCATCAGCTCATTCTACTGGTATGTAATAAACACCTATTCTCTGCTAGAGCAGTGAACACATCAGATACCCCCTTGCCCTCATGGAACTTAATCCCATGATAAAAGATACTGAAGAAAGGGAAAGCTACAACAGTGACATACGTGTATACTGAGGACACTAAGTAAATACTGTAAATGACAACTGGAAATATACTTTCCACCTGCCTTTAGGGGAGACAGAAAAAAAATAATTAAGATTAATCTTATACTTAAATAGCCTGTTTTCCTATTCATTCTATATGTTCCTATTATTTAGATGATGAGGATAACTACCTAAGTAGTATCATAATCATCTAAGTAATAATAGCCTAGATATAACCTAAATAATAATACCTCAAATATTCACAGTGCCTTACAGTTTACGACCCACTCACATATACCGTGTTTCCCCGAAAATAAGACCTCATTGGACCATCAGCTCTAATACATCTTTTGGAGCAAAAATTAATATATGACCCAGTATATTATATTATATTATATTATATTATATTATATTATATTATAGTATATGAATTATATAATTTATTATATAAGACCAGGTCTTATATTAAAATAAGACCGGGTCTTTTATAAACTTTTGCTCCAAAAGACGAGTTAGAGCTGATGACTCGGCTAGGTCTTATTTTTGGGGACACACAGTAGTAACAACTACAGCATGTGGACTATTAGTTTCCCAAGTGCTTTCATCTGGCCCTTCTCTAACATCTTGGGACTCAGATCTGAGCAAAAGAGCCAAGAGCTGGTTAGAGCTGCAACTCTAAGTGCCTCTGACCTCAAATACAGAGTGACTGAGGTTTGGTGGGATTGTGCTGTTGCCGTCGTAGAATTAATAGATAACAAATCTCCAGGTCCCAGTTTCGATGCCTTTGAAAAAGAGACAGATGAAGCGTAAGGCCACATGCAGTCCCCTTTCTCCCGCATAGGCTGTGATCTTGGGATGTTACATGTCACACTTACCCTACCAAGAAGTAAGTCCACAGTATATATGTGGGGCACGTCTAAGTTCAGGGTCTCTTCAGCTGTGATGAATGATGAGACAAGGGAATCAGTTTCTGCAGATGTTCAGGTCGCACGTCCTGAACCAGCTTCCCTCCAGGGAGGTGAACTGTCACATCCTCAGTTGCTATCTCGTTGTGAAAATTAGGTCCTGGAAAATGAGAAATTCTCACTGTCAAACTCAGATTCCTTTACTGGTTAGGGCTCATGGTGAAAATACGGAACTTTCTGCTAGAAACAGCACCCTTTGAAAAGCCAACAGAGTGGCTCCCTGAAAGGAAATATTACCTGACCCCAAGCAGCCAGGACCGCACAGACTGCTCAGTCTGAAAACAGTATAGAATTGCACCGCCACGCTGCAAGTGAGAGACGCCCTGAACACTATCAGCCAAACTCCTGACACACACTGACCCCGGACCTGCACCCCCCAGGGCTAATTCTGGCTACTTCAATCTTGAGTCACAAGAGTGCATTTACAGCTAAAAGGCGCAGGCTGGCCTGCAAGCAGAACAGGGCCCAAGGGATCACTGTTGGAGGAAACTCCTGAAGTCACTCAGAAGAAGAAAACTGGGACTTTGGAAAATCTTGATAACTGGCACATTTACACACAGGTTTTGAAACGTCATGCACACCAAGCTCATCAGTTTTCTGAAGAAAAGTGCTGATACCAAGCCACTTAAGCGATACTTGACAGTACCATGCCTGATTGAAAAATAAAATATGGTCCCCCCATGGACACACTGTGCTGACCTCACAAAATTACTGCAGCTGGAGGCCCAGGGAGCCTTGCAGCTCAGTGATGGGTGAATCTCCTGAGGTTTAGAGTTCAAGTTCAGTTCCTATAATTGCTTAGATGCTTTTATGCTTCCAGAAGCTTGATAGCTTCTGGGGGAGAAGAAAGGGAGTTGAAATAATAATAATATAAAAAGGAATGGTTTTGAGCGGCTGATTGCAAATTCACAGATGAGAAAAACAGGAGGACAAGTGGGGATCATCGTCTTGGCTCGGGGATGGCACGTGGGGGATGCCAGGAGTCCTAAGCTGCCATAAGTGACAATGGGAAAGAAAAGGTGTCTTCTGTTTCTCATTCGAAGGCCTTTAGTCAAATTAAAAACGTGAAGGTCATGTGCTCAGTTTCCTGTGACCCAACCCATCTCAGCTATAAACGTGCACATCCCTCCGCCTGCACAGGGCTTGGTTGATTTCCCTAGAATAACAGTGGCCTAGAGAGCTGCATCATCCATCCCCTCAGCACGCGTGTGTTTAAGAGCCACCATGTGCCACGCAAGACTCGAGGAGCTGGGGCGGGAGCCAGACTATTCAAGGCTCAGATCCTGACCCATCACTTATTTCCCAGTGACCTTGGGCAGGTTAGTGAACCTCCCTGTGTCTCAGTTTCTCATCAGCAAAACAGCAATAATAACGGGACCTACCTCATAGGGTTGTTGGGAGAATTAAATGAGTTACTATAGAGACAGTGCTTAGAGAAGTGCTGAGCCCGTAACCAGGGCTGCCTTACTGGGAAAACAGCCATGGATCAAATGATCACCAAGAAAATGAATAATTATATAAAGTGTGACCTGTGTTATACAAGAAAGGCATGTGAGTCTAGGAGACCTGGAGTAGCCTGCGAGAGAAAGAATCAGAGACGGCTGCTCAACTGTGGTGATGCTGCAGATGAGAAATCAAGATGAATAAGAGTTTCCTGAAAGGAAAGGAAGGACTTGGGAGAGCATTCCCAGCTGTCCCACAATGGTCTACCTTCCCACAGACCTGTGGTTGGCAAAATTTTTCTGTAAAGGGCCAGATCCTGTGGCCATGAAGTCTCTGTTGCAACTTCTCAACTCCGCTCTTTTGTGCAGAAGGGACCATAGGAGACATGGATCACCAAACCCTTCACTGAACTGTAAGCTTCCCCAGGGCACAGACCTTGTTTAATCACCGCTGTATCCACAGTCCCTGACCTTAGAAGGTGCTCAATAGATGCTTGTTGAAGGAATAAAAGAGTAAATAAGCAATACGAGGATCTACTCAGGAGAGAGCCTTGTCCCTAGGATTCTGCTGGGTATCTAGAGGGATCAAGATACAACACAACTCCACCCTCACCTATTAGGGGGCACTTTCCCTGATAAAAACCCTGCAGTGCTCATTTTTAGGACCCTGTCTCCACATACAGTCAGATTATGAGGTATTGGAGGTGAGGCTTCAACATATGAATTTCAGGGGGAAAGAACACAATGAGTCCAAAACAGAGCAGAATATAATAAAGAAAACAATTGAGGCTACAGACACAGTGTGTCACAGTCTAGCTCTGAGCCCAGGACTCTGATTAAAATCTCATGCTCTTCAACACGACAGCCCACTGGTCCTGTGTGCCGGTGCTTCCAATAGCGATTCCATGCCTCCTTCCTGGCATCTGTACCACCTCTAGGCAGTTTTACTTTTTGTCTGAGAAGCAGCCACAGGCCCCAGTTGCTACACGCCTCCTGCTGACGCTCCTGCTGGCCTGATCTCCAAGAAGTTTCAGCCGTAAAGGGTCTTTGGGGCATGCCTTTTCTGTGGCAATGCTCACCTTCTGGAAAAAAAAAAAATCAGGTCCTCCAGGGACCAGCCAGTTCATCTAGTTTTCTCAGCAACGTCACCCCTAGAGAAGAGCAATCTAGAGGCTTTGATCAACTCACACAGAAGGTCTTAGAGTCGCATCACAGAACCAGGCTTTGCACCTTTTCCTTCAGTCACTTCAGAGTCATGTGTCTACTGCCATCCTCAGTTCCCTCTTCCTAAGTCTTGGAGCAGGAAATATCTCCTCCATTTCTCCCTTAGCTCAGGATGAGCTGATGCTACTCCCGGGATATAAGTCAAGGTCTCTCTCTCTTCTCCGTCCCTGTGACCTCTGATCTCATTAAGATCTTCAGCACTCAATGACTCCCAACTGAGCTCTTTGTCTAGAGTCTCTCCCCTTCCAACCCACCCTCCACTCAGGTCATCAGAATACTCCATTTGCAACTTGAATCTCTCCATGTCATCCCCAAGCTTAATAGTGCTCTCTTCTCCCTGTCACTGGAGGAGGTGAGGATTATTATCTCCTCACCATCTGCCTCACCTGCTCCCATCCCCACCTATGGGCAGAAGCTCCTATGGTCACTGCCTCCATCCTACGGTTTCACACCTTCTTGTCTGTGCTTAGCTTGGCACCTCAGCCTGTGATGCTTTTGCTTAGCTCCTCATGATCCTTTCGCATCATTTTTCCAGGAAGACTTCCTGGTCCCTCCCATACTGGTTAAGTCCCATCTCTGGCCATAATCCCCTATTTAGGTCTCTATCATTGTAATCACTACATTGCATCGTGTTTCCCTGCTGAGTGTCCATCTTCTTCAGAAGACCTTGAGCTTCTCCAAAACAGAAGCTGTGTGAGCCATTCTTAAAGCTCTAGTGCTCCGGGGACTCCCTTCAACAAAGAAGATTCCCAGCCCATGCCGAGCTGAGCTCATAGTTCCAGAGGCCTTCACTTCCATGCTCCCAGCCCATAAACGCAGGGGACGTTAAGCTGTAAGCCATCACACCCTCTCAGCCACGTTCAAACCAAGATTCACAAGGAGCATAGCAGTAGTCCCAAATCCCTCTTCATTTGTGATATCTCTTGGCTCAGGGGCACAAATGCAAATCAGATTTTAAGAACCACTCAATGTATTTCATCATTCCCCAATGAAAGCATGGAAATTAAGCTCAAGTAATATGTCTGGATTTTGCCAATCATGGAATTATGCTGAAAAGATAGAGCAGGTTATATAATTCTCTCGGCCTGCATGTTACCTCCCCTGACAGTGTGTATGGATTCTAGAGAAGCCTCAATCTACCTGTCACCTACGTGTCATCTTATTGCCTGACCCTTGGCTTGGCCCCACCTGAGAAACAACATGGCATTGTTCAACCAAACACAGCATGGACAGAACCTTGTTCTCTTCCTCCTTACGAAACTCTGAGTTGTAAGAAGGGAACTCTCTTTTAGAGAGAGATTTACTGTGAAATTTTGCCTCCGTTGAGCATACCCAAATTATGACCACAAAAACGTGAGGCATTCGCCTCTCAGCCAGTACAACTCGGTTATCCTGGGTGTTGATATTCTAGCTTTCCCTTGCTACTTAGGAAGTCTAGTTTCTTATGCAGGAAAAATGGGGTTGGAAAGTAAAGGGAGAAAGCATTTGCTTCTCAAGCACCCTGGACAATTGAAGTTTGCTTCCCTGGAAAGCAAAAACAGTCCCCCAAAACCTACAACAAATGTTTTTTCAAAGAAGATTCTTACTATAGACTGAATGTTTGTGTCCCCCCAAAATTCATGTGTTAAAATCCTCGCCCGCAATGTGATGGTATTAGGAGATGGGGTCTTTGGAGCTGGCCCCCGTATTTGGAGATTGGCTCATTAAAGAGGTAATGAAGTTAAAATGAAATCATTAGGAGGAACCCTGATCCAATCTGACTGTTGTTCTTCTAGGAAGAGGAGATTAGGACACAGACATGTACAGAGGGAAGGCAAGGTGAAGACACAAGGAGAAGAAAGCCATCTGCGAGCCAAGAAGAGAGGAGGCAGAAGGAAGCAACCCTGCCGACACCTTGGTCTCGGACTTCCAGCCTCCAGAATTATGAAAGAATACCTTTATGTTGTTTAACCTTCAGTCTGTGGTGCTTTGTGAATGCAGCCCTAGCAAACAAAGGCAGGCCTGATGTGGGGATTTATTTGGCATTTTTGGTGAAAAGCACGTGGGCAGAATGGAGTGACAAGGGGGAGGGTAGATGGATGCAAGGTCTGAGAAGAGGTCCTTGTACCCATGAGGACATTGTGTGCCCTGCCCACGTGCCTCAAGTGTGTTCAGAGTTGGACATATCATCGGCAGGTGGACTTACCATCCATGCTGATAGCACCTCGCCCCAAAAGCCTGCTTCTCTCCACTTGGCTGCCTGACAGCTTTGTCCTACACCAAAGGACATGCTTAATACACACTCAGGGCAGCTTTCATGTACCAGGGGCAACCCTCAACCAATGAGGAACAGATGTGGACTCAAAAATGCCCAGAAGCGTCATCTCTAGGTGAAACAATTCTGAGGCATATTCTACAAGTTCCTCAGAGTTCTGGAGAGTAATTGCCACACTTGCCGACAGTAACTATCAATCAGGATACTTTCTTGGCTTTCTCCATTCCCAGTCTCACTTTCATCCCAAGGCACTCTTCGAATCTTGTCAAATCTGCTTTAAGAATGTGCAAACAAAGATACTATTTTGGACTTGCTTCTGAGTGCTGTTGGAGGATTTTGAGCAGGGACATAACACAATGTGTCACTATTTAAGGATCTTTCTGGCTTCTCTTTGAAGTGACAATCAGCTTGATTCAGAGCTTGAAAGATGTGTAACATTATTAGGGATCTATAGGGATGTCCCCAGTCATAAAAATGTAGCATTTGAAAAAGTTCCCTGTACATCCAGGAGGTCCACCTGGAGGAAGAACAGAACTAGCTCCTGAGTCTACCTGAGAAAATCACAGCTGAGTGTGGTGACAGTGTCATTTTCCCCACTAACCAGTGCTTTCCCTTGTCTTTCAAAGGGACATTTGGATCTCATATCCAGTATCTGGTTTAGTCCCCAGCAGAGCTTAGAATTGTGCACAAGTGCGTCTGACTCCAAAGGTCATTAACTCCACACCAGCACACACATGCTCACACAACTCGCGGTCACACACACTGAGGGTGTGCTCCTCTGAACTAAATTACCTCTGAACAGAGATGATAATGCCTGCATAGGACTGAGGTAGTATCCCGAAATCCAATTGCCAATAGGAGGGAAGGCAGGTCCATAGAAGGCAAAGGGCAGGACTAGAAGTGGCAACCAGGGTTCCAGGTGCACAGCCTCCAGCTACCACAGTATGACAACAGAAAAGCTACTTATGTTCTCTGAACCTTAGATTTCCATCCGTAAAATGTGAACTACAATACCTGCTTTAACCATATGGATCAAATGAGGCGGTGTATGGAAACTGTTTGCTGTTAGTAAAGCACTACTCGAATATGAAGAGAAAGGCAGAAAAGACCGATTAGACCATTCATTCCAATTCTATCTTCTTCCCCAACACATTTACACCCCTTTCACACGCATACACACGCAGACACATACGCAGCACTCCCCAGCCAGAGTCCCCTCGTGGCGTCCCTGACACAGTCCTCGGCCATTGTTTTCAAAGACCCCACTTCCTCCTGAAATCACCCATTTCACAGAGGAACAGCTCAGCGCCTGTTTGGAAGGTCCTTCTATTGACCTGGTTTGTCTCCCTTTGTGATCTACACAGCCATCCTCTTGATTTTTCTTACTTGCATTTAGATATAATTAGCTGTATCATCTGGCATCTCCCTTAGCCTTTCCGTGCTTCAGTTTCCTCATGTGTGCAAGGAGTGTTTACTTAGATATTCTCCAGGTGTTCTAAGCCTATAAGGTTCTGTAGCTCTCCACACAGAGAAGAGAAGGGGGAAGTTACCATCGAACAATATTGTTGACCACGTCTGGTGTCCGGCATTGGTCAGTGTGCACGTGGCTGGCATGACTGAGAAGTGGGTTCGGTATCAGTCAGTGGGCGGGGATCCCAGCACTTGTTTGGAGGGTAGCCCTCAGGCGTTTTGATATGATTCATAGACTTTCTGTGTCATGAAAGTCATAATGAACCGAAACCAATTTATATTTTGAACATAGTCTGGTCAAATCACAGCTTTCTTTCTGACAGTAGCCCAAGATTGCCAGGCAAAGGAGCTCTCCATTGCCCCATAGTTACATGGAGAGACAGTACCAGAAGAGAAAGGAACACCCAGGATTTCAGTAATGCATTAAATAGTGTCTGACACATAGTCGGGCTAGATTCATCTCCCTGAGGTTCAATTTGGTCGTCTGTAACATTGGACCATGATTTTGCATGGCCCACCTAATACAAATGCCAGGAAGGTTATAATTGCCCAAGTTTGCTCTGTATTTCACAGCCAACAATGTAAATGAAACAACTGCCAGTCTTTGGCCTGTGTCCAATGGCGCACGGCCTTAGTGTGTTTGGATGTGTTGGAGGGCTGATGGGAAAGGGGAAGAATCAACATCTGAAACGTTCATCAGTCATGGTTACTGTAGTAAGAATAAATGTATGGTCCTTCCCCACATGAAGATGAGACAACAATGGCACCAGGTGAGGAGGTTCAAGGGACGGTGGAAGGCAAGGGAAGTGCAGGCAAGATGCAGAACAGAACCATCTTTCTCCCGGAAGCAGCCTTGCCGCACAGCATTTTGGAGTTACACTAAACATGGTTTGAGATGCCAGCTCCACTGTGGTAGTGTGCATTTCGGTGGGGTTTTATCTCTCCTGAGCTTCAGTGTCCTCTTCTGTCACATGAAGCTGTCTTGTGAGCCACTGAGAAGTTGAAATGAGTTGATGGATGTGGAGCGCCACCCAGCGCTTCGTAGCACAGAGAGGTGCCGGCACCCCGCAGCTCGGCCCTCCGGCAATGCTGCCTGGGGCTAACTTCACTACTATTGTTTCTAGGTTGTTAGAAGACTAAAGTCAGGCAGGAATTTCAAAATCACACACTATGTGCATAATTCTGGCCCCGGGTTTGAAACCCGCATCCTGCACGCAGCTTTGCCAGTAACTTGCTTTATGCTGTGGGCAAGTCCCATCCTCTCTCTGAACCTCCATTTCCCCATCCCTAAAGTGGACTTGTAACCACCACAGAAGACATCGTGCGTTCTCACACTGGCCTTGTCAGAGCAGATGTTTACTTGGTGTTTACTACACCGTGCTCCAGCGCCTGACGTGTTTAAACGTACTTAGTCCTCACAACAGCCCTAAGAGACAGGCCCTCTCACCCCTCTTTCACAGAAAGAAACAGAAGCAGAGAGGTTAAATTACAGGTTGAAGGTCACTAGAAAGCAAAATCTTCCAAAATCAAAACTAGGCAATCTGGCTCCAAAGCTCAGAGCCCCTTTTGCATAAGTGTTTTCCCTTTGGGGGTAGATGTTTATGTAGCCCCATTTCAAATATAAGAAAACTGAGTTTCATACAGTTTTCCAGACCCTGGATTTCTACCTAAGACCTTTTGCTACTAACACCTGCTCTCTTGAATACTGGGACAAGGCTTCCCTGCCAAGAATTCTGCCCTAGCTGAGATCCCAGTATCTCCTTCCAGGCTGGTCTCTCGTCTCCTGGCCTAGGTCTGCCCTGATGGGGTCTGTGTTGTTCTGCCAGCTTCGTCTCCTACCCTACTCCTGAGCTGGCTCAGGGGGAGGGAGCCTGTGGTGAACCAGCAAATGCCTCCATTTTAGATTTATGAGATTCTGGATCAAGTCCCCAAAGAAGCAGATTAATCACAAGAAGTTATTTTCCTTTTAATTAAAAAATATTATCTACAGTGGCTCTGGCCCTGCTGATTCACAGAGCAGACAATACCGGTGAGCATAGCAAGTGAGCAATATTAATTTTCCCCAACTAATTTAAAGATAATATCCCTCACATGTGCCAACAGCTAACTGGTTTGTTTGTGCACCAGATCGTCTGTTACCTCTGGGCTCTGAGTTTCCTCTGTATTTTTATTGACTTTGGAGGCATCCCCGAGGAAGGAGACACGCAGAATAGACGGGGAGGGACAGGACTATATACAAGCGACCTTTTTTAGGAAAGACAGTCACCTGGAGGGCAAAACGGAAGCAATGTTCAGCCGAAAGCCAAGAGGATACATGCGTTATGGAGAACAGCTCAAGCTTCCAGATTCAATTCTCATTATATGACCATGAGGTTGTTGGATGAATTGTAACCTTCCCCAAAAATCCAAATGTTGAAGCCCTAACTGCTCAGTACCTCACGATGTTATGATGTTTGGAGATTGGACTTTTAGATAGGTAATTAATTTAAAATGAAATCATGTAAGTGGGCCTTAATCCTATCTGACCGGTGTCCTTATGAAAAGAGGAGATTAGGACACAAAAAGCACAGAGGAAAGACCGTGTGAGGATATGGCAAGAAGGCAGCCGTCTACAAGCCTCAGAAGGAGAGAGGCCTCAGAAGAAATGAAACCTACTAAGACTTTGACCTTTGGCTTCTGGCCTCTAGAACTGTGAGAAAATAAATTTGTTGTTTAAACCACCCAGTCTACAGGATTTTGTTTATGGGAGCCCTAACAGATAAATACACAAGGGCAAATCTGTCTCATTCCCAGTCTTCAAATCTATGGACTGGGAAGATTGAGAAAAGTCATTTTCAGGATCCCTGCTTGTTCTAGTTTTCTTAGCATATATATCAGGGTGGCCATGCCCTTTGTCTGATGGTCTGCTGACACCTAGCCAGGAATAGGAGATAAAGATCTTAAACACTTTATACACTTCAACGCAGGACCACTTGGTAAAGGAGCAGCCCTTCCCTTCTGTTCTCCATACAAGCTTAGAGGACCACCCATCCTTAAGATCCCTAAGTGAAGCTTTCCCTGGTCCCTTATCATGATATTTCCCACTTGCCACCCCTTCTAGATGCCCAGCATCATAAAGTAACCTTCAGCCCCCCCACATTTGTCACACTGCATTGACATTGTTTGGTATCTTTGATAGATGGATTGCATGCTGGCCAAAAATAATGGTTTTTCTGTATCCCTGTCCTTTGCAGTGTAGCTTTGAACCTTCTTCCATCAAAAAACAATTTTTTAATGAAAGTTTATTGGGGTGACAATTGTTAGCAAAGTTACATAGATTTCAGTTGTACAATCAATCAAAGTTTAATAGTATATTTCCTGACCTTTTGAATCTCAGCTTGCCTGATGACTTGCTTTTTCCAATAGAATGCAGCAGAAGTGACGTTGTGCCATTTCCAAGTTTATGCCTCGACAGGCTTGCGTAGTTTCTCTTGTTCTCCTGGACTTGTATTTCTGCTATGAAAACAAGTTAAGGCCATTCTGCTGGTGAAGGGCTATCACACAGGAGAGAGCCCAGACGTTCCAGCCCAGGATATTCTAGACTAGCCCAATGCTAGCTAATCTCCAAATAAGTAAGAAAGCACAGCCAACATCAGCAAAACCACCTACCAGAACAAAGCTGACCTCTGACTAAGTACGATGGAAACTAGAAAAACAACCCAGCAGAGCCCAGCCTAAATCACAAATTCATAGTCATGAACCAAAGAAACAGTTGCATTGACACCACCAAGTTTTGAGGTGGTTTGTTACACAGTATAAACAGACTGATAAACCACTTTTCTTGCCTCTCATGCTAGAATGTTAGCACCTTGGAAGCAAGAAGTGTGCCTTGGTCACTTGAGTAATGCATGCATTATGGTAGGTGTGTGAAGAATTTTTATTGAGTAAATAAAGGAAGAATTGCTCTCTTCAAACATGTAGCTGTTCTTATATGGTTTGTGGCACAATACATTTCTGAAATTGGATACAATAGTATTTCCCTTCCAACGTGTTCTTCTGCAATGTGGCTTTACCACCCTCATTAAAAGGCAGAGTCTGTTCTTCCAATCCCATGTAATGAATGAACCCTATATCTGCTTTTACCAATAAAATCCAGCAGAAGTCACACTGTGCCAGATCTGAGCATAGCCTTTATCTGGCCTGGTCCTACTTCTTGAGAACCAGCTCAATGGAAGAAGAGATGGTACCAAGTCTTGATATGCCCAGGGCATGTGGAGAAGCCCTGGAGGATGAGATGGCACATGGAAAGAGAGCGCATCAAGGAGCCCCAAGGCACCAGGCATAAGAGTAAGACCCCATTTCAGCAGTGAATCCTCCAGCCTTACCTGTCCTACCTGGTGCCCTGTAGGGCAGAGACGAGCTGCCTAGCCCATTCCTTCCCAACAACTTCACCCACAACATTTTGAGCAAAGTAAATGGTTGTTTTAGGTCACTAAATTTTGTGATTGTTTATTATGCAACAATAGTGTCTTAGTCCATTCACGCTGATATAACAGAATACCATAGACTGAATGGCTTATTAACAACAACAACAAAATGTATTTCCCACAGTTCTGGAAGCTGGAAGTCTAAGATCAAGGCACCAGCGTATTCAATTGGTGGATGGCTACTTTCTGGTTCATAGGTGGCCATCTTCTCACTATGTACTCACAGTAACATAAGGGGCAACAGAGCTCCCTGGGGCCACTCTTCTAAGGGTACTAATATACTCATGACGGTTCTGCCTTCATGACCTAGTCATCTTCCAAAGACCCCGTCTTCTAATACCATCACATTGGGGATTAGACTGCAAAATATGAATTTGAGGGGGACACAGACATTCGATACATAGCAAACAGATAAACATAGATAGCACATTGCCGTAGAAAATCTACCTCTAGAGCCATTATGTATGGATTTATATCCTGACTTCATACAGTCATATGATGATGGAAAGTTACCTCAAATTTTCTGATTCTCAGTGTTTTCATCTATATAACAGGGATGCATTCATCACCCAGTAAAACTTTACTGAGAACATGGAGGGAACCAGTGAGTTATCCACAGTTGTTACCTTGAGGGAATTTACTGTCTGTTTGACAAACAAGGCAAAAGGCCAGAAATTCACAGGGCAGTGCTATCTGTTCTCCTATGGCAAACCCTGGAATACATGGGAAGGGTGAGAAGAGTATTGGATTCACTCCTTGGGTTGGTAGGGAAAGTATAGGTTAAGTAGACTCTAAACTGGGAGCAAAAATGCAGGCGGTTAATCAAGTGAAGAAGGGAGGATGGGGCAGAAAGAAGAAGTTTAAGAGAAGGGAACAGCATATGCTTAGAGCTCAGAGCTAAGACAGAGCATGGAGCCATAGAGAAGAAATCACCAGCTGGATTGGGAGTAAGTGTGAGTGCGTGTGCTCTGTGTATCCATTTCAAGTTCATTATGAAAGATTTGAACACTATAAAAGAACTTAAAAATGAACTTCTCAGAAATGAATTGTGTAGTCAAGTTTAACCTTTAAGAAGGACACAACTTGATGAATGTGCCATGATAAAGGGTTATTTTAAGCAATCCTGGGAAAGAAAAGAAATTCCAATTCTAGAAGAGAAGATGGTTTCACCATTCAAAGAAGTGTTCAGGGAAGTGGTTGAAAATATATAGGGCGATTATGTAACACAAACTTTTCTTGTTTTATTTTAAAAAGGAAAAGCACAACACAAATCATGCTCAAAAGAAAGGTTTCTGTTTTGCGTTGGAAAGTGTAACTTCCTGAAGCAACTGTCAATGAGAATGAATATTACTCGATGCTGTTTCAAGCACTGTACAAATTATATCCCCATCTAGATTAAACCCATTTAATACAAGGACAGAGAATAGGACAGTGGAACTTTAATAAAATCGGTGGTCAGGAAGTTATACAAAGTTTCAAGCATAAGAAGTGCGATGGTGTGATGCCCAAACCAAAAAAAAAAGATGAATGTCTCACACAGCAGAGGAGGCTCAAGCTCCAGAAAAGTCCTCAACCCCAGGAAAGCAAGTCCGAGGAAAGCCATCCCCCTCCTAACCTGGAAGCCTTGGGTCAGGCAGGTGGCTGAGATCACTGGCACATCCCTCAGCTGAGCGATGCTGAGAAGTTGCCTGGGCCCTGCCTTGGGCCGAGTAGAAGCCTCTCAGTACAAAATACCAGGAGCATGAGCATTCCAAGCAGAGGACCTTAAGGAAATCAGTGTTCCTATCCTGGGCATGTGGGGCCCCTGCCTGTATGCTCCCTTCTACACCCCATTCTGGGTGCCGGGGACCTGGGATTCCACTCCCAAATGGTCTCAAGCCACTTGCAGGGCCGGTACAGGCCTGTGGCTTAGATCTGTCCTAAGAAAAATTACTCAGGGATGAATGAAAAGTGCTTCACACTTACTGGTGCTTTAACCTCAGATCCTCTGGAATTGCATCATCTATTCTGACGTAAGCCACTGAGTAAGAAGAAAGTACAGGAAAGTTCCCCTTATCTCTCTGTATCCTCCAAACATGGACTGGACCCAGAATAATTCAGTAGGTGTTGTGACCCTAGGTATTACGTAAAGGAAGTTACTTTGTGTGAAAGAACAATGAAAAAAATAATTAAACCCCTCCAGAGGGAGAAGCTTAAAGCAAGTACCTTTGTTTAACTCTGCCTTTTCATGAGGGTGAGGAGCACAGCAGCAAATATTTGCAAAGTGCGTTAGGCACATAAACACACAGACAATTATAACTAGTTTACCCTGGGCAAAGGGGCATCAGTTATGTCACTTTCCAAATGTCTAGGTCACTGTTGGAAATTACCTTTGGGAAACTGCAAAGGATGAGGCCATCTCAGGAAGTAACTGACTATTAACAGCCAGGTTCCCCAGGAGATTTAGGGCGCCTCAGATGGAGACTTGGAGAAACCTGACTGGAATGTGATTGTCCCTGGGTAAATGTAAACTTCACAAAGGAAAAATTTGGTTTTTAAATTAACAAATGAGCCAACAAAGAAGAGATGTTCAACACAAAGACGAGAAATGGAGAGATAAGGAGAATTAACACTCATAAGTCACCTACTACCTGCTGGGCATTTAGCCCCACCACCCAAGAATTCAGGGAAGTGGGTAATAGGATTCCAGTTTTTAGGAAGCAGGAGCTTAGGAAGTTTAAGACACGAGCTTAAGATCACACATCTATGTAGTTATGTAGTTAGCGTAATTGGGATTTTAACACAAATAACACAAAACAAGAGCTGGATATGTCTCGTTCAGAAACACGGTCATCTGAATGAGAGCATTCAACAGTAAGGTATCTGTGACAAGTATATGAAGAAGAATGCTTTAAATTTCATAACTTGAAGACACTGGCCATTATTATCAACTCACTCCCATCTTGGATCCCACAATTACTCAGCAAATAATAATCTGGCTGCTTAGTGAAAGCAAGTGTAGCAGACACAGCTGAACATGACCCTCCATGAGTTATGCCCTTGAATATTGCCTGCCCTTATGTACCAGCTTATAGTCAATATCTGTGGCAAAGATGATGATGCCATCTCTGATTCCTCCGCAGTCAGGTCTGCAGATGAAAACACGGCCTGGGCTGATATCTTGATTGCAGGCTGATGAGATCCTGGGGTAGAGAACCCTCAGCCGTTCCCAGACTCCTGACCCACAGAAACTAACATAATAAATATGTGTTGTGTTAAGCAGCAAGATAAAACAAATATACTGGGTATCAAATCTCCTTGTTGTAGCAACAAGCAGGAAGCATGTGCTCTCTGTGTACTCATAATATGGCAAGTGTAGAGTGTGTGTGTGTGTGTGTGTGTGTGTGTGTGCTGACGAGCTTTGCACACAAACACAAATTACATAAAGGCTAGTACTTAGAGAAGCTGATAGGGAGGGGAAATACATGTCAAGAAAGAAGAATAAGGTACATGAAAGGAAGTCCTGGCATGCATAAATCTGCGATGTTTTCCGCCCTGATATGGTATGCATCCAGAACAGTGGTTAAGAGCCGGCATTTGGGTGTCAGAAGACCTGCTTTCAATTATTTTTTTTCCACTGTGTGACTTTAGGACAATTACTTAAACCCTACGGCTCAGTTTTCTCATCTATAAAATGCAAATGATAATAGCACTTACATCGTAGCATTGAGGAGTACATTAAATAAGCATACATTAACTGAGCACAAATGAATTGACAAGTGCATTAAATAATACAGGTCAAATACTTAGAAGCAGGCCTGGCACAAAGTGAACCCTATATAAACATTTGTTATTGTGAATCCACAGCTAAAAAGTGAAGGTGTCAATTATTAACCCAGAAGTAGGACATGCGATCTCCATATCTAACCTCGATGTCCCAGTGCCGGTGAAAAGCCCAGGAAGAGGCCCAAGCTACATTATCGGTAGGGAAAAAAAATGGGTCCTTTGACTTTGTACAAACCCAGACATACACTCACACATCCATCACCATCGAGATCCGTTCTCTAACTTGTTTACTATGTACCTGCTAACAGCAAGTAAAAACAAAAGTAATATAAGAGTAAAACAACTCTGTCTCCTGTGCATAATGGATTGTAATAAATCATTCATCAGCAGAAAAACAAGCGAGTGGTCATGCATTTCAGCCAATTAATCACCAGCAATGTTTCTGGAAACTGAAACAAAAAACATCTGCAGGGAATGGAGCAAGCCTACCAAGATGGATAAGTCAGGCACACCATTAGTCTGAATCAGAGTCACGCCGATTTCAGGGCAGTCAGTCTCCTTGCTGATGACCCCAACCTCAGGTGTTACTATATAATTCAACCTTGACCTACTGAAATCGGAATCCTAAACAATCTGTTCCCTGGCATGTAGGATACATTTATAACTGGTATGAAAAAGCGAGCTCCCGGGTCCTCAACTAGGAAGCTGGTATTTCAGAAGCCATTTGGACCAGATGTCCACTTCTGACACATGTTGAATACAAGTTGAAAATCAGGAAGGTGATTCTGACAAACCAAACACACAATTTTAATAATGAAACCTCTCACCCTAAGGGAAAAGTTTAAGAAATCGCCTATCAAAGAAAGTCATAAAATCTTGAGGCTGAGAGGGACTGTAGAAATTAATGAGCTCAGCGTTGGTGTGGTACGATTAAGGTAGTTTTTCCCAACATCACAAAGCTAGTGAGAGTCAAAGCTGGAGGTGGGGGCCCAAGTCTTTGACTTCCCTGCCCAAACTAAAATGTGGGCCTACTCTTAGGTAGATGAGAAGTAAAATCCCACGAAAAACAAGAAAACAGTCTCAGAGTGTTAGGTAACTTGCCCAAAGTCAAACTGTGAATCGGAGGAAAATTTATGGCTGGAATTTAAGTCTTTCTAATCTTAATATTCTTGTTCTTAATATTTTCATTGTAATACCTCCATTGTGAGGATGAATGGTGATGCCCTCTGCTCAGGATGTGGTTTATAGCATGCATTCAATAAATTGTATCCAATATTAAAATTTTTAAAATGAGAAAGTGGGATCATTATATATTTTTTGAGTACTGTTTAAATCATGGAACATCTGATTCATAGACATGAAATCCAATACAACATGTCATCTAACCAGGCTATTTTACCTCTTTATGGTGAAAGAGATATGGGAGTGGGTCCAGGATGATGGGATCTGCTGGTTGTAGCACTTGGATGTTGATAGCCTGGTAGAGTGTTGGAATAGTGTGCTAAGGGCACAGCTGACACACCAGCTTGGTGACAACACTCTGAGAATAGTGTCATTATCATGTGGGGTGGCCTGCAGGGTCTCTGGTCCCACTCCCCTCATAAGAACGCAGGTGTCATGCGGGTGGCCTGCAGGGGGACCCTGCTCGCTGAGCCATTTGTCGTGCGGGGAGTCAGGCGGGGTCTCTGCTCCCGCTCCCTGCACAAGAACGCAGGACATGGTGAGGCCAAAAAGGAACACCCACGGAGCCATAGATAGGGGAATCATACCACTATATTCTCGCTGGCGGCTGGGTTGGAGACACAGGAAACAGGAGCCACACAATTCTCAACCCTCACTGCGCCGCTTACAGGCCCAGCCACCATCTTCTTGCTAGACCCCATTTTTCTGCTAGCGTAGCCACAGCAGTTATATTAGTGGTCAATGGCTCACCGGTTACAGCTGACGGCCAACTAGCCACAGCTGATGGCCATCCAATCACAGTTGATGGCCATTTACTACCCAAGCCAGCACCTTTCTATGTGAGGCCGAGAGCCTGGAAACTGCTTTCTGGGGCTCTGTTCCCACAGTCATCCTCCTGTTTTCAGTACACATATGGTATCAGAGACCTTTATTATGGTTCTGTGTCCCCAACAGGAAGAACACATGGACCCAGAAAGCAAGAGGTAGAAGCAGGAGTGGTCCCATGTATCCTCATCCCCAGTGACCCACTGGGTGAAGTCCTACTTCCTTGGTAAACAGCTCTGGGATCTGAATATTAGAAGTCCCTTTTCCAGAGGTCCGAGGATCACAATGAACTCCAAGCTGCCACTAGCTCTTGTGTGCTTTGGGTTTCTTGTATCCAGGACTCATCAAGCAAAAATGAGTCACTGTCTTGTCACAGGTAATCGACCCTGATCAACAAGAGGAAGTAGGACGGCTATCACACAACAGAGGAAGGGAGGAACATTGGTCAATCTTGGGTGATCCACCTGGGCACTTCTTGCTTCTCCCTTGACAAATGGTGACTGTTTGGAGAACGGGAACAACCCTGGCTCAAGAAGGAAATGGTTATCAAGATCTGAGACTCCCTGAGGAATGAGAGTTTCAGTCATATACACAAGGTAAGTCACCAAGACCAGCAAAGGTTATTATTGAGGGTGAGAGGGATTTAGAATGGACAGTGGAAGACAGAGACAACAAATATCACTTCTGGTCCCACAACCAACTGTAGCAAAGAGTCTGCAGTTCATCCAACTAACTTCCCTATTGTAAGTTTTCCTCCAATAGAGAGGGCCGCCTTCTTAAAGACAAAGAGTAGAATGGTAGTTGCCAGAGGCTGGGGAAAGAGGGGAATGGGGAGTTACTAATCAACAGTCATAAACTTTCAGTTAAGCAAGATGAATAAGTTCTAGAGTTTTCTGTACATCATTGTACCTACATTGTAATACACTAGTACACTGGTACAGTAGTACAAATTTTAAGTACAGTAGTACACTTAAGCATCTGTTAAGAGAGCTTAAGTGTTAAGTGTTCTAACCACAATAAAATAAAATTTTAAAAAGGGATTTTATAAGTCACACCTATAATTAAATATACATGGGAGCTACAGACTATATTGTACTCTCATATATATGAAAACTCCGTAGAAATGGAACATTTAACCAATCTTTTCTATCATAAAATAACCAAGTAAAGTAGATGATGCATTTATTCCAAATGGATTACTATTTCATGAGAACATAATATGAAATTTCATATCATATCATTGGTTATTGGAAAACAATGATAATAAGACAGAGTCCATGACCTTAAATAGCTCGCGGGCCAGGAGAAAGAAGCATGTTAACACACTATTTCAGTTTACTAAACAGCCAATTTTGGTTTGGAATATCAAGCTGAGGGGAGTTTCTATTTTCACCCACATCTCTTTAGTTTCATATTCCAGTTATCCCTGTACAAATGAAAGATCTAGAAAAATCTAAATGCGAAATAAGCTTTGCTGTCAGGCATAATTTAGTTACCCATATTTTGTCATCCTTTTTGGTCAAATATTTTAGTTCTCACTAACTCACACTTGTTTTAGCCCAGTCAGCTTCCAAGAAAGAACCCTCTTTCCAGAATTATTTCTACTAGGCAGCAAAAATTACCAATACTTAGATGATTCAACTCGATAGTTCACAAAACAAGATGGGATGGAGATGGCCTAGGTTCAAGTTCCTGAATTTTAAAAAAGAAAAAAAAAATTACCCTGGAACAGAATTGGGACGAGAAAGGCTAAAAACACATTCTTGTGCCCTGTGGGACATCTCTTTAAAAGGATTATTTTGCATCAAAAACACCAGGTTCCTCTGAGCCAGCACTATTCTCCTGCGGCAGGGGTGGCCAGTGGGTGTCATTAAGCTCTTAGTCAGCTGACTTCCAGGTGCACACATGGGGCCTGCTTGAGTCTGGTCCCCCCTTTGATTTTTCTGAGGCAGGAAACTTGCCTCTGAATGGTGAATTATAGGAGCCCTGTTGCTTCCAATTTTCACATTGGAGTGATCTCATGGGGTTGATAGGGGCTTGTTAGGCTTGTTCTATGAAATGCAAAGTGAAGCACCTTTAGCAATAGCCATCCTTTTCTGATGGAGTCAAATAAATAGTTTCCTAGTTTCTTTCTTCTTTCAACTTTGTAAATGAAGCAGAGTTGCCTGGGGATGCAGATGACATTGTTCATACATTACCCACTCACTGCCAGTTTTCAAAAGGAGGAAATGGGGGAGAGGAGGGAAAGAGAAGAGAGGAGAAGAAAGGAGGGGAGAGGAGGGGAGGGGAGGAGAGGAGAGGGGAAGGGAGAGGAGAAGAACTTGACGATGTTCATTCATTAGGTTTGTGAGATTCATCATTACCATTAAGACTCCACAATGTTTCTAAAGAATTTCCTTTGAAAAACAATATTCAGAATAATGTAATAACGAATGTCGCCGTTCTTTCACTCTCAAATACAGGGTGTATATTTAGAGAATATATAGGCAATCTATTAGTTTTTTATTCCAATGAAATTTCCAGGAAAGCTTTGCAAATAAATACTCCTTAAACTTCCAAGAAAATGTTATGTCATGCAGAAAAATAAATGTAAACGAAAGCAATGTCGTTACTGTCTGTCTTTAAAAATATACTTCAAAATGTTAATGTAAAAGCAATTATTTATTTATTTATTTATTTTTGGCTAAATAGGACTGAAGAAACTTTTGAGATAACAAATGTTGCGAAGGGTAAATGTTATCAGGTAGCAATTTATTCCATTTTCTTATAAACCAAGTGAAAAGTAGATTATAATCAAAACAGCTTAGTTTCAGATTAGCTCTTCCTGCATCACTTATGAATATATGTTTTATTTCTCTAACAAGAAGGAAACATACATTATTTTCCAATGACCATGTTGTCCGTGGGCAGGTACAGTTATCTAAACCCATTTTCTGGCAAGTTTCAGAGATGCCAAGAAGAATTGCTCTAAGTCTGCACTTCATCCACTCTCATGCCTCTAGCATCCCCTCAGTTAAGACTGGGAGAGAAAGAAAATCTTTCTGATCTTCTCAAAAATATAGGATGGGGAAAGATGAAAAACAGATAAAGTTGGGCAACTTTCTATGTGAAGAAGGTCAAGGGGTGGCCAAAAGAAATAACCTGCAAATTCTCATAACTTGAGCACCTACCATGCGCCAGTCACCTTTATAGGGGTGTTTCCATTGTGGAAATAAATGAAGGATGGTTATTTTACAAGGGATTCATTTCCTGGGCAGGATCCTGCAGATTATGGGTCTAAGCATGATTTTATATGGTCTGGCCATTCGTTGTCCATGTGTATATTCAGGCTTTCAACATATGTTTCCTCCTCCCATCTTCACCTTCATTTTGTGAATTGGAGATTGTCTTCCATTTTATGAAAAAGGAAACCAAAGCTCAGAAGATGCCAGGATCGTGTCTATAATGATTTAGTTGGCAAGTTGCTGAGTAACAAATTTAACCCAAGTTTGTCACCATGCTACTCATTGTGGAAACAGAAGTCTTCAAATTGGTCCACTGTTTTAAATCTTGGCTTGTCAAGAAGCACAAGCTTTCTTACTGATAAGAGTACTTAGGAGAGCGTTCCCACAGGCAGTCCTTAGGGCCAGCAGTCCTACGTACCATACCCTCACTGCTTCAAAAGAAGCTTCTAGATCTAAAAAAAGGTCTAATGGATGTGGAGCTGCCCCTGTCTGTTAGTGTGCACCTGTTCTCTGTCCATCTCTGCTGTCCTTGGTTGAATGTGACAAATTGCTAGGGGATATCAAAATGAATTCACAGTTGTAGACTAAGACTATTCCATATTGTAGTGGGTGGGAGTGTCATGTGAGAGAAGGGCCAGGCCATTGCAGGAGCTCGTGGTCAAGGCACATCGTCCCTGGGAGATCATGAGGTCAGTATCCAGGAAAACTGATACACAAGGACAGCAGCATCCAGGAGGAGGACAGACTTGTCCCTTTGTCCTGAGCTAGCATCCCTCAGAGCTGCTTGCCCCTTGTTGCTTAGGTAACTCACCCTCTTCCAAGGCTAAGCCATTTCTTATCAACTTCAGCGTCTTCCTTTACCAGTATCTGTTTCCAGGCCTGCCCTGGTATTTCTGCATGACCTGGCATCATTTTCATTGGCTGGTGATGGACAGGTGTCGGAGTACAGCTCTGGAGCCCCAATCCCACCATTTTCCCTGCTTGCACGTTTCTCTGCCACAGAAGGTGTAAGCTCAAGCCTCCTCAGAAACGGACAAGTATTCAATAATTACAACTTCTTGCAGGGCTGCTAGAGTAAGTGGAAACCAAACACCAATGTTTTCTAGGGCTGCCAGAACAAATTACCACAGACTGGGTGGCTTTAAAACAACAGAAATCTATTTCCTCACAGTTCTGAAGGCCGGAAGTCCAAGATTAAGGTATAGGCAGGTTCGGTTTCTTCTGAGGGCCCCTTTCCTTGGCTTGCAGAAAGACACCTTCTTCCTGTGTCTTCACACGGTCTTTCTTCTGTGCATACCTGGGTCCTAACCTTTTCTTAAAAGGATGCTAGTCAGATTGGATTAGGTTCCGTCCTAATGACTTCATTTTACCTTCTTTTTTATTGTCCTATATCAATATTCCTTTAATGGCCCTGTTCTATATACAGTCACATTCTGAGGTACTGGAGGTCAAGACCTCAACATAAGAATTGGGGGGCAGGGGGAAACAATTCAGCCCACGAGGCTAAGGCTTGAGCACTGAAGTGGGTCTCCTGGAAACTCCATCCTCACATCTCAGTGCTTGGATCTCCTTGGTGGACTCTGAAGGCTCTTATACAAGTCACCACCACATGGACCAGGCGCTGGCACCGAGAAAGCTGGTAGCTTGCTTCCTCCCTCAAGACAAGTCATGCCTGACCTGGAGGCAGGAGCGAAGGTCTTGCCCAATACAAATATGCCCAGGAAGTCAAAATGGGAAGCAAAGCGAGGCCACGTGACTTTTGAAGCATACCATCCTGCCCCCTAGACAAGTGAAGATGAATCAACCTCAATTTCTGAACCATCTGATGATTTGCCTCTGTGTAGGAAGCGTTGGAGACTAAAGGTGGGCTGGAAAAAGAGGAAGAAACTCCCTGTCCTGTGGCTAAGGTAACTTGGGGAGCAGGGCAAGACTGCCGGCTCTGCTCTTTGGTTCCTGGCCGTGACCCCCATGCCCAAGAACGCCCTTGTCCTACTCCTGTCCCTACCTTGGCTGCCCAGCCTCACCACCACCCCCGCCGGAGCCCGGTGGCCCTTGCCCCCTGCCCAGTAGGACATTCTCTGTCTGTTTCACAATTTAGGAGCAAAACATCCTTCTCAAGTCTTTAAGATCCAAGCTCTGCCAGGAACTCTACATGAAATATAGATCAAAACCCCAAGGAGTTTGACATTTATATTTTAATAGATTTTTTTTTTCCTTCTTAAAACACCCACAGGCTGTGACTGAAGTGGAAATGTGTTTGCTTTTAATTGCTGCGTGCGCCGCCTCGCCTCTGAGACTGTCAGTCCCCCCGCTCGTAACGTTTGTATCAAACGGAGCTGAGAATGGAGAGGAACAAAAAGTCAGAAAGGCCATGTGAGAGGAGCGATTCTTTTAAAACTCTTTAAAACATGAATCCGGAGAGAGTTTAATTTACGGAAGAAGAAGACTTAGAGGACAGGTCCTTTGAATAATTGTTTCTTGCAACCCAAGCCTCCATTTGGAGAAGTTGACATTTCTCCCCATCTAAATGGTAAATATTGCCAAGTTTGTGGCAGTATCTTTCTGTAACAAACATTTACCGAGTGCCCTGTAGGTTCTGTGGGGCACACAAAAATGAATGAGACATGGCTTTTGCTCCAAATTTCTTAGAACATAATATGCCCAAGATAATTCTCCAGGCAGCACAGATGCCCCAGAGAGACGACACAAGGAGACATTCCCCACCTGAGTCCAGGTGGCCTCATGACCAAAGTTTCCTCCTAAAGGTTTTACTTAAAACATTTTTAGGCAAGCTACTCACACATCTGAGTCTAATATTCTTCTCTGTGTTCAGAAACAGGATTAGTTACAAATATTAAGAATGCTGCTTTCTCAAATAAGAGGATTATAAGCATTCTTTAGAGGTCTCAGAGTGCAATTACTGACACCTCTGCATAATAATAAGTATTATTCTTGCACCAGAAATAGTTTCATCATGAAGAGCAAGGCTGGGTTGAAAGCTGCTCAGAAAATATCTATTTGTGGTCCCACCTGCATCTAAACGGAGTCTGAGAAGCACTTTTGAAAGGACTCCATGAAAAGGAGCCAAGTGCACACACAGATCTCCCTCGCCGCTCTGCTTCCTCCCAGTTTCTGAGCTTGGCGTTCCTTCCTCCTTCCTTCCTAAAACCAGCATTAAACTAGAGCATCTTTGTACCAGAGAAGACTGAGTATATGTCCTCAATCCAAGGTTGGCCCCAATTTCCTTCAGACTAACTAAGTCGTAACCTAAAGTGACCCGATCATGCCTGATGGGTGTAGGGGTTGGAACTTATTTTCATGCAAGGCATGGGGATTGGCACTTAATGTGCACTATGGCCTGTCCTGATCCTGCCTGGAAAACAAGTTGTGGAAAACAAGGTCTCTGCGCTCAACAGCACCCTTGTACCATTGTCACACAGGGCACCTTGTCAAACAGATATAGCTCGTCTGCTGCAACTGATTCCTTCTTTCTCAAACCCCAGCATTTGTGCTCCACTCACCGCCCCCACCCCGCCCAACTAACCCCCACCACCTGTGCCAGAGATGTGCTTTGCTAAGATAGATCACACATGTAAAAGTATCATTTCCATTTTAGAGATGAAAAACTGAGGCTCAGGGATTATAAGTGACACATCCTTATACACACTGATGGTGAGTGGTTGGCATACATTCAGTTATTCTAACTCCAGAGTCCATGGTCTTTTCTCTGTGTGAAGAAATGATGGTGTGAATGATATCTTGAAATTTAGAGCTTTGTGGGAAAGATAGTTTTTTAAATATTGTCTTATTTTGCTGTCACCACCACAGCTGTCGGGGAAAGGCATCATGGCCGCACACATAGGCGATACTCATGCATGGGCAATGGACTCCAACATACATGGATTCTGATCTGGATGCCATCCTTGACTAGCTAAGAAAACGTGGGCTAACCCTTATAACACCTGAGACTCGTTTTTGCTGCTGTTGTTGTTGTTGTTTTAATCCAAAATAGAGGGAGTTGGGGGCATAGTAATAATCCTCTTTTGAAATGCTGATATACACAGTAAGTTAGAATGAAAGTTAAGCTCATTACCTGGCACTTGGTAGTGGCTCCATTGAGTTCAACTGTCGTCCTTCACCTGCCTTAATTTCACACTGGTCTAGGTCAAATTAGGTCATCTATAAGGTTTCTTCCCAGGTTTAAAATTTTATTAAAATGTCCTTAGCCATTTCTTTGTCCCCTTCCTTCTTGTATCTCCGTGACTATTCTTTGTTCACAGATGAGTTCTTCAGGGAATTTGATCAAGACTGATAGGCTGAGGTTTTAATCCAAGCACACGTCCATGGGCTGTAGTTGTGCTGATTCTACATGAGTCTAACTGCAGCAGAGGGAACTCCCCTCTCCCCCGCCACCTTCACCTCCCAGGCTAATGTTATTAACATCAGCCAGAGGCAAGGAAGTGGCAGGTACAAGCAACAGGCATGGCAGATGAATTATCTCAAGCTACTTATTCCTTGGCAGCGAGGCAAACCACCTAGCAATTTATCAGCAGTAAAACTCCAAGTTTTCCCAAATGAATTGGCATAGTGCCTCCACTGGCTTGCATTTTCAGCCTAGTTTATAAAGGAAAAATAAGGACATTTTGTTTGCACTGTCTTTCTCCTTTCTTCTTTTTCCCATTAAAAAAAAATAAGTACGTATTAATTCCAGAGATCAATTAAAGAGTAGACAGGAAGACAGATAGTTAGGAAATAGAAAGAATTTGAGGTTCAGAACAAGGTCTGTGCTACACCTGCTTTTAAATATTGATGCAAAAGTTACCCAAGGTTATTCGAGACTAATGCTTGATGATGGAACTGCTCAGTTCTCCCCAACTTGGAGATTAATTTTCTACCTTTAGGCAGGGCTCCACTCCAGTGAGCTTGTTTTCTCTCTTTTCATTAAATCTAATTTGCTGAACCAAATCCTTTGCACCAAAGCACCCCCAACGCCCACTCCCCAACTCCACAAAAAAGAAAAATAACAATAGTTGAAAAGCATATCCAATCAACCAGAAGCAAATGCATTTCTAATTAAAGATTATAAATATGGGTCACATTTTAGAACAAGCAAACACAAGTCAAGTATCATTCTTCTTGATTTGTTCCGGGTCATTGTTCTTCTCTGCCTGGCTGCAAAACACTAATGGATCATCTTGATAAAAATTCATTTTTTCATCCATCTGTTATATTGCACTTTTAATGTCAATTTCTCCTAATGTTTCTTGATTTTGCACCAGCTGCAAACACACTGCATTTTATTAGAATAAAGTCTCCTGTCTCTAACCCTCTAATTGAGGGAAGTAGCTGCAAGACCATTTTCTCCTCTGCATTTCCAGTTCTAAGTTTCAGCATGTGTTAGCATAATGCTCTGATTCAATACCATTTCCAAAGGCAAAGACTCTTGTGAATCAATTTCTTGATTCAGAACCAGGTCAGATCAAATAAGCAGTTTATACACATAAAAAAGAGTGGGATTTGAGGGCAGTCCATGTCAAAGGCAATAGAGAAGGGAATATTTCATGTGGGAAACAATTCTTAAAGCAGGGAAAATTTTGTTCTATCCTAATCAAATGGGAAAATGAAAGACGCAAAAATCCTCTAATTTGTCCACAGCCATCTGAGAAAATGGATAGAAGTTTTTAAAATGAGAAATGTGCACACAGATCACTTCTGAAACTCATAGATGAATTATAAAATTATGTGCTAGAAAGGTAGAAGTAGCTCTCAGCAAATCCAAACCTCAGCCTTCCTTCACTGACTGTAACTCCAGATGTTAGAAGACAGACTGGAAACTTGGCAAAGTGACAGAAGAAGGCATGACTCAAAAATCAAGGACACATAGTAATGTAATAGGTGAGGCACAGAAGGTAAAGTTAGACACAGCTTACAGATGAAGACATTGAAATGCAGGGAATTGGAGTGATTCACTCAAGATTAACATTGGCAATAACAACAAAAAATCAGACTGTTGAAGTTGCGTCATAACTTGTAGACTTTGGGACACATTGAAAGCAACATGAGGGAGCACATCATGGAGACTGTGAAAATCAGTGTTTTAAGAAAAAGAAGGAGAGTGTTGGTAGAGGTTCTCCAGAGAAACGAATCAATAAGATGATAGATGATAGATAGATAGATAGATAGATAGATAGATAGATAGATAGATAGATAGATAGATAGATAGATAGATAGATAGATATGATACATAAATAAGTATGTAAATTTATTATAAACAGTCGGTTCACATGATTCTGGAGGCTGAGAAGTCCCATAATCTGCACTCTGTAACCTAGAGCCCCAAGAGAGCCAATGGTAGAGTTCTAGTCCAAATTCAAAGACCCAGGAGCCAGGAGAGCCAGTGGTGGCCGTCCCAGTCCATGTCTGAATAACTGAGAACCAAGAGAGACTGTAATGTAGGTTACAATCTAAGTGCAGGATAGACCTATGCCCCTGCTTGAGAAGAGTCTGGCAGAGTGAACTCTCCCTTACTTTACCTTTTATTCTGTTCAGGCTTTTGATGGGTTGGATGAGACCCACCCATTTTGAGGACAGCAACTACTTTACTTAACAATTCAGTGTTAACCTCATCTAGAAACACCTTCATAGACACATGCAGAACGATGTTTAATCAAATTTGTAGGCACCCCATCTCCCAGTCAAGTTGACACACACACTGAATCATCACATTCCGTACGGCACATTGGTTCTCCAGTACACCGAGTCGTATCTGCTTATGGATTTAGAACAACCTATCAATTTCTATTCATTCTGGATAGAATTATCTTGGAGGCCCCAAAGACAGTTATAAATCTAAAAATATTTCCCTTATTCTTTTGCTTTCTAGAATATAGTCCCCACTCCTTTCCATTATCCACAAAACCTATGAAATGTTGCTCCCTCAGCTTCCTCTTTGCACTGCCCACCTCATCCTCCACGCTACTCCACTGGCCCCATCCCCACCACAGGACTGTAGCTATTCTATCAGCCTGGGAAGCTTGTCCATCTTATCTTTACGTGGATGGTTCCTTCTCATCATTCAGGTCTCCCTTCAAATGTCTCTTCCTCAAATATATCTACCCTGACCACCCTATGTCGGGTCTCCCTGTCCATCACTTTTTGCTTGGCAGTAATTCTTTACATTGGGCTTAATGCTAGCTGACGTGTTCTTTTTTATTTGCTTCCTGATTCTTGTTCCACACAAAAACCTTCTAGAGAAGAAAATATACACTGATGCCTGGTACATAATAGAATCTTGATAAAAGTTTGCTGAATGAATGAGTGAACTCTTTAGAGAGGCAAAGCAAGTGAACACCTGACCAGATACAGCACAACCACAGACAAACTGATGAGAAGGCAGCGTCCCCCTTTAGTGTTGGTGCACATTCTGATGTAAAAGAAAAGGGATGAAAAAGCAACCCTCCCTAGCATCTTACTATATTTCTCCACTTCCATTACGTGCCCTCTCCCCTGAAGTGTCAATGTGTCTGATAAATTTAAAGCACTAATACTATAAAAAAGTTTTGGATAAATACCCAAAAATAAAATTGCTGGATTATAAGGTAATTCTATTTTTCGTTTTTTTGAGGAGCCTCCAAATTGTTTTCCATAGTGACTGCACCAATTTGCAATCCCACCAACATACTTTAAATATTGGTGGCTGTTATGGGTCTTTTATTCTCTAGATTGAGAGCTCCTTCACAATTGCTTCTTCTTTCTCTTTGAATTCCCTCTGCCAAAGCCAGGGATAAAGCAGACTCAATAAATGTTGGTTGAATGAATGATTCACTCTGTTATTATGTAATTTTGCTAAATCCACTATAAACCAAGTTATACGATGTTACCATTTCCATATCATATCAAAAGTGAGAAGGTGCTGGGTGAAATAAGATCAAGTGTCCAATTAACAGAGTTTATACTATAGTGATTTGAAGAAAATTGGAGTACACAGGAAGCCCTCATCTTTATGCAAGGTTTGTTAAGTACACCAACAGACTTTTCTCACAGAATTTCCTATCCAGAACGATGATAGGAACAGAGAGTAGACAGAAGTCAAGACTTAAATGGCAGCAAAGACAATAAGAGCAGGAGCGAGAGCTTAGATTGTCACCAAAACAGTAGATCCTTGGTGGGTCAGAACCTGAGGCTGGTTGAGGTCAACAGGAGATATAACATGCAGGTTGGGACATTTGTGAGAATTAGAATGGTTGGGGAATTCAGAAGAAGGCATGATGAGGAATAGAGAAAATGTTTTATATAATATAAAGACTTACCCTAGACATAATCTTACCAAAGGGGAGCCATCCTAAATGTCTGATTACTTGAGTCAAAATTAAAGACATTGCCCTAGAGAGCTTGTGTTGAACAAAAGCTCTATGTGTTGGTTGGTGATTTAAAAAAATGATTCAGAATCAAAGTATATGTATATCATTCTATGAACTGAAGCAGTTCATAGGGCAATTTGTTGATGGCAGAGCCATGAGGTGGAGGAACTTGGATTCCTTAGTTATCACATTCAGGAGAGAAACTGAACAAGAAATAAATTTCTGTCTGTTAAATCAATGAGATGTCGGGTTAATTTGTTACCATGGCAAGCGTGTCTCATCTTAACTAAAATGGACCAAGTATTGGGCCGCTAATTAAATCTCAATATTATATATACTAATTCAAAAAGATATATTCACCCCTATGTTCACAGCAGTATTATTTACAACAGCCAAGATATGGAAGCAACCCAAGTGTCCATTAATCAATACATGACTGGATGTACATATATACAATGGAACATTACACAACCATAAAAAAGAATGAAATCTTACCATTTGCAACAACATGGTTAGACCTAGAGGATATTACACTAAGTGAAATAAATCAGACTGAGAAAGACAAATACCATATGGTCTCACTTATATGTGGAATCTAAATAAATAAATAAGTAAATAAATGTTCTGACATGGTAACATAAGAAGTTAATAATATATTAATAAATATAGTTTTAAAATCTACTAATTGTTCAAAATAATATATCACTAAATAATTTTGGATTATAAAGATAATTTAAAGATACTTAGAAAACAATTCATAATGAAAATAGCACTTGTCCAAAGTCATGTGACAAAACTAACGCATACCAAAAATTTTTTATAGTATTAATGCTTTAAATGTATCAGACACATTGACACTTTAGGCGAGAGGGCACGTAATGGAAGTGGAGAAATATAGTAAGATGCTAGGGAGGGTTGCTTTTTCATCCCTTTCTTTTACATCAGAATGTGCACCAACACTAAAGGGGGACGTTGCCTTCTCATCAGTTTGTCTGTGGTTGTGCTGTATCTGGTCAGGTGTTCACTTGTTTTGCCTCTCTAAAGAGTTCACTAGCGCCATCAAGGAACTCATAGTCCAGTGAGGAAGACAGAATGATCAGAGAGATGTAATCGTGAGTTTTAGATACTCGGGGGGAAAAAATGAGTTCACTACACCATGGGAATGAAGACTGAGCAATCAGATTTCCCTGGCATTTGAGGAAAGCCTTCATTGTGGTGGAGGTATTGGTTTGCTGTCTGTGCCACTATGTTTTATCTTTCCACTGCTTCTGCTCTATCCACCTTGATCATTTTTTTGACTTCTTCTACTTTCCATTCAGTCATGCTACTAGAAAGGAACCCCTGGAATGTGGGTGATCCGTGATCCGTGTGGCTAGCAGGTGTTAATGCTATCTCCTTTCTTCACTTGGCACAGCCTTCCTGTCACCACAAACCTTCAGATGCTGCAAATGGCAGTTGGTCATAAACATTCAAGTTTATCTGCAAGACTACCTTGATTAGTGTGACTGCAAGTGAAGGTTTCAAAACTTGCAGTGGGACCAGGCCTTGTCACTATACAGCACACAGCTAAACATGAAATGCTTGTTTGCATGTTTCCTGTGAACATCACAGTAACTCTATTTTCCCAGTTAATTGATTCTGTCCCAAATATAACCAGACAACATTAAGTGACTCTTCCCAAAATAGCATCCATGCTAATTATGTATCTTTTGACTTGAAAACTGTCTCATCCTTGAAGGACTTAAATTGTATTATATTTACTCGTCACATACCTCAGAACACAGAAATCTGCAGTCCTTCAGAATCTCTAGAAAATTTGAATGAGAAATTTAGACTAATATTTGTTACAATGAGGATTTAATATATCTCTGGAAAATATTCGTCCTTCACATGGTGACTTCCCATGGACGTGTATAAATTTGAGGTCTGTGCTTATATTTATTTCCACAAATACCCAGAAAATATTTGAGGTAACTTATAAGCTATTTTAAGAGCTGACAAAACTGCAAACATTAAAAGCAGAGATAAAGAAATTTGGCAAACAAGGGCCGGGGCAAGTTGAAGATACTAAAATCACAGAAAAGCATATTATAATGACCCACATAACTATTGGTGTAAAACTAACAATAAAACATAGTTTGTTTAAGTTAGAATCATTCTTTGGAAAAAGGTGAACTGATACGGGGAAAAAGCAGACTTATTGCAAAAACAATAAAAGAAAACAAATGATGTCTATAAGATACAAGAAAAAATAAACACCTGCTTATCTGTATAACTTTCATCACACAAACATAACATGGCTTCCACACCCTTGGAAGAAAACCCAATTCAGTGAAAGTCAGCGCTGAGCAAAGATTAGCTGATGAACCCAAAGCACCATTGATCTTAAAAAGACATGGAAAAGAAATTTTAAAGGCTAAAATAGGAGTTTTGTGGAACCATGAGTAGGTGGCACAAAGCACCCTGAGGAAAGCTGAATGGAGCCATAAGAGGAATCAAGAAAAGGAGAAATTGGGGTTTGGAAATAAATATGCTTATCTCACCATGAGTGATTAAAATCTTTGGTGGCACAGGGTAGGTGTGGGGTCAGTTAAAAAATCAGGTTGTTGTAAATACCCACAAAATGACAGACTTTATAATCAGCAAACTTTGTTGAACAGGAAAAGATGGAGCCTCAGTCTTCTGGAGCCCAAAGAATTTGCTCTATAAGTAAAACCTACTGTGAATGAATCATAAATTTAGTTCTAAGTGTTCTAGCATGCAATAGAAACTTTCTCTGTTACAAGACTCGAAATATCCATGAAATAAAAATAAGCCAATGGCTTGGGAAATTTGCAATGTTCCTTAATACTAATATCCTATAGGAATTTCTCCTAGAGGTGAGAGAGAGAGAGAGAGAGAGAGAGAGAGAGAGAGAGAGACAGAGAGAGAGACAGAGAGAGAGACAGAGAGAGACAGAGAGAGAAAAAGAAAGAAAGAAAGAAAGAAAGAATCTTGTGATACGATGAATGCAGTGAGCTATACAACACACTTATTCTAATCCCTGCTAAGGTTTCTGAAAGCCATTTCTTACATCAAAGTAGTCTGAACAGATATTACTAGCAAAATAAATTTCAGTGTAACAAATATCCTTCCATGCAAGGTCTTGGACAAAGTTCTCTGGTTAGTCTGTGTGACCCAGGTGTCTATTTAAGGATATCTGAAAGAGGATGGGCTGGTGTGTATCAAACAATCCTCTCTGATTACCATTCCTCTTGGCCGATCTTTGCATAAACATGAAGCTTGGTCTAGTTTCTCCAGGTGAGAAGCCTTGGGTTCAACTTGCCCCTGTTTTTTGTAGCATACCGAACTATAGGCCTGAGAGACCAGCAAGCCAAGGGCAGGGAAATAAGCTTTTGTGGAAACTGAGGAGACAGATTAGAGCAAGTGCCTGAATGCAAGTCTAACCTACTTCCCCTGTAAGTGAGGTGAGGAAGTGAGACAAGGAAGAACTGGTCTGGGGGTGGGATTCATTCTGGAAATTCATTCTAATCTGCTCATTAAGAAATATGTTTAGCTAAGTGAGAACCCCAAATTCACGTCTATCTGCATTGCTGGAAGAAAAGGCAGAGCTAAGTAGACAAAAATAAACAAAGACAGTTTTAAAAACACTTCAGAAAGCACCAGCCATGTATCTAAATATTGGGCTGTTCTATTTTCTAAAGGACTGTCGAAGATAAACCATTTATCGGTTGCATAAACAGGTAACTCCATAAGGCAATTTGCGGAAGGGAATTAGGATATGTAAGCAATTTAGAATGACCGTCTTGGAATTCCACACTAATTTACATTCCCACCACCAGTGTGTGATCGCGTCTACTTAGTTCATACCCTTGGCTGCACCTGGAGCATTATTGTGCCCTTATCTTCCAAAACTAAAATGGACTTTGCTGTTCACTAAATAATTCAATTTCTAGGAATTTACTCTTCAAATATACATGTAGAATATACCACCCGGAATATCTGCCTCAGCAAGAAGCTGGAAACAATGTTAATGTCTGTCCGTAAAGGACTGACTGACGTTTACTCACACAATGGAATTCTGTACTATCATCAAAGAGGATAAATCTATATGGACTGATGTGGAAATATTTGTTAAATATTAAGTTATTGAGAAAGGTGCACAAGTGTGACTAATGCAACTGTTGTGTATACGTGTGTACTTACGTGCAAGTGTTTGTATGTATGTTGAAAAACTATTACAGCAAACTATTAATAGAGAGAGACGCTGATAAACTGCAACCAGACTCAAACAGCTCACCCAGGCCTCTTACCCAAACCTCACCACGAAAATCTGTGCTCTTTTCACCCTACAAAAGAGTAGACACGTCTGGCCTCCATTTCCAAACTAATCATACAAGCTCGTAAATGGTACTTGACTAGTAGTCAAATGGCAAGTTCTTCCCTCTCACACATTGTTTCCTACGATCATTGTTGTATCTTAGAGTTTGTTTTCTTTTCTTTTTTTTAATAACTATAAAATAAAATCTCCTAAAGGGCAAACCCAGGGATCTTCCTTTCAAACAAGCACCATCCCAACCTCTTTTGAGTCATGCTTTTCTGGCAAAGGACCTCATTTGTTGCTATTATTGCCTGAGTTCAAGATTTATCACCACACCCTGCACAGGCACAACTGTGTCTCCCATTGGATGTGCCCTCCCATTGGATGGATGCTCTGGCCTTTTATCCTAACATAACACCCCCTGCTGCCCTTGTCCGTCATCAAGAACTCCTCCATTTTTTCATGGCTATCACTCAGAAACCCGGACAAGGGATCAATGAACACCCAGTTAGTCTGCTTATTCACATTGGGCTTGCACTCACTCTCTGGTGTCAAGCTTGCCAGTTGTTTAGCACAGCCTTACGAAGTTATTAACTTATCATGTAATACTTGCATTTTTATAGAGATTATGTACCAAAATCGTTGAGTAAGGTGACAAATCAGAGGTGATTCCAAATGCCGAAACACAAGGCAAGATAGTTGGCTAACTTTAGGAGACATGTTTTACAAAATGATAATACTAAATCTTAGAATCATACTTGCTATATTGTGAGTTATTCACACTATAAGAGGAACACAGAGTTGAATGAAAGATGAGCACGTTCACATAGGGCACTTAGGTTGATTTCTTATTGTTCTTCAAATGCTTAAATGTTTCTAAAATTCAGTTGTTGATGAGCAGCAAAGAGCAAACCTCTTTGCACTGAGATGCTAAAGTCTCTTTTGTATTCACTATCAGCTGTGTCCCCAAATCACAATTGTAGTCTCTTTACTCTAAATGCAATATTTAATTTTTGTTGTAAATTTTAACAACTAAAGCTTTTATTTTAATTGGTAGATATCTTAGTCAGTTTGGGCTGTGATAACAAAGTGCCATAAACTGGATGGTTTATAAACAACAGACATTTATAGCTCACAGTCCTGGAGGCCGGAAGTCTGAGATCAGGGTGCCAGCATGGTCAGGTTCTGGTGAGGGTCCTCTCCTGGGCTGCAAACTGTCATATTCTGTATCTTCACCTGGAAAAAAAGGTAAGAGAGTTCTTAGGGTCCCTTTTATAAGAGCACTAATCCCTTTCATGAGGTTCCACTTTCCTGACCTGATTATCTCCTAAAGGCCTGACTTCCTATACATGTAGAATCTGGGGTTAGAACTTTAACATGTAAGTTTTGGGGGGAACACGACATTAAGTCCATTGCAGTAGAATCTTTAAGCTTTTTGGGATGCAATTATGCTTATATGTGCCCAATGACAATTCTATATTTATTGTTGATCCGTAGTTGTTTTTAATTCACCAAGAACATTGCATATGTTATACTTCCAACAATATTTCTGTGCTTATTAATACTACAAACATGATTTTTCTTCTAATTGTACTTTCAGTAGCATTTATAATAATGTCAGATTTGTCATCTTTGACAGAATGAAATTCCCAAAACTTTACCTTGATTTTCTGAATAAATAAAAAATTGATCAATAATTGTAATGATCTTATCTGATGTTTTTTTACTTCAAAGATCAGATAATATCATTCAACTGTCTGCAAAGATCTTTTTTTCTAAGGGAGCCAACACATTAACAGGTATGATTTTGGGGGGTGAGGGGGTACATACATAAGAAAACAAAATCAAAACAAGAAAAATAAATTGAGAACAATATTCAATTGATCTAAATACAAAGCCATGTTGCGCACCATCTTCAGTTGCACGTGTTGCTCTGTCATGTCTACACAGAGTCTGCCGTCAGTGATATCACTATGGCTTTCTTGGTAGATGGTTAAATGTCAAAAAACATTTTGAGCAGGTTTCACGGTCACCATCAGCTTTCCAGACAAATGAACATCTAGTGCTTAATTTCTCGTCAAACATGCACTTTTGCTTTTTGAGCTCATTGCTGGCAAAAAAGTTTCTTGCAAAACAAAGAAACAAACAAATAAAAGGAAATTATCAAAGAATCAAGTAAATAAGGCTAAAGATTTGCCACAACAAAATCAATGCTAAAGCCACTGTAGCAAGGGAGTCCGACTGCTCTCTGGACGCTCTATGGCAGAGCCGCTCAGTCGCCACAGCATGAAGGTACTGAAGTAACACGTAGCCTATAACTCCCGCTGTTCCTCACGGCCCCTCCTGATGGGCAAACCAAGTGGCTGGCAGGAGAAGCAGCAACAAATACTTCTCCCACCTCCATGGAGAGCAGAACGAATGAGCTGTCCCTACTAGCATTCCCCCAAACACTTCATTTCACCAGCAAGTGCCTGCATGCTGTCCTTGGAAGGGAGGTGTTGTTTGACACTGGACAGGATCAGGAGAAGAGAGACATTACCACTGGGTGTCATTCAAATGTAACCACGTGTTAAAGAGAGAACTCTGTTCACCACAGTATTAGCCATCATGGCAGAAAAGGTAATTGTTCACATAAACCCAGCATGATTATCTGGAGGTTCACAAAGTGACTTATATATTGACATGTAACCTCCTTTTTTGACCAAGGAACCTCCTTTAAATGGGATGCAACAGTGAGAACAAAATCCTTCTGTCCTTTCACAGAAGCTGTTAACCTGATGCAGTGTTGAACCAGTTTCTTAAAGATAAACCTAATGCATCAGCTTAGAGATGATAGCCTGAAAACATATGGCATATACCTTAAATCAACAGTATATGGCATCATGTTGTCCAGTCGGTGGAACACAATGGTTCAGGAACCCAGGTGTGGAAGGAGTTGTCTTACTTACCAGCGTTCCCACTGACTCAGTTGAGAATTTATGCTTCCTCTCCTCACGAATCTTGGCTCAATAAGTGTAGAGGTTCTTGTCCCAAAGGGGAAGACTTTCACAGATTGTACAGGAAATATTCCACTCAACTGAAAGCCTCTTGTCACCTTGGCCACCCGCTGCCTGTACAGAGCAGGCAAATCAAAGAGCTTCCATACTGGCATGGATAATGGACTCTAACCATCCTAAGGAGGTGGATCACTGGTCCTTAGAGGAATGAGGGACAGAAACATTAGGTGATCCACTAGCAGCCCCATGCTAGGTTTTATTCTAATTGGACAAATAGAGCAACCAGGATTAAAAACTCAGAGCAAGGGCAGGGAAGGAATGAATAATTATAAAGTAATAATACCATCTATCACAGCAAGTTAAACCAAAAGCTCATTTTGATGTGCTCTGGATTGGAGCAAGTTTCCTCCAGGTTCTACTTTGGGATTTTAATTACTTTCCATTATCATTAATAGTTGCCTTACCAGAAGCATCAATTTCCCATTTATCCTCTTATAATACAGGACAGTGCCAGATAACACTGCCCAGGCTCAACAGAACATTGTAGAAGGAGATTAGAGTGCTGCACAGATTATTATTTTTTACAGAATTACTTTCAAGACAAATTGAATTTCATTGCCTGAAATGAATTTTTATGTTTCACGGAGAGAGGACAAATGGGTGTCAGCCATTACAAAGGACATGACTATGACATAATTGAAAGAAATCAAACTGATTTTTATACAAGCGATTTAAAGCTCTCTTTGAATGAGCTTTAGGAGGTTTGTGTCAAGATCCAAACATATGATTCATTACTGCAGAGTACAAGTGACAAAATTAAGATTACTGTGTTTCAATGGACAAATAGAGAGGCTACCTAACGCTCACAATCACTGAGATTTTTCAAACTCAAATACCAAGACTGACTTGAAGACAAGAGAATTGAGATGTCGTCAACAGTGATTATACACTGAAGTCCATATGTGTCCAACAATATTGCTTATTACCAATATTAAACAAGATTTTGTAAGAAAAACAAAATGTAATAAGATTCATGAAGATACACATCAGAGAATAGAAGTGTCTTTTCACGATGGCGGCTGAACAAGACGTTATGCTGGGCTGTACTTCTGGGATGTACCCATCTACAGCCTGAGGGCCACCAAGGTTGGTTGAAATTTCTCACTAGGAAAATCAGACTCTCTCAGCCCTACCAGTGTGGGACTGGAGGACAACTGGCTGTGTATAGTGAAGGGGAAAGAAGAATCAAGACTATCTCCCAGGTTTTGGGCTCAAGCTACTGAATGGATATGGTGTCATTCCCACTGGGCGAGATAAAGATAAAATGGGCTAGGAAAGAACTCATAAATCCCTTCAAAACTCACCACAAATATACCATGCTTCTTCTTACTCTATAGAGAGCTAGAAGTTTTGAATTTTCGTCAGGTTTTGACAATGGACTGATTGAAAGCAGAGTACTTGTCTTTCTCTTCTGAAATTCACTGGATGGGACCGTACAGCTGAAACACTCCAGACAGTGATTCTGAAGCTTGTTCTCTCCTTTCTCTGCACTCACCAGTGTCTCTCAGACTATTTTTGTGCATTTAATTTTTTTTTTCCTTTGAAGAAACTTGTAGTGATATTGTTGTCTCACTCAATTTCAACTAACTCCTCAAGCTGAAGTGGGAGCATAAATTTGCAAGATGGTATTTCAAAGGCTAAACTTAGTGATGAAAAACAAGTTTTCTTTTCATACAAGAGAAGTTATATGAATAAAGTTGATATATCCAGTACCAGAAACGGCTTTATTTATGACCAAGAAAAGATAATATAATTTGAAGATAATTACAACATCTAACTTTTTATTCCAAAATATTAATCCTATTGCCTACCGTTCAGTCATTTCAATTTTGTTCCTTTTGATCTTGAAAGTTGCTCTTCCATAGGAAATATAGTCAATAATATTGTAATAACTATGTATGGTGTCATAACATATATAAATGTCTAGTCACTATGTTGTACACGTGAAGCTAACACAATGTTATGGGCCAACTGTAATTGGAAAGTAAATTAATTTTTTTTTTTAAAGTTGCCCTTCAATAAATGGAATTTTCACTTCCTTGATAATCTCTTCAAAGACTGCAGTCAAGGAAACTAAATAAACTTGTCCATGAGGATAAAATTAGGCCAGAAGTGGTCTAACCTTTTCTTGTTATTATCTAACAAGCGCCAGGAATGGGCCACTCAGAGTGAACGTAATATCAAGCAAATACATACTATGATCTGACCATGAAGATATTATTGAAATTGATCTTAAGAGATTTCACTCTTCTCAGGAATTGGCAGCCCTTCACATTATTCTCAGGACTGCAGCCCTTCAAGAATAAGAACAGGAAAGAAGAAAGCAAATATTACAGTATTGTAACAAAGCAACAGAAGGCTAATATGGTTCACAAAGTCCTTTCATATATGTTAACTCAGTTATACTTGACAACAACCTTTTGAGGAAGGTATTAGAGAGAAAATTGCAAAGGCTAGAAAAGTCACACACAGAGTAGTGGGGTAGGCAAGATTCAGACCCAAATCTCTCAATATCTAAAAACTGTACTCTTATCACTGTCTCAAGAGGAGAAATCAATGAGCTACAGTGGAAGTTCCTCAAAAAATTTAAAATAGGATTACCATTTGATCAATAATTCCACTTCTGGGTATATACTCAAAAGAATTGAAAGCAGGTCTCAAGGAGATATTTGTATACCCAAATTTACAACAGCATTATTCATAATAGCTAAAGGAACCTAAGTGTCCATCAACAGATGAAGGGGTAAGCAAAATATATATTCACATATATATGAATATTATTCAGCTTTATAAAGGGAGGAAATTCTGATACATGCTACAACATAGATGAGCCTTGAGGACATTATGCTAAGTGAAATAGCCAGTCACAAAAAAACAAATACTATATGATTCCACTTATATGAGGTACTCAGTTTAGTAAAAAGCATAGAGATAGAAAGTAGGAGGGTGGTTACCAAGGGTTGCAGAGCAGAGGAATGGGGAGTTACTACTTCCTGGATACAAAATTCTGTCTTGCAAGGTGGAAAGAGCTCTAGAGATGGATGGTGTTGATGGTTGCACAACGTTGCCAATGTACTTAATATTACTGAACTGCACACTTAAAAACAGTCGCTTAAAAATGACTAAACTTACTTGAAACAATAAACTGCATAGAAGAAAACATAGGTACTAAACTTATGGACCTTGGGTTCAAAGAGCATTTTATGAATTTGGCTCGAAAGGCAAGGGAAGTAAAAGCTAAAATAAATGAATGGGACTATATCAAACTTAAAAGCTTCTGCACAGCAAAAGAAACCATCGACAAAATAAAGAGACAACTAACTGAATGGGAGAAGATTTTTGCAAACAGTGCCTTGGATAAGGGGCTAATATCCAAAATATGCAAGGAACTCATACAACTCCACAACAAAATAACAAACAACCCAATTGAAAAATGGGCAGAGACCTGAAGAGATCTCCAAAGAGGACATACAAATGGCAAATAGACATGTGAAAAAATGCTCAACATCACTAATCATCAGAGAAATGCAAATAAAAACCACAATGAGACATCACCTCACCCCAGTTAGAATGGCTATCATCAACAAGACAAATAACAAGTGTTGGAAAGGCTGTGGAGAAAAAGGAACCCTCATACACTGTTGGTGGGAATGCAGATTGGTGCAGCCGTTATGGAAGGCAGTGTGGAGGTTCCTCAAAAAATTCCGAATAGAATTACCATATGACCCAGCAATCCCTCTCCTGAGTATCGAGCCAAAAAATCTGAAAACATTTATCCATAAAGACAAGTGTGCTCCAATGTTCATTGCAGCTTTGTTTACAGTGGCCAAGACATGGAAACAACCAAAATGTCCTTCGATAGATGAATGGATAAAGAAGTTGTGGTACAGATACACAATGGAATACTATTCGGTGGTAAGAAAAGATGAAATAGGACCATTTGTGACAACATGGATGGATCTTGAGATTATAATGCTAAGCGAAATAAGTCAGACAGAAAAAGTAGAGAACCATATAATTTCACTGATATGTGGTGTATAAACCGAAAACAACAAAAGAACAAGACAAACAACTGAAAGAACAAAAATTCACAGACATAGACAATAGTTTTAGGGGTTACCAGAGGGTAAGAGGGGAGCAGGGCTCTAGAAGAGAGTAAACGAGGTCTAATATATAGTAATGGAAAGGGAACTGACTGTGGGTGGTGAACACACAATGTGAAATATAGATAACGTATTTCAGAATTATACACCTGAAATCTATGTAACTTTACTAACAATTGTCGCCCCAATAAACTTTAAAGAAAAAAAAAGATGAAAATTTGTATACCTGAGAGCCGTCATGAATAGGGGAAATAACTTTCCTAGTTGAAACATCCAAAATGATTGTTACTCAGCTGCTCTAAAATACTTATTGAGGGCCTGGAACAGAACTGGGGATGCAAAGATGAGATCCTTTCAAGAAAGGAGCTCACAGCCCAGTGTGCAAACCCAGAAATCACGGTTGTGAGAAGTTTGCACAAAGTACAAATAGAACAGGAGAGAAGGGATCATTCTGATGTGGACATGAGGAAAGGGGGTCAAGGAAGTCCTCATGGAAGGGTGCAAGAGCTGGAGCAAGTCTGAAATGAACTTGGGATTCCACCAAGAGAAATCAGTGAAAGGCGCACTCCAGGCCCAGAGAAGAATCAACACTAAAACTGAAGCATCGAAGGGCAATTGTAGCTAGGACAGTTGTACATAGACAGAAGCCTAGTGTGGCACAAACCCAGGCAATCCCACCTTGAGTGTTGACTACATTGTAGAGTGAGCTACTTAATCTTTCTAAAATTTACCCTCCGCGTTAGTAAAATGAGGCTAAGAATCCCTACCTTACAAGGATACTGTGATAATTAAAGGTGCTTAGGGGTGTTTATAGTTTGGCACAGGGGCTGGCATATGGGAAATACCCATCAATGTATAGCTATTATGATCTATCTATTTCTCACAATGCATATACCAGACCAGCCTCCTGGCTGAGCCTCACATGTCCATTGAACGTTAGGACCCAAGGAGGCTGAAACGACATGTCAAATCTGACCTCCTGGCTTTCCAGGTGAAAAGTTAGTGAAAGCTGTGGAGGGCCAGCAAGGTGTGACACTGGGGACTTTCACTCTCCCAGCAGACTCCTTCAAAGCCATAAATCAACTCTCTCCACTCCAGCCTGGAAAACTTTACATTTAGGAGCCTGAAGGCTATTTTTTTCTCGCCAAACCAGTTTTCCCCTGACATGACAATAAATTACTCATTTCAGTTGGGACAGGGCCAACTCAGATGACTTTCACACAGCAGGTGGCACTGGCCTGGAGGGGAATGTGCATCCCTGGGGAAATTCTCAGGCATGACAAGGACGTAAGCTAAAAAATAAAAATAAGAAAATAAAATAAATAAACAAGATCGCCAGAGTCCACGTTTCTCCTTGGAGATGGAAATTCCTCCCAATACCAGCAGGTTTAGCATCGCCTTTGTCCAAACCTTGCAATCTTGCTGAACGCCCCCATACAGCTCCCCTTCACACCAACCTGTTGAAACTATTTGCAGTGCCTCATATATTCATTTCTACTGCACGTCTCCAAATGTTTACTCTGAAGAATCCCTTGGCATGAAACACATCTCCCCCTCCTAATTAGCTTCCATGTACCCTTCCAAAAAATATGCAGCTCAGGTGTAATCTCTCCTCCCAGGAGTTTCCTTGGCCACTCCCTTCCCACTCAAATTCAGATGCCCTACCTCTGAGTTTCATTTTCACTCAACAAATAATGGGCGATGGCCTGTCAATTGAGGAGCCCTACCTTCTCATGGTGCTCTGTGCAATGTGAACTGTCAAATAATATCACTCTAGTTGACAATCATTGATTTATTTGTCTTTCTCACTTGAAGGAATGTTCTTTAATGGCAGGGACTCAGTTCCATTTATCTCCGTCTCCTCAGTGCCTACTGTAATGCATTCAGTGTATTTTTAATAGATAAATGAAGAATGGAGAGGTGGAAAGAAGAGAGGGCGGGAATGAGAAAGGGGGGGAGGAACAAAGGAAGGAAAGAAAAAAGAATGAACCTTTCCAATCATCTCTCCCTCCCACCACCTACCACTAAGGTGGGCATATCTTGTTTCCCAGACAGTTTCTACTTATTGCCGTCATCGACACCTTGCTTATTGGTGCTGCTCCACTGGAAACTTTCTCAAGCCTATAATTTGCTCTAAATAAGCACCTCTTTAGACCCCTTTTGATATGATATTGCAGAAATAACATGTGTTTTGGACTCCTCCAGACATCTGTTTACTCTCTCTCTGCTACTTAAAATCTCTCTGATGTGAGGAAAATGATTTTACATCTTTGTCTAATTTTCCTCATCTGTGAAAACAGTATTAATTATACCCAATTTGAAGGTAAGAGTAAGAGGACAGGAGGAATGTTTGAGTTGTGGGGATTTTATTAGGGCCTGCAGCAATCAACAGGGGATCTCTCAACCCTTGGAGTTATTAGGAAGTTTTTCTCAGTTTCATTCACTTTTTGAAAGCCCAAAAAAGTTTTATAAGTAAGCATTGTAAAAATGTCTCCTTCTGCTTCTTGCAATCACACACCTAGGGCACTAATAAAATTAGACCTCCACTTGACTCAACTTATGACTCCCTCAGCGTAAATATTTCCTGCTAAATGGATCTTTTAAAAGTCCTTGGGAAAAATATTTGCATTAAATATGCCAAGAAAATAAATACATACGTATAGCACGACAGGGGAAAATTCAAATTAGGGAAAAAAACATCAAGTTCACAGTAAAGAAACAGGCGACGTACGTGCAGTTCTTGCCAGAGGACAGGCGATCCGCATGAGGTTAACAGAGCAGAATTTCAAACACGGCTCTACCTTTGCTTTCTGACCTCTAGAAAGTTATTCCATTTCTCTCAGCCTCAGTTTCCCTGTCCATAAAATAGATTCCAGAACAACACCTTTATAAGAAGGTAGGGTGAGGATTATAAAAATTCACACTAAACCCATGAACATAGTACGCCTAGAACATAGTAAATGCCCAATAAATTGTAGCTTTTTATTTTTCATAGCAATGATAAACTTTCCTCATATTCAAAGGTGAAGGGAAATGTAAACATTAATGAGATGTCATTTATACCTACTGTATTAACAAAATTGATTAAAGTGACAATGCCCACTGCGGGCAGTATAGTTAGGAAATTTGTCTGTTTATACTTTTCTGAGAGCAAGGCAAATAACTTCAATCCTTAAAAAAAAATTACACAGGTTGAGAATCATATTGAGGTTTCAAGAAATATTTACAACCTTTCACCTGGTTATTTATCATAAGGTTCTTCCCCCTGGTTATTTATCGTAAGGCAAGAATTTCCAGCTTTCCTGAGAAACTCTGGGGCTGCCTCTTGAAGGTAGAGGGGCAAGTAGGCTTTATCTTTGCTCGTTATATATATTAAGTCTGTGTGATACTTGGGGAGGGGAAAAGATTTTTCTTCCAAAAATTAAAAAAAAAATGTATCCTATGGAAAAGCATTCAAAGGCAATAAGAAAATCCAAAAGAAAAAAAGGCTATTAATCCAATTAATTTTAATTAAGCACTAACTTGCATAAGATTGAAAAATGTTGACTAATTATCCACCAGAGTGTGAAAAAAATATATAAATGAATTGTTCACTCGATAAAACAGCATATAATTTTTAAAAATAATCACTATGAGCGTCATACTAACACAATATTAGAACTAGGGAAGAGAAGGAGGCGTGGAAGGAAAATTAATGTTTTACCATTTTTTGTTGATGACATGTCAGACACGGAACTGAACACTTATACAGAATTTTGGGAAAGCCTACGGTATCCATTATGTGAAAGAAACAGAATTAAATACACCACAAACCCAGCATCATTATAACTTTAACCATACTCTTTATGTTTATGGTCAGAGACAGTAAGATAACTTAAAAATAAATAAGTAAATAAAACCTTGCTTTATTTGAGATGGAGAGGTAAATTGTTTTACTTCTTTTGTCTGTTTCTTTTTTGTTGTTTTAATATTGCTTTTGTAATGAAAGAAAATTATAAGCTACTCTGAGAAGAAATTTGTAATGAAGTGCCATAATTTTCAGCTTTAAAGAGAACAACCAAAGGGCTTTCCAGTTTTCCAAAAAATGCCTCGTAAACAGATTGCTGAAAATAAACCATTTTATATTAAAACATTCTCTTTGTTGTTGCTGTTTTTCTAAATTAATAGACGCACAGCAACTCCAAGATTCCAAATAGAAACTGAGAATTACAACAGCCTCCCATCGTCCACTGCCGTCCTCCTATAATCAATTCTACTCAGTGGCCAGACTCATCATTTTAAAACATAAAGCATCACTTTGTGAGGGGTGTAAATGTCTAACTATTACATCGTTCTGTACATCTGAAACTAATTTAAAAAAAAAAAAAGACAGATTGCGCCACTCCCCTGAGGAAAATTTCCAAAGGCTTCCCACTACACTTATAAAATACTCTGGGTTCGTAAGCGTGGCCCATGGCGCCCTACCTTACTTCATCCGCATCTCTCTCTCCAGACTTCTCTCTTTCCATCTTACCTTGGGTTCCTCATGTTGTAGCCATGTGGGTCCTCATTCTTCTTTCTCAAGATGCCAGTTGCATTCACCTCAGAGCCTTTGCACTTGCTCTCCCACTGCCTGGAACACTTTTCCTCCTCAGATTTTCTCTGAACTGAGTTCATCTCTCACCTATCAACAATCATCGCACAGTTAAACTCTCACGACATACCTGACCCTGTATTCAGTGCCAGTGGTCGGTCATTTACAAGACCAGGCCCAGCACTCAAGGAGCTTGAGATTTAGTGGAGCACTCAGGAAATAAACAGACAAGCCCAATCCACGGTGACATATGCTGTGGAGCCTGAGCAAACAGAAGACGTGGCAGGGGAGTTGGAGCTACAGAACCACGTCTCACAGGATCAAGGGAGAAATTCCAGAGGAAGGAACATCTAAGCTGAAAGATGAGCAAGAGTTAGCTAGAGAAATGGTAGGCAAATTGTTCCAGCCACAAGAACCAAGAAAGATTTGGAACCACACGTGCTTTGCTCTAGTTGTTACTGGCAGAGAAAAGGCAGTGGGTAGGGGCGTGGCCGTGGGGAGGCAGAGAGTGGGCTTGGAGGAGAGTGAGGAGGAGCCAAGCAGTGCAGACCTCACCTCCTTTGACCGAGCCCACCTTTGCAGGTGCCCTGAATGGGCTCAGCACAGTCAGTGCTCAGGTGATTGAGTCCCCTGTTCTGAGACCCACACTCAACAGTTTCAGAGCTCTGTCAGGAGGTCCAAGTTTCTGCATCCAAAATATAATTTTTTACTCATATCATTTTAAAACTATTCGAAAAGAGAAACCTATTAATAAAATGGATAAGGAGAAAGACAGGTCTACCTGAAGCTAACATCCAAGGAAGCTATATATTTTCTCATTCAACTTTCAAGGGGGTGAACCCACATTTGTGGACAAGAAATTTGGTGGCAGTGGTCCTGGGAATTGTTGCTGTTTTCTGAAAATGGTAATTAGCAAAGTTGCATTTTGTGAATGCTGCTCGAAACAGGCCTGTTGGCAGGGAACCCCGTAATTGTGGCTGCTATAGATAAAATATCTATATTCAAAGACATCATTGTGAAGATTCAGATGAAGGGGTAGAATTAGGGAAATAATAGAAGCTAATTTCTATTTTCCTCTATCTGAGTGAATGAGGCATATAATTAAGTCATATCACCTTCACCCACTCACATGTATGCAGAGCATGTGTGCACATGCCCACATACCTACACACACACGTGCGCGCACACACACACACACACACACACACACACACTGCCTCCTTTGATGTCTGTACTCACAGCCACTCACATCAGAAGAGCATTAACACAAAAATAATCAATTCTATATGGACAGAATCACACTTTCTTTCATGCCACACTTGCCACCATTTTGTGGCACTGGTCAGTTGCTCTATTAGGAACCCATGTGTTGTAACCGCTCAGCAGTGGTATAGAAGCAAACAGAGATTCCAGTACCAGCTACATCCTGAATTCCCTCACCGTACACCTGCAGTGATGGTATGGAAAGGGGCAGTGTTTTATTATAAGTATTGCAGCTAGTCTTACTTTAAGGATGTAGATTTTCCCAGTGAAGGACCTAAGTAACAGATAATGTAAATGAAAATACCATCTCTCCTTGCTGCAGAACAGCCTAGACACAAACAACTGCCCCTGGGGAAGATGTCCTTCTCATCTACACATTTGTTCAGCTGGACAGTCAGCCCAGCACATTCCGGAACCAGAGCATCTGGCAAAGCTGCCGTATCCTGAGCTCCAAGAAAGTGGTGCAGACCAAGAGCTGTCCCCTGGGTTGCTCAAGCTCCTGTCTTTCTCAGGACTGGAACTAGGGTAAGGCAAGAGGCAGCTCAGGTGCATCGTTTAAGGAGGGACCCACTCTCAGGTCATGCAAATGCCAGGTCCTTACCGTTTAGACCCTGGTGCCTCTCTCGCCCCCTCCTAATCTCAGCCCTGGTCTTGCTCCAGGTTTTCAAACTTCCAGACTTTGAGTTGTGTTTCTTACTGCAACATCCCCAACTGCTCTGGGAGGACATGCCACTCGTACATAATTTCCTTTTATCAGTGTCCCTTCTTCCCAAAAGGATTAGCTAAGCTTCCAGCATTTAACCCACGTCTGAGGCAGGCCCCTGTTCTTCTCTTAAACTATTAGAGCTGACACTGTTTGCTGGAAACGAGTGCTTCCTTTCTCTTTGTTGTTGACCTCCAAGCTTCCTGGGGCAGGAACTAACCCACATACTGTAGTCTCATGTGTATATATATCAGAGTCAAGATTCATACTAGGGCAGTGTTTCTTGACCTTTTTTTCCATTATTACTATCATCTTCTGGACCAGCTCCCTAACACATGCATTCTTGGGGGCACTATAGTTTCTCTTAGGAGCTGACTAGATATTGTTTAGTCCTACTTCATATTCTCCCCATGGAATTTTAATACCAAAGATATACTGTATATATTTTTATGTCGTCAGGTGGAGTTAAGCTTGCAGGGCTACAAACTATTGTAATCATTAAGATTTTTTTCACCCTCCTCTCCCCAGGAATCAGCCTCAGGGGTGATATTGCCCCCCTTGAGAATGAAAGTGTTGGAGAGCTGGCCCAGAAAGATGGTAGCCAGACTCTCTTAATGAGCTGTTGATCTCCCATGAGGGAGACAATGCAACCCTTGGCTGATTACAGGCTTAGTGATTGAGTTCATAGGCTAAGAAAACTAAATATTTAGGGAGGTTTTAGGAGAAGTAGGGGGCCTTCTCTTTTTCCTACTTTCCTCCACTCGCATGGTCTCATGTGGGAGGTACCCTGGTTTATCCCCCCAGCAGGTAGAGGGGTCATGAGGGTTTAGAGGCACTGGCCCACATTTCTTTCTTGGTGTAGCTAATCTGTTAATGATCTGCAAGCCTTGGGGATTCATTCTCCCATTTCCTTTCTACCTAGATTTGGTGTGAGCATGGCTGCGTCTGTCTGGTGGACCCAAACTTTCCTTCAAGTGAACTGTCCTGAAGTCTCGATGTGAGGCAGAGCATGTTGGCAAGCTCACTTGGCCACAGTTCTAAAGCCACATTCTCCAATCATTCACCAGCATAGAACTATCCATTTGATCGCCTTCTCTCCCGTCTTTTACTTCTCACTTCGTTCTAAATTCAGAAGGAAAAAAAGATGTTATTCATAGGTCCCCTGATACTCTAACATGTAACTTCCTCATGTAGGTTGTAGGCTTTCAAGAGTACGCATCATGAGTGATATTCCATCTACTGTCCTGGAATCTAGTATGATATATTGTAGATAATAACTTCTTTTAAACATTTTCAGATAATCAGCAGATAGTTCAATAAGTCAAATATTACTTTGACCTGTTGTGCAAAAATATTTATTTTAATCTTGTCTCTGAGATAAATTTGCTGCGTGCTCTTAAGTAAGGCACTGCTTCTCTGGTCCTCAGTTTCTCCATGTGAGAGATGAAGAGCGGCCCTCTATGTGCTCTGAAGCTCCTGTCAGCTCTGCCCTTGTAGGATGCTGTGACACCAATGCATACATATGATGTGACTGAAATATTTACGGGATGGGGAAGCAAGCAACGAGAGAAATTCCATGGACTGTCCATCGTCCTGAACCATCATTGTTCAGATGAGCTTCTTCTCAATTTCTCCAGCCCTGGATGACAGCTGCTCAACTTTTTTCCAGGAATCCTGGAGCAACTAGGAGAGGAGAATAAAGTGGGAGAGAAAGAATGAATGCGAGAGGAAGGAAAAGAGGAAGAATGAGGCTGAGAATGACGGAACTGGTCAGAGAGACAGAGACAGAGAGAGCCCCAGAGAGTCAGAGAGAGAGGGACGTAGACAGAAACAGACAGTCACAGAATGAGATAAAGAAAGAGAGAGAATCACAGAGAATAAGAGGGAGATAAACAGAGAGAGAGAAAGAGAGATACAGAAACAGGAAGGGACATAAAAAAAAGAGAGAGAGGAACCAAAAGACAGACTCAGAAAGAGAAAGAAGCAGAGAGAATGTCACAGACAAGAATCACAGAAATAGACAGAGATTCAGAGATTGCATATGAGACACGGCCACCGAGAGTTATCAGGGGGGAAAAAAGAGGCCTTTTGGTAATCTTTCAAGTGATCCCCCTTACCAAGACTTTTCCCGTCTCAGGTACCTTGGGTGGGGGCAGGCCCTTGACTCTCTCACCTCTGTCCTCCCCCGTGCTTCAGCGCTCTGCTTATACACAATAGACAAAGTTATTTGAGTCCTGGGTGCTATTAAATGCTCTCTTGCCTTCATTTACAATGTGCTGGAACGTGATGTTCCTCGGGAGATTTCGTGTAGGAGAGTCCCCGCAGCCAAGAATAGCAGGGACCGCCAGCCATCATCCCGAAACCTCGGCAGAGCCAAGAGCGGGAGCGTGTTCACACTTCAACTTCATAAGTTTGCAACTTCATTTAATAGGCTCAACAGTATCGACACCAAACAAACCCCTCCCATGCCTAGAAGCAACCTTACTCCCAGGCTGAGCTCCTAAGAAAGTGCTTGCTTAAAAAAGGAAGTGGGAAGGTATAAACTTCCCTCCTGATTTTCTGGGTATACCCCAGGAGGTGGGGAGCTGAGTCACCTCGGCACCACCCAGGGTAAAAAGAAAAGACCCTTGGAATTGAAATCTGGAGATGTGAGACAATCTCCTTGTTCTACACATGCGTTACTTGAAAGATCCCAATTTCATCCCGTCTAAAATATGGGTAACAAAACCTAGCTTGCTTGACTCTCATGAGGATCAAATGAGCTCGACTGTGGAAAGGTCTTTGTCACTGGTAAGAACTTAAATCCTTACCCTCATTTCAGGTTGTCTACCTATAATTCATTAACTCAAAGGCCAATAGAAATGAGTTTGTTCATTGGGGTGACAATTGTTAGAAAAGTTACATAGGTGTACAATTCTGTATTACATCATCTATATATCACATCATCTATGCTCACCACCCAGAGTCAGTTCTCTTTTCACCACCATATATTTGACCCCCTTTACCCTCGTCTACCCCTCTTCTTCCCCTTTACCTTCTAGTAACCACTAAACTATTGTCTGTGTCTATGAGTTTTGTTTCTTCATTTGCTTTTCTTGTTCTTTTGCTGTTTTCAGTTTTATATACCACATATCAGGGAAACTATATGGTTCTCTATTTTTTCTACCTGACTTATTTTGCTTAGCATTATAATCTCAAGATCCCAAAAAACTTTAATTTTTTTTTTTTTAGAACATGAGTGTTTTGTTTATTTTTAGCTCCACGGGGAACAGTGCCTGGCTAGTAGGTACTTAATATTTATTGCAAAGGGGTATGTTCATGGTCCCTTCCCTCAACCCTTCCCATTCTAATAACTACCTGACTTCTAGAGTACATGTTTGTCTTCTGTTTCAAGCCACACCTGCGTCCTTGGCCTGGAGGAGAGGTGAGTTTCCTCCCTTCTCATGACTTTCAATGCGCCATTGGACATGAAGGGTACTTGCCCTCTGACCTTACCAGCATCGCTGTCTCTAGAACTCAGGGTTTTTTTGGTGGGGAAGGGGACTTTGACCACAGTATGTGCCTCACTTCAAACTCACATTTTCATATCAAAACAATAGCCAATAAAAAATAAAAATAGAGTACAAACGTCTCTCTGCACAACAGGCCGTGAAGAGAAGAAGGAATTTCTAACTCATATTTGTACCAGAGATTTCAAAGAAAACACTCTACCCCCAGGGTAGAGAGGGGTGGGAGGAGGAGGAATTAGAGGGCTGGCCCCACGAGGAAGGGGGAGCTGAAATCACCTGATCAGTCTCCCATGGCAACTAATAGTATACCTTCTAGTCCTTTCAAACTCACACCTGGGGCTCAGAAGTCGTCCTTTCCACTTTCCATGGAGACCAGCACTGCTTCACCTGCGAGGAGGAAGAGGGCTCCTAAATATCTGGAAAATTCCTAAGGAGAAACAGTACTGCTTTTGTGTCCTCTGAGCACTTCCCTGGGCATCGCCTGCTAATTACAGCCACAAAATTCAGGCTACGTCTTAAGTCCACATTTTCAAGCCTTCACTGTTAATCCTTTTTTAATTGACATGAAATGCATTCCCAATTATTAATGGAAAGTGTACTTTCTGGAGTCTAATTAAATGCTCTAATCGTATTGCTACCATTAAAAATGGTTTTCGGTTTTTGTTGTTGCTGTTTTCTAATGAGCTGTTTACTCTGCTGATAACTACAGTGTGGACAAAAGTGGAGATTCAAAAACAACTCCAAATACTCCAAAAGAAATAGCTTTGCTATTGATAAAAATAATAACCTCATGTACAGCAGGGGGTGGTAAGAAAGCTTAAATTTATTGCTACCGTGACGAATGCTCAAATGTCACTTCCTTAAAGAGAGAAAATTCGTTTTTAAGCGTGGTTTAGCAGCCAAAATCTCTGGCTGTCTGCATAATATTGGATTTTTCAAGCCTTCTTTGATGCCCCAGGGTGGGGTGCTTTGCATGCAAATTGCATATTACATAATGCTAAAGATGTTATATTAGGAAAAAATGAAGACGGTTCTCATTTTTTTTTTTTTTCAGTCTCCTCTTCAACCTTTCTGGTCCTTTGACTTCAGCTAACATTTATTGAGCACATGTTGTGTCTTAGGTGCTTCTAGGTCATTTAAAACTTCTGACAATGACCTGCAAGAGGTAGAAATATTTTTGTGGGTGAAGAAACTGGGGCTCAGAGAGTTGAAATGACTCAGCCAAACCTATAGGAAGGGTTCTTGCTCGATGCTCTGCATTAGGACTTCTCAGACTTGGGCAGGCTTCAGAATTCCCTGCAGGGCATCTTAAAACCCTGATTACTGGGCCTCACTGCAGACTTTATGATTCAAGAAGTCTGGGGTGGGGCTCATGAATGTGCATTTCCAACACTTTCCCAGGGGATGCTGGTGCTGCTGGTCAGGGACCCCCACTTTGAAAAACACTCTCCCCAATATGCTACCTCTACCTGAGACTCATCCACCTTAGAGCTAGAGGGGATTCCAAGACGTCAATCAATCCGTGTCTCTGCTTTAGATACATAAGATATTAATTACACCTATTTTACAGATCGTTAGAGAATTGTTAGGGGCAGGAGAAGGAATGTCCTGTCCAAGTCAACCAGGGTCTACCACGTTGCTGCCATTTATCAGTAGGTTGACCTTTAGCAGATAAGACACCTTCAAAGCAGGAACTCTTCTAATGAGCTAATTTCCCACTCTATGACCTGCCCTGGGAGCCAAACCCCTATGGAAGTCAGCTGGTTAGAGCCAGTCCCTCACGGAAACCAGGATCAAGGGCCATCATCTATAAAGGGGCTAGGAGCCAGGGGATGAGAGGCACGACGGGTCCCTTGGGCCTCCCTTGGGCCTCAACTTCACCAAGACCCTCACCCACTCCAGGGGGGTTATTCAGGTAACTTGCACAATCCCAGCAAGAGACCATCCAGACTGAAGAAGAGCATTCATCATTTTATCTTAAACTTGCTTATAGCCCTGATTATACACTATGAACCATGATGGGTTTTGTTTTTTTGTTAGTAATTTAGTCAGATATCGTCTTCCTTTATACTTTTCCACCTGTAAAAAGCTTGTGCAAACAAGACTTAAATATTTCAATATAAACATTTCAAATATGATTTTTATAACCCTATTATCGCATGTATTCATTGTTTTCTCAATTTAAAGGGAGCTTCAAAAGAGTGACCTGGGCCTTTTTCTCTCAACTCTAAGAAACTCTAACCATGGGACCCACTTCACGTAGCAGCATTTATCACGTCCAAATGCAAGGAGAATTGCAGAGGAATGCTGGAGGTGTGTTCAGGCCCGCAGCTCTCTGGGCAGCACCCCCTGCCCTGGAGGGGTAGCAAGTGCATGGTCCTGTACCTTGTCTGGCTGAGAACAGGGAAATCTCTGTCTGCAGAACCTTCAAACGTCCTCCCAACCTTATGCTCCACACTCCTGAAACCTGTGCTCCACACTGTACCAGGATCGCTGAAGTAAAACCCAGATCTAAGCATGTCATTCCCCTTGTGGCACTTTCCACAGGGACACTGGTGTAAGACAAAGCCCACATCCCTGAGCGCAGGAGCAGGGCCGAAGGTCAAGTTTCTCTTCTAATTGTCATTGATTGACGGCACTGGATTTAGTTGAAAGCATATCAGAGTTTTCAATAAAAAGAATTAGTGTATAAAGTCATAATCAAGAAAAAAAAAAGACATTACCATTTAGGATTTCATGTCCATTGTTTGGATATGATTGCAGTGAAGAAGGGGGAAAGTTCAATTGTTACAAAGACATAGGTGCATTTTTTCTTCATCTGACTTTTTACAGTCCCAGTATTCTGCCCTACATGTTCACCGAATTTGAACTTGGGCCGTCACATGCCAGCACAGCTCTAGATCTGAGAATGCTGATTTGAAAGACATGAGCAATCCAGAGAACAGCAGCAGAGACATTTGTCAGAAAACACACAGCTGGGTAGCTTCAGGGCTGGGATCTGCCCCCGGGCCCCTCTCATCTCGGTCTGTGACCTTGATTGCCACGCTACATGTCTATATGAAGTGGGTCAGGGGACAATTATGGCAGGGTGCCTCCAAAAAGCCAGAAATGGGGCGAGGCCCCCACCACGTATAAGTCCAGTGTTCTGAACTCACTGTATGAACTCGGTTAATCTCTTTATCCAGTTTGGGTCTCAAATTCCTATCCCTTAGTTTCCTTCCAGCTCTGATATTCCGACTCAGTGCAAACCATTCATCTTTCTCCATCCTTATAGACTTCACAGTCAAGGTGTAAAGAAAAATGTACTTTTTAAGATTCTTGCATATCTGAAATGTAGATTGATTCCTCTAATTTTGCCTCACTTTTTTGTTTCTCTGTTGTTCTTTCTCATTCTCTTTCTCCATCCTTTTTCTGATTTTCTTTTCTCCTCTCCTCTCCCCTGTACTCTCCATTCTCTCTCCTTTGCATCAGGTGGAGGGCCAGCATGTTCTGCTGCTCACTGCCCCTCCGGTTCCTAAATGGATAGAACTACTTGGGCAAATGTCGCAAGTCTGCTAGGTGATCTAGGACAAGCCAGGAATCTTTCTGGGCCACTTGTCCTTACACATCAGTGGGGAAGTTTGGGCAAAGTTATATTTTAGATTCTTTTCTCTATATAATAATCCAGTATATCCTCCCCCACCCCCTCCGAAAATAGAACTGTTGCTGGCACCCCTATACTCCTGCCCTCCTTCCCTCATGTCACCTTCTCTTTTGTCTTCCATATTGGTGAAGTTTGCCAGGACGGCTGAGTGCCTTACTCTGCCTGGGATGAAGGCCTCAGGCACTTCTTGGCAAGTGAGCAGACCAGCTAATGGTGCCAACAGTGACTGATGAGCAAGTTGCAATCCAGCCACCAGAGGAGCTTAAGGGCCCTTCAGTAGTTCTCAGAGGAGGGACTCGAGAGCAATGAGCAATATGAATGTGTTAATGACAAACCGCGTCATGGAAAATGGATGAGCCTTGGGATGAGCTTTATAAATGAGGGCATGAAAGGGACAGAGTGGCTTTGGTGCTGTGGACCTCAGGGACACTTCTGACCAAGACTGGTGAAAGCACAGGCCTGGCAGGCAGCAGCTTAAAGTAGAACGCAGTTAAAGGCGAAGACAGAGTTGTGCAAAGAATGAAACTAACCACAAGCTCAGAAGCACTACGTACCAAAGTCTATCCTACTGCTTTCATACTGAAGAGTTTCTGGTGACCATGTTGCCCATCCTTAGTCTTGGTAAGTTCTTTGCTCACCAACAACTCCATTAACGGTAGAAAGGGTAGGCAGTGGTCATTCCGATTCAGTGCGGGTGTGATATGAAGTGTGAAGTCTCAGAACACAACGTGAATCCTTCTGTGTATGGGCCTTGTTGACTCCTCGGACCTCATCTCCACACAGGGTAAATGTTAAGCAAATATACACTGGTTCAGCCATACCTGTTAACAGAAGATTAAAATGTGCCTCTACTATCTGCTAAGTTCTTATGGCCTCCACTCCCAGAGTGTCTCCATCACTTGCCTGGTTCTTCCCCTAAAACTCCCCAGCATTTCCCAAGATCCATTAACTACAGTGATTGCCTGGTTCAGTAGAGCATCTCCTGCTCCTGTACTATGTCTGCCTTTGGTTGTTCTGTTCCAGTTGGGTGGAGTTAGTGACAGGCAGAGATGGGCTGCCCGGATCCTCCTTCAGTGAAGGACTTACCATTCCACTGCAAGGAATCCATCCAGCAGAAGACACTGTCCAGGATTGGATTTGGCTGCCAAGAGCCAGGGCTCTTCCATATCAGATAAATGAGCAAGATGGGCTTTGAGGGCCTAACCATTTCAGCTCAATGGTGACTCTCCCAATAGGCAACATTTTCTCAAGACCTCCCTGTGGGATTGGCCAAAGTTTGGTTAGAACTGTATTTTGGTGGAACATCTCTCCCTGATCAACCTTGCCTCCTCCCTCTTCCAGACACAAGTCAGCACCTAATAAACCTTTGGCACACCTAACTCTGTCTCAGCATCTTCTTCTGGAAAACCCACCTGCCACAATGTAGGTTTTATGGGATGTTAAATATTTTTACTACCAGCTCTATTTACATAAACCAAGTTGTTTTAGTTCCCCATACACTTCATCGTCTCTCATGCTTCTAACCTTGGCCCTTGCTGTCTCATCACCTTGGTCCTCCATACCAGCATTCTTCACCTGTATCATTCTACTTATTCCTTCAGAGCCCATCTTCATAGGTAGAGGCATTAGCCCTAAGAAGCCTCTCACGACTGTGTTAGAGTTCTGTTGCTGTGTGACAAACTAGCACCAACTTAGTAGCTTAACACAGCACAAACTGACTATCTCAGAGTTCCTTATGGGCATGGGTTTGCTGGGTGCTCTGATCAGAATCTCAGGGGGCTGCAATCAAGGTGCTGACCACCCACAATGAGCTATCCCCTCACACCTGGCCATCATCAATAAATCAACAAATAACAAGTGCTGACGAGGATGTGGAGGAAAGGGAACCCTCGTACAGTATTATTGGGATTGTAAATTAGTGCAGCCACTGTGGGAAACAGTGTGGACATTCTTCAAAAAATTAAAAATGGAGATGACATATGATCGAGCAATCCTACTTCTGGGTATTTATCTGAAGAAAACAAAAACACTAATTAGAAAAGACATATGCACCCCTATGTTCATTGCAGCATTACTATTAGGTTGGTGCAAAAGTAATTGTAGTTTTTGCAATTATTTTTACCTTTTAAGCTGCAGTTACTTTTGCAACAACCTAATAGTAATAGCAAAGATATGGAAGCAACTTAGATGTCCATCAACAGATGAATGGATAAAGCAAAGGTGGTATGTGTAGACAATGGAATATTATTCAATAATGAAAAGAATGAAATCTTGCCATTTGCGTCCATTTAGGTCTATGGATGGTGGACCCACTATGCTAAGTGAAATAAATCAGACAAAGACAGATACCATATGATCTTACTTACATGTGAAATCTAAAAAGAAAAAAAATGAATAAACAAAACAAACAGAAAAAGACCCATAAATATAGAGAAGAGGCTGATGATTGCCAAAGGGGAGGCAGAGGGGGATGGGAGTTTTACAAAAAGGTATTGACCATGGCTGCAATTTCACTCAAGTCTTAGGGCCCTATTCCAAGCTTATTCAAATTTCTTGGCAGAATTCAGCAACTTGTGTTTGGTTGGTTGATGTCCTCATTATCTTATTTGCTTTCTTCCAGGCCAGGAGAAGAGTATATCTTTGGTGCTTCACGTTCTTTGAAAGGGCTCACCTGATTAGGCCAGGCCCACCCAGGATAACCGCCCTTGGCGTGAACTCAAAAATCAGTTAGTAATGTAATCACAGGAGTGATAGCCCATCATATTCACAGGTTCCTCCCACACCCAAGGGGAGCAGCTTCTACCTGCAGCACAGCCAGCCACTATGGCAAAGAAAATGAAGTGTTTTGCTCTAACAATAGAATGCTCTAGGCTGGAATTGACACCAGTACTTTTGCTCCCAACTCATGTGCCAGAACTAGCCATATAACCCACTCAAACACAGAGCAGCCAGGAAGTGCCTGGATAGGCTTCTGGATCCCGAGTACTTACCCAGTGACTAAGACACAGTCAACCGATTTGGGCATCAAGAAATAGCATTTCCATGGTATTTTCATGGACCCTCTTTTCCTCCCTTCTTCTACCATCTTCAAACTCAGAAAATGACAACGTATTTAACTGTGTTTTCATGGCTGAGCTATATTTTTTATTGGCTTATAAAAGTATTGTTATTGAAATTAAGAGAATCAAAAATCCATATTTTAGAAATAGAATAGCACTTCAATGCTATTATTTGTAAGTGAAAGATAGACTTCTAATATGCATATGACCCTGATCAATTTTTTAAGTCCTTAGGGATCTTCACGGGACTTTCCCTTTGTTCATATGCTGAGGGTAGCTATTCCTTCTGCAACCTGAAAAGTGATGTTAAATTAGAAATTAGGTGTGGTATGACTTAACAATGTTCATAGAAACCATTTTCATTATCCCTGTAAGAAAAAGCCCCTGAAGAAGCAAATTCAGAACATTCCCTACATTGTAGTTTTTAGTCTTGTTGTCTGTATAACACAGATAAACTTCAGAGCAGTGATGCCTGATGGTTCATTCAAGCAGCCAGAGTAGGAAAGATGTGTTTGGGAGAAGCAATGCGCCAACTGAATCTGTGCCAACCTTTCCCCAAACCACTGCTTTAAAATAGAGCGCTGGAGTTTGTCCACATTTGGTCTGCCTAAAACTCGTCTAAAGAATCATCATCAGTGACTTCACTTTGATTCTTCTGGTCTAGTTAGAGATTTTAGACATAATTACCGAAGTAACGAGTTTTAATACCATGCAGACATGGACAAAGTGGAGTAGTAGATAAGTAGATATGGGAAAGGTGGTCCCTTCCAGTACTAACAGCTAATAATCCCAGTCTGTCATCAGACAAGTCTAAGTCTTGTCCCATAAAAGGGATGCCAGACATGGGGACAAAAGCAAGGGGTAAGATGCTATAAAAAACCACAAACCTGTCTGGCCTCTGTCCATCCCATGGAATTGAGACAACAGGAAGAAATGTCATCACCCAAAGTTCCATGTGACATAAGAGCAAGGGGGCCTCAAGCATTCAGATTCTAAAACTTGAAGCTCTCAGATCCAGGCTGAGAAGGGCAGGGAGAGAGGAATCAAGTCAGTAAGCACAAGGCGTCTGGGTACGTAACACAAAGCTGGGTATGTAGCAGCTACATGTAATATGCCTGGAGTAGGTGCTCACTTAACACTCCATGGAGCAAGGCCAAACTAGGGGGAGGCAGGCGAGGCCATCAGATCTGGGCAGATGTGGGGAGAGTGAGACAGACTATGGGGACAGAAATAAACCAGTTGTCGGGCCAGGACTCAGCACTTGGAAGAAGAGAAAGAAAGAAACGGAAATAGTGTGAAGACCCCGGGTTAATGCTAAAAGGCATGATAAACAAGCCAGGTATGCCACAGGACCCAGGATCCAGGTGGAAGGAAATCCAGGTCATCCATTTCCTGCAATAGCACATTTCCCTATGGTTCTCTCCTTAAAGATTCAGGGATTCTTTGTTCTTTTTGTTCGTTGTTGTTTTGTTTTTTTGCCTTAAAGCTAAAGGTCATTTCTAAAATTGGGGCAGGAAGCAATGCACAGGTGTCAGTACTATAGAGTCTGCGGCAAGACCCCTTAGCTGCATGGGGAACCATGAGCATGGTGCCAATACTAACAAGTTGGGAGAGTGAGGACACCTGAGAATGGCAGGCCCTCTGTGCATGCTGCTAGCAATGTTTCTGAGCCTCACTTTTGGGACATGCCCTGTGTGAAGCGCCAAAAAGACAAATTCAAGGCATAGAGTAGGTGTTCAATAAATACTTTTTGAATGAAAACCTAGCCAGTCTTTGCCCTCAGGGAGCTCACAGGCCAACAGAACAGGAAATAGAGCATGTCTGTCTAGCATTAGCTACCCGTTCCATCTGATACAGAAAACAAGATAGAAATCATTTCAGTGGGTTCTCTCAGCTTCCTGCGCGAGAAGCAGGAGCCACTTGGCAATTGCCAGTAAGATCCGTAACCCGCTGTAATGAAAGGAAGATTTCTGACAGAAACATAGAAGTTTCTTAAAAGATTGCTAAGTCAGTGTGATGCCAAGGGAGCTCTCAGGGAGGCACCTGAAACTGTACGTCCTACAAAGCACAGCCACGTCCCAGGTACCATTCTATTTCACACGGGAGAAACCCTGAGAGCAGCGGCAACAACGTGGTCAACAGGACAGAGGCGTGTGGTCCACCCAGCAAACATTTGAGCAGGTGGTCAGATGGGTTGTATGAAGCTGGTGGGCTTTTTGGCAGACGGTTAACTGAAGGGAAGGAGATCAATGAACTTGAGAGGAAAGGACCTTCTTCCACACTTCCTCCCTTGAAAGGAAATCCATTTGTTACCCAAAACAGTCTATGCAAGACTTCCTTTGTTCTCAGTTTCAAAGGGCCCATGGGGTTTTGGGAAGGGAGGGTGGGTCTTGTCAATTATTAAGACTGATAGAAGAGTTCACAATTCCATCTAATGTTGGTCCATGGACCCCAAATTCAAGTTACCTGCACTTTACTGATGGCTAACATGGAAGCAAAAACAGACCAATACCAAGGACTCCCTGAAGTCAAGACTCTATCCTAAGCCAGATGACCGACCCTTGGAGCATGCTGGGAGCTCTGGATATGAAAAGGGGTGGGGGGGGTGAGCTGAAGTCTAGGATGAGAGAATCTGGGTAATAGGAGAGTCAGTCATTCATACCATCAAGTCCTTGAGAGGTAAAGCAACCGGAAGTCCCATCTGGCCTAGCATTGACTTCCTTGAGTAATTATCTGAAGGTGAGGTTAGGAGTAATGAAGGAGAATTATTTTTAGTAATAGTGACTCTCAAGATGAGTGTGGAGGGCCAGACACCATACAGCAGTCAGTAAACACCCAAGCTCGTTACTCCAAAGGATGATGCCAGTGGAAAACACAAATAGAGTTCAAGAAGCTCAGGAAGTTAGGAAAGCAAAAAAGGAAGTTGCCTTGAATTCCCATCATAGGCTGTAGACAATTAGAATCTGGGACAGCAGCAGGTCTTGCCCAAGCTGGGCCTGCAGGCAAGTAGAAAAGCGACACTGGCTCTAATCCCTTTGGAGTCTGATTCTCATCTAAGGAAACACTCGAAGGAAGGTTGGCTCACAGGTGTCTTTTGATGGTAATGCCCTAGACCTACATTTCTTGCCTTTCCCCCTGGCCCTCCAGTACCTGACTTAGGCTCTGGCCATAAGGAACTTGCTTGACAAATAAACCATCTTCTCTCACCCAGGTTTCTTTGTTTATGCTGCTTTTGATTTTCAAATCTTTCTACTTGGATTATTCCTGAGTATCCTTCAAAATTCAACCTGAGAGTTCTCTCTTCTAGTTACACTCCCCCAACCCTCCGACATGCTAGCTGTCCCTCCTCTGTTTTCCAGAGCACCTAGGACTTAACTCTTCTGCACACATTTTCCTCCCTTTATTATTGATATTAATTTGTCTGTTTCGCTAAGCTGTGAGCTCCTCCCACCTGGACCGTGACATCTATCTTCAAGCCACAGCACTAGGATTAATGCCTGACACATTAGCAAGTGATGAATAAATATTTCTTAGTTGTACAAATGAAAGAATGGACGAGAAGTTACTGAGGCTGAGATCTTTGAAACTTCATAAAATTGTAGACCCAGGAAAGAGATTCTAAAATCTTTCATTCTACAACAGTAGGGAAAGATTCTGAACATCTTCAGGATGCCCTTGGGACTCTCTATATTTCGGATTTGAATGTAGTTCAACAAAGTTGTCATCACTGACTAAGACCTCAGTTTCTCAGGACAACCACGTGGAAGAACCACATGGACTTGGACGGTGGTGTTTGCTAAACACCGTCCCATTGTTTAGATACTTCCTCCTCTGTGAGTTTGTTTTGTTTCAAATACTGTGCAAGTGGTAAAAGAATCTGAAATCTCCAAAATTATAGAACCACAGATCACTAGGGCTGGACGCTAATGAGGAAAGTAAGGGAACCTGCAGCCAAGGCTATTGCCCTAAGAGACCCATCTCACCACTACTTTTGTGCCAGTATATACTTTGAACTCTCTATAGTGATGTGTAAGCAACATGGCAGGGCGGGGGAGATCACAAGGAAACCATGCTGTATATAACTTCTATAAAGCTCTCTCAACCATTTCCTCATCAAAGAGTCCATTGCCTTTTGGGTCTAGCCAATTTTGCAGACTCCCCAGGAGACTTAAGTTTCATCATGGAAACAGTCAATAATGTGTCCCAAGGTTCAAAACCTCAATTTTTATCCAAGGTCCCAGGAACAATTTCTTGTGACTCCCATGACTTCCATTTACTTGTCGAATCAGAGAACCAAGTTTAAGTTCTTTCTAAATTTATACTCTCAGAATATTTTCCTGACACATCCAGATCCAAAGCCCAAATTCTTCCTTTAAAATAAATTGTCCTTCTCATATTAAATTTTGAAACTTGAAAAAGTATTTCCTAATTCGCCATGTTATTAGAAGGGTCCAATTGAGAAAATAATATAAAAGAGCAGAAAATCTCCAAATTAATTTCATTTTCTTCTTTTCTTTTTCCCTAGCAACCAACCTTCATATGTATGTCTGGCTAACACTTACTTGAGAATGAGTTTGCATTTAATGACTGTATGATTTTCTAGAGCAGGAGAATGGGAAAGAAGTGCCAAAAAATATTCAGAAAGATAAGGATGATGAAGTATGTTTGAGTTGATTTCAGAATTCATAACATGTTTTCATTTTCTTTAAATCTCACAACAGCTCTGTAAGGGTTGGCTAGTTGAATAAGCAAGACTGTTTCCTGGAAAGAGCAAAAGGTATAAAATTAAACACCCAAGCCTCCAATTCCAACATGCCGTTGATTAACTCTGTGGTCTTAATTTGCTGGCTTGATGTGTCCCAGCATCAATTCCTTCATAGCTAAGATAACGGTACCAATCTCGTGCCCGCATCATTCACTCAATAAGCACATATTGAGCACATACCATGTTCCAGGTACCTGCATCGATTTGGGGATACAGTGATGAAAAGAGACACTCATAAAAAATTAATGTAGAGAGTAAATGAATGAACTAATATGAAGTGCCTAACATATGGTAGATGCTCAACACACGTGATGTTCCTACAACTCTATTTTATAGGTGAAGGTAGTAAGTTCAGAATAATTATATGACCTGTGGTCACCTATTAAGTGACAAAGAGCAGCATTTAAAATTAGACATATGAGCCAAGGTCCTAGCAGGAAACCAAACCCTCAGCTGGGACTTTGAAAGAGCTTTTGTAAGGATGAAACTATTAACAGAAGTGTCATTCGGGTTAACGGAACATTCGAAAGGAATGTTGACATACCCAGAGACTAACATCGGCCGAAAATCCTTAAATAGCCCCTAGTCCTAGAGGAAAAGGGGGGACAGAAGGCACTGTGGAACAGAAGGTCCACTTGCAGCTATGGAAGAACACAGTCCCTGCCCAAACCACTCTGATGCAGGGAGGAAGCAGAAAGAAGCCTTGCTTTCCTCCCGCTCTCTGATCTCCTATGGGCACCTTTCACCAGCTTCTGAACTAGTGGCGTAAGTAAGTAACTACATTTACTAATGGACACTATAAATCCCACAGGATCTTTGTTCCACCAGCTCAGTGATGGCCTCACACTGGGCACGGTGTGTGTGTGTGTGAGTGTGTGTGTGTGTGTGTGTGTATACACGTGCACACATGCATGTGTGTGTCAGTGTTTCATGCCAACACCTATCACAAAGTCTGGCCTAAACCAGGCAGTCAAAAAATGTTTTGAATTGAATTGAATTGAATCACTTAAAAATGTTTCAGCCCCATGGAAGAATGGAAGATGCATGAGCTTTGGGTTGAGGCATTTTCATCATGTATCAATTCTATGCCCTCTGGTAAACCGATACCAAGTACATGGTGCATGGTATGGCATACGATAGGACCAGGTTATTTAGGTTTGAGTCCCAGTTCATCATTTACTAGTTATTTCACATTGGTCAAGTTTCTTAGAGTCTTCTGCCCCATTTCTTCATCTTTAAAACAGTGTAAAAATGTACCCATCTAGAAAGATGTTATGAGGACCGAGTAGTTTAGATCCAAAAAGTGCTTAGAAGAGTGACTGTGCAATGAGTGTGTATATCAGCTATAGAACTATCCTCACCCCCTATTTCTTCATCTGTAAAAGTGGTAAGTGTTACATCATTCTCCCAGGGTTGTGAAAATTGCACAGAAAATGTGTGCAAAATGTCTTACTACAAGGTCCAGCTCACAAAAGCCCTTCATCACTTTTTTTTCTTTTTTTCTTTCCTCTTTTCTCCTTTCCTTCTTCTCCAACACAAGCCTGAGAGCGCCTTGGCCTCACAACCAAGGAAAGTCCATTCATAGTGAGGCTGTATGAGGAGCAAGTGAGTATATGAGGTCTGACAATTAAGTTCATGAACTCATCTTAGAGGAAGTGCTACATACTCATTGCTGAATATCACTGCAGTCACCTTTGAAGTACTCCCCTTGGGAAGCTATGCACTGACGCCAGTGCCTAGTCCACCCTTCAAAGCAATTTTGGAACTCTTTTTCTGGAATGGCCATCAGAGCTGTCATTGTATTGACGTCCTGAATGTCATCAAAATGTCTTCCTTTCAATATTTCCTTTATCTTCAGGTAAAGAAGAAAGTCACTGGGGGCCAGATCAGGTGAGTAGGGAGGGTGTTCCAATACAGTTATTTGTTTACCGGCTAAAAACTCCCTCACAGACAGTGCCGTGTGAGCTGGTGCATTGTCGTGATGCAACAGCCATGAATTGTTGGCGAAAACTGCAGATCATCTAACTTTTTCATGCAGCCTTTTCAGCACTTCCAAGTAGTAAATGTGGTTAACTCTTTGTCCAGTTGGTACAAATTCATAATGAATAATCCCTCTAATATCAAAAAAGGTTAGCAACATCATTGCAACAAGTTTGCGAACATAATTGTCAGACGTCGTGTGTGTGTGTGTGTGTGTGTGTGTGTGTGTGTGTGTGTGTACATGCACATACACACATGAGGCCTGACAATTATGTTCGCAAACTTGCCACCGTGCCCTTACGATGGCAGCACTGTACAAACAGCTAGATAAGGTGTCTTCACCTTGGTATATCAGTGTCTCACAGCTGTGTTCGTGTCAACATGTGGCGGTATCTTGCTGAGTGGCGTTCATTATTTTTGTGTGTGGTTGTGTGCCATCTCAAGAATGTCTGAGCTTGATTTAGAGCAAGGGACAAGCATTAAATTTCTTGTTAAGCTTGGCAAGAGTGGAAGTAAAATCAGAGACATTAGTGGGGATAATGCCATGAAGAAAATGGCAGTGTACAAATGGATTAAACGTTTTTCTGATGGGAGAGAACACATCACTGATGAATAGAGGTCAAGGTGGCCAGTAACAAGCAGAACTGATGAAAACATTGCAAACATTTGTCAAATTGTGCATCAAAATCATTGGCTGACTGTGAGAGGCATAGCAAACCAAGTAAACATCGATAGAGAAACAGTTAGGAAAATCTTAACTGAAAATCTTGGCATGAGAAAGGTGTGTGCAAAATAGGTCCCAAAGAAGCTCAGCAATGAACAAAAGTAAAGGAGAGTCCAAGTTTGCCAAGACCTTTTGGAGAGGCAAGATGATGTTTTGGGCCATGTTAGCAGTGGTGATGAAACATGGTTGTACCAATATGATCCTGAAACAAAGTATCAAAATGCACAATGGAAGTCAGCCAATTCTCCACCACCAAAAAATTCCATCAGTCCAAATCAAGAGTCAAAATGATGTTGATAACCTTTTATTATATCAGAGGGTTTAATCATTATGAATTTGTACCAACTGGACAAACAGTTAACCACGTTTACTATTTGGAAGTGCTGAAAAGGCTGCATGAAAAAAGTTAGATGAAAACGACCTGAACTTTTCGCCAACAATTCATGGCTCTTGCATCACAACAATACACCAGCTCACAGGGCACTGTCTGTGAGGGAGTGTTTAGCCAGTAAACAAATAAGTGTATTGGAACAGCCTCCCTAGTCACTTGACCTGACCCCCAATGACTTCTTTCTTTACCCAAAGATGAAGGAAATATTGAAAGGAAGACATTTTGATGACATTCAGGACATCAAGCATAATACACGACAACAGCTCTGATGGCCATTCCAAAATTGCTTTGAAGGGTGGACTACGTGCTGGCTTCAGTGCATACCATGTTTCCCCGAAGATAAGACCTAACTGGACCACCAGCTCTAATGCATCTTTTGGAGCAAAAATTAATATAAGACCCAGTCTTATTTTAATACTATATTAAGACTGGGTCAATATAATATAACATAACATAATATAATATAATACTGGTATAATATAATATAATATAATATAATATAATATAATATAATACCAGATCTTATATTAATTTTTGCTCCAAAAGACATATTAGAGCTGATGGTACAGCTAGGTCTTATTTTGGGGGAAGCACGGTAGCTTCCCAAGGGGAGTTCTTCAATGGTGACTGTAGTGATCTTCAGCAATGAGGTATGTAGCACTTTTTCTAGGATGAGTTCATGAACTTAATTGCCAGGCTTTGTGTGTCCGTATAGCAGGGAGGGGGGGTTCTAAAGAACCTGTGATATGAGGTGGTTCTGGATGAATTTGATTGGGAGGAACATCACTAAACTAGAAATGCAAAAGGGGAGTGAAGACACTAAGCTCTGACCTTGTCACTCTTCTGCTCCAAACTCCTCAGAGTGCCTTCAGTGGGTAAGGGCAGGAGACAAACTCCTCAAAGCCTGTCTTCTAATGCCTTATATAATGTAGAAAAGCTACATGGTCAGTCCAAGCTATTTCCAAAATACTACATTCTTCATCAGCACCAGAATCCCTGACATTTTCTCAATGTGTGCTGGACTTCCTGTTCCAGGTCTTAGCTCATGTCTCGCTGTATTCCCTCAGTCTCTTTCCTAAGATGTTCCTTCTGTAGGGAAATCTCACATTGAAGCCTTCCCGGTAACCCACTTAAAAGGTTGTCACTCTCTCCTATTTCTTCCCATTATTGCTGGTTTGTGCCACCATCTTAATGCTAATTATACTCTGTTTGGAACTGACTTGTAAAGGACGCTTCTTCCCTACTTTCCCATCTATGCTTTGACAGCAAAAATGGTTATCGTGTTCATTTTTGACACTTCTCATTGCAGTTAGCCTTATTGTCTTGCACATATTCTGTTTGACAAACATTTATCTATGACGAGATGAATGAATGAACGAGTTTAAGAGTGATCTCACATGTAAAAAGTAGTTATGTGTCTAGGTAAAAATATTTTTAAGTCATAAACAAGTTCAAAACTCACTTTAGAAAAACTAAGATCTAGAATCTGTACCTAATCCAGTTATAGAAAAATGAATGCAATTGAAAAATAATAAATAATAAAACAGGGGATGTAATTTTGATTTTAGATTGTCTGATCACAGCTTGACTGCTGTGGACAAATAAACAATTACTGTCAACCTTGATAAGGTGTAAATGCTAACTCCATATAGCAATTTGAATGGGATCGCACTATGTAAATAGTATTGAATTTTTTTTTTTTTTTTGCTTCTTAGAGTAAGTCATTGTGAGAAAATAGCATTTCAAGTCAATGGTTTTCATTTAAATCTAATTATTTTAATTATTCCCCAAAATAATCATATTATATTCTATCCATGTATCACCCCAGGAGGGTAAACTGAGCATACGTACACACACATGCTCACCTGAATCCCAGACAGACACAGAGTTCGCAGCTCCTCACCACACCGCCTCATGCAAACCCCCCCATCCACGCCCACTCAAGTTCTCTTATGGAACACTTCCTGTCACAGCCATAGTTTGGACGCAATACCTGTATTTACATCATCATTCGATTCATGTGTATTACTTGTTGTCAAGTAAGGTGAGAATATGTGATGGTGGTGGACCTGGAAAGCTTGTCCTGTGAATTAGGGGTCCCAACATGAGCTCAGACTGGAACAGATATATATGAGCACAGGGGAGAGGTAACAAGAAGCAAGCCCCATGCACAAAGCAAGGAAACTATTTTTGCATATGCATTTGTAGGGAGCAGGGACAGGCAGGAGTGTCCTTTGCAGTGTTCATTCCTGAGCCCCATGAGTGTTTCAGCCGTGAACAAAGGGAGGTTGCCGCCAGTCAGCCTGAGACACCGGGACACTGCTTTGGTTCCTCTACAAGAACCTCAAAGTTTTTTGCTGCCCTGAGGTGAGAGCAAATGCCCCATTAAACCGGACATGCTGGCAGCGTCTGGAGAAGCAGCAGCCTTTGCAGAGATGTCAGTGCTCTATATTCTGTTCTGGCAGAAGGAAGCGTGGCCTGCAGTGCTTTCTCCACCATGGGCATGGACCAGGGACAACCAGAGCAGATGAATGATAAAGGAAGAGCTGGAGAGCTTATGTGACACAAAAATGCATGGGGGCACCAAGAATGCAGGGGTGCGTAGAAATAGTCAAGGGGATGTAAAGTGCAGCAAAGGGAATACAGTCAATAATATGGTAATAACTATGTATGTTCCAGGTGGGTACTAGACTAGTCAGGGGATCACTTCATAAATTATATAAATGTCTAACCACTATGCTGTTCATCTGAAACTAATATAAAATAATGCTGTAATAAAAAAAATAAGAAAAGAATGCAGGGTGGGAATGAGATAAAGAAATTGTCATTACTATTACTTTGGCTTTATTCAAACAGACCGAATGATGAATCCTAAAGAAGTTCTTCACATAAGGAGCAGTTGAAAGAACCATTGGCCTGCAGAAGACAAGGGGAATGCCGCTTTTTTATGGCCTTAAAGCCCATTTGGAGGAGGGGAGTTGGAATTTTAAGCAACTCTAGGGAAACCAGTGGGTGCAAGTACAAGGACAGGCCAGTCAGTTTGGCTGCAGGAAGAATTTCTAATCATCAGAGCTGACCAACAACCAGACAAGCTTCCTGGTTGGTAGTGAACTTACTCTCAGTGGAAGTATGTAAGCACGGAGACCAGCTCCCGTCAATAATGTTGAGCTCATTTGTGAGCCGGGTGGAAGACTAGCTGCTGTAGGGAAGTAAGAGGCAAAGTCAGCACCATTCCAGAGAGAAGGAAAAGGGCTAGTCCGCTGAAGCTACAAGGAAATGGATTTTCTCTCATTAGCAAGAGCATATTGCCAACAAAGCAGACAGCCATATGAGTTGGTGAAATAGCTCTTTATCGCCAGGCATGTTCAAGCAGGGTTTAGCTGACTACATAATAAGGTTGATTTTCTCTGGATAAAGTTAGAAAAATACCTGTGTGTGTGTGTGTGTGTGTGTGTGTGTGTGTGTGTTATTTTCTTAACAGCTAAATCTTTTCATCGACTGAAACATGTGTAGAATTTCAGTAACGATGATGACATAGATGCTATTAATAACAGAAAACACTTACATAGGACTTACCGTATGCCTTCCACTATTCTAAGCACTTTAAATGTATTAACCCCTTTAATTCTCACACAACCCTGAGGGAAGTATTATTATTATTATGAGGTAAGTATTATTATTATTATGAGGTAAGTATTATTATTGTTATTACTATATTAGTCCCATTTTACAGATGAGTAATTGAGGCACACAGAGGGCAAGTAACTCGTCCTAGGTCACTCATAGCTAATAACCACGATCACACCCAATAAGCCCAACTCCACTATCCATAACATAGTACATTAAAGTGGGTTTGGAGGACTCAGAGATTATTGATGGTACCTCAAGACCTCAGCAACCTTGAGGTACCTCCAATAATCTAGTTCACCTTGAAGCACAATTTAGAAAATCACTGAACTAAAAAATCTGTAAGGTCTCTTCTGACTCCAATTTCTACATGGAGAAATTCACAAATGCAAAGCTCAGAGGATGGGCTTTGCTGAGCGAAATGAATTTGTTCCCTTTTCTACCTGGACAGTGAGCCCCAGGAGGGGCTGTCTCTTAGAAGAGAGCAGGCTCTGGCCTGGCTACAAAGAGAACTATGCTGCCTGTGGCCTCTCTTCTTTTCAAGGCTTTCCAGTACATAGAAATGTGTCTCATAGAGAAATCTCTCTTCATCTTTGGGTCACAGATTACCCACAAGGAACTAATTAGTAAAAGATAAAGGAGGCAGGAAGGGAGGGAGGAAAGGATGGAGGGAGAGAGGGAGTGAGGGAGAAAGGAAGGGAGGGAGGACGGGAGAAACAGAGGGAGCCAAGGAAAAAGGAAGGGAGAAAAAACAAGGGAACCAAGAAAGATGCAAAAACAGACAGATACAAAGAAAAGGATATAACACGATGCAAGCTTCTGAACTCTGAATGTCAGCCCCCTCAGCAGGTGGAGAGAAGCAGACTTCACTTATGTAATACCCTTAACTAGAATAGTCCTCTTGTTCTACTCTCTCTTCTGCTATTTGCTAAAACTGGGAAGACACATGAGCCAAGGATCTTAACAAGAACCCAAACTCTATTCCAAAGCTACCATGTGCTAGGCTTGAAAGCAAACTCTCTAACATATGTGCCCAACAGCAACTGAATGCGAACAATTACACTGAAGCATGGAGAAAAAATGGCATCTTGCATTTGTCTTCGGGAACTCCCAGAGCCTTTCTAAGCACTGAAATCCTATCACCTTGCCTTGGTCCTCTTTGGGGCACATCTCAGTTCAACGCTTTAAACTCTCTAGAAAATCTTCATAAATTAGAAAAAAAAGAAGAACCGTCCAGTTTGCCAACATTAAACAAATACATTAGAAAGAATAGAGCAGGATGTGAGAGATGAAGGGGAGGGATTTCAGAGACCATCAAAATATTGTGTTATTTTTCAGATAAAGAAACTAAGCCCCAAGGATTGTCAGGACCAGAATTTGAATTTCTGGTCACTAATCTAGCATTTTGTGTTATGGTTTTCTTCCCCACTCATTGCTGCACATGATATATAATTCTTCCTAGAGCACTGAATATCTCCCATTTTTTTGAATCCCTCCCTTTTTTATAGGCTCACAAGAGAGATTCAGTCAGTGTTGCTGGTCAGCCCTACGTTCTATATATTTTAAAAAAGGACAAAACCTACAAGAGATCCATTTGACCAGAGAGAAATTTCATCATAAAGGAAACCTCAATTATTGCTCATTTTTGTGTTACCAATTTGGCTGAAGGTCTAAGCACTCTTTTTCAGGATGAATGAGTAATTAATTCCTTGTTCTAACTAGTCCAAGATAGCCAAAGGGGTCTCTGATGCCTGCCTCAACCCAGTCAACAGGTCTAGACAAAGTTGACCCGATTCCATTCCATCCCCTTCCTGCTTCCATGTGGCCGTTGGCTCTCTTCTCTCTCTCTCTCTCTCTCTCTCTCTCTCTCTCTCTCTCTCTCTCATATGTTCTTATGTTCTATGCTCTATTTCAGTATCCACAAGCAAATCTGAATATGCTGATATAAATATTTCAATGCATGATGAAGGAGAAGGCTTACACTGAGACTCCAATCATCCAATCATCTTTTCCCATGTTCTTTCCCATGCAGTCAGGGCAACTGTAAAGAGAGTGCTGCATTTCTAAGATAAACAATGGTAGTATTAGATTTTAACCCATAGAATTGCATAAATACCCATGAGTTTTACTGACGTAATGAAATCCAATATAAATGAATTGAAAGATAGGTGATAGTTAGCTAGCTAGCTAGCTAGCTAGATAGCTAGATAGCTAGATAGCTAGATAGCTAGCTAGCTAGCTAGCTAGCTAGCTAGCTAGCTAGATAGCTAGATAGCTAGATAGCTAGATAGCTAGATAGCTAGATAGCTAGATAGCTAGATAGCTAGATAGCTAGATAGCTAGATAGATAGATAGATAGATAGATAGATAGATAGATAGATAGATAGATAGATAGATAGATAGATAGATAGATAGATAGATAGGTAGGTAGATAGCTAGATAGATAGATAGATAGATAGATAGATAGATAGATAGATAGATAGATAGATAGATAGATAGATAGATAGAGCTCTTCCTCACAGTGGAATTCCAAATAATAAATGTAGGAAAAAAAAAAGAGAAGGAAATCTAGAATCACCAGTAGGCAGACACCACAGTAAGATGTATTGCAAAGAAGATCCACAATTTAGAGGGTGAGAGTTTGTGGAGAAACAAGATTTGCATAATGTAAAAATGTCTCACCCAAGATGTGTGTCAACACGAAAAGGAAAGATAATAATTTTACAATGAAAAATCTTGACAGGTTCCAATTTAACCAAGGGATCAAGGTAAGCATTACCAGTGACTTATCAACATCATAAACCCCTTGATATGGTGTATGGACAACACTACACCATTTTTGTGGCATTCTTGGCAAAAATACATAACAACCACTTTAATGATGACAGGACATAACATAAATCCAAATTGAGGGAAATACCACAAAATGATTTTTCGGTCTTCTTTAGCCATGGTCATGAAAGACAAGGAAAGATTGAGGGACTGTTCCAGAGCGGACGCACTAAGGAGATCTAACAACTAAATGCAACGTAGGATCTTGAATTAGATCTTAAAGGGAAAGAACATTATTGGAAAAATTGGTGAATTTTGAAAAAAGTCTGTCATGTAGTTAATAATATTGTATTAATTGCCTGGTTTTGATAAATGCACTATAGTTATGTAAGATGGTAACACTGTTAACATTAGGGGAAGCAGGTAAGCTACATAAGGGACATTTTTGTACTATCTTTGCAACTTTTCTTGAAGTCTAAAATTAGTCCAAAATAATTTAAAGAAAGAGCATGCTATTTTGATTTCCATTCTGCCCTTGTACCTTGCATATCTTTCAGAAGTATGGTGGTCCCTGGTCATGGTCCTAGCAAAATAACAACCAAACCCCAATGTTGATTTCTTGGAGGGCTCATAACAAAAATGACAGGAAGGAGTCATTCAAATTGTTCACCCAAACTACGGATGAATCAAGTCATGAACCTACACTTTGCCTCTCAACGTCTCAGTTTCCTCATCAATGTGATTATGGTAACAGTCATGTTTGTGGAGGGAATAGTAAGAAATTAATCTTGACAAACTGTTGTGTTCGGGAGTCCAATGTCCTCTGTGACATTTATTTGCTTTTAAAACACATGTAATGATGTTTTTATAGTGTGTCCCTTAAAACCCATATTTTTTGTTATAGCTTGATTTCACTAGCAACAATCTTTACCAAGGATAACAGTTTCCAGGAATGTCATCCTTATGGTTGGCAAGAGTTATTAATTCCAGAAAGATGAAGTAGCATGTGCAGATGAGCTGTTTCTATGATGAGCTGCATTTAGGGCGAATTTATATTAAGAGGTTTTATGTGTGCGTAATGGGAAGTGAACTGCCATTTCTTAGCAAGGAGCTCCAGCATGTCCCATAAGGATAGAGAACCTTGTGATAAGTACTGTTCATTGAGTGCTTTCCAGATCCCAGGGACATGCTTCATACCTGATCTACATTATCACAGTTAATCTCCTGTCAAGGGAGCTATCATTATACTTATTTCCAAAAATAATCAAATTGGGATTTAGTTTTCACACAGCTAGTAAGTAGTAGGAACGAAGGGCCGGATGCCGATTCTTCTGCTTCTACAGCCACATAAGTCTTTTTCTTTGGGTAGAACAGGATACCCAAATATCAAGGGTCTAATACTTCAGAGACAGGATCAAGATGATTTGGCCAAGTGAATACCTTAAAACTATCCAGAGACTTTGGTCTGAGAGTGTTGATGATGTTGTTTGTGCTGGCTGTGTCAGAATTATCTGAGTACTGCTGTTTTCCAGCTGATGTCACACTGAGCAGTTCTACTTCCTGTCAAGGAACCCCCAAGAGGATCAAGAAGACAAATGTCACAAGCTCTCCATAGACAAAGGTGGCTCCCTTCCAGAAGAGGTGACATTGAAGCTTAGATTTGAGAAATGAGTTATACAGCCAGACAAGTGTGGGAACCGGGTTCCAGAGAGAGAAGACAACATGTACAAAGTAGAGAGGCATGAACTGGGAAGAACCGCTAACAGAACAGTATGCACAGAGTAAAGGGACGCTTTCCACGGCACTTATGTGCATGTAAGAAACGGAGAGTTCAATCACACTTGGTAACTTTATAGAACTTACAGTCTAACCAGGGAGACCCAAATTCTACACAGAAAGCTAGTGAGTTTTAAAGTGAGTAGTAAGTCATCGCTGGATACGCTGTAAAACGCCTCTCTAACACCTTACCTTCTCCTGTACCTTCTCCTCGCTCTTTCAGCCTCTACAGCACTTAGCAACTCAATTTGAAAAATAAGAAGAAAAAAAAACCTGACCACTTCTCAGTACTTATTAGGTTGAAAACCCACTGGTAGACTTTATATTTTTTAGCAAAGATAGCAAATAAAACTCTTATTCCTGGCAACTGGGTTCCTTAATATAGAAGACTGATTCAGGGCAGTGAATTTGCCGATTTTACTCTGGAAAACAAAACAAAACAAAACAAAACAAAACCTAAGAGGGCATCTTAAGCAAAGACTGAATACCAAGCAGCGGAAAATGATATTGCTCTTTATCATCAATTGTTATGTCTTAGGCACTAAACATAGTAGCAGTGAATATCTATTGAATGCTCACTCTGTGTTGGACACAGAACTAACTGTTTTACAGGGAGGGATCTTCTGCTTTAATCCTAGCAACCACCCCAAGATGAAGGTTCTAGAACTATTATCCTCAGTCTGGAAGAAGAAACTGAGGCACAGAATGATTAAGTAAGCTGCCTAAGTACACCAATGAGTAAGTAGCAGATCCAAGAAGTGACCCCAACTGCATCTGACACCACAGCGCTCAGGCGACCTGTCTGAAAGCCCTACAATGTAGCGACTTATTATTCAAGATGTGTGCCCTTGACTCCCTAGACCTCCCTAGTTGTAGGCAAAAGTGAGGATCACTGCTATAAATGTACAATGCTCGAGCCCCCATCCAATTTCATTATGCGTGTTCCCACTTCTTGTATGAAGAAATGTGATCAGTCAGGAACAGCCATGGGTTATTGAGCATTCATAAAAAGGGAAACTGGTGCTCTCGTGGCACATCTTCCCAACATGCAGAGGCCATCTGGCTGGTGGTACAAACCCTCTAGAAGTTGGGTATCTCCCCATGCTGGGAATGGAAGCTGTATCTCATGCCTCCAAATATATCACAGGAGGCGTGCTGTGAGGAAGCAAACTGAATGTGGGACAGAAGAAACATTTCAAGAAAGGCCCTCAATTCTACTGAATTCAAGAAAGGCCCTCAATTTCCTTCTACTGAATCCACTGAGTGTCCGGTCTTCACATCCCAGCACACACACGGGGTTGTCTAAGACTTAAAGAATTTGAATAACTTTTACAGGACACACAGTTGGTAAATAGCAGAACAAATGATCAAAAAGCCTTCTCTATCCTAGTCTGTTGTTCTAATATCTGAATTGAGTTGCCTTTCAATTGATGCTTGCACCCTCCTGGGAGAAATGAGAGGGATGCTTAGGTGTCACCATGCCATGAGCAAATTCCATCATGCTCCAAACCTCAGTTTCTCTCCCCTCCTTCTCCTTGTAATAGGACTTTCATAATCTCTACTTCCAAAAGGTTTGAGGAGACTAAAGTAGGTGATGTGTGTGCTAGCCTAATAAACAGCCCAGAGCAAGTTCAGGGCAAAGAAAGCTCAAGTTGATGTTTAGATTTCAGTAAAGCCAAATATCCCTCACTTGTCTTCTGCTTGGAGAAGAGACAATAAGGTGGGGATAGAAAAATAAGAAGAAATAAGAGAAGAGAAGATGGGGAAAAGAACAAGGAGAAAAGAAAGAAATTAAGTACATTGCCCAAGGGACACCCAACCAACCAAAGCCCAAGACCTTTCATTCTCTTTCAGATTGATTATGCTCTCCTCTCCTCCCTGGGGTGAATCTACAACCAGCTTTTTAGAGAGTTTCAAGGGCCATTTTTATTAATTACATGAAATAGTAAAATAAAGCCTTGTTGAGATAACGTTTTAGCGAAAGCATGGAAAATACAAGTTGTACTTCGATAATCCATGGTTTTAAAGAAGGAGAATGGGCCAGAACTAGGTTACCTGAAGACTTGCTATGTAGCAGCTGGCTTGGCACACAATGCTGCTGAAATACTGTATTGGTCAGGGTTCTCAGCTATAAAGAGAAGAACCTGACTCTGCTCAATTTGAGTAAAAATAAATGTATTAAAAGATTATTGGGAAGAGCCTAGAATTGCCAGGAGGCTAGACAACCAGAGTTTGAAAATGGATAAGAACAGAGGATGGTAGTTCTCATCACTGCCATCAGAAGTCTGGTGAGTGAGAACCTTCTTGGCTGCACAAGAAGCTATGGGGCCCTGGCAAGAGAGATTGGTGGAGGTGGGATATCAAATTCACACCAGTTTTTAGCCTTCTGTCCTTTGGATCAGGTTGAAACTAAAAATGGCAGCTACCACTGCGATCCCTTTTATCCTCTAAAGCACAGGTCACAAAGCTCTAGTTGTAGAATCAGATGTCCTGAGTTCCAGGTGCATCTTGGCCACCAACCAGTTGGCTGGTCACCTTGGGAAGCATGTAACCTCCCTTCGATCCAAATTGCGGTAGTCCATACACAGGGCTGCTGTGAGAAGCAAATGGGAGGGGAGATATAACTGATCTTGAAAACTCTTAAATCCCTGCAAAATGCTAAGACTCCACTTCGTGGTCATTAATTTTTAATTATTATAGTAAGGTGATACAGCATATGTAAAAAGCAGTGTCTAGAGATAACCACCCCAGGGACAAACACTGGTTCTAGCTCTGACAACCTTGATGGTTTTGGAAAAGACTGGTTGTCTTTCTGAGCTTCAGTTTCCTCATTTATAAGATGGGGATAAGATTGTCTATCTCACAGAATTAGTGTAAAGATCAAAGGACACAGCATATGCAACACAGAGTGCCTGGAACTCAAAAAAAAGTGGTAGCTAATCAAAATAAGCACTAGTAATAGTAATAATAGATCATGACTCTTCTTCCCCTTGCAACTACTGATTCTTTCATCTCTATAGCAATTAATCACATATAATTTTATAACATTTTCAAATTACTATTTGGAACTGATAATTAAAATTTTATTTACATTCTGTCTCTCTGTTGTTGTTGCTTGCATGCCATCTCTTAGAGGTCTATCTGATTGAACTTATTTTAACCCCAGTCAAAAAAGCTAAATGTTCTTCAAGAATCCTTGCCTTTCTATGTGTCACAGCAAGGAAGGGGTTACTGGGCATTCAGAATGCACACAGAAGCATAAGGCATCCAACCTTGTCAGGAGCCCTCTGGCTTTTGCCAGCACGCCTTCTCTTCTCTGCACATAGCCCTCAGTGGAAAAGTACTGCCCAGACTCTGTGAATTATTAATCTCATCATGACATCAAATGCCCACTAGATAAAAAGAACCAGTGACCTCCACAGTGAGGATCTTAGAGAAAACCAAGAACCAGGAATATCCTTTAGACACAGGATTTTCCCCACTCCCCTGTGGGGTGAGGGACACCCTCACTCACTCTCTGTTTCCTTATACACATAATTCAAGTGACATCAGGTTAAATAAAACACTACTGATCCTTTGGGGAGGCTGCCATGGAGGGGAAGGCTGTAAATGACCCTCCATTAAGTTGAGCATACCACACCAACTTTAAATGAGTTTATGTTTCGAGTTCATGAGAACTGGAGCACAAGGGAAGGTTCAAGTTCTTTTCAGTTTCCTATTTTACCTTCAAGGACCAGTCGCAGAATCCAACCAACTCAAAAATGCTGGAGGGTAGAAAATTATTGACACGTGGAAAATTCCAGTAGTAAAAAGTCCATAGGAAATACATCTGTCATATTCCACATTACTTGAGAAAAACAAGGCTTTGAGCCAAGTTCTTAGTAACGCTAACCCTTGAAAGAATGGATTTATTTTTAAGTCAGAGAGAGAAAATGACAGGCCAGAAAGATCATGGCTCAAGAAACGTGAGCTCTGCAGCCTCGAGCTTTCTTCAGAAGCATTTCCTGAACACGGGTATTCTGGAGTATACAGACACATCAGCCAGTGAAACACCCTACATTTTTGCAGTACCTGCAAAATATAATCTGCCCGGTGGTTCACGCATAATGTCTAATTTACCCTCATAGCAGTCAAAGGAGATCTCATTTTGTGGCCCTACTGTTTTTGAGGAAATTGATGATTAATAAGATATGTATTGACTAAGGTCAGCAGAATGGAAATTCAAACCCAGATGTATCTGGATCTAAAATTCTTAAGAAACATATCATTTATCAGAAGAGACTGATGAGTAAATAGGTAATGCCAGATAATACACAATAAGCAAGACAGTTAAATCTGTAATAGCTAGAGAGTACCTAAAGCCATAAGGACATAGGAGAGTGACTAACTGCCCCGGTTTGTTCAACTGAGGGGTTTCTCAGGATGCAAAAATCTCAGTGCAAAAACTGGGACTGTTTGGAACAAACTGAGACAGTTAGCCAGTCCACGGGAGGTGGGAGTCAGGTACCGAAGGATAATTGGTACTAAGTTAAGAAGTTTGACCTTTGTCCAATTGAAGACAAGATGACTAATATGGACACATGACAATTCTAGAAGGGGGGGAGGGTGTGGCAGAAAGAGAACTGTTGCTACTGGGTGAATAATGGATTAGAGATGGTAAGAATGGTGGCTGCGAGGCTTAGAATAAAGAGAGGAGACAGGGAAATGGGGCATGAGGGGGAAAAAGTGAAAGAAACGACATATTTCCCTTTAGCTCTAAGACTGTGAGTCTAAGATTAGTTTTTTCTAATGACTCTAACCTGTTCACAACAGAAGTCTATATTATAGTACCTCGGACTGTGACCTTATTTGGAAGTAAGGTTGTTGCAGATGTAATTTGTTAAGAGGTCAGAGTGGCATAGGGTAGACCCTAATTCAATATGATAGGGTGCTTATAAGACTGCCATGTGAAGACAGAAAGTCATGTGTCAACAAAAGCAGAGGTTGGAGTTATGTAGCTGCAAGCCAAGGAACACAAAGAGCTGCTGGCAAGCCACCAGAAGCTGGGAAGAGGTAAGGAAGGATTCCCCTGCAGGTGCCACAGGAAGCACGGCCCTGCTGACACCTTGATTTAGGACTTCTGGTCTCCAGAACTTGAGACAATCAATTTCTGTTGTTTTAAAATACCCATTTTTGTAGTACTTTGTTATGACAGCCTTAGGAAACTAACTCACTAGCCAAACTATATTCAAAAAGAGACAGGATGGAGATAGAGCAGACTCTAAATACTCTGCTAAGAAACTTCTAGGAAGTGGCACCGAGCTGAATGCTTTCTTGGGACACTTTCATGAACTATCTCAACAGTCCTACAACAATCGAGTCATAGGTGAGAAACTGAGACTCAGAAAAAGGGGGCAGCTCACCCACAAGTACACAGCTAGGAGATACAGACCCAGGGTCTGAACGCATATCTATCTAATTCAAAACACAGATTTTTCGTTTTTCCTCATTGGATTTCCTAAAAGGAGTGACAGAGAACCAAGGCAGTGGGCCAGATGAAACTGAAGAAGCTGGCAGGGCTCTAAACAATTTCTAAAACGAGAAAAAACAGTTTTGAGGGTACTGGAGTTCGGGTGGTGGGAGGACAGGCAGAAGAAAGGCTTCTTGCCACACAGCTCTGACTCATCCAACTTTAATCGCCTCCTTATCAACGGGTCTTGCTTTTCATATTCCCTTTGGGCTCTGGAACACAAGGGGATGGAAAGACAAAGCCGGTTCAGAGAAAGTTGAGTGTTAGGAAGCCTTTTTAGAAGCCTCTGGGACCTCACATGGAAGATACTTGCCTAAAGTTGATTACTTTTTGGATGAACATCTGATTAGAAATATTTGCAAGCCCCACCTACCAAGAAGTCTCCTGTTTTTAAAGTGGATATTCAAAGAATGTTAAAATCCTAATATGCATCTTCC